>NC_059102.1:83323658-83923658 GCF_020740685.1 Jaculus jaculus
GGATAATAGCAACAGGAGAGTATGCCAAACACTGGCAAGGAGAAACTGGCTATAATACCCATAAGCCCACCTCTAACAATATACTAACTCCAGGAGGCGTTAATTTCCAAATCTCCATCAGCTGGGAACCTAGCATTCAGAACATCTAAGTTTATGGAGGACACCTGAATCAAACCATCACAACTTCCTACCCTTAAACCAATTTTTGTCAGGTATTCTGTCCCAGCAGCAAGAAGGTAACTAATATACTCATTAAAACTGACCTTTTGGCAAAAGCTAGTTATTGTATCCTTACCTGGCACAAAAGGCTTGAAATCTACAGAATATAATAACAGTAGATTTTATTCATCTTTATTGAGGCACAGAAGTGTTAATAGAGCCAGGTATGGTGGCTCAAGCCTTTAATTCTTGCACTTAGGAGACAGAGGTAGAAGAATTGCTATGAGCCAGAGGTCAGCCTGAAACTACAGAGTGCATTCCACATCAGCCTGGGATAGAGTGAGACCCTACCTTTAAGAAAAAAAGAAAAACACAAAAACAGTATTAATAATTCGTTTGAAAGTTTCCTTTGTAAGGTTACCCTTCTCTTTGCAAGGCATTCTAAATCCAAAGAGAACTGTACCTGAATGATTAAGATGCTAACTGCTAAATAATCTATCTTTAGATATATAGAATCCAGAACATGGGGTAACCATCATATTAAATAACCTTCCTATAGTTCATCAACTAACACAAAAAAAATGTCAACTGCAAAAAGTACTACATCTAAAGAACAAAAGGAATTAGTCTCAGGAGGCTGAGGGTCATTCCACGCACAAGCTAGAGAAAAAGTTAAAAAGAAGGCGGCTGAATGGTGAAGACCCTGCTCAGCACATAGCCTTGCCCACGGTCCCCTTTCCCTCCCTATAAAGGCTCTTGGCAGTCCTGGGATCTGAAAGATGGGGATCTGGTATAACAGCTTCCAGATCGTCTAAGGATATGGTTTTTATTTTGTTCTAGACAGCGTCTCGCTCCACAGATGTGCTGTCCTCAAACATACAATCCTGCTTCAGTCTCCCAAGGGCTGGGATTGTATGTGTGTGCCAGGATGACAGGTGTATACATACTCTTGAGTAAAACTGATTTCTTTCCCATCAATGTCTTATTTCCCAAGTATTGACTTTCAAGTAGTAAGCCAGACCTGCTTCTAACAACAAGTTTAAATTAGATCCTTCTTATCCTTCATGCTTTCATACACATTGAATATACTTTAAATTCTACCTATGCTTTAAATTTTACATTAACATCACCACAAGCATACCATGCTACAAAATGAGTTTTATCCAAGAGCATTTTTCCCATGCTTATATATTTCCCTTGGGTTACTGGGAAACTTTTTTTCACTTGCAAAAACTAATGGTGAGGTGTCTGTGTCTATCACTTCTTCCTCGTGGCTACTCCACTGAGTTGCAAACCACCTTATTTGCTGTCAGGGTCAAATCTCCATCAGACCGCCAGACACAGTTCTTCCTAAAGCTGTTAACCCTCTTTTACTTTGCAGGCTAATCAGAAGAATGCCAGTGATGTAAGTTACCCACATTTCTCATGTCAGTACCCCAAGAAAAATCAGGCAACACATACATAGCTATAGATGCTGACTGTGAGGAATCTTCCGACCTATGGTGGTTTGGTTCAGGTGTCCCCATAAACGTAGGTGTTCTGAGGTTGGGTTCCCAGCTGATGGAGATTTGGGAATTAAAGCCTCCTGGTGTCCCCCATAAACATAGGTCTTCTGAATGCCGGGTTCCCAGCTGATGGAGATTTGGGAATTAATGCCTCCTGGAGGCAGTGTATTGTTTGCAGCAGGCTTATGGGTGTTATGAGCAGTGTCCCCTTGCCGGTGTTTGGCAATGAGCCAAATGAGTACCAAGTACTGAAGGAGGACTACATCATAGATTTGGGAAAAGAATATATTTTGAATAAATTCTAAAGTACACTTACAATGAGATTCCTTTACTTCTTTCCGTAATGCAATTTTACAAAATAAAGTCAGCATGTATTATTCTGCAAACTGCTAAGGCTACACCAACATTTTGGCCCTTTCAAAAGACAGCAAAGATAAACTGGCTTGACATCATGCACCGCTCCTAATTCTTCACTGGAGTGGAGCCTCCTCAGGTGGTGGTAGCTTCTTCAGGTAGTGATAGCTGGGCAAGATTTTCATCAAGAAGTCTAGCTGTAGTGTCTGGGGCTGTGGTCTTTCAGCATGCACCAGCAAAAGGTGGTCAGCACCACAGATCACTGTATTCTCTAGGGCAGCTTCAAAATCAGTTGGCCCCAATGATTCAGCCACTTGTCAACATGACATTTCTGCCTATATATGCTTTTGACTCAACGACATTATTATCTCCTGTTTTCAAGGCTGGGAATAACAGCCAACTTCAGACAAATTATTGGTGCAAATCATCATAGGTTTGGATTCCAGTTCTTCAGTCAGGAGTGATGTTATCTGGACAAGCATTTATGATAAGTGCCTGCTCTTCTACCTGGCCACCTTCAGCAGAAACTTCGGGCTTGGCCTCCACAACAATTTGTGAGTCGGGTGGATGACCGTCCTCGGTCCCATAGTCTCATCTCCTCTGATTTCATTTCCCACACACCCAACTACTCCAGGAACAATCGTCACAATCTTTTGAGTCTTCTCTGCCATTGTCAGGACCAGGTTTCTGAGCTGATCATGTTTTTAAGTGGAAAGAAAAATTAAAAAAAAACTCTTCCTTTTTGGAAGACTCACTTCCAAGAGAAAATTTTGCCTCTGACAGATCCTTTCTCACCAAAGGACTGTAGGAATTTAGGAGAATGTAAGCTGGTATACAAGGAGACAGGACTCTGGTATGCTATCCCAAGTATGTCTTACTTTGGGTCACCCTCCTTCCCTCTGCAAAAGCAGAGGAGAGAACAACACCCATCCTGCCTGTTTGGTGGAGTTGTCCAAAACTGATATGCATCCTGTACTGTAAAATCACCTCATTTCTATTTTCTATTTTTGTTGTTGTTATTTGTGGGTTTGTTTGGTTTTTTTTGTTTTGAGGTAAGGTCTTACTCTAGCCGAGGCTGTCCTAGAACTCTCTCTGTAGTTCCAGGCTGACCCTTTAACTCACAGCAATCCTCCTACCTTTGCCTCCCTAGTGCTGAGATTAAAGGAGTGTACCATCATGCACAACTTAATTAAAATCACTTTGTAAACTGAAACTTTACCTAACTGGGAAGGACTGTGATTGGTGCTGATGTTGTTACAAGAGTTAAGTGAAGAGAGCCAAGAACTCCCCATTACACAGACGAGGACATTCCTGCTACTCAGCAGCTCTGTGAAATGTTTCCGGAAGTCACTGGGCAGTAGCCACTAAAAGCAATACTTTGCCTATTCCACTATGCCCCTACATTAGAGAGACAGATATTTTCAGGATGCAGAGCCAATGCAGGCTTTCAGTGTGACACTGAATGAGAAGCTATTTGCCACTTTAAAAGCCCAAAACCTAAAACAAAGAATAGCAAGACACCTGGTCTTTAAAAGAAATTGCAAAGGCAACTTTTCCTTTCATTTGCCTCGTGATCCATGGGAAAGAGAAAAGGTAAAGACCACCAAAAGTCATTTTCCCAGACTAGCTTGTATCTCTCATCTGGCTCTCTGATTAGAATATAGATCTCATCACAGTAAGAGTGTTAGTCTATTTCTTTAGGTGTGGTGATTATGAATTTTACCCAGGAATGTTTCAGTCCAGAGATCCTCAATGTTTTATATGTAACTAACATTTTTGTTGATTCCATTAGCACCTTGTGTCAAATATAGTCTTTCTACTTTACATTTTAAGTCACATACATAGATCATAGAAAATACTCATGAATATATTATCAAAGAGACCTCCATTCACAAATAATCAGCTTTCAACAAAAACAAGAACCTTCACCATTGTATTAGTCAGGGTTCTCTAGAGGAACAGAACTGATGAATTGTATTATAAAGGGGGATTTATTGGATTAGCTTATGGCAGTCCACCTATAGCAGTCTACAGGCCTGAGAATCAAAGCAGCTGCTCAGTCCACATGGCTGGATGCCTCAGCAGTCCCCATTTTGCACTGAAGGCCTGAAGGCTTCCTTGAGAGCAGCTGGTCTTCAGTCCACGCTGGTCTTTAGTCCATGCTGGGAGGCAGCATGCAGCATTGGCAACTAGGTGGGAGGAAGGAATCTTTTCTCCCAGAGCTTCCTTACATAAAGCCCTCCTCCAGGAGGGCTGGCCACTCTGAGTGAAGAGCTGACTCTGGAGGAAGGACTTTGTCTTCAGTTAATCCTTCCTGGAAATAACCTTAGAGACCCAACCAAAAGGAATGTCTGTGGCTTCCTAATCTGATCCAACTGACAACAGAACTTAACCATGACAAGTCCACCCTTGTCAACTTGACACCAAACCATATCTCCTTACATCCTATTTAATTTCCTAATGAAGATAGTAACAAGGTCGTAATTCCACCTAACACAATTTAACTATCCCACATACAAATCAAAATGCACAATATTCCCCCCAACACAAGGCAAGCTCCCTTGGGGAATGATTAGTCTCTAATATCTAATAAGGTAAATATAAATTCAACAACTGTTAACTAGTGATATAATCTCAATCAATATGAATTATATTAATAGCTAAATATAGGAAAAAACAGAAATATCTTAATATTGACATACATATGTACAAACACTCTTAACAAGGTAGGACTCAGGCAATTACAGTCCTCGTTTTTGTAACTGATCACATGGCCTTAGCTGGTGTATGTAATTATCTTCTTCTACTACCCATTCTGTATATATCTGCCTTTAGCAAGTATCTTAGTGGGTCTCAGTCCTTGACCTGAAGAGGTGACCCATACCTTCATTCCTAAAGGACCTGGGCCATCTATCATGTTGCCTTGATTGGGTAGTAGTAGTTGTCCATTGACTTTGACAACAGGGCATGGTAACACCAAGAGATGCCCTAAAGGATCTCCTGTACTCCAGACATACACTGCCTCACCTCCGTTGTGAAGAAACAGTCTGATTTCCCCCTGGTAGCCTGGATCAATCACTCCTGTTACCACTGTAACTTCCTTCTTAGCCTGTTGACTGAAGGGCATCAGATGGAGCCCAAAGTGGCCAGGGGGAAGTCTTAGTTTCCAGTTCAATGGAATATTCTTTGTGCCTCCTGGCAAAAGCACTCCCCCCTCTGGAACCAAGACCTCTAAGGCCAGCACAGCATAAGACTGGAAACAGGAAGCAAAATTTTGGCTAATGGGTCACTTGGGGTGATGGTAAGCAGTACCATTCCCATTTCTACCCTTTGATTCCTGGACTCATGAATCCAGGCTATGGGAGAAACAGTACCATATATAGGACGCTGATTCAAAGCATATACAGCCTGCTGGAGGACACTCCCCCAGCCCTCCAAGCTACTGCCACCTAGTTGGCACTGTAGCTGTTTCTTTAAAAAGCCATTTCACCCTTCTATCAAGCCAGCTGCTTCAGGGTGATGGGGCACATGGTTAAGACCAGTGGATTCCATGATCATGAGCCCACTGTCACACTTCCTTGGCTGTGAAGTGAGTTCCTTAGTCAGAAGCAATGCTGTCTGGAATGTCATGATGGTGGATAAGGCATTCTGTAAGCCCACGGATGGTAGTTTTGGCAGAAACCTTACAAAAAGGAAAGGCAAATACATACCCAGAATAAGTGTCTATTCCAGTAAGGACAAAACACTGCACTTTCCATGACAGAAGAGGTCCAACATAGTCAACTTGCCACCAAGTTGCTGGCTGGTCACCCCGAGGAATACTACCATATCAGGGGCTAAGAGTTGGCCTCTGCTGCTGGCAGATTTGGCATTCAACAGCAGCTGTAGCCAGGTCAGCCTCAGTTAATGGAAGTCCATGATGTTGAGCCCATGCATAGCCTGCATCTCTACCCCCTCACCCTGAAGTACTGCCCTCTCTCCTTGCCTGAGGAGATTAATCCTTCTTTGTTTGCAGAACCAGCCGTGGCCTTCCCTATAGTAAGAGAGTTGGTATACTTCTTTTGTTGTAGTGATTATGAATTTAACCCAGGAAGGTCTCAATACAGAGATACTCAATGTTTTATATGTAACTGACATTTTTGTTAATTCTATCAGCACCTTGTGTCAAATACAGTCTTTCTACTTCACATTTTAAGTCACGTATGTAGATCACAAAAAATACTCATGAATATATTATCAAAGAGACCATCATTCACACAAGCAAAATTTAATACAAACAAAGGCTCTCACCACAAACATCTATTAGTAGGAAAACAAACAAAACAGAAGGAAAGACATATAAAAACTCAAGTCCCAGAATTTAATAATCTTTGGTATTTCCATGTGTGGCTATCATCACAGCTGGTGTTCTCTACGTATTCAGCCTGGGATATGAAACTAACATACTGAATGTTTTGACTATACTTGGATGCTACTAGTTGTTTTTTTTTTTTTTTTAATGAAGATAATATTTTTAAAGTGAGATGGCAAATAGATAGTGTATGTTAGGATCTGGTTTTCTGGACAAAGGAAAGTTTCAAATTCTGTCCCACCCACTAAGAAGATAATGACCTCAGCCCCAAACCACAGGAGAAATTCAAGTCTTGGTCCCATGCTTCCCTACTTTCTAAAATGCAGTACCTGTACCTGCTTCAAATAAAGTGTTCTATAACCCACTAATCTAAAATAAACACAAAAGAAATCCACTTATACCACTTGACTGATCACTAAAGACTTTCCACACCAATGCTAATGAAATATCAAAAGAAAAGTAAATCAGGCATAAAATTCACATCAAATTCTTATACTGAGTACCTCAAGTCCTTAAATTCATAATGTCACAGGATAGCATTAAGGTTTTTTTTACTTTATTAAGTTACCAAGGCCACTAAACATTTTGTTTGATTTTTTTAACTCCAGATGCATGAGTCACCTTGTGCATCTGGCTCACATGGGTACTGGGGAGTCGACCCTGTGTCCTTATGCTTCACAGGCAAATGCCTTAACTGCTAAGCTATTTCTCCAGCACATTGTTTAATGTTTTATTGTCAGTCTGGAGAGGTCTCTAACATACATAGGCCTGTCTTGCCCAACATGAGCATCATATTGTCAGCAAGGACACAGTAAATATGTATGTATGGGCAAGTAATATGATGGACATAAAAATCAGTATTTAAATTTTAAACAAGCAATTCTAAGAGGGACTGCTGGAAGAACACAACTATTAACTTAAAATGTCATGTTCAAATACAAGCTGAAAACACCCACTTTAGCAAGGGTTGAAGAGTTTAAGGTGTGTGATATAACTGGAAGTGGAGAGAGGAATTTGGAATGGATGGTAGGTTACAGGTGGCCACAAATTCTTTGACACTGTTCTCATCAAGAAGCGAGGTCAGGAGCTGGAGAGATGACTTAGCCGTTAAGGTGCCTGCCTGGAGATGCACAAGGTGGCATATGCATCTGGAGTTCGTTTACAGTGGCTGGAAGCCCTGGCATGCCCATTCTCTCTCTCTTTCTCTTTCTCATACATACACACACACACACACACACACACACACACACACACGTGTGTGTGTGTGTGTGCGTACTCTCACTCTTTCTTTGCCTCTTTCCCTCTCTCAAATAAATAAAGAAAAGTAAAATACTACAAAAAAGAAGTGAGGTCAATGTGGAGTGGGGTGTGGTGGCACACGCCTTTAATCCCAGCACTCAAGTGGCAGAGGTAGAGGATCACCAGGAGTCCAAGGCCAGCCTGGGACTACATAGTGAATTCAAGGTCAGCCTGAGCTAGAGTGAGACCCTACCTTGGGGGGGAAAAAAAGGTTTATTGTCTATATTTGTGGAAGCTGTCAACAAAAAGTTTCAAAAACAAAAGAAGTGGGTCACTATCTAGTAACTACCACACATCAAAGGAGGTCTGCTAGAATATGTGTGCTGAAAGTTACTCTGCATCAGCAATGATCAAATGTTTAAGAATAGTTGCTCCTGCGCCCCTCTGAACACTCCAGCTCTTCCGAAACCACTGAGATGATGGGCAGCACTTGCAACTCAAGAAATCTCTGGTTCTTCCCACCAGTATTTCTTTTCTAAAACATACTTTTTTCATGTTCCTTCACTGCCCCACCACTAAAGCATCATCTGTCCATATGTCCTTTCTAAAATGAGTGTAAGATGTAAGTGCAAATGTAGTGTTAGCAAGTGGAAAGTAAGTGCAAAAATGTTAACAAGATCTCTGGGCATGAGGCCAAAAAAACTACCCCCCCCCATACACACACACTTCATGATGCATGCTCTGCAGAAGGGCACTGCAGTACAAAGCAGAAGAAAAGCAAGGAGCTCCTGTCAGCCAGCCTACAGCGACAACAGGCAGTGCAACGGCGGCATGGGGCACAGGCTGCCACTTCCAGCATAGGGGGTCACATCAGCACCCACTGACCTTGGGCGATGGGTTGCCCCTTTGTGCACCCTAATTTCCTCACTCGTAAGTCCTGAGTGACACAGGTAAAAGATTTAAAAGTACCAAAAGAGAGAAACAGAGACAGAGACAGACTAAGCCAAGAATTGGGCCTGGCACAGAAAACATTTGAAGATGACTCTCTTCCTTTTTCACTGGATAGGAAAATTATGACACACAATTACAAAATAACCAATTTTCTTTTCCTCTCCCAGAAAATAATGATGTCCACCAAAGCAAGGATCAGTTCTTTCTTACTGATCTAAACTCCACACTTAATATAATGCCTGCTACATGCTTATTGAGCTAATTAAACCATTTCTAACATCTCTGTGGAGTTCAAGAACTCAAAAGGCCTTTGGCTTCAGATCTGTAGAAGAATTGGCTTCAAATGTGTATGGCATATATCTGGCTGGCCACAAAGTACCTAAACTCATACAGCTCAAATACATACCATGGTTGTAATAAGAAAATTTGGTAGTTTTACCTGCCTCCATTACCTGAAAAAAATATCTGCCCCATGTGATCAAATACAATATTCTATTTAACATCCTATCCCCAGAGCTTGGGAAGAGCTTTGCAACAAATGTAAACATTTGATGAGAAAGTCAAAAAAAGAATGAATGAACAAACAAACAAATATTCTTTGCAAATTTAAAAATAGAATTTCCTAATTTTAGCAACCCTTCCTAATTAAATTCAAAGTTGCTGAGCTTAGGTGTGACAAAATGTTTAAAAATATAAACAGCAGATGTTTGAACTCTGGGTGTTGGAGAAATTTTCTTTTTTAAAAATCCTTCATTTATTTTATTCTGCAGGAACTCTACCAAAATACTAGCACCCAAAAAGCTTTGTCAGCCTGCGTCAAATATTATATCTACAAAGATGGCTGTTACCAATTGATGTTTGAAAGTACTTATTATTATCAATTTCTGAACATAACAACTTTTAAAATTCACTTTAGTTAATGTGGCTTAAGATAAAGGAAAGAGATCAGTAGCAAGCTGATAAGAATCATGAATCTGTTTACTTACCAGGTATGCAAGTAGAAAACATAAGAGGGGTAAAGGAACCAGAAATTTACCTCTATCCCAATCATCACTTCTAGTTCAGTAAATTCCAAAGGGGGAAAGTGGGACATGATAAGTCAGGAATACAGGGTCCAAGTTCAGGGTCAGTGTCACAAAAATAAATACATAAATAAAAACCAGCACAGATTCCAATGCACAATTAGAAAAAGGCGATCATGCAAAGCCACTTTGGGGAGCTAATAGTCATTACAACCTGCTACAAAGAGACTGACTATAACCAACATCACCCAGTTGGAGGTGAAAGTCTAGGGCAATCAACACAGGCTATTTCTGAATGGATGCCACTTTACTCATCTTTAAGGTCTTAATTACCATAACAAAACAAAATAAAATAGTAGGAAGAAGCCAGGTTACAAACAGTCAGCACAAACGCATCACCATCACCCTGCCATTGTTCTGCAGCCAGCCGCACAGCGCACCTTGCAGCAGCAGCCGCCGGCCATGGCACCGGGAAGACCACAGCCTCTGCGGCGCACAACCTGCTCCCCTCTTCAATTGCAGCACTCAGAAAAGAGGGGCGTGGGAGAAGCCCTGGCAAGCTTGACAGGGAGCTTGAACAAAGGCAATATCTTCTAACAACAACAACCAGAAGAAATTCTACATAGCTTTCCTTATATCCTCCGGGATTTAAAGAGAGCCTCATAATCATACCCCCAGGCACCGCTAAATAAATTCAACATACTCACAGGCTTACAGCCGCTGTTAACTTTGGAGGAATAAATACAGTTCCACTATGAAGATGTCTTTCCCTCTCTTCTAGATTTGTTTTAAATGCTAACAAAGAGAAGGCACAATCCCCAATGTAAGAGCCCACAACAGTCTTCACCTTCTGTTTTATTCCTGGGTCTCCAGTGAGACTTAATTATCAGGCACTAGGCAAGGAAGTTGCAGAGGTGGCTGGCAGCATTCTAGGGCTCTGCAGGGGAGAATTTAAGACATGTCAGTTAAAGTGGCAGCTACAATCACTGCCGCTTCCGCAGGGAGGAATGCTGGGAGATTTCTCCCTAGTCTCTGCTGCAGCCTAGTTCTAATCCATCACTGCTTCATTATGCTAGGGAAGCAGACAGGAAAAACACCCACAGACCAGGCTTACAAAAACTACAAAACCTTCTAATGATTTTTCACCTGACCTAGAAATTCTTTCATCTAAAGGACAAGTAAGAAATAAAATGAATCATTTTTGTTTTAAGTAAAATATACATTCATTCAGGCTGTCATTCAGGTTTGGCTTAGGGAAAAATCTAATCTTCTAGAGTTCTTAGTCAAGCAGACTACATATATAAAACAAAATTATTGTAGTGATAAAAACATACAACGTGAAAGTCATAGCAAGGTTGTTGGAAATGGCAATGTTAAGTTGATATATTTGATAGGTAATACTGAAGTGGACTAGTGCTTTTTGTTTCCTTTTTCTTCCACATGCTTTTGTCTTTGATTTTGTGTTTTAATGTTTGAGACAGGGTCTCTCTCTGTATCCCAAACTGGCTAAAACCCTAGGATACTCCTTGCCTCCAACTTCTAAGTACTAGACTTACAGGTGAATGCCACCATGCCTGGCTCCTGGAACTACCTTTGACGAAGCTTTTTATAAAAAGAAAAAAAAAAAAGCACCTCACACTTGGAGAACATTCCAGCAACGATCCTAAAATGAGCATGATTCTAAAGTTCAGCTATACTGGTTTTACTCTGAAAGGCTAAGAGCTCTCCTGGGAAATAAAGACATTCCAGGACTTCAGTTTCTTGTCTCACCACAAGGGCTCTCTATACTAGAATGGAAACACTCTTCTTACAGGGCTCACGATGGTTTCTGATTATGCAACACCAGCAGGGTGTGGTGGTGCCAACCTGTAATCCCAGTGCTTGGGAGGTGAGGCAGGAGGATCAATATTTCAAGGCCAGCTTCAGCTACATGGTGAAATAGAGACTAGCCTAGGCTATAAGAGATAGAGAGACAGACAAGCAAACAGTAATGCCAGGTAAAATATTCCTGATATCTCCAGATTACAAATAATAACTAGAAAATGAAGAAAAGCATAGCCAGCTACAATCTCACAGCCATGTATAATCACTGGTGGTATCTGGTTCTAATATTCCTCTCCCTTATGAAGGGATCCGTCAATTGCATACTTTTTCTTTAATGATATCATTTTATGTTATTATATGTTGTATATTGCCTCCTTTTGTGACATCTCTTGAGGCAATGTGAGCAAATGTCTCTTCACTCCAGATAAGACAGATGATGACCAAGGAAAGCTGTATCCCTAAAGCTCCCTGCTCAACTTGCAGGCAGCTTCACCGAAGACATCCCCTCCCACAGCAACTGTTCTCAGCTTAGGTAAACTCGCAGCAGCCTGAGGACCTTTCACAGCTTTCGTGAGCTTCCTTTATAAACTCTGTCTTAAGAGCTTCTCTTTCCCTTCCAGGAGGAAAAGTTTCAATTCAGAAGAAATTCGTCTTCACAGAAATTATGACTATTTGCCCATACATGTGACTTAACTGTTAAACCATCCATAATTCTACAAGTGCTAAAAAGAATTAGCACCTGTGAGGACAGTGTGTATACACCTAGTATGTGCTGGGCTCAGGGAATACCCTGGTGAGCAGAACAGAGGGTTTCTTGTTCCCCTGGAGTTCCATCCAGTAGGGAAGTCAGACATTTACCAAATGAGGGAAATGTGATCAAGACTGTACTGCAAAAGAGGTCTACATACACATCATAAACATATTAAAGACCTTAGCCTATGAAGGCCAAGGTTTCAAGCCAGAAAAAGAACACCATTCCCACTGCAAAACTTTAAGTACAGTGTACCTCACATGGTGTTATTCCCATCCATACAAACATCTCTTCTAGTGTCTGTCTTCCTATATTATAATTTAAGTCTAGATTTCAACTATATATGTGTGCAAAAATGTGATATATAAGGGAATAACTGATTTAATGTGTATAGACCTACACATTTAATGTGGACTTGAAAAGTCTAGTTCATAGAGCTACACAAAACTTTAACCATCCTTGTTCTAGTAATAGCATTCTGCATACAGGCAAAACAAAACACCCTTTGCTGCCTTGCATACTTTCATTCTGAACAATAAAATATCTAACATAGAAACTGCACAATAGTAAAAGTTACATATAACCTCTCTAGTTTTAAGCAATTACAGGGGTCTTCTAATTTGTTCATGGTGATTAAGTCTTCAGACTTACTAAATGTGCATGCTACATTATATCAAACTACACATTATATAAAAATGTTGCTAAGCCATATAGCTCTATGGCTTTGAGGCATTTTATTCATCATCTTAAGTCACTGTTTTAAACAAGAGATAGAGGAGCTGGGCACAAATCCAGGACTTGGGAGGCTGAAAGGAGGATTGCTGTGAGTTCAAGGCCAGCCTAGAACTACAGAGTGAGTTCCAGGTCAGCCTGGATTAGAGTGAGACCATGCTACCAAAAAAAGGTGGGGTTCTAGAGAGATGGCTAAGAAGTTAGGGCACTTGCTTGTAGAGCCTAATGACCCAGGTTCAACTCTCCAGTATCCATGTAAATAAACCGAGATGCACAAAGTGGCACATGCATCTGGAGTTAATTTGCAGTGGCTAGAGGCCATGGTGCATGCATGTATGCCCTCCCTCTGTCTGCCTGTCTGTATGTCTGTCTCTCTCTCTCTCTCTCTTTCTCTCTCTCTCTCCAAATAAGTAAAAATATTTTTAAAAGAAAAGGCAGGTTCTCTTTCTATCTTTCTCTCTGCCTCTCTCTCTCTCTCAAACAAATAAAAATTTTAAAACGGGGGTGCTAGAGAGATAATTTAGTGGTTAAGGCACTTGCCTATGAAGCCTAAGGACCCAGGTTCAATTCGCTAGTACCCATGTAAGCAAAATGCATAAGGTGGCAACATGCATCTGGAGTGTGCAGAGGCTGGAGGCCCCAGCATACCCATTCTCATTCTCATTCTCATTCTCATTCTTTCTCTTTCCCTTTCTCATTCTCATCCTCCCTCCCTCTCTCCCCCTCCCTCCCTCCCTCCCTCTCTCTCTCTCTCTCTCTGTCTCTCTCTCTCTCTCTCTCTGTCTCTCTCCTCTCCTCCCTCTTTCAAATAAATAAAATAAAATAATTTTAAAGAAGAGATAGGGCTGGAGAGATTGCTCAGCAGTTAAAGCACTTGCCTAAAAAACCTAATGACCTGAGTTTGATTCCCCAGTACCCACATAAAACCAGATGCACAAAGGGGCACATGTATCTAGAGTTTGTTTGCAGCAGCTGGAGGCCCTGGCATGCTCATTCATATTCTCTCTCTCTCTCTCTTTGTAAATTAATTAATTAATTAACTAATTAATTAAAAAAGAAGAGGTCTTGTGTGTGAATTGCAGTAAAAAAACTACTAATGGAGGCCAGTAAGCTAGAAAAGGGCTATAAATGGAAGGAGGAGAGGAAAGGACTTAAGGGGATGGTATTGTCTATATGTCAGTAGACAACAGATTACCTTACCAGGGTGGAATGGCCTAAGTGAGGTCAGTGGAAGAGACTGAATAAAAGAAGGGTGGAGGGAGGGCTAATCAAAATTCAAGATACTGTAAATAACACACATGGAACCCTACTTTTTTGGATAATACACACCCAAAAGCCATAGATTGTTACTAGAAAATTTTCAGCGCCAGGGATGGGATACCTTCCAGTGAGCTGTTGACCAGGAAGGTTCCTGTTGCCCCCAAAACATTACAGGTTATTGCCAAGGCTCTTAGTTTCTCACCAGAAACAGATGCTAAAACTAACTGCTCTCTTATTGGACTAGAGATCCACTCTATGGAAGGGAATACATGCCTGGTACTGAAAACCCAATCAAAAGCCTCTGGTGGGGGAGGTCATAAGCATTAGGAGTATAACGTCTGCTCTGGTCTGGCTAAATGCATATATTATATTCACCCAACTTCCCTATAAGCACTTTACCTAATGTCCCTACCCATATATTAATGCTATCCTCACTTTTAGCTAGAGAAGCTTCTCTTTTCAGATTGTGGTGACCACTGGGATGACCCAAAAGGCACCATAGTACTTAGAAGAAGTGACAGAGTATTTGGCACTGAAGCATCTGTATCACACCTTCCAAGACTCGGGGTCCACTGCAGAAGAGGTAGTGGAAAGAATGTAAAATCCAAAGGAAGGGTAGAACTGCTTACAATGCAGTCATCCAGACAGGAATTGTCATCAATATCCATGACCTCACAGTACCTAGCACTACCTTCACAAGACCCTCACAACAGGAGGAAAAGATGATGACATCAAAATATAAGAGAGACTAATGGAAAGGGGGGATGATATGATGGAGAGTGGAGTTGTGAAGGGGAAATTGGGGAAGGTGGGAATATTCATGGTTTATTATCTGTAAGTATGGAAGTTGTCAATAAAAAAATTAAAACAAAATAAGAAGAGGTAGCTGAAAGGGGAGTAAGATGGAAGCACCAGGGAAAAGGCAATCAAAGATGGTAGCAAGAACCCACCCTATCACTTGAGACTTGGACAGCTCATCTGTATAAACTCCAGAGAAAAGGGGAGGGAGTCAATGACTGAGAAATGGCCAGAGATAATCATCCTGGACAGTACGCATAGTGCTACACAACTGAGCACTCTGAGTCATGTGTTTGAGTCGATGAATACAGACAGCTACAAATTTTGTAGTGTACATACATTTCAAACATACACACAAAAAAAACTTTATTCACTCTTTAAATAACAACTACAATTATATTATGACCTACACTTGAAGTATGTTCAGTGCAGGTTGTTAAGTTTCTAATGTGCTGCAAAATCCTTACATTGCAACAGGGTGCATGCATCTGGAGTTCATTTATAGTGGCTACAGGCCCTGATATACCCATTCTCTCTCTCTCTCTCTCTCTCTCTCTCTCTATCTGCCTCTTCCTCTCTTTCTTTCTCTCTCAAATAATAAATATATTTTTAATCCTTGCATTGCCCTTTGAGCACATTTTCTCAACAATGCATGCTATGGTCTGCATATCTGTGTCCCTCCAGAATTCATATGCTGAAGCCTAATCCCCAGGCAATAGGGTAAAAGGCAGGGCCTTTGGGAGGTGATTAGGTCTTAAGGGTTCCACTCTCATCAATGGTGTTACTGCCCTTTTCAAATGGTCTTTTCACTTTTTAACTCTTCTACCATGTAAGCATGAAATACAGACTTAGGAGTTGCTTTTGCTGGGGCTAAGGACACAGCTCAATCAATAAAGTCCTTGCTTTGCAAGCATGAGGACCTGTATTCAATCCCCAGTACCCACATAAAAATGCTGAGAATGTTGGCACATTATCTGTAACCCTAGCATTGGCAAGGCAGAGACAGGTGGGCCCCTAGATTTGCTGGCCAGCCATTCTAGCAAAATAGGTGAGCTCCAGGCCAATGAAGAGACCTTACCTCAAAACAAAATTGATGGCATTCTTGAGGATGACACTGAAAACTGTCTCCTGGCCTCCACATGCATATGAAAATACACACACACCTGCTACTGTTAAAAGGCATTGGCTCCTCATCCAGACCCATGAGATAACTAAAAGCTGGGCAACTTTGCCATCATTTTGTGTTACTCTAGTTTACTTAAGGTCACCTTCCTTCCCTCTGCAGGCTAGCATGTCAAGGACTTTAAAGAGTGTCTGCCTAACCTGTTTAATTCCCCTTCAAGGTGGAAGGCACAGAGGTAAGTCATCCTCTTAAACCTGCCGTCACTTTGTATTCCAAAATGAGCAAAATCTCACAGGACCAATCAATCCTCAGATGAGGGCAACTATCCATGAGGCATGTCTGCACCATGTCCAAACACAATGGCCAACCTAACAGAATAACAGAAAATTAACAGAGAAGCAATCCAAGAAGAAACAGACAAAGGAAAAACATACTAGGGTATGGTTCACCATGGGCTCCTAAGAGAACTTTTATTTACATGTCACTGAATCTGAGATAAATAATTTTCATCATGTTCTATCCCTGAAAACAAGATGCATTCTAAAACTGACAGCAGTTTAGCTTACTCTAGAGTATAGTTCAGTTCTTAGGGAAAAGGTTTGCATTAACGTCTACCAGTAGCTAATGGTAACACCAACCTGGCTCTCTTATAACAAATTACCTAACATCAAGTTATTAAAGTTACATTAACTTGTACTAAAAACTGTCAAACCAGCTTATGATTCAGGTTCTAAAGGCAGAAAGGTTAAAATATTGGCTTGCCGTGTGATTCATCAATTCCACTTCTGGGTATAATCTGCCAGAAAATTTAAGTCATAAAGACCCATTGTCCATAGCAGCATTATTCATAACAGCCAAAGACCCAAAAGTCCACGAGCTTATAAATAAAAATGTGATTCATGTATATAAATAAGTTTGTTTTTTGTTGTTGTTGTTGTTGTTGTTGTTGTTGTTGTTGTTTTGTTTTTTTTCAAGGCAGGGTCTTTTTCTAACAAAGGCTGACCTGAAATTCACTATGTAGTCTCAGGGTGGCTTCAAGCAAACAGTGATCCTCCTACCTCTGCCTCCCAAGTACTGAGATAAAGGTGTGCACAATGTCCAACTGTAGATGAGTATTTCTCATCAACAAAAAGCAATGAAATAACCCAAGATGCAAAAATTCTAATGCAATAATATAAGAAAGGCAATATAACCCATCTAAAAATCATAAGTCCTTTAGTAATGACCTCCATAGAGGCTGAACTGGATTAAAAATGCTAAAGAATGAGTATAAGTATGCTCAAAGGAATCAAAAAAGAAAGCAGGGCTAGAAAAATGGTTTAGTAGTTAAGGTGCTTGCCTATAAAGCCAAAGGACCCAGTTTCAACTCTCCAGGACCCACATAAGACAGATGCACAAGGTGGCACATGCATATGGAGTTCATCTGCAGTGGTGGAGGCCCTGATGCACCCATCTCTCTCTATCTGTCTCTTTCTCCCTCTTCCTCCCCCTCTCTCTCTCTATAATAAAAATAAATTTAAAAAGAAAAGAAATTTCTAAAAGCCAGGTATGGTTGTGCACGCCTTTAATCTCAGCACTCAGGAGGTAGAGGTAGGAGAATCACCATGCATTCAAGGCCACCCTAAGACTACATAGTGAATTCCAGGTCAGCTCTGAGCTAGAGCAAGACCCTACCTCAGAAAACCAAAAATAAAAATAAAAAACAAAAGAAATTTCTGAAAGTGGACACAGGAAATCAACTTAACAAAATACAGGCCCATACAAGAGATGAGCCAGGAAATAGAAATACAGAAGGAAAACAAATCTGAAATATTGGAAATGAAAATGCAGTAAGTCAAATAAAGAACTTCATAGAAAGCCTCACCAATGGAATAGACCAAGAAGACAGAATTCCTGAGCTTGAAGATAAGGTAGTGAATTTAGAACATTCTAATGAGAAAGATAAATTAATAGGATATAAGAAAGAATTTTAAGATGTTTGGAACACTATGAAGAGATCAAACTTAAGCATTCTGGGAAAAGAAGGAGAAGAATCTCAACTGAATGGCATAGTATTTTCAATAAAATCATAGAAGAAAAATTCCAAAAATTAGGGAAGAAAATGACAATACAGATACAGAAGGCACTTAGAACACCAAACATAGAAGACTAGGAATGAACAGCTCCTCAGAGTCATAGTATAAACACTAAATACACAATCTGAAGAAAACATATTGAAAGCAGTAAAAGAGAAGCACCACGTCACCTACAAAGGCAAGGCCATCAGAAT
Source organism: Jaculus jaculus (assembly GCF_020740685.1). Classification (NCBI taxonomy): domain Eukaryota; kingdom Metazoa; phylum Chordata; class Mammalia; order Rodentia; family Dipodidae; genus Jaculus; species Jaculus jaculus. Next base: position 83,341,997 of record NC_059102.1, read on the forward strand.
AACAGCAGAATTCCCAACAGAAACTTTAAAAGTGGAAGAGTTTAGAATGATATATTTCAAGCTCTGAAAGATAGCTGCCAACCCACATTACTACACCGAGCAAAGCTATCTGTCATACTGAAAGAGAAAAAAGGACTTCCCATGGTAAAAAAAAAAAAAAAATACAGGCTAAAGGAATCCATGACCACTAAAACCAGCTCTACAGAAAACAACACATGAATATCCTTCAAACTGAAGAGAAGAAAAAGCACATACATGAAGGCACAAGAATCAATATACCATGCTTGAATAATACTTAATGCAATAGAGCAAAATCATAAAAATGACAGGAATTAATAAACTTTCAATAATAATTGAATATCAACGGCCTTAATTCTCAATCAAAAAAAAAACAAAACATGCCTTTTCAGAAGGCATCATGGTGCTGGAAAGAAGTGACTTGGTACTGAGTAATATCTCGATCACACCTTCCAAGGCTCAGGGTCTAATGCAGAGGAGGTGGCAGAAAGAATGTAAGAGCCAAAGGAAGGGTAGGACTCCTTACAATGTGCTCCCTCCAGACATAAAATGGCCTGGACATCCATGACTTCACAGCGCCTGACACTACCTACACAAGACCATCATAAGAGGAGGAAAAGATCATGACATCAAAATAAAAGAGAGACTGATTGAGATGGGAAGGGGATATGAGGGAGAATGGAATTTCAAATGGGGGAAGAGGGGGAAGGGAGGGTATTACCATGGGATATTTTTTATAATCATGGAAGATATTAATAAAAATTGAGAAAAAATAAATAAATAGCTGTTTAAAAATATATATATACCTTTAATCTTAGCACTCGAGAGGCAGAGGTATGAGGATCGTGTGAGTTCAAGGCCAGCCTGGGATTATAGAGTGAGTTCCAGGTCAGCCTGGGCTACAATGAGACCTTACTTAGGAAGAAAAACACACACACACACACACACACAGTCTCACAGACTGGATTAAAAGACAGGCTTCCTCTATTTATTGACTCCAAGAAACTCATCTCTTCATAAAAGACAGGTGCTGCCTTAGGTAAAAGGATAAAAATACATTATTTCAAGTAAATGGGCCCAGAAAACAAACTGCTGTTGCTATTCTAATATCGGACAGGACAGACTTCAAACCAACATTATAGTCAAAAGAAGTAATTTTGAACTGATTAAGGAAACAATTAACAAGAGACATTACAATTCTAAACATATATGCACCAAACATGGGTGCCTCCAATTTCACTTAAAAAAAAAACACTACTAGACATAAGGTCACAAATAGCACTAAGCTGATTTTAGTGAGTGATTTTAACACCCCACTCTACAAGATCCTAAAGGCTACAAGAAAACAGTTTTCCTACAGACTGAGTTCCAGCTCAACCTGGGCTAGAGTAAGACCCTACCTTGGACACACACACACACACACACACACACACACACACACACACACACCAAAAAAAAAAAAAAAAAAAAAACAACTTGAAATAAATTAATAAAGGGGACTTGAGAGATGACTAAGTGATTAAGATGCTTGCCAGCAAATCCTAAGGATCTGAGTTTGATTCCTCAGTACCCATGTAAAGCCACATGCACAAGGTGGCATATGCATCTGGAGTTCATGTGCAGTGGTAAGAAGCCCTGGCAGGCCAATATACACTCACTCTCCCTCCCTCTCCCCCTCCCTCCCTCCCTCCCCTCCCTCCCTCCCTCCCTCTCTCTCTCTCTCTCTCTCTCTCTCTCTCTCTCTCTCTCTCTCTCTCTCTCCCCCTCCCTCCCTCTTTTTGTCTCTCTAAAATAAATAAATATTTTTTAATTACCAAGGGAAGTGAAAACCTCTACAATTAAAACTTTAGAAAATTCAAGAAGAAAACTGAAAACACTAGGAAATAGAAGACATCCCATGTCCATGGATTAGAAGAATTAATATTATAGGGGATGGAGAGATGACTTAGTAGTTAGGCACTTGCCTGTGAAGCCTAAGGACCCAGATTCAATTCCCCAGAACCCATGTAAGCCACATGCACAAGATGGCACAGCCAACTGGAGTTTATCTGCAGTAGATAGAAGGTCTGGCATCGCCATTCTCTCTCTATCTCTATCTCAAATATTTTTTGTTAAAAAAAAAGAATCAATATTGTAAAAATGCCTATCTTATCAAAAGCAATTTAATTGAAAACAGATTTAATGCAATCCCCATCAAAATTCTAATGGTAGGTTGAAGAGATGGCTCAGAAGTTAAGGCACTTGTATGAAAAGCCTGGCGATATGGAATTGATTCTCCTGTACCTGCATAAAGCCAGATGCACTAAGTGGCACATGTGTCTGGGGTTTGTTTAGCTGGCCATGCCCATTCATCTTCATTCATTCATTTATCCCCCCACCTTGCAAATAAATAAATTTTTTTAAATCCAGTGGCATTCTTCACTAAATAGAAAAATCAATCCTAAAATACATTTGGAAGTACATTGGAACAGCCAAAGCAAAACCCAGCAACAAAAATAAATATGGTTGAAAGTATCACAATGACTAATCTTAAAGTATATAACAGAGCCACACAAACAAAGCCAGCATGGTATGGCATAAAAATAGACATGTAGATCAATGAAACAAAGCAGAGGATCCAGATATAAACCCAGGTAGCTACAGCCATTTGATTTCTGATAAAAAATAAAATAAAATGCCTAAAATAGTCCCTGGGGAGAGAGCCTCTTTAACAAATTGTGCTTGGGAAAACTAGATCTCTATACATAGAAGAATGAAACTAGATCCTTCTCTCTATGCATAAGAATTGTCTCCAAAAGGACCATAGATCTTACCATTTAGGGGTTGGAGTGATGGCTTAGCAGTTAAGGCACTTGCCTGTGAAGCCTAAGGACCCAGGTTCTATTCCCCAGTACCCAAGTAAGCCAATTGCACAAGTTGGCACATGAACCTGGAGTTCATTTGCTGTGGCAACAGGCCCTGGTGTACCCAATCTCTCCAACCCCCTCTTCAAGTAAATAAATTTTTAAAAAATTTAAAGACCTTAACATTTAGACCTGAAACTTAGAGACTACTAGAAGGTCAAGTAGACAAAACATTTCAACATGATATAGATATAGATATAGATATAGATATAGATATAGATATAGATATAGATATAGATATAGATATAGATATAGATGATATAGATATAGATAGATATAGATATAGATATAGATATAGAGATAGAGATAGAGATAGAGATAGAGATAGAGATAGAGATAGAGATAGAGATAGAGATAGAGATAGAGATAGAGATAGAGATAGAGATAGAGATATAGATATAGATATAGATATAGATATAAAGACTTCATGACTAGAATTCCACTCATTCAGAAAATAAGGCCAGTGATCACCCAGTAGGACTCCATGGAATTAAAAGCTTTTGATTTAGCAAATGTCACTGTTAACCAAACAAAAAGGCAGCCTACAGAATGGGAGAAAATTTTTATCTGCTATAGATCTGACAGAGGATTAATATGTAAGATATACAAAAAACTAAAAAGACTAAATAATAAGAAATCAAATAACCCAATAAAAAAGCATAGGCTATAGAACTGAATAGAAAGTTCTCAAAGGCTAGAGAGACGACAGCACTTACGGCACTTACCTACAAAGCCAAAGGACCCTGGTTCAATTCTCCAGTACCCACATAAGCCAAATGAACAAGGTGACACATGTGTCTGGAGTTCGTATGCAATGGCTGAAAACCATGGTGCACCCATTTTGCTCTCTCTCCCTCTCTCTCTCTCAAGTAAACATCAAATATTAAAAAAAGAATTTTCAAAAGAGGAAATATTCAACATCCTTAGCAATCATGGAAATGCAAATTAAAACTACTTAGAGATTCCACCATCTCAGTACAATCAAAATGGCTACCATCAAGAACTCTATTGATGAGGGCTACAGAGATGGCTTAGCAGTTAAGATATTTGTGGGTGAAGCCAAAGGACCCAGGTTCAATTCCCCAATACCCACGTAAACCAGATGCACAAGGTGGCTCAAGCATCTAGAGTTCATTTTCAGTGGCTGAAGGCCATAGTATGCCCATTCTCTCCCCTTCCCCTTTCTATCTCTCTCTCAAATAAATTAAAGTAAGTTAAAATTGAAATAGGTTTAAAAAAAAAAACAAATCTGTTGATGAGCTGAGGAGCTGTATCAGCAATTAAAGGTATTTCTTTGCAGGGCCAGGAGCCATGCGTGCATGCACACATCCTCTCTATGATAGTTTGAAAAACTGACCCCCCACCAATACATTGAGGAGTTTATTAAAACTTTTTTTTTGTTTTGTTTTTCAAGGTAGGGTCTCACTCTAGCCCAGGCTGACCTGGATTTAACTTAACCCTACCTGGGAGAAAAAAATAAAGAAATCTAGAGCTGGGTATGGTGGCCCAAACCTTAATCCCAGCACTCAAGAGGCAGAGGTAGGCAGACCCCTATGAGTTTAGGGCAATCCTGGGCTACAGAGTGAGTTCAGATCATCCTGAGCTAAAGTGAGACCTTATGGGGGGATCTATTGACAATAACTGCTAACTAGGGTGTAGAGAAAGAGGAATCCTTATCCACTGTGGGTGGGAATGTATACTGGTACAGACACTAGTTTATCAGTGTTGAGGTTTCTAAGGCAGCTAAAAATAAGACTGACCAGGGCTGGAGAGATGGATCAGTGTTAATGGCACTGCCTGCAAATCCTGATGGTCCAGGTTCAATTCCCCAGTAACCAGATGTACAAAGTGCAGTTCATTTGCAGTGGCAGGTGGCCCTTATGTGTCCATACTCATTCACTGTCTGTCTCTGTCTCTCAAATAATAAAAATATTTTAATGTAAATAAAAAGAAAAATAGACTGACCTTATGACTCAGTTATACCACTCCTGGGCATATACTGTAAAGACTCCCCACTTTACTATAGAGTTACATGCCCATCAATATTTATTTCTGCACTATTCATAATAGCTAGGAAATGGAATTAGGCTAGATGCCCACCAACTGATGATGAATGGGTAATGAATATTTGGTACATATATACAATGAAGTTTTATTTAGATGTAAACAAAAATGAAATTTTCAGGAAAACAGATGGATCTGGAAACGATTTACACTAAGTGAGGTAACCCAGGCTCAGAAAGTCAAATGTCTCTCATATACATGTCTCTCATATACAGCTCCTAGCTTCAAATGTTTAAATTTGTATGTGATTTGTAGTAAAGACCAAAAAGCTAGAAAGGGGCTATGAGGGACTAAGAGAGGAGAGCACTTAAAGGAAGGGGATAGCAGATAAGTAACTACAGAGGAAAGTACTAGGAGTGGAGTGGTCTAAGTGGGGTGAGGAGAAATGGATGGAGGAGAGGAGTGGGTAGGAGGAGAGTTAATCAAACCTAAAAAAGTTATAAACAAGGTACATGGAAAACTAATTCTTTGTCAGCTAATTAAAATATCTCTAAGTCTTTTTTAAAAAAGAATCTAGGCAAAAGTACCCTGTGAAGTATAAATGTTATGCCCAGAAGTCATAGGTTGTTACAGAAAAATTTCAGTGCTAGGGTTAGGATATCTTCCAGTGAAGTGTTGGTCAATGAGGACCCTGAAGTCGCCAAAACAATACAGGCTATTGCCAAGGCTCTTGGTTGCCAGTGAGACCCTATTGTGAATACACCATGTGCATCAGTTGCAGGAGACTGAGAAACCAAGCTAGAAATGAGCTGGAAGCCCTAGCAGCCATAGTGCTGGAAAGTCTACACAGCCTACTGAAGGAGAAAAGTCATTGGTAGCCTTCGACAGCAGTGTTCCCTGAAAGCTACAAAACTGGCCACCCATGCAAGATGCGTCCACTAGTGCAATAGTATCAAGTCTGTTATGGGAGTGACCCACTGCTGTCTAATTCAATTTGAGGCCTGCTCCATGGGAGGGAATTCACACCTGATATTGAAAACCTAGTCCAAAGCCTATGGCTGGGAGTCATAAACTCTGGGGTTGGTGGGGGGCTCCTATTGTATGACTACATGGATATATTATACCCCCCAGATGCCCTCTACATACTTTCATTTATGCATATACATTAGTGCTACTCTTACTTTTGATTATATAGGTTTCTCTTTTCAGGTGATGGTGACTTCTAGGGAGACTCAAAATTCTCCAAAGGGCTAAAGTGACAGTTGCGTGTTTAGTAATTAATGAAAGACTTCTGTCATACCATTCAGTGGCTCAGGAGCTATAATGGAAGAAGTGGTGAAAAAAATACAAGCCAAATGGTGGAGAGAACTGGTTGTATTCATGACCATACAGCAGCTATTGTTATCTGCATAATATTGGGCTCATCGACACCATGGTGGTCTGAATTAGGTGTCCCCCATGAACTCATGTGTTTTGAACACTTTGTTCCCAGCTGATGGCAATTTGGGAGGTAAAGCCTTGCTAGAGGAACTGTGTTGAGCAGGGCAGGCTTGAGGATGTTATAGCCACTTCCTCGTTGCTGGAGTTTACTGTACTCTCCTACTGCTGTTTTCTACCTGCTGTGACAAAGGTCATGTTCAACATTTGCTCTACCACATTATCTCTTCCATCATAAAGCTGTAAGCCAAAATAAAAAACTTTCCTCCCACCAACTGTTGTTTTTTTTTTTAATTTTATTTATTTACTTGAGAGTGACAGACACAGAGAGAAAGACAGATAAGAGGGAGAGAGAGAATGGGCGCGCCAGGGCTTCCAGCCTCTGCAAACGAACTCCAGACGCATGTGCCCCCTTGTGCATCTGGCTAACGTGGGACCTGGGGAACCGAGCCTCGAACCGGGGTCCTTAGGCTTCACAGGCAAGCGCTTAACCACTAAGCCATCTCTCCAGCCCCCCACCAACTGTTTTTTGTCAAGTGTTTTGTGCCAGCAATGAGAAAATAACTACAAAAAACAAGTTGCCATGGATGTTGGAGAAGGGCCCTCCAAAAATGCATCAATACAGAAGAGAAAAGGAGTGAGGAAGGATAAAGAAGGGGGTGAGAGGAAGATTTACTAAAGGTTTTTATTTTTATTTTAAAATTTTTTAATGTTTATTTATTTGACAGAGAGAGGAACAGGGAGGGAGGAAGGGAAAGAGAGAATGGGCACACCAGGGCCTTTGGCCACTGCAAAGAAACTCCAAACACATGTGCCACCTTGTGCATCTGGCTTACATGGGTCCTAGGGAATCAAGCCTGGGCTCTTTGGCTTTGCGGGCAACCGCTTTAACCGCTAAGCCATCTCTCCAGCCCTGTTTTTATTTTAAAAAGATAGAACAAGGGCTGGAGAAATTGTTCAGTGGTTAAAGGGGTTAAAGGCACTTGCTGGCAATGCCTAACAGCCTGGATTTGATTCCCCAGTATCCACATGCAAAGCCAGTGCCAGGGAGATGGCAACAGACACTATGATCACTTGAATCTCATCAAAACAGATATAGAGACTACAAAGAACTCAACACTAAATCGTACCTCTAACATGCCCACCAAAACTCAGGGAACATACTGGATGGGGGGGCAGAAAAATTTAAGAGCCTCAGGGTGGGTGGGAATAGACTGAGACACCATTTCCTACCCCCACCTCTGAAGAGACTGAATGATCTGGCTTAGTCCCCACAATAAATACCAATAATCCTACTGAGGAAGACCCTCAGCATAAATGGAGCGGGAAGACAGGATATAAGAGTACAGCCTTTTTATAAAAATATATACATATATATATATATATATATATATATATATATATATATTTTTTTTTTTTTTTTAAAGACCTATAGCACCATTGGTATATGTAGGATCCCTATCTGCCAGAGTTTTTGAAAAGCCTTTCTCCATGGGAATGCCAAAGTGAATCAGAAAGGGGGCCTCTGACACACTGACTATGGAACATCTCAGGGGACTCCCATTCTAAGGTAAAACTCATCAGGGAGAACACTAACACAGGCAGTCACTGGATACCTGCAGCAAGGAGGTTCCCTTACCCTCTGGGTCTCAGTGCTTCTCTTTCCAAATGGGGAATCAGATACCCTTTCAGATGGCATCTCCACAGACTTTTCTTGGGGATGCATCCTGAGGAGTTAGGAACAATTTGACCTTCATATCCTCAAAAGGAACAGGCTGACTGCTTATATACCATGGTTTGGCTACAGTATGACCTAACAAATAGAGAAGAGTGGCCAAAAGATGGTACTTTCTTCAGCTAGATCTGATCTGTAAATGGAAAGAAAATAGGAGAAGCTCCTTGTGTCCATGTTTTCTTCTCTTTAAGGGACAACCTTGACCTCAACAAAAGCTATCATTTAGCTTCCAAAAAAAGACCCAACTGCCTAACTGTTGCCAAATAATAACACATTTCGCCACCAAAGACTGAGACAGAGAGCAAAAGGATAAAAGTCAGTAAAACAAGCAATTAAAGCTTAACACAAGTTGGTGGTACTGTTCTGATACCAGAAAAAAACTTCAAGGCAAAATTAAAACAAAGAAGGCCACTACATATCTAGGAAACATAATAATTGTAAATGCATATGCACCAAACATTTAGGCACCCAATTTCATAAAACAAACACTAACAGACACAAGAGATTTGGTCAATCCTGATGTAATAATGGTTGAGTTCTGTGCTCTATTCTCATCAATAGATAGAAAATCCAAACTAAAAACCAACTAAATAAACTGCAGAGTTAAACTAGACCACAGAGTAAATGGACCTAAGAGACATCTACTGAATCCAGCAGCTTCTTGATAACATATAGAACTTTGTCTAAAGTAAATTACATTTTAGGCCATGAAGCAAGTCTTAATAAAAACAAAAGAATCAAATTTTCACAACAGTAGATTTATCAACATAGACGTATTGGTGTTCTTTCCATCTTCTAGAGTCTTCTTCAATTTCTTTAGTGCTTTAAGTTTTCATTTACAGACCTTTCCCTTTATTTCTAGGGTTTTTTTGTGGTTACTGTGAATGAAATTACTTTTTATCATTTCTTCTTAGCTTGCTCATTATTGGTATACAGAAAAGCTACCAATTTCTGTAGAGTGATTTTGCAGAATACTACTTTGATAAAAGAGTTTATGAGACCTAAGCATTCTCCAGTAGGGTTGATACAGTCTTTGAAATACAGAATCATATCTTCTGCAACAGGCATAATTTGACTTCTTCCTTTCCTATTTGTATATCTTATTTTTTTTTCTCTTGCCCTGTTGCTTAGGTGAAGACTTTAAGAATTATATTTAACAAGAGTTAAGAAATCAGGGACTGGAAAGATGGCTTAGCAGTTGACGTTCTTAACTTAGAAGCCTAGAGAACCAGGTTCAATTCCCCAGTACCCATGTAAGCCAGAGGGACAAGGTATCACAGGCATCAGAGTTCGTTTGCATTGGCTAGAGACCCTGATGTGCCAATTCTCTTTCTCTCTCTAATAAGTAATAAAAATATCTTCTAAAAATTTTAAAAGAGGTAAGAAAGGAAATAGAGACCCTTGTCTCATTCCTGATTTGAGATGTTTTCAATTTTCTCCCATTTAGTGTATTATTATCCCCATTTAGTAAAATATTGGCTATATATTTGTTATATACAGCTTCTATTATGTTTAGTTATGTTCATTCTGTTTCTGGGCTTTTATTATGAAGAATATTGAACTTTTTCAAAGACTTTTGATTCACTCTGTTGGGTCAATCATGTGATTTCTGTCCTGAGTATATATCCATATTATTACATTTATGGATTTGCATTTGTTGAACCATCCTTGTATTTCTGGAATTAAACCAACTGGGTAACAGTGCAACAAAGAGAAAGGGAAGAGTACAGGTTTCCATAATCCCCTTCAAAGCCTTGTCCATAGTGACCTAAAATCTCCCATCAAACCCTACCACTTAATAATTTTTTCCCACTTGACAAAAGCCTATATCACATGGGCCTTTAAGGGACATTGCAGCTCCAAACTATAGTAGTATCCATATTTCATTAATGTAGCATGCAGATTTAAAAAATTAATAATAAGGATAGCCAGGGTAGTGTATACTGGGTCTCTATTATTTTCATAGTAATTTCACAAATCTTAAATTGCCCCCAAATAAAAAGGTTATTCTTCAAAATCCAACTATGACAATGTTTATTTAATTTTGCATTCCACAACAAAAACATTAAAAGTTTTAAGCAAAATGCAAATGTAATTTTGAGGAAACTATCTGCTGTAGTTTCAGTGAGAACTGTCTGTGTAGTAGATAGCTTTAGGTTGCTGACATAAACTTACAGGCCAGACACAGTTATGGAGGGAGGGATTTGTAAGCTTATAGATCCAGGGGACATTCCATAAGGGCAGAAGTTGGCCCCTTCTTAAAGGACCAAGGAGAAGGAGTGAAGCCACAAGTAAAATAATTCACCACCATACCTTAGGGCTGGACCCTAAGATCTGCCCAGTAACACCTCCTCCAGCCAGGAAGCTGGAAATCTAAGAAGTTTTATTAAACTCCTGAATCTATTGGGGTCATTTATTCAAACTATCACAGACTCCCAGAGGCTCATATGTTTGAACATTTGGTTCCCAAATGGATGACACTGTTTGAGAAGGTTGTGGAGCTTTCAGGAAGTAAAGCCTTCCTGGGAGAAATGGATCACTGGGGGTGGATTGAGGGCTTATAGTATGACACCACTTCCTCTTCACTCTCTGCTTCCTAACTGTACATGCAATGTGACTAATAGCCTCTTGCTCCTACTCACATATCCTCCCCACCATGATGGAATATATGTCTGGAAACATAAGCCAAATAAACTCCTTTCTTAAGCTGTTTCTCAGGTTTTTTTATGGGAGCAATGAGAAAGTAACTAATACACTATAGCAAATATGACAGAAGATTAGGGTACTAAAATCCCTGAGAACATAAGAGAAGGCCAGGCATAGTGGTACATGCCTATAACCCTAGCACCCTAGAGGCCAAGGCAGGAAGATCAAGTGTTGAGCCAGCCTGGGCTCCACAGCTAGACTCTATCTCAAAACAACAACAAAAAGAAAAAAGTTAAACAGGCTAAAAGACAAAAGTCAAAGAAATGTATTATACCAAACAATAGGAACAAATTAAAATTTAAAACACTATAAAGTAGATATCATTTGAACAGTAAAACTACTTTTCACAGCACTCAGGAGGCAAAGGTAGGAGGATTTCCATGAGTTCAAGGCCACCCTGAGACTACATAGTTAACCCAGGTCAGCCTGTGCTAGAATGAGATCCTACCTCGGGGGGAAAAAAAAACTACTTTTCAAATATTAATGGGTAATGGTCCAGTTTGGGTCGCTTCACTTACACAGCACTGCCATGCAAACAGTCAGAACTTTTCTGAACGTTCTAGGCTTTCAGAATGTTGTGTCCTGTCTAAGCAGCACACATAAATTCACATACAGAAGCCCTAATCCGAACGTGACAGCACTGAAAGATGTAGCCTTCAGGAGGAAAGTTTACATGAAGTCAGGATGCATTAGTGGCCTTGTAAGAACTGTACTTGTGCTCTGGCTCTCACTATGCCATGTGAAGAGCCATCAAGAAGGTAGACAGACATATGCCAGCCAGAAAGAGAAGAGGCCCCCAACTTTGCTAGCACCTTCATCCCAGACTTCCAAAGTCCAAAGCACTGAGAAAATAAGCTTCTACTGCTTAAGCTATAAAGTATGCTGTACTGTATTTTGTTATGGCAGCCCATACTGCCTACCACAGAGAGGCATTTTCATGTAGGTAAACAACAATAAACATACTAATCCTTTCTAACCCAATAATCCTTGATTTGAGACCTTAATCTTGGGAATAGTGCAAATATGTGACAAAGCTATATACATGAAAATATGCATTATTTAGTTTTACCTACTTAAAGTAGTAACAACCTAAATGTCTAATAATGGAAAAGTTCTGAGTAAACTACAATATGGACTAGAGTTAATATTATTTAGTCATTTTAAATTATTACAAAATATAGTAAAAAAAATATGTAATCAAATTAAATGCTAGGGTTGGAGTGATGGCTTAGTGATTAGGTTTGATTCCCCAGTACCCATGTAAGCCAAATGTACAAGGTGGCACATGCAACTGGAGTTCATTTGCAGTGGCTAGAGGCCCTAGCATGCCCATTCTCTATCTGCCTCTCTGTTTATGACTGTGTGTGTGTGTATGTGTCTCTCTCAAATAAGTAAATATTTTTTAAAAATTAAGTGCAGGAAAATGCAGACTGGAGAGATGGCTTAGCAGTTAGAGCACTTGCCTGCAAAGTCAAAGGACCTCAGTTCAATTCCCTAGGACCAACGTAAGCCAGATGCACAAGCTGGTGCATGCAACTAGAGTTTATTTGCAGTGGCTGGAAACCCTGGTGCACCTACTCTCTCTCTCTCTCCCCACTCCCTCTTTCCCTCTCTCAAATAAATAAATAAAAATATTTTAAAAATTAAATGATAGCCAAAAGCAAAATCTATAATGAAGCTAACCTGGTAAATAAACATAAACAAGTAATAAAAAGGTTAGCTATAACAAAATAACTTGCTGGAAGGCATTTGTTTTACTTAATGTTACAAGAAACAATATTCAAAACACATGTGAGAGGCCTGACATGGTGGTGCACACCTGTAATCCCAGCACTCAAAGAGGCAGAGGTAAGAGGATTGCTGTGAGTTCAAGGCCAGCCTAGATTACAGAATGAGTTCCAGGTCAGGCTGGGCTACAACAAAAACCCTACCTTGAAAACCAAACAAATAGAGCTGGAGAGATGCCTTAGCAGTTAAGGCACTTAGGACTCATGTTCTGACTCTACAGATCCTACATTTGCCAGACACACAAAGATGAGGTAAACACAAAGTCGCACATGACCACTAGGTGGCACAAGTGTCTGGAGTTCAATTCAGTGGCTGAGGTCCTGGCATGCCAGTTCTCCCTCCCTCCCTCCCTCCCTCTCTCTCTCTCTCCCCCTCCCTGTCTCTTTCTTGCCCTCTCTTAAAAAAAACTAAAAACTAATGTCTCAAAGGAAAGATTACTGAATGCAAAGGGTGTGTGTGTGTGTGTGTGTATGTGTGTGTGTGTGTGTGTAAGTTAGGTAGATCTTAAGCATAATATCACCCTAATTCTTTAATTATAAGAAGAAACCTTTTTTCCCAATGACCACAATTAAAATTTTCTTTACATTTTATACAAGAGAACCACTAATTTTGTACTATAACATATTCTATTATATTGTTACTTACATAGTGATGGTTTCCAAGGCATCTTCAAAGATGTCCTGGGAGAGAATAAAAAATACAGTGAGTTTCTGAAGAGTCAAGAATTTCAAATGTGGGGCTGGGAATGGGGCTTAGATGGCAGAGTGCACATCTAACATGTACAAAGCTCTGGGTTCAGTCTCTAATACTGAACAAAATGGGCACCTGCAATCTCAGCACTCTGTAGGTGGAAGGAAGAAGATAAGAAATTGGAGGCCATCCTCAGCTATCTAGGGGAGTTTGAATCCAGTTGGAGTTACAGACTCTATTTCTTTCATTATTAGTTATGATAATAATTATTATCTCTTCTATTATCATAACCATTTCAAATGCACAAAGAAGTATGCGTGTGGAAATGGGAGGATGAAGAAGAGGGCAAAGCACACCGCAGACTCACTCAATTCTGACTAGTGGAATTCCATTCGCAAAGATTGGTGTGAATTTAAGTAAGGTTTCTTTACACTTTTGCTATAATTAGGACTGGTTTAAAAAAAAAAAAAGGCCTGCAATCAAACTGGGATTTTTCAAGACTATGACTTCTTTGATGGAGTTATCTTTCATTCCTCAGTCTCACCCATCAGAGAGACAGAAATAACACATAAATAACAGGGCAGGCTCAATTTAGACTTCACTGTCTGGGTGACCAGCTATGTTAGTATCCTCTGAGCCTTCATTTCAGATCTACCTGCGTTACCCTCTGAGCTAATATTTCTGTCATCAACAGAACTGCCCTATCCTCTACACCACAAGCTTGTTCAAAAGATACAAACTACACATACACACACATTCAACACATACATATTGACTCACACAGAAACTCACTCACAAACATTGTCACTTAGAACACACATAAACAACAGTTCCTTGCCCAGCATGGTGGTGCAGGCCTTTAACCCCAGCACTCAGAAGGCTGAAGTAGGAGGACTGTTGAGAGATTGAGACCAGCCTGTGATCAGGGTGAGTCTGGGGGATAGAACAAAACCCTATCTAAAAAAATAAATAATCAAATCAGACCTCCTCTTCCAGAGATTTGGGATCCATCCAACCAACCTAAGCTCAAAGCACTCTTCTCTATCCATGACTACCACTACCACCATGGCCCAACCCACCAACACCTCTACCTGGTTTTACGTTTACTTTACCTTTCTATGCTTCTATGAAAGTATTAACAGACAACAGCCTCAAAATTTATGCTTAGATTTGGAAGTACTCAATACGGACTTTGTAAAAAAAATTCAAAAATTTCTTATAATGTTCGGATCTACTTTCATTTTTTTTTTTAAACTATGATTCAGGAAAGTTATAAGAAACAAAGTTCCAAAATCAATAAATGATAAGATCTCTGTGTTTATTCCAGGTAAATAGTATTAAGTCAAATCTGGTCTATTCATTTATAAAAAGGTTATTTCAAGAGGTACTTTTGGGTTTTCAGTTGTTATTTTTGTTTGTTTTTTTATTTTGGTTTTTGGAGGTAGGGTTTCACTGCAGCTCAGGCTGACCTGGAATTCACTACGTAGTCTCTGGATGGTCTCAAATTCTCAGCAACCATCCTACCTCTGCCTCCCAAATGCTGGGATTAAAGGTGTGCACCACCATGCCTGGCTCAAAAGGCCTTTTGAGGACAAAAAACTTAAATGGTCATATTAAAAATCTTATGGTAAGTCATAGTGCCTGACACTACCTACAGAAGACCATCATAAGAGGAGGGAAAGATCATGACATCAAAATAAAAGAAAAACATTGAAATGGGGAGGAGATATGATAGAGAATGGAATTTCAAAGGGGAAAAAGGGAGGAGGGAGGGCATTACCATGGGGTATTTTTTATACTCATGGAAAATGTTTTTAAAAATTGAGAAAAAAATAAATTTTAAAAAATAAAAATAGGGCTGGAGAGATGGCTTAGTGGTTAAGTGCTTGCCTGTGAAGCCTAAGGACCCCGGTTCGAGGCTCGGTTCCCCAGGTCCCACGTTAGCCAGATGCACAAGGGGGCGCACGCGTCTGGAGTTCGTTTGCAGAGGCTGGAAGCCCTGGCGTGCCCATTCTCTCTCTCTCCCTCTATCTGTCTTTCTCTCTGTGTCTGTTGCTCTCAAATAAATAAATAAATAAATAAATAAATATATATATATATATATATATATATATATATATATATATAATAAAAAATCTTATGGTAAGAACAATGAAAGTTTTTGTTGGCAGTTATGAGAAGAACCGACTAAAAAAGATAAACGAGAAGAAACTTTAAATGTTGGATGGTAAATGTTTGATGAAAAGGATTGTTACAGAATGATTATATAGACTATAAGGTAAAAGTATGTAGATAAAGGTATAAATAAAATATGTGGATGAAAGTATGAGTAAACTTAAACAGAAGGTTAGAGACAAAGTTGATTAACTAAGTCTCAAAGTACTTGATCAGATTACAGACTTCTTGAGATACAAAATGACTATTAGCCTAGGGCTCACATTAGACTAACAGCTCACACAAAACTAACAAAGTATGGCCCTGGCTGGTAGCAGGTTATTACAGTATCCAGGAGGTAAACTTAAAACTTATTGATGTTAATCTGATCATGATAATGGTATGAAAGACTGAATTTAGAGTACCCAACCAAGTTAGCTAAATTCCTCTATTTGTCAACTTTTTTTTTTTTTTTTTTTTTTTTTGGTTTTTCAAGGTAGGGTCTCATTCTACCTCAGGCTGACCTGGAATTCACTATGTAGTCTCAGGGTGGCCTTGAACTCACGGTGACCCCCAACCAGCCCCCCAGATGCTAGTTACGCCAGCATGCCCAGCCCTTTTAACTAAATCTTAAGGTTAAAGTTGACTCATTCATATTTAATTCTCTCATATGGTTATTATATCTAAAACTCTGCTTCAAAAGAATCTCGCAGAAAAATTATTCTTTTTTTCCTATTTTTTTCCCTATTTTATGGGGTAAATAGATCACATTTAGAGACACTGAACAGTACTTATCTGTCATACTTGAAAACTTTACTTCCTGGTGAGCAGTAAAAATAAATTCTAAACAAAGTTACATTATGATTTAAGATGTAATTCCTCAATTCCTTCAACAATTAGTCTTAATACTTTAAATTTTTTTATATAATTTTTATTTATTTATTTATTTATTTGAGAGCAACAGACACAGAGAGAAAGACAGATAGAGGGAGAGAGAGAGAATGGGCGCACCAGGGCTTCCAGCCTCTGCAAACGAACTCCAGACGCGTGCGCCCCCTTGTGCATCTGGCTAACGTGGGACCTGGGGAACCGAGCCTCGAACCGGGGTCCTTAGGCTTCACAGGCAAGCACTTAACCACTAAGCCATCTCTCCAGCCCAATACTTTAAAATTTAACTTATGTCATTACTGAACAAGTTTACCAAAGTACCACAGGAAGAATTATAGAGTTGTTTAAAGTTTGAATAGTTATAGATTGTGTCATGAAATTTTGTGTATGTTTGGAATTCAATATAGTTCTATAGAATTCATTTGAAGGAGGTTAAAAATATTTCTTTTTTGGCCGGAAGGAACCAGCCTGCTGTCTACCCTGCCTGTGCTGTGGCCTTCTGTGGGCCAAATACTCATGCCAGCGCAACCCACCTCTCTCCTCCCATCCTGGCTCGCCAGGTCTTGGAGGCAGGGGTGCTCTGACCCTTCTGGCCACACACCTGCCCCCGCCCAGGTCTGATGCTGAGGGTGTAGCTCCTCTCTGTGTCCAACAATCTCCAAATGTGAAATGTATATTTTTGCAAGGAACCCCAGCTCCCTGTGTTTTTAATATGAATAGTGTATACAGACTTACAGAACTTGAAAGAAATGGGAATTAAGCATTTAAAAATATATATGTCTTTTTTGGTTCAGCAGTTAAAGGTGCTTATTTGCAAAGCTAGATACACAGAGTGGAGCATATAGTTGGAAATTGCTGGCAGTGACAAGTAGCCCTGACATGCCCATTCCCTCTCTTCCATAAGACTTGTCTTCTTTTTTCTTCAGATCATGGCAGTTTAGTCCAATTCCTCAATTCTTTAGGTATGTTAAATATACCTGAATTGATTTCAGAAACTGACATATAGATTGGGCAGACATGTATTCTTTTTGGTTTTACGAGGTTGGGTCTCACTCTAGCTCAGGCTGTCCTAGAATTCACTATATAGTCTCAGGATGGCCTCAAACTCGTGGTGATCCTCCTACCTCTGCCTCCCGAATACTGGGATTAAAGGCCTGTGCCACCACACTCAGCCTGGGTGGACATCTTATTTAGCTTTTAAAAGTGCTAAATCTCTTGGGCTGGAGAGATGGCTTAGCGGTTAAGCACTTGCCTGTGAAGCCTAAGGACCCTGGTTCGAGGCTCAGTTCCCCAGGTCCCATGTTAGCCAGATGCACAAGGGGGCGCACGGGTCTGGAGTTCGTTTGCAGAGGCTGGAAGCCCTGGCACGCCCATTCTCTATCTCCCTCTATCTGTCTTTCTCTCTGTGTCTGTCGCTCTCAAATAAATAAATTTTAAAAATCTAAAAAAAAAAAAATTTTTAAAGTGCTAAATCTCATAAATGCGTGTGTGTGTGTGTGGGTGGGTGTGTGTGTGTATCCCAATTCTGATATGCTTTAAAAATTGTAAAATTGGGGCTGGAGAGATGGCTTAGCAGTTAAGGTGCATGCCTGCGAAGCCTAAGGACCCAGGTTTGATTCTCCAGGTCCCATGTAAGCCAGATGCACATAGTGGCACATACATCTGGAGTTCATTTGCAGTGGCTAGAAGCCTTGGTGCACCCATTCTCTCTGTCTCTCCCTCTGACTATAATAAATAAATACAAATAAAATAAAATAAAAATTGTAAAATTTCAGCCAGGCATGGTGGCGCACACCTTTAATCCCAGCACTTGGGAGGCAGAGGTAGAAGGATCTCCGTGAGTTCAAGGCCACCCCGAGACTACATAGTTAATTCCAGGTTAGCCTGGACCAGAGTGAGACCCTACCTCAAAAAAAAATTGTAAAATTTCATATCTAAGCTAAAAATGTTACTATATAATATAGATTTCTTATTTATTTTCAACTCTGTTAGCAGATCTTTTGTTCATAGTTTACTGTCTATAGCCTCATGTGCCTTAAATATGTAAACTCTACTTTTTGCTGATATTAGACTTTTCCAGATATCAGAATCTTGTAATTTGGTTTATTCAAAGTCCATGATGTTTGGCTATCAATAAACATGCATCACCACGCCTGGCTAAAACTTTAATTTTAAGATGGTTCTTGTCTTGTTCATGCTGGTTTTTCTGGGTGATTATCACTGAGTATAATCTAAGTCTTGTAAAAAGTGACTTATTGTGATTTTGTGCTTAGGAAAACAGAAAACTCCCCATGTCTTAGGGAAAGCCACTGTACACAAACAATGTTAATATAGTTTATCTAAGCTTCATGTAACAGTCAGAAATATTTCTTTAGTTAAGGGGAAGGGAAAGGGAAAGAGAAAGGGAGAGAAGGGGAAGGGAAAAGGAAAGAAAGGGGAGGGGAAGGGAAGGGGAAAAGGAGAGGAGGGGAAGGAAAAGGAAAGGGAAAAGGAACGGGAGAAGAAAGGAGAGGAGAGGAGGGGAGGGAAGGGGAGAGGAGGGGAGGAGAAGGGAAGTGCATGTCCATAGCCAAATTATCATAGGCTATCTTAGCACCTTAAAGAGTTATTTACTGCCCACCTCTGTATATAACCTAATATCCTTGTAACTATTAGGTAAATCCTTTTGGAACACAGGACCAGACCTCTTAGCTTCCAGCAACCCAAAAGGGAAGAAAGCTAAGAAAATTATCAGACAGCATCAGAGGCCCATTAACAGAGATTTCCCCTCTCTGCTATACCCTGCCTACCTGAAGTTTTCACTGATGTATTTGAAAAGTGGTTTGATTATGACTTTCTTTGTTCTGTTACTGTAAAAACGTCATGAAACTGTAACCACATCAGTACACAGAATTGGAGGCCAGCGTGTTGGTGCACACCTTTAATCCCAGCACTGGGAGGCTAAGGCAGAAAGATCACTGTGAATCTGAGGCCAGCCTGGAATTACAGAGAGTTCAAGGTCAGCCTGGGCTACAAAGAGACTCTACTTTGGAAAACCAAAAAATAAAAAAAAGAAAAAGTTGAGGTAACCTAAATTCATGTTACCAGACCATGGACATTCACAATTGGCTCCAGAATAAACCATCTCATTCCTCTTGGGTTGAGATGAGAAGCTGTGTTTCTGCATTAATAGTCTTCTGAACTGAGCATATAATCACTCAATGCAATGTCAACCAACACTGGCTGAAACAGCTCAGCTCAGATTTGAGACAACTGTTATGTTATGAACTACAGTGTTTTTACTGTATATACAATTTTCTACACTTAAACAGAATGACTTAATTATATTATCTAATATTGTTCTACCATCATTCTTCAGCTCTTAAGTGTTAAATACATACTGGATTGTATTATGTTGGAATGCATGATTTTTAAAACTGCTATCAGAGTGGTTGGTTGAGTTTAATGAAATTTATTAAGTGAGTTTGGCCTGGAATCAGGGAAGAATTTCCAGCAATTTCTGAAATGGCCCTTCTTCTTCCATTTTGTAGTATGTAATTATGTAAAGGGGTATTCTCAATATTGGGTATTAACTACCAAGACAAGTAATAGCAGGCTTGGAGGTCACTGAGGATGAACTCTGTCCACAACCAACTTTGGATGCTATGACCCATTTCCCTGGTAACACCACTCTTAAGAAAGGAAATCTGGGCGTGGTGGCGCACGCCTTTAATCCCAGCACTCACCGTGAGTTCAAGGCCACCCTGAGAATACATAGTGAATTCCAGGTCAGCCTGGACCAGAATGAGACCCTACCTCAAAAAAGCAAACAAAAAAAAAAGAAAGAAAGAAAGGAAAAGGAGAGATGCCTCAGTGATTAAACGCACTTGCAAAACCCCCAGGGTTCAAATCCCCAGTACCCACATAAAGCCAGATGCACAAAGGGGCACATGCACCTGGAGTTTGTTCACAATGGAAGGAAACCCCGGCACACCCATACTACTTCTCTCTCTTTCTTTCTCTCTTTCTTTCTCTCTTTCTCTCTCTCCTTGCAAATAAAAATAATTTTAAAAAAAATATTTTTTAAAAAAAAGGAAAGGACCCAGATTCTATTCCCCAAGACCCACATAAGCCAAATGCACAAGATGGTGCATGCATCTGGAGTTTGTTTCCAGCAGCTGGGGCCCCTGGCATGCCTGTTCTCTCTCTCTCAATCTCCCCCCACACCCTGCCCTTTCAAATAAACAAATAAATAGGCAAGTGCCACAGCTGCCTCCCTAGGATCTGACATGCCATGTGAAAGGAGGGAGGAAGCACCCCCAGTGACCCTCTTGAGTTTAAGGCACACCTAAGAGGGAGGAAAGTGAGTGCTAGCTCACCATGCTCAGGTATGGTTATCTCATATATTTTTATTTTTAATCTACTGTTTCATCATTTTTAATCAAAAGAATAGGAAATGGCTCAGTGAATAAAGCATCTTCTGCAATGTGAGACTGAATTCCATATCCCCAGAACCCACTAAAGCTGGATGCCATAGCGCATGCATCTGGAGTTCGTCTGCAGTGGCTAGAGGCCCTGGCATGCCCATTCTCACTCTACCTGCCTGTCTCTCTCCCTCTCTCTAAAATAAATATAAATTTTTTAAATAATAATTTTTACGAATTATCAAGAAATGTTTGTGTGTTTATTTTAAATACCTACAGATATTGGGTAATGTAAAACTTGCTCAGATGAAAAGGTGTCATGAGTTGAAAAAGCAGCTCAAGTCATGTGGCTAGAGAAGCATTCCGATTCCCCTGTTCACGGACAGTGAGACAGGAGGGCTCCTACTAACAAGCATGGAGTATTGATGGGAAATCTTGTGCTTAGTGCCTTCTTGGAGGCAGCTCTTACAGTAGGGTCAACTTAGAGGAAATATGGAGCCACCACACCTGATGCATTCATACACTGCTGCCAAATGGTACCTGTTGTGTTTCATTTTGAGTTCAGTTTGCTTTGGTTTGGTTTAGTCTGGTTTGGCTTAAAATAGCTTGGATTGGTTTGAGGATGTTTTATTTGTGTTTGTTTTGAAACAGGGTCTCATGTAGCACAAGCTATCCTTAGAATTCTATCAGAGGATAATTCTGAATTTGTGATTCTATAGCCAGTTTCCACCTATCAAATGCTAGGATTACAGGCAAGCACTATATCTAACTTTTCAAGAGTCTATCTTGACTCCCAAGC
This sequence comes from Jaculus jaculus, assembly GCF_020740685.1. Lineage (NCBI taxonomy): Eukaryota > Metazoa > Chordata > Mammalia > Rodentia > Dipodidae > Jaculus > Jaculus jaculus. The sequence continues at coordinate 83,363,522 of NC_059102.1, forward strand.
TAGAGTCAAGGGCTATTATAGTCTCTTTGAGTCCACTTGATAGCCCAACATAGTGCTTTGGACTCTATGGGACTCTTGCTTAATAATTATTGACTGGCTTGGCTGAGTACCCTTGTTTTAAAATGGAAGAGCTAGACCTTGTTTGCACTTTAACAAATGGATTAACCTGTTAGGAACAGGGTTTCAGAGAAAAGCTCCCAGATGCCAGGAGGTCTTGTTCCATGCTGGGAGGGTAGCCTGAAACCCACCCCAGCCTCCAGACGAATGGGTCAGCTCTAGCCACAGAAACTGACAAGTGTGAGTGAGAAAAGGAGATGAGGTACTACATCAACAGCTAGCACTTTATCCAAACAATGTCCACCTGAGTTTGCTAACTATGTCACATTCTGAGTAGTAAAAATGCAATGAGTTCATTTTAAGTGACAGCAGGTTCTTAAATGTTTATTTCAAATTAAGAAGACACTAATGATGAAAATGTTTACATTGTTTTATCCCTAGAGGAAAAAGGCAAAGAGTTGACAAGTATGATATTAATAGCAATAATTCCAATACTCTGCGTTAATTTCCAAAGAGTCGTCCCCCCACCCCCATCCCTTACTCCCCACATGGGCTCTTAAACCCCTCCAGCTTCCTACATGGCAGGAGCTCCTTGAACTTTCTTTTCTCCCTTTTTTATCTGTTTTTTTTTTTTTTCCAGGCCCTCTACATGGGATCTCTAACCACATGGGTACCTTTCCTTGGCTCTGTACTTCCCTCAATAAATATAATTTAATAATTATCCTTCTCAGCCTTTTTTATCAAATACTTTGATTAAAATTAGAAATGAACCTAAGATTTAGGGTTCAAAAACCAAGAACTTTCCTGGACCCCGAGCAGAAAGGGACTCTCTTAATAAACTGTCTCTGCTTTTGCTACTATCCATGTGTCTCTATCCAATGCCTTCTTCTGGGACACAACTTTGCACCCTTACAGGCGTGCCCACCATTCCCCAATATCTGATATCAGCATTCCCCCTGGAACTAGGACAGGAATTAAGAATACAAGGACTGGAGTGCAAACAACTTCAAACACCCTTCAACACCATCATCTCTGTGAATCAAGAAGTGCAAGATGAGAAACCAGACTGACATACTATCATCACAGCTACACACCAGGATTCCTCAAATGCTGAAGAGTACATACTGTTACAGAGAACACACATCACTAAGAAAAAGGAATAATAAGTAACACCATTATAATTTGAAAATAGCATTGGTTTTTCTAAATCAGGATTAATTTAAAACTCACTTTTACAGGAGAGATGGCTCAGCAGTTAAAGGCATTTTCTTGCAAAACCTGACAGCCCAGTTTTGATACCCCAGCACTCAGATAAAGCCAAAGTGGTGCAGGAATCTGAAGTTCATTTGCAATGCCAAGAGGCCCTGGCATTCCCACTGTCACTCTCTCTTCCTGCTTGTAAATAAATAAAAATATAAATATAATACAATAACCTTTACTATGTATCCATAACATGACTTTTAGAAGAAAGCCTAAGCAAAGACATATGTGTGTACCCAGAGCTCTTCTGTCAATAATAATTTTCTGCCCACTAATTCTTTGTTATCTCTTTGTCATGTTCAAGAGTAGTCTATGGCCATTGAAAGCATTTAACTCGCCCAACCCACACGGGTTCCGTTTATCTGAGAGCAACAGACACACAGAGAAAGAGGCAGAGAGAGAGAATGGGTGCGCCAGGGCCTCCAGCCACTGCAAACCAACTCCAGACGCATGTGCCCCCTTGTGCATCTGGCTAAGGTGGGTCCTGGGGAATCAAGCCTCAAACCAGGGTCCTTAGGCTTCACAGGCAAGCGCTTAACCGCTAAGGCATCTCTCCAGCCCCCAGCTGTTTCTTATAGACAGTACTCCTCTGATTAACTGGTTCCATACAAGAAGAGGGAGCCTCCATGCTCTCTGAGGGCAGAGGTAAAGCTGTCAGCACCCCATCACTGAGTCGGGGTGCAAGCATCATTCATACCCTCTTTATTTTCTTCGCACACATGCATGAGTGTGCAAATGCTAGCATGCATAGATCAACATCAGGTGTCTTCCCTTATTGCTCTCCCTAGAGGCCACTAGTTCACCCAAACAAGCTAGCCAGCAAACCCCAAAAATTCCTTCTCTGCCTCCCCCATACTGGAATTACAGGGACATGCCACCTTGTGTGACATTTTACATGAATTCCAGGAATCTGAACTTGGGGCCTCATGCCTGCACAAGAAGGGTGTTACCCACTGAGCCATTTCCCCAGCCATCACAGCCTCTTAAAAACAGCATCAGCAGAGAGAACTCTGAGGCCAGCCTAGTTTGCATGGTAAGTTCCAAGCCAGCAGGGCCACACAGGAGATGCTATCTAAAAACAAAAACTAGTATCAAAGTGACTCCTTTGTGAAACCTGGCCTACAGAGCTCTTAACCACAAAAGCCCATACACCAGAGACAGCTCACTTCTAAGTCCTCACTGTAAGTGCAGCTAGCTCTTGCAGTGAGAAAAAAAAAAAAAAAAGCAAACTTCACAAGGCTTAAAAGATCAGATGATAAACTTGATTCTCAAATACAGCAGACTAAAAAGAAAGCAAAACAGCTGGTTGCTCTGCAGATTCAGACATTTATTAAATGTGATTGTTTATATGCTTAGAAAAAAATGAAGCATTTCAAAAGAATATAGGACTCATAAACACAAAAATTTAAATGCTTATAATCCCAGAGCTCAGGATATTGAGGCAGGATGATCAGAAACTCATGGTCAGCCTGAGCTACACAAAATTCTGTCTCAAAAAAACGAAGCATAGCCGGGAGTGGTGGCACACACCTTTAATCGCAGCACTCTAGAGACAGAGGTAGGAGGATCACCATGAGTTCAAGGCCACCCTGAGACTACAGAGTGAATTCCAGGTCAGCCTGAGCTAGAGTGAAACCCTACCTCAAAAAGCCAATAATAAGAAGAATCGAAGCATTTTTTAAATTGTATTTATATGTGCGTTTGTGTGTATGTGTGTTTGTGTAGAGGCATGCGTGTAGTGGTCAGAGGACAACGGCAAGGTGTCTAATGTCCCACCTTCTTTGAGGTAGAGTTTCTAGCACCTACAAGCAAATGCAGACCCATATGCCACTTGGCATCCCACTTATGTAGGGAATCAAACCCAGATAGACCAGGAAATTGAACCTAGGCCAAAAGTCTTGCAATCAAGAACCTTTAACCACTAGGCAATCTCCCCAGGCCCCAAAACATTTTTTAAAGCAACTTTCAGGGACTGGAGAGATGGCTTAGCAGTTAAGCCACTTGCCTGTGAAGCTAAGGATCCAGGTTCAATTCCCCAGAACACATGTAAGCCATATGCACATGGTGGCACATGCACCTAGAGTTTGTAGTGGCTGGAGGCCCTGGTGCACCCATTCTCTTTCTCTATCTGCCTCTTTCTCTCTCCAACCCTCAAATAAATAATAAAATATTTTAAAATCTTAAATTAAATTTCATATGTAGAAAATGGGCTCAAGTGTCTAAGAAGTAAGTTTGCATCTCCTCCCTAGGTACCCTAGGTACTATCACTATAAGCAAATACACATTAATGATCTAACTACACTGCCAATACCACAGTGGAAAGAATAAATCTAGGCTGGGAAGGCAACCTGTCTAGGTGTGAAACTTGACTCCACCCTTGACCCTGAGCAATCCTCCATATTTCCCTACCATTTTCCAGGACTATAAGAATGTTGGTGAGACAATGCCTAGAACAGGTCTGACTTAAAACAACCTCCCCCCTACAGTTCCATGACATATTAAGTTCTCAAATAGGATGAGTCAGTTGACTCTTCAACACAGAGCTAGGTCCCTCCTCAAACTTCCTCCTTGTGGTTGACTGAAGTAGGTGTCCTCCATAAATGCATGCATTGTGAATGCTAGGTCCTCAGCTGGTGACAATTTGGGAATTGGAGCCCTTCTGGAGAAGGTATGTTGCTTGGGGCAAGCTTATGGGTGTTATAGCCAGCTTCTCTTTGCCAGTATTTGGCACACTCTCCTACTCCTATTGTACACCTGCTGTTGGCTAGGAGGTGATGCCCCAGCCTCTGCTCCTGCCATCATTTTCCCTTCCATCATGTAGTTCCCGCACCCAACAGAGTCTGTGAGCCAAAACAAGCCTTTTCCTCCCACAAGCAGCTTTTGGTCAGGTGCTTTTGTGCCAGCAATGTGAAGGCATCCACACTGAAACTATTTTTCATACCTGCTGTAAGGGCAACTGAGTAAGCCTTATTTACTGCACTAGGGCTGAGAGAAGGAATGCTACCTTCGGGGGTGCAGTATTCCCCCTTCCCTCCCAAGAAACCCTTAAAACCTGCTCCCTTGCTCTACTCAGGGTTTGGAAGCCTCCTTCTCTTTTGCTTTGGATCCCATAAAATAAAAATCTTGGGCCCAAGACACAGTTCTTCTCTGGTCAGCTGTATCTTCCAAACCTGATAGGTGTATTTGCAGCAAAGACATTCTAAAAGATGTTAACTGGCATCTCTTTTTAAAATACCTTTGTCTACTATTATTTCACACATATTACCTTCTTTTTTTTTAAATTTTTTGGTTCATTGTTTATTTATTTATTTGAGAGCGACAGACATAGAGAGAAAGACACATAGAGGGAAAGAGAGAGAATGGGCGCGCCAGGGCTTCCAGCCACTGCAAACGAACTCCAGACGCGTGCACCCCCTTGTGCATCTGGCTAACGTGGGACCTGGGGAACCGAGCCTCGAACCGGGGTCCTTAGGCTTCACAGGCAAATGCTTAACTGCTAAGCCATCTCTCCAGCCCCATATTACCTTCTTAAGTGGACTGCCCAGCATGGAGAACTCCATGCTCACAGGACCTCAGCTTACCAGGAAAAAGGACGAACCTTGACCAACACATTCAACAAGCTTGGGCTCCTGCCTCCTCAAAAGTAAAGCAAGGAAGTTAGCACAGATCCAAAATCATGCAGGTCTTGGAAACATACACAAGTCCTTCCCAAATCCCTTGGTGAAGGCTGGCATGGGCCTGCATACAAATGGTGTGCCCATACCAGTGCCACCAATCTGATCCTAGCTAACTAGCTGATGCTAAGTACCAGACAAAGAAAGCAGTTGACACATGGATGCTTTGGAATTTCCAAGAAGCACAAGGAAACTATGAAGTTATAAATCAACCACCAGATGTCGCTGTGGCAAAAAAAAAGGATACTATGGTTTAAATTCTTACTATCCACAGATTAGCATATTCTTTTATTATTATTTTATTATCTTATTTTATTTTATTTTGGTTTTTCAAGGTAGGGTCTCAATCTAGCCCAGGCTGACCTGGAATTCACTATAGTCTCAGGCTGGCCTTGAACTCAGTGATCCTCCTACCCCTGCCTCCTGAGTTCTGGGGTTAAAGGTGTACACCACCATACCCAGCCAGTAGTTTTTGTTTTAATATTTTCAATGATCTAATTTTGAAGCTATCACTGACAGAGATATTTTAAAATTTTAAATGGCAGAGTTTACACAGCCTCCTCCTATGACTAAATCATAAACACTTGGGTACAATGGATACTTACATGCTTATTTCTCATACACAAGTAATCATAAAAATGAGTATCTCACCTCTACTGTCACTGCAGTTACTACTATAGCTACTGTATTCTGGTAACAAAAACATCAACAATTGTAACACAGAACATTATTGCAGAGTCTGAGCACAATTATAAATCCTTCACATGTATCAATTCTTTAAATTTTCCTAAGGATTCTATAAAATAGAATAATTTTAGTATTAAAATGAAGAAAGTAAGAGTCAGATTTCTTAAAGTTGTCCATTGTTTAACTTCAGTCTTCCCATCTATGCCAAGGGGGTAATATCACTTAAAAGATAGCACTGATGAAAGATTGAACTGGGAGAAGATATTTAATATGCCTAGCACAGCACTGACACATAGACCACAATCTCGATTATTATCATTAAAGGAGTTCTATAGCTAAACATCTCCAGAGCAGTCCAAGAATGAGCAAAAAGAAACCTCCTATCACTTTGTTCACCCACTCTCTAAATTCTAGTTCTAACAACAGTAACAAAAAGGCAAGTGGCATTCTCTTACTTATAGCTCTGCTTCAAAGTAAATGTTAAAAAAGAACACAAGCCCTTGCCTAGAGTGCTATGCCGGCTCAGAAGGGACAGTTTCTGAAGAGAAAGGCATCAAAGATGACCTCAACTTGAGAGATCCCATAATGCAAGAAAGAGAATAGAATATAACAGAATTTAACTCAAATGCTTATAACCACCCTGCCTGGGTTCAATTTCTCCAGGTTTTCTGATGGCCCAGGTTCAATTCCCCAGTACCCCGGTAACACCAGATGCACAAAGTGGCACATGAGTCTGTAATTAATTTCCAGTGGCAAGAAGCCCTGGCATGCCCATTCTCATCCATATTCATTCATTCTAATTATCTACCTCATCCCTCCCCCCATCTTGCAAATAAATAATCAATAAAAATATTTTAAAAGAATCAAGGTTTGTGTCTCCTAGCCAACATGTCCTAATGTCCCTAAACTGACCAGTCTACTGTTGCAGGGGTCCACAAAAAACAACCTACAGATGAAATTCTACCTGCTGTCTATTTTTGTAAATGAGGTCTTACTAAGTAGTCACATTCAATCAATTTATATATTGTCTAGATGGGCTTTCCTGAAGCAAGGAGAGTTGGGTAATTAAAACTAAAGCCATACAGTACACAAAGCCAAAGATATCTGCCATCTTGCCTTTAATCCCAGCACTCACAAGGCAGAGGTAGTAGGATCACCGTCAACTCGAGGCCACCTTGAAACTACATAGTAAATTCCAAGTAAGTGTGGGCTAGAGCAAGACGCTACCTAGAAAAACAAAAAATAAATAAATAAACAAGTGTTTTCCTAGTCAGGCATAATGGCGCATGCCTGTAATCCCAGCATTCACAAGGCAGAGGCAGTGGGACTGCTGTGAGTTTGAGGGCAGCCTGAGACTATAGGGAGTTCCAGGTCAACTTTGGCTATGACACCCTATCTTAGAAAAATAGAGGGAATTACCATGGGATATTTTTTTATAATCATGGAAAATGCTAATAAAAAATTTGAAAAAAAGAAAAATAAAAAATCATTTTCCTATCTTTGTTCAACTGAATAAACATTTGATTTGCTTCCCTCCACCAGCAGCAGCTCAGAGAATAGAGTAGCAGATGTAAAAATACAGAATAAAAGTTCAAGGGCTGTCAAATGAAGAGAACATATTTTTAAAACTACCTATTTGCCTTCAAGCTTTAAGCTCAGAGAGGAACTAATTATAAGAATCTGGGCTGTGGGGGGAGGGAGGGAATTACCATGGGATTTTTTTTTTATAATCATGGAAAATGTTAATAAAAATTAAAAAATTTAAAAAAAAAAAGAAAAAACACAGCTGGGAAAAAAAAAAAAAGAATCTGGGCTGTAGAGTGGGCATGGTGCATATGCCTTTAATCCCAGCACATGGGAATCATAGGCAGGAGGACTGCCATGAGTTCAAGACTACATAGTGAATTATAGGTTAGCCTGGGCTAGAGCAAGACCCTACCACAAAAAAAAAAAGAAAAAGAAAAAGAAAAAAGAATCTAAGCTGTAGCCCCACCACTCCAAGCTATTCATTATCATCATCTGCAACACAGAAATAACAACGGGGCCAGGCATGGTGGTGCATGCCTTTTTTAAAATTTATTTATTTGACAGAGAAAGAAGGAGAGAGAATAGGCACGTCAGGGCCTCCAGCCATGGCAAATGAACTCCAGATGTGTGTGTCCCCTTGTGCATCTGGCTAACATGGGTCCTGGGGAATCGAACCTGGGTCCTTTGGCCTTGCAGGCAAATGCCTTAACCGCTAAGCCATCCCTCCAGCCCAGTGCACACCTTTAATTCCAGCACTTGGGAGGCAGAGGTAAGGACAACTGTGAGTTCAAGGCCAGCCTGAGACTACATAGTGAATTCCAGGTCAGCCTAGGCTAGAGTGAGACCCTACCTCAAAAAACAAAATGACAGGGCATACTAGCCACACCGAAGCAGCCGGGGGAGGCAAGTAAACAGAAACACAGCAAAATATATTATTCTACTGAAATGTGAAGGCATGTAAGCTTTTATCAACTACAGCAGAGAAGCAGAAGAGACCAAGATCTTCCAGAAAGGAGGAAACTGGCCAGAATCCCACTGAGCTCGCGCCACCCACAGCAGGGGCAGAAACAAGGTGAGGGGATTTTCCACTCACATCAGCCTCCTCGCAAAGGCAAGAAACCTGAAAGGAAAGACAAGAGACCAGCTGAGCAGCTGCTGAAGGACATACAAACAGGACCATCTGAGCAACTGCAGTGGACTCCCAGAACCCTGCAAAGTCTCCTATCACCCAACTGTCAGGGCCGTGAACTTCCAGACACTAGAAATCTCAATCTCTAAATTGACAGGATTAAGGGTGTGGGACAACACACACCCTTAGGGACTTCAGCTTCACTCCATTATCTGTTTAGTTTAATCTCCACGCTGCTCTGCGCTGGTTCTGATTGAATGTCTATATTGCTTAGCTGAATTTTAGAATTTGCCGATAATTTGCTTCACCCAGGCTACTACAGCACTTGAATAGCAGACACACTCAACACCTAGGGTCAATTCTGCTGTTTCTCTTAGGGTATAAAAGCTACACTTGACACCTTAAACTCCTACACTGAAGATATATAAAGTCAGATTTATATGGCTAAGACACTGAAAATAATTAGAAAACCCAAGCATCAAATTAACTCAAGATACAAAAATCTCTACATTATAATGCAAGAAACACAAAAAATCAAGACATTACAATCCCACCAAAAATTATAAATCCATCAGAATGACCTCTAGTGTGCTCAGTACTGCATTATCTCTATCACACCTTCCAAGGCTCAGAGTCTATTGCAGAAGAGGGGGCAGAAAGAATGTAAGAGCCAAAGGAAGGGTAGGGCTCCTTACAACATGCTCCCCCCAGACATAAAATGACCTGGATATCCATGACCTCACAGGGCCTGACACTACCTACACAAGACCATCATAATAGGAGGAAAAGATCATGACATCAAAAAAAAAAAAAAAAGAGACTGATTGAAAGGAGAAGAGGATATAATGGAGAATGGAGTTCCAAAGGGGAAAGTGGGTGAAGGGAGGGCATTACCATGGGATATGTTTTATAATCATGGAAGTTGTTAATTAAAAAAAAAGAGAGAGAGCCGGGTATGGTGGCGCACATCTTTAATCCCAGCACTCGGGAGGCAGAGGTAGGAGGATCTCCGAGAGTTCGAGGCCACCCTGAGACTACATAGTGAATTCCAAGTCAGCCTGAGCCAGAGTGAGACCCTACCTCATAAAACCAAAAAAAAAAAAAAAAAAAAAAAAAGAAATGACCTCCAGTGAAACTGCTTTAGTGAAATGCCTGACAAAGTTTAAAAAAAAAAATGATTATATCTATACTCAAAGAAATCAAAGGAATCAAAGAAGAAAACCAACTCCTGAAGGAATCCCAAGAGAACACAGGAAGATAACTTAATGTAATAAGTAGGCCAATACAAAACATGAGTAAGGAAATATAAATAATGAAAAAATACCAATAGGAAATACTAGAAATGAAAAAACAGAGTAAGTCAAATAGAAAACTCTATAGAAAGTGTCACAAGTAGACTGGACCAAGGAGAGGACAGAATATCTAAACTAGAAGACCAGGTGGCAGATCTAATATAGGACAACAAAGAGAAAGACAAACTAATAGAAAGGCATGAATGGGAATTTCAAGACATTCAGGACACTATGAAGTGATCAAACACAAGAATTCAGGGCATAGTAGAAGGAGAAGAAATTCACTCCAAAGGCATAACAGGTGTTTTCAAAAAAATCATAGAAGAAAACGTCCCCCAAGTAGGGATGTGATGCCAATACAGATACAGGAAGCCTACAGAATGCAAAACAGACAAAATCAGGAAAAAAAAAAAAAAACTCTCACTATCATATTATAATTAAACTACAAACACACAAACCAAAGAAAATATATTGAAAACAGTTAGAAAAATCAAGTCACATACAAAGGCAAGCCTGTCAGAATAACAACAGATTATTCAACACAAACCTTAAAGCCACAAGGGCTTGGAATGATGTATATACTAAAGGTCAGCCAGGCATGGTGGCATATTAATCCCAGCACTCATGAGGCAGAGGTAGGAGATCGCCCTGAGTTCAAGGCCACCCTGAGACAACATAGTTAATTCCAGGGCAGCCTGGACCAGAGTGAAACCATAGCTCCCTCAAAAAAACAAAAAATAAAAAACAAAAGAAATAAAGAAAGAAATTACAAAGGTCACAAGTAAACAACTTAATGCTTCACCTTAAGGCCTTGGAAAAAGAACAAGGTAAAGCAAAAATCAGTAGACAGGAAGAAGTGATAAAGATTAGAGCAGAAATTAAGAAATAGAAACCAAAAAGCAATCCAAAGAATCAATAAAATTAAAAGTTGGTTCTTTGAAAGCACAAACAAGATTGATAAACACTTAGCAAATCTGACCAAAAGAAAGAGAGAAGAGACACAAATTAATAAAATTAGAGATGAAAAAGGCATCATCACAACAGATATCAGAGAAATTCAAATATCATAGGGACATACTATCAGAATATATACTCTATTAAGTTTGAAAATCTGAAAGAAATAGATGATTTCCTTGATTTATATGACCTACCAAAATTAAATAAAGATGAGATTAATCACTTAAATAGACCTGTAACAAGTATGGAGATCCAAGCAGTTATTTTAAAAAATCTCCCAACCAAAAAAAAGTCCAGGCCTAGATTGATTCACTAGTGAATTTTATCAGACCTTCGTGGAGGAACTAACACCAATACTTCTCAAACTTTTCCATAAAAGAGAAAAGGAAGAAATCCTACCAAAGTCCTCCTATGAAGCCAGCATCACCCTGATACAGAAACCAGACAAAGATTGAACAAAGAAAGAAAATTACAGACCAATCTCCTTCATGAACATAGATGCAAAAATTCTCAACAAAATATTGGCAAACAGAATAAAAGAATATCTCAGAAAGATCATTCACCCTGACCAAACTGGCTTTATCCCAGAGATGTAGGGGTGGTTCAACATATGCAAATTGATAAATATAATACATTATATAAATGGAGTAAAGGACAAAAATCACATGATCATATCATTATATCCAGTAAAAGCACTCAACAAAATCCAACATCCCTTCATGGTAAAAGTCCCACAGAAGCTGGGAATAAAGGAACATATCTCAACATAATGAAGGCTATTTATGACAAACTTATAGCTAACATAATACTAAATGGACAAAAACTTGGAACTGGTGGGTTCTTAAAGAGAAGGAAAGAGACAAAACAGAAACAGACATATACCAACGTTGTATCATATTCTGAGACAGCCCAGAGGGAGGGGTGATCCTCACCAGAGCCTATCCCCATGCTATTCAGACCCTGGAGCTTCATAATTGTGAAATAAATAAAACTCTTTTCTCAAAAAAAAAAAAAAAAAAAAAAAAGTCTTAAACCCATGGGTTAACCAAAACAATGAAATGTCTGGCCAACAACTAAGAACTGCACAAGTTCAACTCTCATTGAATTATCTTTCTTTTGGGGCTGGAGAGATTGCTCAGTGGTTAAGGTGCTTGCCTATAAAGCCTAAGGACCCGGTTCCATTCCCTACAGTACCCACAAAAAGCCAGATGCACAAGGTGGCACATGCATCTGGAGTTTGTTTGCTGCAGTAGCTACAGGCCCTGGAATCCTCATTCTCTACTGCCTCTTTCTCTCTCTCTCTCAAATAAATAAAATATTAAATTATCTTATTTTCCTTTTTTCTTTTTTTTTGAGACAAAGTCTCACTATGGAGTCAAAGCTGGCCTCAAGCTTATAGCAATCCTGCTGTCTCAGCCTCCCAAATACTGGAATTACAGGCATAAAGTATCACATCTATCCTCTCAATTATCACTTTCACTGCAATTACTACAAGGAAAATTTAGAGGATAGATGTGTCCACATATTAGACCATTCAAAGAGTATCTTCCCTGTACGAAATATCTATTCTTGTAAGAATTGTACGTGTTAGCAAAGCAGAGATGCTGAGAACTATAATCTGTTCCTGTGGGAAGTCTAAGAAGAAAGGTAGGTAAGCGTGCACATGTATATGTAGACCAGAAGCTGACACCAGATACATGGTGTCTTCCTTAAAAGCTCTCTCCCTTGTTTTTTGAAGCAGAACCTCTCACTGAACCTGGAGCACACCCATTCGGCTAAACTAACCAGCCAGCAAGCCCTAGGGACCCACTAGACTCTGCCTCCCCAGAACTGGAATTATGGGCACACACCACCATATCCAGCATTTTACATGGGTTCTGGGGATCTGAACTTAGGTCCTCACACTTGCATAGCAAGTGCTTACCCACTAAGCCAACTCTGTAGCCCATGGTTAAGAGTTTGATATAAGCATTTGTGCCAAGAATAAATTCTTTCCCTCCACCAATATTCTCTCCTCACATGCAAGAAGTTAAAGCCTAGCTACACAACATTATGTAGAAAAATAAACATTAAATTGCATGGTAGAACAAGTTAAGTAAATCAACACCATTAATGGAACGCTCACATTTTTGCTAAGAATAAAACAACAGAGTATGGAAACTAACAAGGAGAAAAACTTTCAGAAAAGATAGTACAATCAATCATGTAATTACTATCTCAAATTTATCAAAACAATGAATTTTAAAGTGTAAGCATGCTAAAAGATATATATAGTAAAATTTTGGTAAAACTATTAAATACACTTTTAAAACTCTGAAATGACTGCAGACAGTCTAAGGAAATGGGCTAAAAGAAATATCCTCTCATCACGACAGTATCAGGTGTATACATTTATGACAATATGTGCACTTAGATACATTTTGGGTGCATGTCATGATATGTAAAGTATACATTAATAAACTTGGTTCTTAAAATTTGGGGAAAGGAAATATTTTCACATAAAAATTCTTAATTATGCTAAAAAATGTGAGTACTGAAGACGTCATAACAATAGCTACCATTTCTACAGCACTGTCTGTGGGCACTGTTCTCCATGTGTTTACATACATTGAATGTTTACTCCATAACAGTTTGCTAACACAGCTCAGCACTATTCAGAGTTTACAAATGATGAGACCTTGGCACAAACAGGGTCACAAAACATGTTAAGAGACAGAATCAGGGTCTAACCTCGCAAGAAGGAGGGTAGGAAAGAGGCATCAAGATGAACATATAAGGATGGGGAGATGGCTCAGTGGCTAAGAGCACTTGCCTTCAAACCCTGCTAGCCTGGGTTCAAATCCCCAGTATCCACATAACGCCAGATGCACAGAGTGGTGCATGCATCTACAGTTTGTTTGCAGTAGCACGAGGGCCTGGTGTGCCCACTCTCATTCTGTCTCTCTCTCTCTCTTCTTAAAAATAAAGGGAAAAAAAAAAGAAAGAAAGCAACCAATGGCAGAGAAAAGAGGAAACACCCCCACCACACCTCCACACCACCGCTGTGGGCTACTTCTAACAAACAGCATGGAGAGATGAGTCTCAATCAACAGGGAGGAGGCTGGTGCTGTGTCACTCATCTATGAAGGATCACAACTCTCACGGCCCTTTCACAGCCTCACAGCCCACTTCCATCCTTGGGAGTGCCTGCCGTTCTGAATAAAGTGTCTCTCTCTTTCTATCACTGTCTATGTGTCCCTAGTCCAATTCTTTGTTCTGGGACACAGGACCTTAAATCTCAGCAGATGCTCTCAGAACTCCAATCCATGCTTGTAACAAACCCACAGAGACCAACTTCAGCATCTCACAGCTGACCTGCCACCCATCACTTACAGCTTTGAAAAGTGCTTTTGAGAAGCAAATTTTGTAAACTCAACCAACTGTGCTGTTTGACAAAGTATGTTTCACCACACTGAGCTAGAGCTGACTCTACCTTGTCTCCACAACACACCTCTCAATCACAATGACACAATCAGATGACTGGTTATTTCTTCTGTGCCAGCATCAGGAGAGACACAAGCTACACCCATGAGCACGGTGCCTACGTGGCAGCTATAACCAGGAACACCATGCAAAGCAGTCAAGAATGAGTGAGTGTGCCCAGGAATGCATTAAGGTTTGTATTTACACATCAAGTGCTACTGAAGATACAATTTTTCCTCACCTTCTATATGTGTATGTATGCATACCCTATTGTTTCAATGAATGCAGATGCTATTCTGAGTAATAAGCTACAAAGCTGTATAGAACATATCAGTTCTGTCATTATGGATATACAACACACATTTTTGATGTTTTGTTTTTGAGATAGGGCCTCACTCTAGCCCAGGAACTCCTTCTTTGGTCCCAGGCTCATCATGAATTCAATGATCCTTCTACATCTACTTCCCAAGTGCTGGGATTACAGGCATGCACCACCAAGCCCAGCTGGTGGTTTTTGTGAAGTACATCTATGCACCAAGTATAAAAAAGGCTTTTGCATTTTCACATGCAGTCACACACACCCTAATATTTCTCTACAGTAGGTACAGCTACCACCCAAAACTAGTGATTTACACAGAGACCTATCTGACCTACACTCCCACCCGCCATGTCACGAGTACTTGCTTTTCTCTTTTTCACACAGGATCTCACTTTGTTGCCCAGTCTTGTATTCAAACTCATAAACCTCCTGCCTCAGTCTCCCAAGTAGCTAGCAGTACAAATACATGCCACCACAGCTGGCTTCATAAGAAAAGAGAGATTTCGGAGCCTTGATCAGAACTTGTCTTGGCTCCATTCCTTGTGTTCTTGTCTCAGGTTCATTCCCACTCCCTCCTTCGAGGCCCATTTTGGTCTTTATGCTGCAGGCCGGCACAAGGAGCCTCATATATAGCCTTTATTATGTTGAGATATAGACCATCCATGCCTATTCTCACCAATGTTTTGATCATGAAGTAGTGTTGTATTTTCTTGAAGGCCTTTTCTGTATATATTGACATGATCATGTGGTTTTTGTGTTTAAACTTACTTATATGGTGTATTACATTGACAGATTTCTGTATGTTGTACCAACCCTGCATTCCTGGGATAATGCCTAATTGATCAAGGTGGATAATGCTTTTGATGTGCTTTTGAATTTGGTTTGGGAGGATTTTGTTTAAAAAAAGAAAAGAGAGAATTCAACCGACTGAAATCCTATTGCAAGAGAATGATGAATTATTTAACAAATGATGGTGAGGAAATTGTTTATATCTATTAAGAAAAAATGAAAGTAAAACCATATTCAAATTTCCAGATAGGTTAAAAGAACACATAAAAAATAAGAGTTGAAGAAACTGCTCAGTGGTTAAGGTTAAATTATTCAAAATATTAAAAATAATGCAATACACAAAAAATAAAAATAATGCAATACAGGTCAATAAAAACACAAACAAGTAAAAAGAACAATGGATAAGAGGTTGCAATGGCTCATCTTGCTTACCAACTTGACAAGATTCAAAATCACCATGAGAATATACTATGTTGTATCTACAAAGATACTTCCGGAAACAGTTATTTGAACTGAGAAGACCCACCCCCCTTCTGACATATTATTGGTAGCAGCACGACCCCATGGGCTGGGGTCCAGGGCCACACCACCCCACTGGCTGGGGTCCCTGACCACTTTATTCCATGAGCTGGGGTTTCAGACTGAATAAAAAGAAAAGCAAGCGAAGCTGGGTGTAGTGGCACACGCCTTTAATCCCAGCACTTGGGAGGCAGAGGTAGGAGGATCACCCTGAGTTTTAGGCCACCCTGAGACTACAGAGTGAATTCTAGGACAGCATGGGCTAGAGTAAGGCCCTACCTCAAAAAAAAACAAAAAGGGCGGGGAGAGAAATGGAGGGAGGGAGGGAGGGAAAAATGAGCTGAGCACTAGCATTGACCTCTCTGCTTTTTGACTGTGGGTACAATGGGAGAAGCTGCCTCACGCTCCTGCCACAATGTCTTTCTTCCCTGCCATAGTGCACTGCACCTTCAAACTGTGGCAACAAATAAACTCCTCCACCCTTCAACTGCTTTTGTCAGGTCTTGTCACGGTAACAAGTAACCAATACAGAATACAGAAAAGATGCTTTGAGAGCAAGACACAACCCATAAAACTTTATTCGAGTGATCTCCAACAGATAAATTCTGATACAATTATATTACCCAATTCATTTCAGTCACTATATAAAAAATACAACAGGGGCTGGAGAGATGGTTTGGTGGTTAAGACACTTGCCTGAAAAGCCTAAGGAAACAGGTTTGATTCCCCAGTACCTACATAAGCTGGATGTGCCACTTGCAGTGGCTGGAAGCCCTGGTGCACCCATTCTCTATCTGCCTGCCCCTTCCTCCCTCCCTTTCCCTCTCCCCCTCTCCCTCTCCCTCCCCCCATCTCAAATAAATAAATAGAACAGAATAGAATATTTTTTTAAAGGAACAGCAAAACTATTCCCAGGACATAGTAAATGAAAATACTGGTCCTGGGAGAGATATATGACATAAACTCCATTTTATATTAAGAAAGCACACTTCAGTGAGTGTGCTAATCAATAATAAATGACTAGAAGATGACAGCAAAACTTTTAATGCTGGTTTCTTCTGAGGAAGAAAGAGAAGAACGGTAGACAGAAAGATCACATTTTAGCTTCTGAATGATTTAAGCTTTAGAACAAGCATGATTTTATGGGGCTAGAGAGATTGTTCAGTGGTTAAAGGTGCTTGCTTGTAAAACCTGATGTCCCAGGTTCAACTCTCCAATGCCCACACAAAGCCAGATATACAAAGTGCATTCATCTGAAGTTTTTTGCAGTGACAGGCGGCCCTGGAGTGCCCTCTTCCCCTCTCTTTCTCTCTACCTCTCTCTCAGATAAATAATATTTTTTTAAAAGAATGTTTCTGGGCTGGAGAGATGGCTTAGCAGTTAAGGCACTTGCCTGCAAAGCCTAAGCAGCCATGTTCAATCTCTCTCTAGATCCCACATAAGCCAGATGCACAAAGGTGAAGCAAGTGCAAGGTCACACACGC
This sequence comes from Jaculus jaculus, assembly GCF_020740685.1. Taxonomy (NCBI): domain Eukaryota; kingdom Metazoa; phylum Chordata; class Mammalia; order Rodentia; family Dipodidae; genus Jaculus; species Jaculus jaculus. The sequence goes on from NC_059102.1 coordinate 83,380,678, forward strand.
CCACTAGGTAGTGCAAGTGTCTGGAGTGCGATTTCAGTGGCTGAGGCCCTAGCATACCAATTCTCTCTCCCTCAATCTCTCTCGCACATTCTCACTGTCTCTAAAATAAAACAAAGAAGGATTTTATATATTTCTTACATAATATAATAAGTTTGAACAATATAAACAGTGACAGTATGGGCTGGAGAGATAGCTTAGCAGTGAAGGCTTACCTGTAAAGCCTAAGGACCCAGGTTCGATTCTCCAGGTCCCCCGTAAGCCAGGTGCACAATGGTGCTGCATGCATCTAGAGTTTGTTTGCAATGACTAGAGGCCCTTGCATGGCCATTCTCTCTCTCCCTCTCTCTGTCTCTAATAAATAGATAAATTAAATAAAATCTTCTTTTAAAAAAGTGACAGTATTATTTTATGAGGAGATACAAAGCATGGACAGAAGCCTGGCAGAGTAGGCAAGATGACATTTCCTCTCACTCAGGCTGCTGAAGCCAGTTCCTGTCACAGCACCAGGAGCATTCTCAGCCAACTGTTTAAATTACTTTTCTTTAGAAATAATTGTAAACTTCTAGAACAGTTGCCAGAAGAAGCTACACATAAAAATACCTATGTGCCACTTACTGGAATTTACCTACCTTTGACATTTTCATCTACTTGTTTAATGAAACGTTCTTCCTTCTCTTTCCCTGCCTTGCTCCCTTCCTAGCTAGCAACCTATACAGTATTTTTTCTGAACTATGCATATGAGAGTAAATGCAAAGTATTTACGGGTAAATAAGGTCTAAACACTTTAGGGTACATTTTCTAAAACTGAGGATAATACCTTACATAATCATAGCATGGTTCCTACTTCTGTAAATTAAACTACTTCACACTGCTCTGAGAACACAATTATCTTCAAATTTTCCCAGCAGTATTTTCCCTACAGAACAGGATCTAGTCCAATGACAAGCTACTGTACTCAGTTGTCATGGCTCTTCTGCTGTCTTCAATGTGAAATTTTCATCCCTATAGCTTTTACAAGATGGAAAAAATTGGAGAGTCCAGCCCTCCTCTCTTTTATGACATTTCTCACTTAGTGTCTACGATAGATCTCTGGGTATTGATAGATCTGAAGCACTGCCCTACTACAGAAGAGACACTACATTCTTCTCAGGGCATTTAACCTGTTCTTCTGCTTTTCAGTGCTGTTAGTGTGTGTGTGCATGTGTGTGTGTGTGAGATGTGGTCACGTGTGTGTGTGTGTGTGCCCCATGTTGCACTCCACATGCTTGCCTATTGCTGGATGGACCTGCCTACGGTAGCCCAGAGGGGAATATCATACTTCCCACTCCACTGCCCTTCCACCATTCTTATTTGAACTGGAGGCTCTCACTAACTCTACAGTGTGCCCTTTTTTCACAGGGTAGGACTAGTCTAGGGTCTCTGCTTGCCTGGTGGACTGGAGTTACAGAAACGTGTGGCCACACCCATCTGTTTTTCTGGAGATTCAAACTCAGGCAGTCTCAGGCCCCCTCAGGCACTCATGCTTGCATGGGAAGTGCACATAACCATTGAGCCATCTCTCTAGCTCTTAGTGGTATCAATTTTGATCACCTAGTACAGTGTCACAGTTCTGCATGCACAGTCACTAGTTAAAAAAAAAAAAATTTCTTTATTATTCATTTGACAGTGACAGAGAAAGAGGGAGATCAAGAGAGAGAATGGGCACGCCAGGGCTTCCAGCCACTGCAAACGAACTCCAGACGCGTGTGCCCCCTCATGCATCTGGCTAACATGGGTCCTGGGGAATCCAGCCTCCAACTGGGGTCCTTAGGCTTCACAGACAAGTGCTTAACCACTAAGCCATCTCCCCAGCCCCACAGTCACTATTTTTGTCTGTCGATTACTAAGACACTTGTGGTGAGATCATGTAAACTCAAGTAAGTATAATGTTCCTCACTCAAACAAGTCCCTAGACTCAGCGTCTAGGGTAACTCCATCCTGAATCCTTTTTTTTTTTTTTTTTTTTCCTATTCTATAACCTAAAACAGCTTCAATCTTGTAATCCTTCTGGTACAGCCTCTGGAGTTCTGTAATTACAGGCATGTACCAACCACACTGTCTTGAGTCAATCTAACACTAACAGTGCAACACCAAGTATCCACTCTAGACACCACCCATAGTCCAGTCTGTCCCCCATTCTGCCATGTCAGTGCTCCGTCTCCCCACTTACTTATCTGGCATCAACAATGACTCAAAGATCTCTATGATTTTCAATGCTCTACAAAACGCTGTCTTTAATTATTACAGTGCTTGAATTACTCCCCTTTGAGAAAATTCTAATAACCTAGAACATGATCATAAGAATTACTATGACAAGAATTCTTTTTTATTTCATTTCATTTATTTATTTGAGACAGAGAAAGATGCGAGGGAGGCGTGCAGGGCCTCCTGCCACAGTGAACGAATTCCAGATGCATGTGCCACTTATACATATGGCTTTACATGGGTATTGGGGGATTGAACCAAGGTAGTCAGGCTTTACAAGCAAGCGCCTTAACTGCTGAGTCATCTCTCCAGCCCAAGAATTCTTAACCTCAGAAAATTAAGGCATATCTAAGCTTTGCAGTGAGACTTATTTTTCTAGTCCTCTTAATTAAAACTAAGGTATACAGCAACTGACTCACACCTCTGACACACCAATGTACATTACAAAATGGGCTAAGAGTCCACCTGTTTCTGCTGTGTCAGGTGGACTTCATTAATAACCCTTAGCTGATCTTTCAATTCACTGCGCTAAGGGCTTGGATATGAATCAGCCTCTACCTGTCACACACCTGTGCACACTGGGTGTGGTGGTACACACCTTTAATTCCAGTACTCAGGAGGGGAGGAAGGAGGAAGACAGCAAAGGTAAGGGGCATGTTGTTTCAGCATCAGAACTCAGTGTCCACTCTAGTTTATGTACAGACAGCAGTGGTGAAGCCCGATGTGGTGGCGTGTGGAGGACTGCTGTGGGTTCAAAGCCACCAACCTAAACAACAGAGTGAGTTCCAGGTCAGCCTGGGCTGTAATGAAACTCTGCCACAAAACAAACACCACTGAAGAAAAAAGGAGGAAAAGGAAAAAAGCAATGGTGGAGAGGCTTGACTCTGGCTTCCCATCCCTGGATCACAGCCAATGCTATACACGCTTAGCCCTCATTATGGTTTGAATCCTAAATGTCTCCCAGAGGCTCAGTACACAAGGCTTGGTCTTCAGCTGACCATACTTCTGGGAGGTGGTGGAACCTCTAGGTGAAGCCTTTTGGAAGAGAGTAGGGTATTAAGGACATGCCCTTGTGGGGAATATTGGGCCCTTGTCCCCCACCCCCATGTTCTGTCACACTTTGATTCCTGACACCAAGCCAAGAGCTTCTTTGCTCCACAAGATGTCCACCTTGGACCCAGCAATGGAGCCAGCTGATTATGGACGAAGATCAAAACAAACACATCCTCCTTCAAGCAGTGTGTCTCAGGCATTTTCTAACAGCCCTTGGCCACAGCTTCCCATTATCTACTCTGGGTCAGTTCAGGGTGGGACTGTGGCTCATCCATGAGCACCAGCCTGGGCCCAGACGCTCTGGTATTCCTCCACACACTGTCTAAGCACTTCCTTTCTTACATAAACTTTTCTTCCTTAAACTGCCCACAGGGACTACAAAGGAAATTTGACAGAACAAGACAGATAACAAAAAAAGGAATATAAACAAACAAGGCCATACAAATAGTGATCACAGCTAAGAGGAAACAAATCTGCTGTGTAGCAGAGAAAAAACAAGGCTGCTTAGAGGACAGAAACCAAGGAAGCCTCACTGGGAACTTGACCTTCTGATGAGGAAAGGAAGTTCAACAGAGTTAGTCATGGTTGAGTCCACCAGGCCCGGAAGCCAGACCACTGTGGTGGGAAAATATCTGCTATGTTCAAGAAGTTGAATAGGGGGCTGGAGAGATGGCTTTGAGGTTTATGACGCTTGTCTACAGTCTGAAGGCTCAGATTCAATCCCTAGCACCCACATAAAGCCATATTCACAAAGTGATGCAAGTGTCTGGAGTTTATTTTCAGTGACTAGAGGCCCTGGCTTGCTTGCTCACTCACTCACTCTCTTTTGCACTCCCAAATAAATAAATAAATAAACATTTTTTTTTTAAATAAGTTGAGTGAGGCTGGGAAGATGGCTCAGTGGATGAAGGTGCTTGCTTGCAAAGCCTGCTGACCTAGATTCAATTCCCCAGTACTCACATAAAGCATGATGCACAAAGTGGAGCATTCATCTGGAGTTCATCTGCAGTGGTGGTAGGCCCTGGCACCCCCAGAGTCTGTGTGTGTGTGTGTGTGTGTCTGTCTGTCTGTCTCTCTCTCTCTCACTCTGTTTCTCTCTCTGTAGGGTAGGGTCTCACTCTAGCCCAGGCTGACCTGGAATTCACTATGGAGTCTCAGGGTGGCCTCGAACTCACGGTGATCCTCCTACCTCTGCCTCCCGAGTGCTGGAATTAAAGGCGTACGCCACCACGCCTGGCTTCAAAATACCTTAGTTTTAATTAAGAGGACTAGAAAAATAAGTCTCACTGCAAAACTTAGATATGCCTTAATTTTCTGAGGTTAAGAATTCTTGGTCTGGAGAGATGACACAGCAGCTAAGGCACTTGCTTGTAAAGCCTGACAACCTTGGTTCAATCCCCAAATACCCATGTAAAGTAAAGGTGCTGCACCTTTATTCCCAGCACTCGGGAGGCAGAGGTAGGAGGATCACTGTGAGTTCAAGGCCAGACTGAGACTACATAGTGAATTCCAGGCCAGCCTGGGTTACAGTGAGACCCTACCTCAAAAAAAAAAAAAAAAAGTTCAATGAAAAAAGTATGTTAAATGAGGGAATGGGCACTTAGGTGGGTGCTTGGAAAGAATGGCAGAAGGGAAAGAGACAGCTGGAGCAAGAAGGGGAGAGCCAGGATATTCTGGTCTCATGAAGGAACGTGGTTTTCTTCTAATTGCTAAGGAGAGCCACTGAAAGGCAGGGAATAACATGTAATCAATGTCTGAAAATGAGCAATAGGGCTGCCGAGTGGACAGTAGATCACAGAGGGCAGACAGGAAGCAGGGATACTGGCAGGACACTGTCCCACAGTGAAGACTTGTAAGACCACGGTGTGGGCTGAGGCGGCGGCAGGGTGATGGAAAAGAAGGGTAGAATGGAGCCGTATTGCTGAGTGATACTCTACAGGGCTAGCTGACTGATGGCAGAGACATGGAAGAGAGAGTTGAGGGGCAGGAAGGAGGAACCAAGAATAAGGCGAGGCTCCTTTTGGTTGTGCAATGTTATTTTAATCAGTCTGCATAGCAGCATATTCTCCTGAAAATTACACAGAGGATGACTGTCTCCAATTGGCTCAGTTGAAAGGGAATGCCTTACTTACAGACAAGGGTTCTTTAAATACACTACCGGTGCCTCAGTTTCAAAATGCACATGTCTAATCTGTGCCATGTGACACCTGCTTCCCCAAGCAAACAGACCCATTCTCATTTGGGCTGGGTAGTGTACCTTCAAATGTGAGTACAGTTCCTTCTCCAGTCATAAACCCTTTTCATGTGAGAAATTTTTATGTGCGTAGGTGTGTGAATAGATACACGAATCAAACATTTACTGATAATGCAGGCTAAAGAAATTTATTTTAAAACAATTGTTTGGCATACCGTTAGGTTTACTACTTATAGAAGATAAAAGTACACTCGTGTACTAAGGAGGTAGATGTGCTTGTGCATTTTTGTGGTTATGTGTAGAATATGTACTGTGTGTGTTCTGACATGACATCTACACATGCGTGCAAGGCCAGAGGAGAATAGTGCCGTCTCATTCTTCCTCCACCTGACTTCCTGGAGACAGAGTCTCTCACTAAACCTGGCGCACAGGTTTTGGTTAGACTGGCTAGCCAGTGAGCTGCAGTGATTCTTGTTTCTTGTTTCTCAGCTCTGCCCAGCAGAACAGCCTGGATTACAGTAAGACCCTCCCTCCAAATATACATATACATATACATATACATATACATATACATATACATATACATATACATATGTATATATCCAAGAATCTCAGTATTTTCTGTCTTGAAAAGTCGTGAGAAATATGACATGTGATTAATCTAAATAGGCAAGTTGTTAGATCTACAAACATTGAAAAAACTCTTCTAAAAATATCCTTACAGTACAGTGTAATCATCTTCCTTTAGTGAGTGTTCCACACCTGCAATCTCACACTAGGAGTTAGGAGACTGTAGTTCAGTCTGCCTTGACCTTGGTTCCTTGACTCCAGACAGTTCTCCAAGAGGATTTTTACCACTGTTTGTGTTTTAAAAGTTTTTTTTTAAATGATACCTTTCCTTCTTAAAGTAAATTTAAAAGTACTATCAAGCCAGGCATGGTGGCTGATGCCTTTAATCCCATCATTCAGGGTGCTGAGGCAGGAAGACTGCTGTGAGTTTGAGGCTAGCCTGAGACTACATAATGAATTCCAGATCAGCCAGCCTGGGCAATTCCCTTCCCTGGAAATAAATATATATATATATATATATATATATATATATATATATATATATATATATACACACATATACATACATACATATATACATATATACATATATATATACACATACACACATACACACACACACACACACACACACATATTAAAAAAAACAAAACACCAAAGGCTGGAAAGATTGCTCAGTGGTTAAAGGTGCTTACTTACAAAGCCTGACAGCCCAGATTCGATTCTCCAGTACCCACATAAAGCCACATGCACAAAGTGGCACATTCATCTGGAATTCACTCTGCAGTGGTAAGAGGCCCTAGCATACCCTTATTTTCTCTCTCCTTCCCTCCCTCCCTCCCTCTCCCTTATAAATAAAGTAAATATATTAATTAAATAACCCTCATCAAATGAATGCATTTATAACAAGCAAAATCTACAGTATACTTACTAATAAAACTAATAGGTGCACCAAGCACTTCTAGGTACTAACGGAAATGCCAGCCTGGGTGAGGGTTAGACCCTCTCCTGGTCTCATGAAGAGATTAAAACTCCAGCAGAAGGAATTTGCCAGAGCAAACAACAGAACCCCACCCACATCTTGTGACTTGAGCCATCCTCATTCTTTCCTCTCCCCCACATGCCCCAGCTTGAAACAAATCTGATTTTGCTGGACTGTCCTACTCAAGACTAGATATAGTAGCAGTCCTGTTTAGTCACTGAGAGGATGGCTCAAAGAGGGAACTAGGAGATGCCACCTGTCCATCTTAGCAAAACTGAAGCTTGGGTCTGATCCTGTCTTATCCAAGACTGCAGCCAGTGGCAAGTCCTGTAGGAACTTCCTGCTGCTGCTTCAGCTCAGCCTCCCCACCAGCCTGAGTCCATGAACCAATCAGATCATGGCTCTGCCTGTCCCCTCCCCCAGTCCAAACCAATCAGGCCTCTACTTACACACCTGGATCTGATGAGGTGACTTACCCTGACCTGACGGGATATCTGAAGCCTATAAAGGAGGTTGCACACATACACCAGCCCTCTTCTCCCCATCTGTCTCTCCTCTTCCTTTTGCCCAATGACCTGGTCTGTGTCATGCTTTGGGGGACACTGTCTCATTTGGATTATATTTTATACTTGTTTATATTTTTATATGTTATACTTTTACATTATATTTTATATTATACTCAAAGATTTACCTCTGAGTCCTGCACTATTTCTTAATCCTCTGTGGTCTGTTATTAGAATGGGGCTTCTATGTTCGAGCTCAAGTGGGTGGGTGTGTTAGTTACTGCCCCAACCTTTTTCTAGATACCAATTTCACCTAAATAAATCTCAAAATTATAATTTCTCCCTAAATAAACTCAGTAATACATAATTTAGCCTTCTCAAGCACATTTTATCAATTCTTTGTTAAAAAATAGGATAAGGACCCAAAGTTGGAGTTTACAAGTTTGAGAGCCCCCTCCTAAACCCCAAAATCCTGCATGACTACACTGGAGCTCTAACTTCTTACAAGCTCTATAATAAAATCTGTCTAAACCTCACCTCTGAGTCCATGGATTTCATTGGTCAAATTCACAAGGCCAGGTAAATGACTCAGTAGTTTTGTGTGACAGTGAGCATCCAGCACTAACTCCCCAGTTAAAAGCTCAACCAAGTTGGGTATATAATGAATTTGTTCTTGAAAAGTCATCTCATAAATTTATATTTGGATGATGAGAATTTGTGCTATATTTAGATATAATTTTTTATAAGAATATATAAACAGTCAAAACCTAAATCCTCATAATTTATTTCTCAAAATCAATCTAAGTATAGTTGGTAGGGTTTATATGTTGCAGGTAGTTTCTTGACATATGCAAAAGATTAGGCAGAGTTTGGGGTCAGACTCTGGGATATAGGCTCTAGTTATTAACTAGCTGTCTCTGGGAAATTAAAATAAATTCTTCCTGCTCCAATTTTATGTTTGATAATTTTTATGCCCTAATATCTACTTTAGAATAATACTTGATGCTGTATTTTTAAAAATCCCAGTTGTTCAATAAAAAGGAATTGGCTAAATGTAGTATATTGGTCTCTGGATGTTAAAAATCCATGCCACCTCTTAAAGAGAAAGTTCAGAGCTATATTAATTGACATGGCTCTTGCAGTAACTGCTGTAGTATTTGCTGTTTTCATATTTTAAAATGTGTATATTCACAGTTTCTCCTAGAAAAATGTCTGTGATATAAGAATATAGAGCATTAAGAGTTCTGTATTTCATTCCATGTAATAAATGTGAGGCTTGTAGAAAAAAAAAAAAAAAAAAGCTCAACCAAGAGCCAAGAATGGCTCCATCATGCTCAGAGACACCCCAAATCCCCTGTATCATCACAGTGTGCAAGCCATGTCAGCCCTGACCCAAATGCACACTGTTCTTCAGTCTGCTTTGTCCTCAGTACTTAAAAGTAGATATTTATTTTTCTCCTAGTGAGGAAGAGGAGGAGGAAGATGATTGGTTTTTTTTTTGAGGCAGGGTCTTACTATAGCCCAGGCAGACCTGGAATTCACTATGTAGTCTCAGGCTGGCCTTGAACTCACAGCAATCCTTCTACCTCAGCCTCCAGAGTGCTAGGATTAAACCACACCTGGGTCTCCTGGTGATTTTTAACTTTTCAATTACTATGTTACAAAATACACTGAGGTAATAAAAAAGGGTGTGACACAGACTCTTTAGGGGTGATGAAAATGTTCTTAAGTTGGATTAAAGTAATGGCTATGAGCTTTTAAATTTACCAAAAGTCCCTACACACATACATAAAAGGAGTAAACTGTCCTAGAGGTATCCAGTGGCAGAGCATCTGCCAGATGTGCGGGAGATGTCAAGTTAGATCCCAGCACAGGAGGAGAAAAAACAAATGAGTGAACTTTATGATAGATATGTAAATAATACAATGAGGCTAGGTATTTTTTGTTGTTTTGTTTGTTTTGAGGCAAGATCTCACTTAGCCTAGTCTGGCCTCAAATTATCCCATCCAAGTACTAACTAGGCCAGACCCTGCTTAGCTCCCAAGATCAGGCAACAATGGGTGTGTTCAGGGTGGTATGGCTGTAGACAGGCCTCAAATTCTCTATGACCTTGAACTCCTGATCCTTTGGCCTCCACCTCCTTAGTGCTGGGATAATAGCCATGCACCACCATGTAAAGCTGGGTGGATTAAGCAGTTAAGGAAATGCAAACAACTATGTTTTTGAGATAATGTTAATGGTTATGGAGGTGTTATATGAAATGTCCCCACAGACTCCTGTATTAGGGATGGGCTTTTAGGAAGCATTTGGATCCTGTAGTCCCTTTATGGACTCCTGATATGATGGATCATTGGGAGGATAGGACCTAGAGGAAGCAGGTCACTGGGGCGTGTCCTTACGGGCATTATATACTATATATGGGCCCTTCCTATATTTACTTTTCTTGCTTCCCAGCTGCCACGAGGTAGTCTCCACAACAATCTCCCCCATCATGATGCACCTCCTCACTACAGGCCCAGACACTGAGCTAAGTGAGAGCAGACTGAACCCTCTCAGATAGTAAACTGAAAACAACCTCTTTCTCCCTTAAGTTACTGGGGAGAAGGTGTTGTTTGCTTAGTGTTATTTATTTACTTGAGGAAGAGGGAGATAGAAAGAAAAGATACTATGACTATGGGTGCTCCAGGGCTTCCAGTCACTGCAAACTAACTCCACAAGTATGTGCCATTTTGTGCATCTGGCTTTATGCTAGGGAATCAAACCCAGGCTGTCAGACTTTGCAAGCAACTGCCTTTAATCAGTAGGCCATGTCTTTAGCCCCAGGATTTTTTGTTTTGTTTTATTTCCACAACAAAAGCATCTGACTAAATTCTTTCTACTTAGGAAATGCTAACTCCTGGCTGAGGAGATGGCTCAGTTGATAAAACAGTCACCATTCCACCCTGAGTACCCAAGTTCAATTCCCAGACCGCATACCATGGGACCCACATAGGCAAGATGTACAAGGTGGTACATGCATCTGGAGTTCGTTTGCAGTGGCTAGATGCCCTGGCGTACCCATTTTCTCCCTGTGTCTCTCTACCTCTCTCTCTCTCTAGTAAACAAAATGAATTTTAAAAAACTCTGGGCTGGAAAGATGGCTTAGCAGTTAAGGTGCTTGCCTGCGAAGTCTAGGGACCCAGGTTTGATTCCCCAGGTCCCACATTCACATTGTGGTGCATGCATCTGGAATTCGTTTGCAGTGGCTACAGGCCCTGGCGTCCCATTCTCCCCCACCCCACCCAATCCCTCTGTCTCAAATAAATAAATAAAACAATTTTTAAAAACATGGAAGTGTCTATAATCCTAGCAGGCTGGGAGGCAAAGACAGGAAAATTTCCCACAAGTTCTGAGCGAGCACAACAAAGGGCAACAACAGAGAGAAAATCCCTGTCTCAAATGAGGTGGAAAGACAAGAACTGTACAGAAAGTTGTTCTCGGACTTCCACACCCATGCTGTAGCACGCACGTGCCTGCACTCACACACACACACAGCACCAGCCACCCTACTGTGACAGATGCCACAGCATGTCATATGCCAAAGTAAGAGCATGTCTTTGTGAGGCAGCCAGAGCTGCTAAACAGCTAGCGGGAGCACTTGCAGGGGAGGCAAGGAGGCGGCACCCAGAAGACTGTGGAAGCAGTGGTACCTGCAGGGTTCTTAACCGATGCAGAGCCGTGAACAGACGAAACTACTGGGAAGTGAGAAAGGATCTCCTTTTGGGAATCAGGGCAGGAGACAAACTATAAGCACTTTGGAACTGTTAATGTGCAAAGTGAAGCTCATGTAAGAAAACACAGAATCCAAGGATTCAGCACAGGCTTGCTGAGTAGGAATTTCTGATGGATGTGTGTCTTAACAAGCCACTTGCTCCCCAGCAAGGAGATTTTAAATGCCACTAAAGTGTGGGAGCCACTGAGCTACACCTTAGGTAAAGCCTGCACACCCTGCTAAGACAGACACATTTTTACCTCAGAGGCAATGAGAAGCCTGCACAGATTTTCAGAAGCAGGGTAAGAACAGACCTGAACATTAGAAAGTACAGCTGGCTTGGCACACTGCCTCAAGGCACAGCAAAGCCCTCCAATGCCCAGGAGTCTTATACACTGTCACCTCCTTTACCTTTTAACCCCTTTTAACTGGTGCTATTTAAAGTGTGTCTCCCAAAGTTCAAATATTAGAATCTCAATCTCCAATCCAACAGTGTTGAGAGGTGAGACCTGTAAGAGGTGACTAGAATTTTAAAGCAAGAGTTGACAGGGCATGGAGGCGCATACCTTCAACCCCAGCTCTTGGGAGGCAGAGGTAGTAGGATCACTGTTTGAGGCCAGCCTGAGATTACATAATGAATTCTCCATCAGCCTGGGCTAGAGTGAGACCCTACCTTCAAAAGCCAAAAGGGGCGGGGGGGTGACAGGTCATGAGAACAGAATCCTCGTGGGTTAATGCCGTCATCATGGGAATGAATGAATTATGGCAGAAATGGTTCAGTTATTATAAGAGTAGGGTACAGGTCTGGAGATATAGCTCAGGTGGCAGAGTGCTTGCCTGGCATGCGTGAAGCCCTGGGTTCACCACAAAAATAACAAAAACAAGTAGACAAGTGATAAAAGTGAACCTGGCCCTCGTTGTCTTACATACATGCATGCTCACTTACCATGTAATGCCATCTGCCATATTATAACACAACAAAAAGGTCTTCACCAGGTACAGCATCTCAATCTAGAGTTTCACTCTCTAGAACTACAAAAACTCTGTTCTTCACGGAGTAGCCAGTCTCAAGCATTTTCATAGCCACAGAAAACAGACTAATATAGTAAATATATAAATGTCTTTCATAAATCAGCCTTCTTCCTTTTATTAGTTCTTTAACAGTTTTATACATGTATTGTAATTTGACCATTCAAAGCTCCCATTACCCTCTCCTGTTCCCTTTCCACTCCTGCTGAAGCCCTTCTTCCCCCACATACTAGAGTATATACCATTGAAGAGAATGACACTTCCTTCCCACGGCAACCACTGACCATAGCCTCCTTTTAATAATAAAAGATGCCTGCAAGCCTTATAATGGGCCAGCCAGGCCAAATGAGCCAATGGGTGCAATAGTGGCACATCTGTCATGGTGGACACCAACTGCCCTCCAATTGAACTGGAGACCCACTCCAAGGGAGGGAATACATCCCTGATACTGAAAACTTAAAACAGAGGTAGTCATGAGCCCTAGGGGTGTAACATCTGCTGATGTCTGGAAAAACGTATATACTATGCTTATCAAACTGCCCAGTAAGCACTTCTCTTAATATTCATACTCTTGTATTAATGCTACTCTCACTTTGGGTAGAGAATCTTCTCTTTTCAGATAGCAGTGACCTTGGGACGACTCAGAAGGTATCATGGTGCTGGAAAGAAGTGACTAGAGTACCAAGTAACATCTCAATCACACCTTCCAAGGCTCAGGGTCTAATGCAGAAGAGGTGGCAGAAAGAATGTAAGAGCCAAAGGAAGGGTTGGACTCCTTACAACATGCTCCCTCCAGACATAAAATGGCCTCGATATCCATGACCTCATAGTGCCTGACACTACCTACACAAGACCATCATAAGAGGAGGGAAAGATAACAACATCAAAATAAAAGAGAGACTTATTGAGATGGGGAGGGGATATGATGGAGAATGGAATCTCAAAGGGGAAAGTGGAGGGAGGGAGGGTATTACCATGGGATATTTTTTATAATCATGGAAAATGTTTTAAAAATTTGAGAAATAATAATAATAATAATAATAAAAGGTGCTACATGAAGACTGCAAGAACAATGGCATTCATGAATGGAGAGAGGGGACCACACAGCCCAATGTTTATCCAGAGAAATGAGAAGTTACATCAACATTCATGTGTCAGTGGACAAATTTGTAGCCAAACAAATATCACTGCTATCCTCCTGTGGATGGAGCTAGAACACACGGACCTTTGAGTGCTGTTCCCTGCACTTGCTGTTCTCGTGAGGTTACTATTCTCTTTTGTGTTGTTGTCCTCTTTCCTTCAGGAAAGGAGGAGTGTGAGGACTGTAAACATTTACCCAGGTGGCAGCCTGGGTACCAACCTGAAAGGAAGCCATGTTTGTCTTACAGTGTAAGGGTTCGGATGAGTCAGTCTTCACACAAATCCAGGAGAACAATGCCAACAGCCACTTACAACAACCTGGGGAAAAGTGCTAAGAGCCAGCATTGGAACCAAGTTCTGTGCAGGCCTTTAGACCTCACAATAAGCCTATGAAATAGGTTCTGCTGCTTCCATCTTACAATGAGGTCACTGAAGCATTGAGGGATGAAGTAACTTACCCAAGGCTGAGCACACACAGAGACCCAAACCCATATCCCTCCAACTCCAGATCGGCAATCTACCATTTCCTAGGATGTGATAAACAGACTAGCATTCCCCCTAGCCTTTGGTGCTACTTGTTTGAGACAGGATCTAACTCTAGACAAAGCTGACCTAGAACTATGTAGTCAGGACTGGCATTGAACTCACAGTGATCCTCCTACCTCAACCTCCCAAGTTCTCGGATTAAAGGTGTGTACCACCATGTCTGGCGAAATAAGTAATTTAATTCGTAAAGTTTATAACATATTATACACAAGCAATATTCCTAGAGATCAACCAGGACAGGGTTCAACAAACCAAAAGGATCTATGAGTATTCAGACAGTATCTACCATGTCATCCATATCCCAGCTACTCAAATACCGCCACTGGCAACATTTAAACAAAGGCATATAATTGTGTCCCCCAAAAAACTTTACTTACAAAAATAGGCAAGAGTCAGGAATGGTGGCACACTCCTTTAATCCCAACACTCAGGAGGCAGAGGTAGGAGGATCACCATGAGTTCGCGGCCACCCTGAGACTACATAGAGAATTCCAAGTCAGCCTGGGCTACAGCAAGACCCTAGCTTGAAAAACCAAAAACAGGCAAGAAAGGTTCACACTACATTGGCCTTCTATTAAATATTGGTCCCCTGACATAGTAGAAAGGGCAATGAATTTAGAAATAATGTACATGACCTATAACCCTGATTCTGCACCTAAGACAGCTAATCATTTCCTTCCTGTTTCTAAGCTCCTATAAAATATTCACCTCAGTTGATTGCCAAAATAGTATTTCATCACACCAAAATGTTGCCTGCTGATTCTTATCAAATTCACAAATAATAAACAGCAGTGGCAATACCTGAAAATAAAAGTGTAAGATAAAAAGAAAGCTAGCACTTTAGGAGTACTTCCAGTGTTGAGTTCTCTATAGAGTATAATCTGACCTCATTCTTCATAAGTGAAAAGTGTTGTACAGCAAGTGGGAAGCAGGTCCTGAACCCAGCTGGCCAGTCCATGCCCACCCCAACCCCAAGTTCAAAACTGCTTCACAGAAGGCTATGGGTCTTAGTAAAGGAGCACTCATCAATGGTTCTGCACGAGATGATGTACGGGCTTCTGGAAAAGACTTTGGAATTAAGGCCTCACTTTCCTGTCTTGTCCTTGGGACTCTCACTCTGCCCTCACCAGTCTGGCCAGCTTCCTCTAAATGGGATCACATGCCTCATTTGGCCTGATAATGATGTTCCAATCTGAGGTTTGTTTCCTTTAGCTCTAAGTAGAAGGAAAGCAGCCCATGTGTTGAAACCGACCAGCACTACAAGGCTCGTGGCTTGAGGAAGCAGAGTGAGAGAAAAGAAGAGTGGGCACACCCTCAGAGATACCATGGCTGGTCCTGCTGAGCACACCAGCCAAGGGTTAGCTCCAATCTCAGAGCCTGAGAGCACAGGTGATAAAACACAGCCTATGCAGTTCCTCACCCAGAGTGCTCAGTTTACAGGCATCTGTCTTAAACTGGTCTTAGGAAATGAGATTGGGAAAGAAGAAAGTGAAACTAAGGAAATGGCATCACTGCTTCCTTTACTTAAAAAGTGAAAAAAAAGCCAAGCATGGTGGCACACGCCTTTACTCCCAGCACTTGGGAGGCAGAGGTAGGAGGATCGCCGTTAGCTCGAGGCCACCCTGAGACTCCATAGTGAGTTCCAGGTCAGCCTAGACTAGAGTGAGACCCTACCTCGAAAAACCAAAAACAAAAACAAAAAAAAAAGTGAACAAAAATGATGCATAGAGAAGGGTGCATACATCTCCCACTGACAAAAAAAAAGAGCTTCCACAGTGACTCAAAACTGAGGTGGAAAAATGTTTGTCCCCAGGAATTCCAAAGCAGCCTGTAAACATAGTAAGTATGTAAATATCTATACATATATTTAATATGTAAAAGAAAAATCCTCAAGTACAGTAGGAAACACATACCCCCCCATTGTCCAAAATAAAAAAAAAAAAAAACCTTACCTTAACTAGTTCAAGGCCTATCAAAACCTGACTGAACAAACACAGCTCTCCTTGGAATGCCAAGTCCCACAAGCCCTCAGTTGCGGCCGCAGCCCCTCAAGCTCCTCCCCCCAGCATGCTCCGCTGCTGCACCCTCTGCCTGAGGAATGAAGCATGATCAGCCCTCTTGCCAACACTCCAGCCCCTGGAGCCTGGTTTAAATGTCACCTTCTAAATAACAGATGTCAAGGCTGAAATGATTTTACAGACAGATCAACTATTTCTTGCTGCTTTGACCAAAGGGTTAAAGAACTTGCTGGTCACAGCTGGTCTGTGAGACCCTGATCTGGAAACCAAGTCAGCTGACTGCCCCTCTCCCCTGCGGCCAGGAATACACCCTCATAGAGACATCCTTGATGACTGCCCGATGACAACCATCTAAAGTGACACCTCTCCATGCCACTCCACAGCTTGAAAACCTTGAAGATACTGTACCTCCACAGTCTGGTGGGGAAAAAATGATTAAAGATTATTCAGGGTGCTGGAGAGATGGGCCCTGGTTCGATTCCCCAGTACCTACATAAGACAGATACAAAAGGTGGTACATGCATCTGGAGTTCATCTGCAGTGGCTGGGGCCCTGGTGTGCCCATTCTCTTCCCCACCCCCCCCCCAACTCTCTCTCATCTGCCTCTCTCTCAAATAAATAAATAAAATATTTGAAAAAGAAAGTTACTTAGGGTGCTGGAAATGGCTCAGCAGTTAAGGCTCTTGTTTGCAAAGCCTGATAGCCTGAGTTCAATTCCCCAATACCCACAAAAAGCCAGATGTACTAAGTGGTACATGCATCTGGAGTTCATTTGCAGCAGCTCGGGGCCCGGGCATGCCTTTTGTGTTCTCTCTTTCTCTCTCTCCTTCTCTCCCCTTGCAAATAAATAAAAATATTTGCTCTTGGGAGGCAGAGGTAAGAGGATCGCCATGAGTTTAAGACCAGCCTGAGACTCTGAGACTACACAGTGAATTCCAGGTCAGCCTGGGCTAGAACAAGACCCTTCCTTGGGAAAAAAAAAAAAAAAGGTTATTCAGCCAGTAAAGCATTATTTCTGGGCACATCCATGAGGGTGTTCCTGGGGGAGACAGGCACTCAGTGGACTGAGAGAGGAGCAGAAGCACTGCCCTCACCAATGGGGTAGAGAACATCCAATTAGCTTCAGGCCAGAAACCAGAGAAACAGAACAAAACAGCAGGGGAGAGATGAAATTACTCTTTGGGAGCCAAGATATCCACCTTCTCTTGCCCCTAGATCTGAGAACTCCAGGTTCTTAGACCTTTGGCCCCAGACTTAAGAGTTATATAGTCCTTTGGGTATGAAGAGTCCCAAGGAGTAGATTTGAGTCATAACACCAACTTCTTGGTCCTCCAGCTTACAGACAGCAACACAGGAATCCTCAACCACCAACTCCATCTCATCTATCTACCTACCTGTCTGTCTGTCCACTCATCCATCCATCTTATTGGTTTTATATCTCTGAAGAACACTAATATACTGCCTGTGGTGGTCTGATTCAGGTATCCCATAAACTTATGTGTTCTGAAGGCTAGGTCCCTAGCTGGTGGCAATTTGGAAACTGGAGCTTCCTGGAGGTGATGTCTTATTGGGGGCAGGTTTATGGATATTATAGCCAGCTTTTCCTTGACAATGTTTGGCATATTCTCCTGTTGCCATTGTCCACCTGATGTTGTCCAGGAAGTGATATCCACCCTCCTCTCATGTCATGTTTTTCCCTGCCATCATGGAGCCTCCCCTCAAGTCTGTAGGCCAAAATAAACCCTTTCCTCCCACAAGCTGCTCTTGGCTGGGTGCTTTCCACCAGCAACCCACAGCTGACTGCAACACTGCCCTTCTCTGGACTTGTTTCCAGCCACTTCAGCCATCTAGAGCACCAGAGGCTCTCCCTGAACTCTACCTTATCCTGCCACTCATGCTCTCCAGGGAACATTTTAAAAGCTGTCCTCTCCCCTAAATCATGTCTACAAGGCTAACCTCTATTCATCCCATAATACTCAGAATTTCTAAGAAATAGCCTCCTCCAAGATGCCATCACTGACACCTTGTGTGATTAGACCAGACAGGTGCCCTTGTCTGTGCTCCCAATGCCCCGTGGCATCTCTCCTCTGCAGTCTCAGCACACATATGACCCACCTCTAGATCATCAACTATGGCAGAAGCTATGCTTACCATCACACCCAGCTAACATATAAAAGTGTATTACACTGAAATATTTTTAAATATGCAGGCCCCATGTACATGTTAGCATAATGCTACATTAACAAGGGATTATGTCCATGGCAAAAAAAATTAAAAAACACTTATGATGCACACAACCAATGCATGCACAGCTTCCAAATAAAGAGCTTAAGATGCATAATAGCATTATGAACTCCCAGGTAGGCCACACCTCAAGAGTGCCACGGGAGAGATATGATGACCGCACTAATGTGGCTGCCTGGCCTCAGTGGCCCTGCTGCTGAGACCCCATGCAACAAGAAGGAGCCCAAACACTAGGTCCAGGGATGGAAGAGGCAAGTTCTGACAGAGCTGATGACAGATGGGGGCTTGAAAAAAGGAAAGCACCCCCCAGGAGGCCTCCCAAGTGTGACAATGAGCACACAGTGACTCCAGGAGACCCCACCTGAGATGGAGGCGGGGCACGGCTGTCCACAGATGGCCAGCTGGAAACCAGGAGCCTCGCAGCAGTCACAGTATCATATTCTCACTGTGGGCAGTCAGTAATAGCCAGGTGGGCAGAACTCGGATGAAAAGACACATTGCCGCTGCACGGAGAACTAACACTGGTCCACAGAAGCATAACTGAGCTACCAACTTGAAAAGGGGAAAGGCATACCCAGCTAGACAGAGGAGGAGAATGCCAGGAAAGTAGCCCTCCGAAACTAGATGGTATTCCGAAGGTCATCTGAGACTGAATGTCTGTTTTAGCCAATGGCTTGAGGGTTAACCTGAGCTGGAATGGGACTGATGGTAAACTGATGCTGTCCATTCCTTCCATGAGCCTGTACGAGCAATGTACAAACACCCTTTAACTCTGCCCAAATGCATACCCTTGCTCACCAGTGGCCCCTGCTCCCTCCCTAAGGGTTACTCTACTTGCCTCCTTCCCCAGCCTTGGCATCCACCCCACGGGGTAAGCACCAGGGTAGGTGACATCATCTCCATCTGATCTTGTGCTTCCACAGCAACCAGAATGATCACTGCATAGCTCCTCTCTCCTCCCTCCTTACACCTCGGACGCTCAAACCAGGGAACCAGCTCCCAAGCCAAATCCTCCTCCAGGCTTCCCCCAGCAGACCCTCAAATCCAGCCTCTCCTCTCCAAGCCCACGCCTTTGCTCTACTTCAGGATCGTCACCTCCCTCGTGAACTGTTGGAACTGCTGCAAGAGCCACTAGCCCCACCTGCAGCCGACTCCACAGTTTTTACCTTCTGCAAATAAACAATCTCATCATACCTGCCTGGTTACAAATGTTCCTGGTTCCCACTTTTTGGAGAGAATTCTCCCCATTTGGGGGAGAATTTTAATAACATGACAGCTACTTTTAGAAAAGATATAACCTAGACAGACTCCTTAGCACAACATGAGACACTGCATCACAGGGTCCAAGCCAGCCTCTGCAGTGTCGGCCCTCACGGCTCTCCTTCCCACTGCACACGGTGCTTCACTCTCAAGGGCCCACATGACTGCCCCCCAGGCTGCACTGTGCCGCCCTTGCCCCTCTCAGGAGAGTCCAAACACAGCTCTCCTTTAAATCCTTTACTAGCGCCTAAACTAGAGGGGCCATCCACCCCAGGTGCTACCCTGTCATTAGTGAAAACAGTCAGTGTCCTGATGCACAGTGTAAGTCATATGACCCTTCTACCTAAATCCCACCCTGACCCACAGACAGAACTCATTGCTTGGGTGACAGTCACTTGCTGCACTATGAGTTCTTCCAGGACAGTGACTTCTTCCAGTGCGTATTTCCAATGTTTAAAGAAGGATCTAAGAGATGCCCAGTGAACAGCAGGGGAATGAAAGGAGCAAGCTCATTCTAAGAAAACTGTGTCAATCAATTCTATTAAAACTTCATCTACTGAGTGTAGGAGCACATACCTATAAGCCTGAGAGAGGCAGAGACAGGAAGACCATTGCAAGTCTGAGGCCAGTCTGATCTACATAGAGTTTAAGCCAGCCAGTGCTATATATACTGAGACCCTGTCTCAAAAAAAAAAAAAGCAAAACTTCCAAGGTAAAAGTTTCTTCATCAGAATCAGGTCTTAAAGTTCCTAGACCAAAAAGACAGCAATGAATACAGGCCTGGTGACACAGGAAACAAGTCCCACCTACTCAGGAGTCTGAGGTGGGAGGACCACTTGATCCCAGGAGTTCAAGGTGAACCTGAACAACATAGTGAGAAGACAAAGAATAAAAAAGAGGGCTAGAGACATGGCTTAGCAGTTAAGGCGTTTGCCTGCAAAGCCAAAGGACCCAGGTTAAATTCCCCCAGGACCCATATAAGCCAGATGCACAAGGTGGCACATGCATCTTGAGTTCGTTTGCAGTGGCTGGATGCCCTGGTGTGCTCACGCTCTCTCGCTCTCTCTCTCTCTCCCTCCCTCCCTCCCTCCTTCCCTCCTTCCTTCCTTCTCTCCCTCTCTCTCTCTCTCTCTCTCTCTCTCTCTCTCTCTCTCTCTCTCTCTCTCTCTCTGCCTCTCTCTTTAATAAATAAGTAAAAATATTTCAAAAGAAAGAAAAAAGGTAGGGCTTGAAAACATCTTCCAGACTAGACATTTCCTTCCTGACTATTTCTGAACTTTTTTTTTTTCTGAGGCAGGGTCTTAATTTACCACAGGCTAGCTTCAAACTCACCATGTTCCACCTTAGGCTCATGGAATTAAAGATGTGCACCACCACACCAGACTTCAACTTTTTTTTCATCATTACTTCCCTGAGTAGCCTTTTTAGACTATTTTCTAGTTGCACCTTCCCATGAAGTTTTAGTAATATGATAGATACCTATATGTGTGTGTTATATATAAGAATAAAAAGATGGATCAATTTTCTTATTTAAATAAAAATGTTAAACACAAAATGTTAACACTGACTAGGCATGGTGGCACATGCCTTTCATTCCAGCATTTAGGAAGCTGAGATCGGAGGATCACTATGAGTTTGAGGCCAGCCTAGGCTACAGAGTTCTAGGACAGCCAGAGCTCAAGTGAGACCCTGTTTCAAAAATAAACAAAAAATTTAAATCTATTAATATTTAACCCAATATTGTATTTGCTGAGTAACTTTTAATTTAAAATGTAATTTATGGGCTGAAGAGATAGCTTAGCAGTTAAGGTATTTGCCTGCAAAACCAAAGGACTGAAGTTCAACTCCCCAGGACCCACATAACCCAGATGCACAAGGGGGTACATGTGTCTGGAGTTTGCAGTGGCTGGAGAGCCTAGTGTGTCCATTCTCCATCTGCCTCTTTTTCCTCTCCTTCTCTCTCTCCCTCTCTCTCAAATAAATAAATGAAAAATAAAAAACTTAAATGCAATTTATCAAGTTGTATATACAAATTACTAATTGATGTAAGTAGGTGATAATAAAAGATATAATGGCATTTCTCTTCTTTACACTGAAAAAAGAAAATACTCATCCCACAACTACCAAAAGAACTTCCTCACTATTCTCTCCCTGGGTACTTTGGAAGAAAATAGGTCCTTATGAGCTGGAGATATATGTCTCAAAGGTGCATGTATGTAAAGCCTAAAGATCCGAGTTCAATTCCCCAGTAGCCATGTAGGACAGATATACAAGGTGGAGCATGTGTCTGGAGTTTGTTTGCAGTGGCTGGAGGCCCTGGCACACCCATTCCCTCTCTTTTCCTCTATCTGCCTCTTTCTCTCTGTCTCAAATAATTAAATAAATAAAATATTTTTTTAAAAAAATGGATCCTCTCCCCACCAAAAAATAAATAAATAAATAACAACTTTGAGGAGAATAATAAACACTTGGACTTCCCCAGCTCTACCTTTTCCAGATGAGAAAACTGAATGAGCCCTCAGAGGTTGAGAGACCATCATTCAAGGTCACTAGTCATGGACAAGGCCTCAAATGTCTTGTTCACTGCACTATCTCCACATTAATGAATGGCTGAATGGATGACCATGGGCAAGTAAGTCCCCATAAGCAGACCAATAAATGAGTGAACGGCTGTGGGGCATGGAGAGCTGACAGCCTTGTTCCTATCTTAGTACTTTCTCAACTATAACTGCTTTGTTCCATTTTATTTCCTAAGAGTACCAAAGACTGGCCACAAAGAGAGCAGTCTTCTTAGGTATAGGAAAACCTTCTTAGCTAAAATAAGCCATGTTAGTTTTATATACCTGGTAAAATAGAAGAAGAGGGTCTTTATTCATTCAAGTCAAGTTCTTCAGTCCATTTACAGTTAGGGACTTTTCATAAGTAATTCAAGAATATATAGTCTACAGCATCCTAATTCTTCCTTGCTTACCCTGTCACATGTTGTCCCTTAGAATTCTTCCTCCTATCTATAGCCATACCACCCTGAATGCTTCTGATCTCAGAAGCTAAGCAGGGTCAGGCCTGGTTCACACTTGGATGGGAGGGAACATCTACTACACCAGGAGTCCTAGAGAGCCAAACTACCTAATTTGTGAACAGAACTAGTAAATGCCCAGTAAAGCACCGGCAAATTTATACCAATATATATGTATACCATGAGGATCAAAATTAAAAAAATAGATTTGGCATGAACCAAAAGAAAGTTATTCCTTCTAGGACTAACAGTACCTAGCATGTAAAAGGAGCCTAACAGGGCTAGAAAGATGGCTTAGCAATTAAGGCACGTGCCTACAAAGCCAAAGGACCCATGTTCAATTCCTCAGGACCCACGCAAGCCAGATACACAAGGTGACACATGTGTCTGGAGTTCCTTTAAAGCGGCTGGAGGCCCTGGTGTGTCCATTCTCTCTCTCTCCCCTCACTCTTCTTTCTCTATCCCTCTCAAGTAAATAAATAAAAATAAAATGGGAGCCTAACAGTGAATGAATGAGACAGCAAAAACTAAGAAGTGATCAAGTAACATCTTTTCTGCAGTCATTCACTTATTCCACAAACACTGACCAAGTGACTTTGTACCACAATCACTAGCTCCTCTCGGGCTTATTTTTTCTCTTTTCTTTTTCTTTATTTTTTGCTGTGTGTCGCGGGGGGGGGGGGGGGGGGGGCAGGGAGAAGGTGTGAGACGGGAGTCTCTATAATGCAGGCTGGATTGAAAATCATTATGTAGTGCAGGGTAGCCTTGAATATGCAATCTTTCTGCCTCAGCCCCTCCAGAGTGGTAAGATTACAGGTGTGCCCCACCACCTAGTGTTATTTCATTTAAAATACAATTAACAGAGCCAAGCGTGGTGGCACACACCTTTAATCACTGTGAATTCAAGGCCAACCTGATACTACATAGTGACTTGTAGGTCAGCCTGGGCTGGAGTGAGACCCTACCTGGAAAACTAAACATTACACACACACACACACACACACACACACAATTAACAAGCTGGGCATGGTGGCTCATGCATACAATATCAGCACTTGGGAGACTGAGGTAGGAAGATCTGAGTTCCAGACCAGCCTAGGCTACAGTGAGACCCTACCTCAAAAAATAGGGGATAGGATTGGAAAGAATACTCAGTGGTTAAGGTGCTTTCTGCAAAACCTAATGACCAGGGTTCAATCCCCAGTACCTACATAAAGCCAGATGCACAGGGAGGCAAAAGCATCTGGAGTTCACTTGCAGTGGCTAAAGGCCCTGGTGTGCCCATTCTCTTTTCTCTATTCTTGCAAATGAATAAATAAATTTTTAAGTATTTGTTTGAGAGAGAGAGAAATGAAGAGGCAGACAGAGAGAGAATAGGTGTGCCAGAGTCTCCAGCCACTGCAAATGAACTCCAGATGCATGTGCCACCTTGTGCATCTGGCTTTATGCGGGTACTGGGGAATCAAACCTGAGTCCTTAGGTTTCACAGGCAAGTACCTTAACTACTAAGCCCTCTCTCCAGTCCTAAATATTTTTTTAATGTGGGCTATCAATCTGTCTGCCTCTCTCTTTCTCTCTCTCTCTCTGTCAAATAAATAAATAAATAAAATGTTTTTAAAAGGGGGGCTGGAGAGAGAACTCAGTGGTTAAAGTGCTTGCTTGCAAAGCCTGACAGCTCACGTTCAATTCCCCAGTACCCATGTAAAGCCAGATGTACAAACTAGCACAAGCACCTAGCATTTGTCTACAGTGGCTGGAACCCCCAGGGTGGGGGGTGTCCATATTCAGTCTATTTGCCTCTGTCTCTCTTTCTCAAATAAATAAAATTATTTTTAAAAAACAAAGAAAAGCCGGGCGTGGTGGCGCACGCCTTTAATCCCAGCACTCGGGAGGCAGAGGTAGGAGGATTGCCATTAGTTCAAGGCCACCCTGAGATGACAGAGTTAATTCCAGGTCAGCTTGGACCGTACCTCGAAAAACCAAAAAAAAAAAAAAAAACCAAAGATAAAATAAGTGAAAGTGCAATTAAACTGAATAGTTGTAGACAGGGAAGGGGTTGGGGACAAGCCTGGGATAAGCAGTCAAGAGCATACTGTAGACAGCTGTCAATGCCAGGGATATGGGACAGTTAAAGTAATGTACAAGCGGGAACCACAAAAACTTTTGAGGAAGTGAACAGAACAGTGTAGAAGTGTTATTACCTGGATTACAGAAAAAACCTTGGGCTGTAAAAACGAAGAAAGACATCTGGCAATAGGTCATATCAAAAAGACAGCCTAAAGTTATAAATAAAAGTTCTCACAGATGAAAACAGCCACAAATATACTGCTTCATTATTTGCTTTTATGGGTGGTTTAAAGTTCCAGCAGCACATCCACGCTACTGGGCACACACTCGCTCATTAGCCCGTGGTCTTGGGGCCCTCGCTGCAAGACAGGTCTAAGGAAAGTCCCGGCTTGCCCTTTGGCCCGCCAGTAAGGCAAAGGAGCTGTCCTTCAGTTTCCGTTCTGTTGTTAGGCCCACATTCAAGGGCAATATTTACTCGTCGTCAGGAGTCTTCCGGCATTATGAAGATGGTCAGGAATCCTAACTCGCCTCCTCTAGATCATCCACTATTGCATCATTAGAAACCCAAGCCTTCTCAGGCTACGACTTGTAAATTCAAGTCAGGTAAAATGGCAGCGGCGGCGGCGGCTTGCGGGTGCTGCAGGGACCGCGACCGCGGCCGCCGCCCGAGCCGCAACCTCCAGCAAGTTCAAGAGCGAGGAGAGCGAGCGCGGTCTCGGCGGCGGCCGGGCGCGGACACCAAGCAACCCATCAACAGGTCCGGCGCGCCGCGACACGACCAAAAGTGGCTGATGACTTCGGTCGTCCAGACCACCGAGGCCGCAGCGGTTCTCCTTCCCGCCACCGACACCAACCGCGGGCACCGGGTCGGGGAAGTGTCCCGGCGGCGGAGGAAGCGGGAAGCAGCCCTCAGCGCCCCGGCTGCCCGGCCCTGCCCGCCCACCCCCCCACGACTCCTCGGGCCCCGGACTGCCACCAGGAAACTTCCATAGAAGGACAGACTCCGAGGTCGAGCACGCAGCGGCCGCGGCGCCGAGGGCCAGCTGCGGGACGGGGAGGTGTGACTCCCCACCGTCGCGGCGCCCGGGCTCCCGCCCGCCCGCATGCAGCCGCCGAGGGCCACTCGCGGGCTCCGAGGACCGACCCCCGGGCACTGACCCGCCGAGGACAGGTTCCCACGCCTCAGTACCAGCCCAGTCCTCGGCGCGGCCGGAGCCCGACCGGGGACCAAGGGGGCGGACCCTCGGCCGTCCCGGCGGGGCGCCCCGATCCCGCCCGGGGCCGCGTCCGCGCTCCCCATCGCTCGTACCTCATCTGCTTCCAGCTCCACTCGGTTACCGACCAGCGCCATGATCGTCCTCCGGCTGCCACCGCCTGAAAACCAGGTGGTGAACTTAGAATCAACTCAGTTCCCCGGCTCCGGGTTCAGCCCAGCGCTGGGGAAAGCAGGAAAGGGGCGGCCCTGCGCGCCGCGGGACCACGCCGTCCCCGCCCCCGGCGCCACGGGGCCCGCCGAGCATCCATGGCCGCAGCGCGCGCCAAGCGGCCGCTCCGCCGCCAGCCCCGCCCCTCGAGGGCTCGGCCCCGCCCCCGCACGCGGCCCCCTCGGGAGCAACCAACCAGCTTCCCGGAACTGACCCCGCCCCCGGGCCCCCACTCGCGCGCTCGGGGAAAGTACCTCTAGGGTACGCGCCTCTGCCGAAGGATGGCTCAGACCTGGAGCCTAGAGAGCGGTGAGCGGACAAGACCAAGGTCACAGCCGCCCCAGGCCCGGGACGTCTGCAAGCGTCCATCTGGCCCTTGGTCTGGAGCCAGTCCGTTTCCCTAGCGCCGCGGACACTGCGTCTGGCAGATGTGGCCAGAGGACAGCCTTGGGTCACTGGTCACCAAGAGGTGTCTGACACATCACGTGCCCAGCCGCCCAGACGCTTGGACGAGACCATCCTCTTCAGACACAGGACCTGTGTTTGCTTCTGTGTCAGGACAGAGGTCATACAACTCAAAACCCTTTACATCCCCCTACCCCATCCTGGTCACCATCTCTACAGCAGCCGTCACCCAACCCTTTTATAATTCCAAATGCCTGTGTATAGTTCATGCTTGAGTCATAAACTCCATGAAGGCAGAAAAACCGCCTGAACTCTTGAAGGCTCTATCCCCAGCACCTAGAACCATGTCTTGCACGTACGAAGTGCTCAAGAAATATATGTTGGATGTGTTGGAATTAATTCCTGCATCTGACCTGTAAAATAATTGAGCCATCCAATTGTAAAATTAATAGTTTTAGAATAAAATCACCAACAGTACGATTTGATGATTACAAAACACCATCCCAAGCATATAGAATATCCTCAAAAAAAAAAAAAAAGTTCCCAGTGACTGCTATCAATTTCCTACACCTACTCCTTGGCCTCTGCGAACACTGCTCTGTTATGCTTTTCCCTGTGAATCAAATTGTACACGGTCAGCGGGGCGTGATGGCATGAGTTTAAGGCCACCCTGAGGCTACATAGTGAATTCCAGGTCAGCCTCTGCTAGAGTAAGACCCTACCTCGGAAAACGTTTTTTAAAAAATGTGTATGGTCATTTGTGTCTAGTTTATTAAATGCTGTTTGTCACACAATGAGCATTATAAAAAATAGCTCATCTTGAGTACTGACAGTGTGCTAGGATTACGCAGAGCCCCTGGCATATGTTTTCTTGCTTATTCCTCATAACCCTAGGAAGAACTGAAGCTCTGAGAACTTAAGTCACTTTCCTGCGGTCAGGCAGCTAGGAAGTAAATATGGATACCCAAATCTGAAGGCCAGCAGCCTGACTGCCTGCGCGCCTGGCTACTGTAGCACTCTCAGTATGCCTCCAGCAGCCAAGCCGCTCCTCCCTGTGGGTTGCAGTAGAGTCGCTGCCCACACATGTCTATTACACACACTTTCAGTGAGTCACCATGGCACCCTTGATACCAGCTTGATGATTTTATTGTCTCTGGGAATTTTTTTTATGAGAAAGAAAATATGGTTTCTACCCCACAATCCACATGAAAAATAGGTTTAATTGTGGTGACAAATACACTGCTTTCTGAACTTAACACAAAAAATCATTGACTTAGAGCAAAGGCATCCACTCATCTGGCAGAGTGCTTGCCTAGAATGCAGGAAGACCCCAGCAATTCACAAACTGGGTGTGGTGGCACACCCACCTGTAATCATGAATGAGCAGGAGGTGGAGGCAGGGGAATAAGGAGTTCAAGGTCATTGTCCCTTATATAGGGAGTTTGAAGCCAACTTAACATACATAAGATCCTGTTTAAAAAAAAAAAAAAGGCTGGAGAGATGGCTTAGCGGTTAGGGGCTGGCCTGTGAAGCTTTAGGAACCTGGTTCGAGGCTCAACTCCCCAGGACCCACGTTAGCCAGATGCACAAGGTGGCGCATGCATCTGGAGTTTGTTTGCAGTGGCTGGAAACCCTGGCATGCCCATTCTCTCTCTCTCTACCTGCCTCTTTCTCTGTCTGTTGCTCTCAAATAAATAAATAAAAATAACAAAAAATTTTTGAAAAGGACTTTACCCCTCTCATCTCCCTCATAGCAGGAGCTCTCTGTACTTCCTCCTCTTCCCTTCTCTTAGTCTAACTTAATCAAGTCTCTCTAAACCTTTAAAAAAAAATTTTTTTTTCTATGAGAAACTAGAAATGTTTGCCTTTTTTCATTATGTAGCCCAGGCTGACATCAAATTCAAGCTCCCTCTGCCTCCACACATGCTGAGAATACAGGTATGCAATCCCAGAGCTTACTTTTTTAGGGGGGGGGGGATTTTGTTTGCTTGTTTGTTTTGTTTTTTTGTTTTTTTGGTTTTTTTTGGTTTGTTAGTTGGTTGGTTGTTGGGGTTTTTTTTGATTTTTCAAGGTAGTGTCTTGCTCTAGCACAGACTGATCTGAAATTTAGTATGT
The DNA here is from genome assembly GCF_020740685.1 of Jaculus jaculus. Lineage (NCBI taxonomy): Eukaryota > Metazoa > Chordata > Mammalia > Rodentia > Dipodidae > Jaculus > Jaculus jaculus. Next base: position 83,409,239 of record NC_059102.1, read on the forward strand.
AGTCTCAGGGTGGCCTCAAATTCATGGTGATCCTCCTACTTCTGGAGTGCTGGGATTAAAGATGTGTACCACCACACCTGGTTTGTTTTTGTTTTATCAAGTGAAGGTCTCACTCTATAACTCAAGTTGGCCTGGAACTCACTATATAGCCCAAGCTGGCCTTAAACTCATGGCAATCCTCCTGATCTTCCTGCTTTAAACCTTTTAAGTCCAGTAAATTAAAAAGGAGACATAAAGGGAAGAGAAAGGAAGGGAGGAGGGTACTTAATAGGTTGATATTGTATATATGTAAGTACAATGCTTGTGATGGGGAGGTAATATGATGGAGAATGGAATTTCAAAGGGGAAAGTGGGGGGGGGAGGGAGGGAATTACCATGGGATTTTTTTATAATCATGGAAAATGCTAATAAAAATTTTTTTTAAAGTGTTCTATTAAAATAACAATGAACCAGGAAAAAAAAAAAAAACAACCTTTTAAGTGTTGGGGTTACAGGCATGAGCCATCATATTGGGTTTAGGATTTTGTTGTTGTTGTTTGCTTTTCAAGGTAGGGTCCCATTCTAGCTCAGGCTGACCTGGAATTCACTCTGTAGTCTCAGGGTGGCCTTGAACTCATGGCGATCCTCCTACCTCTGCCTCCTGAAGGCTGAGATTAGAGGCATGAGCTACCATGTCTGGCTTAAAAGTATTTTTATTTTAACAACTTCATGTATGTATATGATGTATCTAACTTTTTATTGGCCACCTTCATGCATATACATGATGTACCCTGATCTTAATCTCCTCTAGCCACTCTCCTTAGCCCCCTTCCCCCTTCCACTGAACCCCTTCATTTCAGCTCATCCTTGTTCTATTTTGGTGTCTTTTTATTTGCTCTCCTATTATTTAGGTCTTCTGTAGATAGCAAGCAACTGTGAGGTCATTAATATCAAGGCCACTGTGTGTCTGGAAGACAAAATTCTAAGCACTTCTCTCCATCTTTTGGCTCTTACATTTTTTTCCATCACCTCTTCCACAATGGTCCCTGAGCCTTAGAGGTTGTGATAGAGATGTCTCAGTACTGAACATTCCACTGTCCCTTCTTCTCAGCACTTTGGTGAGATTTGAGTCTCCCCAGTGGTCACCACCACCTGAAAAGAGATGCTTCTCTAACCACAAGTGAGAGTAGCATTAATACATGGGCATAAATATAAGTATTTACAGGGCAGTTTGGGGTCTGTAACTTATTCATTTAACCAAACAACAGTAGTAGCTACCCCACTCCCACCACTTCCCTTGGGTTTATGACCTACTCAGACATAGTTTTTGTTTTGTTTTTTCCAAGATAGGGTCTCAGTCTAGCCCAGGCAGACCTGAAATTCACTATGTAGTCTCAAGGTGGCCTTGAACTCACAGCAATCCTCCTACTTCTGCCTCCCAAGTGCTCGAATTAAAGGTGTGTGCCACCATGCCCAGGTCCTAGACATAGGTTTTTTACAAAGTTTTCAAAACCAAGCAGGAAATCCAATCAGAGAACAATTGGTTATCCTCATAATAGACATGCCACCATTGGACCAGTTGGTACATTTGGTCTGGTTGGTAAGCCATATTGCTTGTAGGATCTACTGCTGGTTAACATGGTTGATGACTTTTCTCCCCAGCATCCTGACAGTCAGCAGAAAGGAGGCTCCCAGCTCAGCTCTAGCTTGTATTCTCAGTGTCCTGCAGCCCAAGCATATGGTGTCTCCAGCAATAGAGTCTTACTAACTAGTTCTGATGGGTAGCCAAGAGCTTTAGCAATAACTTGTATTGTTTGAGGGGGGAGGTGCAGGTGCTTCCCTGGCCAAACAAGTCACTGGAAGATATTCCCTTCCTGGCTCTTACAATCTGTTAACAGTCTGGTTTAGTGCTGAGTTCTCTGTAGGTTTTTGCTTTCATGTGGTTTGATTACCCACTGTATCTATCACCATTTCTGTGGGGCTAGTGGTCAAGCTAGCAGTAGGAGCAATACACATGTCACTGCTTCCTCTGAAACTTTCTCTGGGGCCCCAGGAAGCTGTGGTATAGATGGCATGTCTCCTGGAAGGCAGTCAGATAGCTTTACTTGTAATATAGATGGACCTTGGAGCTCCCCATTATTCTCAGGTACCTGTGAAATAAAACAGATTCTCTGACCAAGAATGAGAGCAGCATCTGTTTAACTACCATACATACATATACATATATAGTTTGTTTGTTTGTTTGTTTTTAGAGGTAAGGATTCACTCTAGTCCAGGCTAACCTGAAATTCAGTAAGAATCTCAGGGTGGCCTTGAACTCATGGTGATACTCTTACCTCTGTCTCCCAAGTGCTGGGATTAAAGATATGTGCCACCACACCCAGCTTTTTAAAAATATTTTATTTTTATTTATTTATTTGACAGAGAAAGAGGGAGAGAGACACAGAGAGAAAAAGAGAGATAATGAATGGGTGTGCCAAGGCCTCCAGCCACTGCAAAAGAACTCCAGATGTGTGTGCCTCCTTGTGCATCTGGCTAACGTGGGTCCTGGGCAATCAAACCTGGGTCCTTTGGCTTTGCAGGCAAATACCTTAACTGTTAAGCCAACCCTCCAGGCCAAGAGCAGCTTTAAAAAAATTAGTTATTTATTTATTTGCAAGCAGAGAAAAAGAGAAAGGGAGAATGGATGCACCAGGGCCTCCAGCCATTGCAAATGAACTCCAGATGTATTTGCCCCTTTGTGTATCTGGACTTACATAGGTACTGGGAAATCAAATCCGGGTCATTAGGCTTTGCAGGCAAGTGCCTTAACTGCTGAGCCATCTCTCCAGCAAACAGTGCAGGTTTGATTTAGGGAAATATGCATAGTGATTTGAGAGATTTTTTTTAATTTTTTAAATAATTTATTTATTTATCTGAGAGAGAGAGAGAAAGAGACAGAGAGAGAGAGAGAGAAAGAAAGAGAGATAATGGGCACACCAGGGCCTCCAGCCACTGCAAGCAAACTCCAGATGCATGCGCCACCTTGTGCATCTGGCTTATGGGGTCCTGGGGAATCAAACTGAGGTCCTTTGGCTTTGCAGGCAAACACCTTAACCACTAAGCCAGCTATCTTTCCACACATTGAGAGAATTCTTGATATGTACACTTATTCTACTTATCCAGAGAGGGCTGAGGGCTTCTCTCTGGGGTCTATGAGTTTCCTGGCGATGGGTTTCTGGCTGGGTTTCCAGTACCAGGTATGAGTTCACTCCAATTGAGCAGGTCTCATATCCAACAGAAGGCAGTTGGTTACACACAGAGGCTGTGTGCCACTATTGCACAGTCGTGTACTTCTTGACCATCTGGTCGGTTGCATAGCTTGCAGGATCCCCTGCTTATTCATGCTGTTGGTGATCCTTATCCCCAGTGCTACTTTCCCTCAACATGTGCATCTGCCAGGAGAGGACTGGGTTTTTTTCTCAGTTCCAATTTGGTCTCTCAGGGTCCTGTGACAGCAGCCTATAGTGTCTTCAGCAATAGGCTCTTACATTTTAGCTCTCGTGGTAACCAAGTGCTTGGCCATGGCTAGCATTGTTTTGGGGATCATGTGAGCCTCCCTGACCAGCAGCTCAGTGGGGGTGGTAACCCAGGTCTAGTCATGAGATTCATCAGCTAAAGCCGATGGTTTTAGGATTAAGTTTCCTCCACCTACTACTGGGCACTTCTGTCTAAATCATCAACCCCTCTTTATTGGGGGTTATATCTTGTGTATTGGTATCCAGGAGGAAAGTTTCTATTGTATTTATTACTTTTTTCTTTAGTTTTGTGTGATTCCATTCTCCCTTCCCACCCTCAGGATCCTTATCTTCTTTCCTTTTATTAGTCTGTCAGGAGCCTCCTCTAATGCTCCCTCCTATTTCTTCTTTCTCCTAGTCTCATTCGAGTTCTACGCCCTTATTCCAATGCTAACTCCCATTTATACTCAGCTCCAGCTAATCTTTAGAAACCACATATGAAAGAGAACATGCACTGTTTGTCCTCTTAGCCTGTATGACTTTGCTTAGAATGATATTTTCCAAGTCCATTCATTTTCCTGTGAATTTCGTTATTTCATTTTTCCTTACTGCTGAGTAGAATTCCATTGTGTATATTTTCACACAATTTCATTATCCATTCATCAGTGGGCATCTGGGCTGTACCAGTTCCTAGCTGTTGTGAATACAGCAGCAACGAATATGGTTGAGCAAGTGTCTCTGTAGCCAAGAGTGGAGTCTTTAGGGTCTATGCTCAGGAGTGCAATAGCTGGATCAAAGAGTAGGTCGATTTTCATCTTTTTCAGGAGTCACCGTACTGATTTCCATAGTGGTTTTACTAGTTTGCACTCCTACCAGCAGTGAATAAGAGTTCCTCTTTCCTCATAGCCTTGCCAGCATTTGTTGTCATTTGATTTTCTGATTACAATTTTGACTGGAGTGAATTAGAATCTCAAAGTCATTTTAATTTGCATATCCCTGATGACTAAAGATGTTGAGCATCTCTTTAAATGAGTGTTGGCCATTTCTATTTCTTCCTTTGAGAATTCTCTATTCAGATCTCATTTTTTGATTGGGTTGTTAGATTTTTTTTTTTTTTTTTTATTGCTTATTTTTCTGAGTTCTTTGCAGGTCTGGATATTAGACCTCTATTGAAGGCACTACTGACAAAAGTTTTCTCCCATTCTGTATGTTGTCTATTGGCTCTGTTGATGGTTTGCTTGTCTGTATAGTAACTATTTTAGTTTCATGAGATCCCAGTGGTTGAGTGTTTGTCTGATTTCTTGGGCTACTGGAGTCTTATTCATTTAAATTCTTTCCCCATGCCTATATCTTAGTGTGTTTTCCCTATTTAATTTTTTTTTTTTTAAAGGTAGGGTCTCACTCTATTCCAAGCTTACCTGGAACTCATTCTGTAGTCCCAGTGATTCCCAGAGTAATTTTCCTACCTCTGCTTCCTGAGTGTTGGGATTGAAGGCATTTGCCATCATGCCAAGCTGAAGTTGATTTTTGTGAAAGGTGAGAGAGAAATGTGTCTAAATTCATTCTTCTACATGTGATTATCCAATTTCTCCTTCACCATTTGTTGAAAATGCTGTTTTTTCTCCCGTTTGATTTTTTGGCCCCCTTTTCAAAGACCAGGTAGCTGCAGTTGGCTAAACTTAAACGAGGAACTGTTATTCTATTCCATTGATATATATGTGTGTCTGTTTTTGTGCCAGTAGCATGCTGTTTTTATTACTATGGCTTTGTAGTATAACTTGAAATCAGGTATGGTTATACCTCCAGAAATATTTCTGTTGTAAGGATATTCTGAATAGCACAGGCCTTCTGTAGTGCCATATGAATCATGAAATTATTTTTCTCTGACTCTGAAGAATGTTGAATTTTTTATTTATTCATTTATTTGCAAGCAGAGAGAGAGAGGAGAGAGAGAGACAGAGAGAATGGGCACTTTAGGGCCTCCAGCTGCTGCAAATGAACTACAGTTGCATGTGCCACCTTGTGCATCTGGCTTTATGTGAGTACCAGGGAATCAAACTTGGGCATTAGGCTTTGCAGGCAAATACCTTAAATGCCATCCCTCCAGCCTGTGGTATTTTTATTGGAATTGCATTGAATGTTCATTTGGTAAAATGGCCATTTTCACAGTCTTAATTCATCCAGTCCATGAGCATGGGAGGTCTTTTCATCTTCTGATGTCTTCTTCAGTTTCTGTTTTCAGTGTTTTTATGCCTTCATTGGATAAATCTTTCACTTCCTTGGTTTCATGATATTCCAAGATATTTAATTTTTTGTGGTTATTGAAAATGGGACAGCTTCCCCAATCTCTTTCTCCAAATGTTTGTCTTTGGTGTATAAGAAGGCTACTGATTTTCGTGCATTGATTTTGTATCCTGCTACTTTGCTGAAAAAATTTATCATCTTTAGAAGTCTTTTAATTGAATCTTTTGAGTCATTTATGGATAGAATCATGTCATTTACAAATAAGGTTTGACTTTTTCTTTCCAATATGTATCTCCTTTATTTCTTTCTCTCAACTTATTGCTTGAACTAAGATTTCTAGTAAGTACTATGTTGAAAAGCAGTGGTGAGAGTGGAAACCGCTGTCTTCTTTCCAATCTTAATGGGAACGCATCCAGTTTTTCACTATTTGATATGATCTGGGCCTTAGGTGCTTTATATATAGCTCTTATTATGTTGAGATATAGTCCTTCTGTCCTTATTCTTCCCAGAATTTTGGTCATGAAGGGGTGTTGTAATTGTCAAAGGCCTTGTCTGCATCTATTGAAATGTTCATGTGCTTCTTGCAGTTCTTGCGTTCAAGTTTACTTATGTGGTATATTATGTTGATTTCCAGATGTTGAACCCATGCCTGCATCCCTGGGATAAAACCTACTTGATTGAGGTGGATAATGCTTTTTTGTTGTTCTTTTCAGTTTTTTCAAGGTGGGTCTCACTCTAGCTCAGGATGACCGGGAACTTACTCTGTAGTACCAGGCTGGCCAAACTCATGGCAGTCCTCCCACCTCTGCCTCCAAAGTGAGGAAATTAGAGGTGTGAGCCACCATGCTGAGCGATATGTCTCATTTTTAACAATTCTATATATGCATACAATGTATTTGGATTATATTCACCATACCATCATCTTCTCTTATCCCCTTCCCATTCATGCTAACCCCTTCTTTAGCCCCCTTCTCACTTTCATATCTTTGTTTGTGACCCATTAGATTTAACTAGGGTTATTCACTGGAACATGGGCAACTAACCAGTTGCCACAGCACTGAAAAATGATACTCTTTTCCCCAGCCACTATCAACTGCCAATAACTCCTCTGGGAGGAGGTTCCACAGCACTCCTCCCCATTCTCCAGCTCTTACATTCTTTTTCCCTCCTCTTCTTGCTGTTTCCTAGTCTTGGTGGTGGGGGGATAAAGATGTGCTGGTTAGGGCTTAGCACACAGTAGTTATTCATTCACAGTACTCTGAAAACCAGATAAACATCTCTGCATTAACCAATCTTTTGAAAAAAAAAAACAAACTCTAATTGAGACTGAAAGCAGCACTAAGCAATGGGTATAAGCACACTTTCAAGGCAACAATGGGTAAACTTTATGATTATGTACATTATACCTCAATTAGACTATAAAACAGATTAACATAGCTTTAAGCTGTGGTAAAACCAAATATATGGGAGGAGAAGAGACTAAGAAGATATTTAATACTTTCATATTATTACCTTCATTTTATTTTTTATTTTTTAACAATTTCATATGTCTATAATGTATTTATTATTATTATTAATGTATTTGATCCTATTGACTCCCTCACTAGCCTCTCATTGCCCTTCCACTCCCACTGAGCCCCTTCTTCTTCCAGCTAGTCTCCCTCCTACATTCCTGGTGTGTGCGTGTGTATGTGGCACCCACTGAAAGTTCACTTAGGATTGCTTACCTGAGGATGGGTGGGAGCATGAACAACTTATCAGTGGCTATGCCACTGACGAATATGACTTCTCCTCTCCTGAGATCATTTAATTCTAATACCCACAAAAGTTTCTGCCATCCCCCTAGTTACCCCAACCCACCCCTACCTCCAGTTTATGCCTCACTTTCTGAAACTAAATTTCCTGTCTGGCTCCAGATTGTACTCTATTACTCATGCCTGATGCCACTTTTTAAAGTTCATTGGTTTCTAAATTAATATCATATCTGTTTGATGTGAAGTTATCTTGTTAGTGACTTCCTCTCCCATATGTTTTATTTTCTTATGACTTTCTATTCTTCCAATTTTCCAGAGATATAAAAATGTTCCTCTAATTAATGACATAATTATGTTATGATGAGAATCCAAGTTTAATTTTTCAAAATTCTCTATTTATGCTGGGCATGGTGGCACACACCTTTAATCCCAGCACTTGGGAGGCAGAGGTAAGGATCACCGTGAGTTCAAGGCCATCCTGACACTATATAGTGAATTCCAGATCAGCTTGGGCTAGAGTGAGACCCTACCTCAAACAAACAAATAAATAATAAATAAAAAATCACTACTTACTAGCTTGAGTTTGGTGGTTTTGTTATTGATGCCTCCCCCCCCCACACACCCACCCAGGTAGGGTTTCACTCTGGCCCAGGCTGGCCTGGAATTAACTATGTAGTCTCAGGGTAGCCTCAGATGCATGTGGATCCTCCTACCTCTGTCTCCCCAATGCTAGGATTAAAGGCGTGCACCATCATGCCTGGCTTGATTTTTTTGTCTGTTCTTTTTTTTAAAAAATTTTATTGTTTATTTATTTTTTTTATTTATTTGACAGCAACAGAGAAAGAAAGAGGCAGAGAGAGAGAATGGGTACACCAGGGCCTCCAGCCACTAAAAACGAATTCCAGACGCATGTGCCCCCTTGTGCATCTGGCTAACGTGGGTCTTGGGGAATCAAGCCTTGAACCGGGGTCCTTAGGCTTCACAGGCAAGCGCTTAACCGCTAAGCCATCTCTCCAGCCCTGTTTGTTTCTTTATGTCAGTTCAAATCTTTATGTGGTCAGATCATGTCGCCTCATGAACAAACATGTTTTAGTTGGAAACACTGAACCAAAAAACATTTGTCTTGTAGCTACTGGAGCATTTGTTTTACTCCTGGTAGGTGTCAGCTTCCTTCCCTAAATATTTGTAACTTCATTTTGATTATATTCACCATACCATCATGGATCATAAATATAAACCAACTTTTTTTCAATGAACAACCAGACTGGATTTTTCTTTCCAGTTATTTTTCTGCTCTAAGTGTCAAATGAGATTACTCAAATATTCCATTTCCCAAAGTCGCTATCACAGACATTAAGTAGGAGCACTGTTGGATGTAGCTCAGTTAGTAGAGTGCTTGCCTAGCATGAACAAGGCTCTGGGTGAAGGCAGGAAGATCATGAATTCAAAATCTATATGGCTCAGGGAAATCTTGCGGAAGAGGGGGCGGAAAGAATGTCAGAGTTACATGTTGGGTCATGATTTTCAGAGACATTAATCATACTAATAACTGGGGGCTAACTCCACAATGCACAACCCATTTTCAATAACAAGGAGGGTCTAATGGGAGGGGGTAGATCACAGATGAGCCTAAATAATGGTACCAAACTGCCTGTATTTACTGAAAAGAAAACTAATAAATTAAATTAAAAAAAATCTATTTAAGTATATAGTTCAAGACAGTCTGGACTACATGATACCCTGCCTCAAACAATAAAATAATAATATAAAATAAAATAATTTTAAGGCCCCATACTGCAAAGAGTTTCTATTTCAAAATGAATCTAATATCTCATCTTTAGTATTCATCAATAATAACCATGACTAATATAGGGTTTTGTGGACACTTTACTGAGGTAAAAAATGACATCATTACCTGTGTAGGAGAAGCTCAAATCTATGTAAGTGCTCATTGTAAATATGTTTGTCATTGGCTTTGTCTCACATTTATGTCTTAGCTCCTCAAAGAGAATTTCTCCTTCTAAAACAGCTCTGCCCCCTATCACACTCTACCACATCCTCCCTGTTTTCACAGCACTTATCACCTTGTCAACTGGCTTAGATCTGTATCTCTCAACAATAGCCCCTCCATTGTAATTGTAAACTGCATGAGGAAAGGAACAAAACACTTAATGTGTGCTTAGTAAATGGCTGTTGAGTGAGTGAAGTATAAAATGTTTATGAAGGATTATTGCTCCACCCCCCACAATGCCAGTATCAATGTTTTAGCAGAACCAATAACAATGAAGCAGGTTAAAGAATGTCAAATATAGGCACATAGTAAGAGCTCATTGCATATTAGCTGCTATTATTGATAAAAAGATATATGGCCTCGAACATGCCATTTACCCTCTCACCTGTCATTCAACCTTTCATGATTCTTCACCTCATCACTTTAATGATTCAAAGTGCCAGGTGTATATTAGTGCCTAGTAACAGATCGCTTGGCTCTTCACATAGGAATATTTTTAGCACATGAAGCCATGCATTTTAGATATTATTTCAGTCATTACAACCAATTATTAAAATAACCATATAAAAAATGTGTGCTGTTGTCTGTCATGGTGGAAACCAACTGCTCTCTAATTTGACTGGAGGCCCACTCCATGGGAGGGAATACATCCCTGATGCTGAAAACCTAAAACAGGGGTAGTCATGAGCCCTAGATGTGTAACGTCTGCTGCTGTCTGGCTAAATGTATATATTATGTTCATTGAACTGCCCAGTAGGCACTTCTCTTAATGTTCATACCCTTATAATAATACTATTCTCACTGTTGGTAGAGAACCTTCTCTTTTCAGATCGCAATGACCCTGGGATGACTCAGAAGGCAACATGGTATTGGGAAGAAGTGACAGGAATGCTCAGCACTGAAATATCTCTATCACATCTTCCAAGGCTCAGGGTCCATTGCAGAAGAGGTGGAAGAAAGAATGTAAGAGCCAAAGGAAGGAAAGGACTCCTTACAACATGCTCCTCCAGACACAAAATGGGCTGGATATCCATGACCTCACAGTGCCTGACACTACCTACACATGACCATCATAATAGGAGGAAAAGATCATGACATCGAAATAAGAGGGACTGATTGAGAGGGGGAGGAGATATGATGGAGAATGGAGTTTTAAAGGGGAAAGTGGGGGGACAGAGGGCATTATCATGGGATATTGTTTACAATCATAGATGTTGTTAATAATAAAATAATAATAATAAATAAAATAACCAAAAAAAAAAAAGGAATGTCAAATATAGGCCAGGCGTGGTGGTGTACACCTTTAATCCCAGCACTAAGGAGGCAGAGGTAGGAGGATTGCCTTGAGTACAAGGCCACCCTGAGACCATGTAGTCAATTTCAGGTTGGCCTGGACTAGAGTGAGACCCTACCTCGGAAAAATGAAAATAAAAAGAATGCAGTTTAAAAAGGAAATGTGAGGGCTAGAGAGATTGCCCAGTGGTTAAAGGTACTTGCTTGTAAGGCTTAATAGCTGTGATTAAATTCCCTAGCACCCACATAAAGCCAGAGCCAGATGCACAAAGTGGTACATGCATCTGGAGTTTGTTTGCAGCAGCAGGAAGTTCTGGTACACCCATACTCTCTCTCTCTCAAATAAATAAAAGGTTTTTAAAAAGTTAAAAAGGCTAGGCATGGTGGCTCATGTTTTTAATCCCAGCACTCGGGAGGCAGATGTAGGAGGATTGCCATGAGTTTGAGGCTACCCTGAGACTCCATAGTGAATTCCAGGTCAGCCTGGGCTAGAGTGAGACCCTACCTTGAAAAACAAACAAAATAACTAACTAAATAAAAATAAAATAAAAAGTTAAAAAGAGGGCAGGAGAAATTGTTTAGTGGTTAAGGTGTTTGCCTGCAAAGCCAAAGGACCCAGGTTTGATTACTCAGAACCCACATAAGCCAGATGCACAAGGGGGCACACACATCTGAAGTTTATTTGCAGTGGCTAGAGGCCCTGGCATGCCCATTCTCTCTCTCTCTCTCTCCCTGCCTATTTCTCTGTCTCTGTCTCTCTCTCTCTCAAATAAATAAAGAAAAATAAAATTTTTTTTAAGTTAAAAAGAAATATTAGAGCTAGATGGAGCCAGGAGGATCAGAAGTTTGAGGCAAGCTTGGTGGATACAAGACCCTATCTCAATAATAATAATAATAATAATAATAATAATAATAATAATAATAATGGAAGAGCATGGTGGCACATGCCTTTAATCCCAGGAGGGTGAGGTAGGAGGATTGTTGTGAGTTTGTGAGTTTGAAGTCACCCTGAGAAATTATATCATAAGTTCCAGGTCAGCCTGAGCTAGAGCAAGATCTCACCACTATAAGGATCTGAGATGAAAAAGGACATAAGTGACTCCTTATTGTGACCTTATACAATGAGGTTTAGCTTAGTTGGTGCCTCAGGATGAGGTCTCACCTACACTTGAACTTTATGCTTGGCTTGATTTAACACAATGGTTCACCACAAGAAAAGATGTTTTTCTCACTGTTCCTAAATACAAAGTTTTAGCTTCTGTATTAACTAACGCTTGCTTGCAGATGCAGAGGAGGGGAAATATAGGAAGTGGGAGGTCCCAGGAAAGTTCCTGTTTTATTTTTCTAAAATCAATTAAAATTAATTCTTGTTTTTATAATATTATGATTACTGAACTTCTGAACTATAAAATGAAGATGTGAGATTTTTCTCCTATAAAAGGAGCCCCGAAGCACAGCCTGGCATTGCATTCAGGTCCCAAGTCCTGGGTATAGTTGTCGGGGGAGCCAATAAAAATTCCTTCCTACTACTTGGTGTACAAGTGGCACCATAACACCATGAAAAACCAAAAATAAATTAGTTAATTAAATAAGTGCACAAATAAATAGAAAACTTTGTGGTGTGACAGATAAGACTTCTGTCTTTAAAATTTACTCATTTTGTGCAAATATTGTTTTGCCCATGATCTTTTTAAATTAATTAATTTTTAACATGTTGCATATTGGTCATATTCCCATCAGGTTATCAGGTATATTCTTATGTTCCCTCTTCCTCACCCCTATTCTACTGTTTTAATACTTGTTTTGATTCAACACTACAATGTCTAGTTGTCAGTGTTTCCAAAGCAATGTCTCTTGAGATTGAGCATGCACCTGAAGGGCTTGTTAAAACACATTGGGCTGGAGGGATGGCTTAGCAGTTAAGGCATTTGCCTGCAAAGCCAAAGGACCCAGGTTTGATTCCCCCAGACCCACGTTAGCCAGATACACAAGGGGGGGTACACACATCTGGAGTTTATTTGCAGTGACTGGAGGCCCTGGCACACCTATTCTCTATGTTTGTGTGTCTCCTTCTTTCTCTCATTCTCCCCTTTTCTCTATCAAATAAATAAATACATTTAAGGAAAAAACACATGGCTGGGCCCAAGCCCCACAGGTTCTGATTAGATAAGTCTGGGGTAGGGCCCCCTGGCTACTGCTGTTGCTAATTCAAAAATCTTACTTTGAAATCATTCCTCAAAGTATGGCAAGAAACCTTCAAGTACAGGCAATGTACTGGTTTCCAGGTCAGTCCACCAACTACAACTCAGGAGGGAAGATGGAAACACACTTCTGTGTTGTTCCAGATACAGTCCACCAGATACAGTTCACCAACTATGGCTAAGAAGGGAAGGTGGAAACATGCTTCTGTGTTATTCCATTGACTGAATGCTGATAAAATCTTATGCTGGAACCTAGTACCATGTGTGATAGCACTAAGAGGTGAGTCCTCTTGGGAAATGATTAGGAAGACTCTGCCCTCAGGAGTGGGATTACCAAAGAGGCTGAAGAGAGCCATCTTGCCCCCTTCTGCCATGTGAGGGCACAGCAAGGGGCAGAGGGACGGTGGTGAAGGGAAGTCTTCACAATGGGCAGAACTTCGGGCAATGCACATGGTTGTGCATTTTGCTTAGAAGGAAAAATGGCCAGATGCGCAGCTATACACTGATTCATGGGCTGTGGCCAATGGTTTGGTTGGATGGTCTGGGACTTGGAAGGAGCACAATTCAGAAATTGGTAAGAAAGACATTTGGAGACGGTGTATGTGGATAGAGCTCTCTGAATGGGCAAAGGATATAATGTTAATGCTCATCAGATGGTGACCTCACCAGAGGATGACTTTAATAAGCAAGTAGATCAGCTGACCTGTTCTGTCATTGCCCAATGGACCCATGAATAAAGTGGCCATGGTAGCAGAGATGCAGGCTATGCATGGGCCTAACAACATGGACTTTCACTAACTAAGGCTGACCTGGCTATGGCTGCTGTTGAGTGCCAAATCTGCCAGCAGCAGAGACCAACTCTGAGCCCCTGATATGGTAGTATTCCTCGGGGTGACCAGCCAGCAACTTGGTGGCAAGTTGACTCCACTGGACCACTTCCATCATGGAAAGGGCAGCATTTTGTCCTTACATGAATAGACACTTACTCTGAGTATGTATTTGCTTTTCATGCACATAAGATTTCTGCCAAAAGTACCATCCATGGGCTTACAGAATACCTTATCCACCATGATGGCATTCCACACAACATTGCTTCTGACCAAGGAACTCACTTCACAGCCAAGGAAGTAAGGCCATATGTTCATGATCATGGAATTCACTGGTCTTACCATGTGCACCACCACCCTGAAGCAGCTGGCTTGATGGAATGGGGAATGGCCTTTTGATGAAACAGCTACAGCGCCCACTAGGTGGCAGTAGCTTGGAGGGCTGGGGGAGCATCCTCCAGCAGGCTGTGTATGCTTAGAATCAGTCCTATATACGGTACTGTTTCTTCTATAGCCTGGATTCGTAGGTCCAGGAATCAAGGGGTGGAAATAGGAATGGTCCCACTTACCATCACCCCAAGTGACCCATTAGCCAATTTTTTTTTGATGACTATGATCATATATTGAGCACCTTTTTTATTAACAACTTCTATGATTATTAAAAATATCCCATGGTAATACCCTCCCCCCCCCCCACTTTCCCCTTTGAAACTTCATTCTCCATCATATCCCCTCCCCCTCTCAATTAGTCTCTCTTTTATTTTGATGTCATGATCTTTTCCTCCTCTTATGATGGTCTTGTGTAGGTAGTGTCAGGCACTGTGAGGTCATGGATATCCAGGCCATTTTGTGTATGGAGGGGAACATTTTGTAATAAGTCCTACCCTTCCTTTGGCTCTTACATTCTTTCTTCCACCTCTTTGCAATAGACCCTGAGCCTTGGGAGGTGTGTGACAGAGATATTGCAGTACTGAGCACTCCAGTCACTTCTTTCCAGCACCATGATGCCTTCTGAGTCATCCCAAGGTCACTGCCATCTGAAAAGAGAAGATTCTCTACCAAAAGTGAGAATAGCATTAATATAAGGGCAAGAACATTAAGAGAAGTGCTTACTGTGCAGTTTGATAAGCATAGTGTTGCAGTCCGATTCGCATTGCTGGTAGAAATCACCCAACCAAGAGCAGCTTCTGGGAAAAAGAGATTTATTTTGGCTTACAGGCTCAAGGGGAAGCTCCACGATGGCAAGGGAAAATGATGGCATGAGCAGAGGGTGGACATCACCACCTGGCCAACATAAGGTAGACCACAGCAACAGGAGGGTGTGCCAAACACTGGCAAGGGGAAACTGGCTTTAATACCCATAAGCTGGCCCCCAACAATACCCTCCCTCCAGGAGGCATTAATTCCCAAATCTCCATCAGCTGGGAACCTAGCATTCAGAACACCTAAGTTTATGGGGGACACCTGAATCAAACCACCACAATAGTATATACATTTAGCCAGACAGCAGCAGATGTTATACCCCTAGGGCTCATGACTACCCCTGTTTTAAGTTTTCAGTATTGGGGATGTATTCCCTCCCATGGAGTGGGCCTCCAGTCCAATTAGAGGGCAGTTGGTTTCCACCATGACAGACATGCCACTATTGCACCTGTTGACTCCTTTGGCCTGCCATTAGCCAAATTTTTGCTTCCTGTTCCCATAACCTTATGTTCTGCTGGCCTAGAGGTCTTGGTTCCAGAGGGGGTGTGCTTTTGCCAGGATGCACAAAGAACAGTCCATTGAACTGGAAGCTAAGACTTCCCCCTGGCCACTTTGGGATCCTGATGCCTGTGAGTGACCAGGCTATGAAAGGAGTTACAGTGGTAGCAGGGTGATTGATCCAGATTACCAGGGGGAAATTGGACTGCTCCTCCAGTATAGACGTAAGGAAGAGTAAGTTTGGAATGCAGGAGATTCTTTAGGGTGTCTCTTGGTGTTACCTGCCCTGTTATCAAAGTCAATGGACAACTGCAACAACCCAATCAAGGTAGTGTGATAAATGGCTCAGATCCTTCATGAATGAAGGTATGGGTCACTCCTCCAGGTAAAGAACCAAGACCTGATGAGGTACTTGATGAAGGTGGAGGAAATACAGAATGGATAGTAGAAGTCAGTTACAAATACCAGCTAAGGCCACATGATGAGTTACAAAAACATGGACTGTAATTGCCATGAGTGTTTTTGTCTTACCTTGTTAAGAATGTTTGTACATATCTATACCAATATTAAGATGTTTTTGTTCTTCCACTGTTTCTTTATTAGGTAATTAATACCTGCTTTCAGCATCAGGCTTCCATATTCACACACACATGCACATATGCATGTGCACCCACAGGCATATAAATACATACACACCACACACATACATAATGCAAAAGTGGATGCTGATATCTGGTGTCTTCTCCAATTGCTTCCCTTTTTTTTTTTTTTTTTTTTTTTTTAGGTAGAGTCTCACTCTGGCTCAGGCTGACCTGGAATTCACTATGTAGTCTCAGGGTGGCCTCAAACTCACTTCAATCCTCCTACCTCTGCCTCCCTGGTGCTGGGATTAAAAGCATGCACCACCACACCTGGATTTTTTTTCTTTTGGGGGGGCATATTTTTTTTTAATATTTTTTGTTCAATTTTTATTTATTTATTTGAGAGTGACAGACACAGAGAGAAAGACAGATAGAGGGAGAGAGAGAGAATGGGCAAGCCAGGGCTTCCAGCCACTGCAAACAAACTCCAGATGTGTGCGCCCCCTTGTGCATCTGGCTAACGTGGGACCTGGGGAACCGAGCCTCGAACCGGGGTCCTTAGGCTTCACAGGCAAGTGCTTAACTGCTAAGCCATCTCTCCAGCCCATGGGGGAGCATATTTTTGAGGTAGGGTGTCACTCTAGCCATGGCTGACCTGGAACTCACACTAGTTCCAGGAGGCTGGCCTTGAACTAACAGCAATCCTCCCACATCTGCCTCCCGAGTGCTGAGATTAAATGTATATGCCACCATGCCCAGCTAATTGCTTCCCTTTTTATTTACCGAGATCTCTCACATGAGCACATAACTCCCTGGTTCTGCTAGTCTTGCTAGCCAGCTTGCCCTGGGCATTCTTTGTCTCTGTCTCCTGAATGCTGGAATTACTGGTCAGCCACCATGTCCACCTGGCATTTATGGCAGGTGTCTATGTGAGTGTTGAGAGTCTGAATTCTAGTAATCAGGCTTACACAACAAGCTCTTAATCCTCTGAGTCATATCCCAGACCCAAAATCTGTTTTAGTGGAATATATTTTACAGGGAATCTGTAAAAAGCATTAGAAGTTGTACTGTGAAGAATGTTGAATTAATTCTGAAAAAAAATCATCCAAAACTAAAGAGTTTTTGGAAAAAGGCTCCAAATATTGAGTCTGTAGAGAAAGAATCAGTCACATGTGATGACATTAACCTAACATTACACTTTAAGGATCTAGAACAAAAAGAACAAACAAACAAACAAAAATCTAAACCCAAAGTTACCAGAAGGAAGGAATTTATTAGAGATGTGATAAATGAAATATAGGACAATAAAGAAAATTAATGAAAACAAGAAAAGATCTTAAAAGGTGAAAAATCCCTACTTAACCTAAAAAAAAGTCAAATTGCTACAATTAGAAATCAAAGTGTGTAATTGGAAAGAAGGGATTCAGTAGAGAGTGGATTTGAGAGGGGGAGACTGGAGGTAAAGGAGGAATTACCATGGTTCATAGTCTATAGTCTGTACTTATGAAAGCTGTCAATAAAATGTTAAAAGGAATCGAAGTGTGAACATGCATATTGATCTTACAGTAATAAAAGGGATCATAAATGAATATATGAACAATAGTATGCAAACCTAGATTCCTGGATGAAATGGAAAAACTCCTGGAAACACAAAACTACAAGTAGAAATAGAATTTGTTTGTTTGTTTGTTTGAGGTAGGGTTTCACTCCAGTCCAGGCTGACCTGGAATTCACTATGTAATCTCAGGGTGGCCTCGAACTCATAGTGATCCTCCTACCTCTGCCTCTGAGTGCTGGGATTAAAGATGTGTGCCACCACCCCCAGCTTGAAATAGAAAATTTGAATAGGCTCAAAACAAGTAAAAAAGATTTAATCAGTAGTGAAAATTTTGTACTAGAACAGACCAGAAACAGATGATGCGCACGCACGCACGCACACACACACACACACACACACACACACACACACACATATATATATAATTTATATTTAACATTTTAATTTATTTTAATGCTTCTCAATATACATAATGTTATTTTATAATCAAGTGCAAGATACATATCTGTGGATCTGTGGTGGTTTGATTCAGGTGTCCCCCATAAACTTAGGCATCAGAATGTTAGGTTCCCAGCTGATGGATATTTGGGAATTAATGCCTCCTGGAGGGAGGGTATTGTTGGGGGTGAGCTTATGGGTATTCCAGCCTGTTTCCCCTTGCCAGTGTTTGGCACACTCTCCTGTTGTTACAGCACACCTTACTTTGGCCAGGGGGTGATGTCTACCCTCTGCTCAAGCCATCATTTTCCCTGCCATCATGGAGCTTCCCCCTTGAGTCTATAAGCTAAAATAAACCTCTTTTTCCCACAAGCTGCTCTTGGTTGGGTGATTCACAATGAAAACAGACTGCAACATTATGTTTATGAAAAATTCCATACTCATTCTCCAGAGCCAACATCCCTTGTACCAGAGTCAAAGATATCACAAGAAACCATACATTGTAATGGGGAAATCGGGGTTCTGGAGTGTGTCCTGGAACCCCAAGTCCTGAGTTCATATCTGCAAACTAACCAAAGAGTTGGTAATTCCAGATTCAAGAGAATGACTTTTAAAACACCACATTTTATTCAGATTTTGCAAATTAATGGGGAAAGGAGAAGGCTGGGAGGTAAGGGGAGATGAAGTGAGGAGAAGTACACCATCTGGACCCCAAAAGCCCATGTGGGCCACAGGTAGCCCAGGAGTCCATGTGACTAAATGCAGATCTGGGGGGAAAAGTGTGGGAAGAAAAGAGAAAACAAAGTTCAAGGAGCTCCTGTCATGTGGGAGCTGGAGGAGATAGAGAACCCATGTGGAGCAAGGACTGGGGGGGCGCCCTCCTGGGAGCCCCTCCAGGCTGGGGCTGGGCTGGATACAGGCCTGAGCCTGGGCAGAGCCAGCCCAGGCCCAGCTAAGGGAAAAACTCACCCACAGCTGGAAGTTCCCATGTAATCTGAGAGTGAGAGAGCCTGCCCTCCCCTTGCAAAGGTATTTATAACCTTAGGGTGGCAGGCTGTCTTTTGGCCCAGGTGAACCAGAGGGCCAGCTGGTTGGTTAGGGGTAGGGGCTGTCTCATGAAGAGATTCGCTCGGGCACCAAGTTCTGGGGGCTAAACTTGACCAACCACAATGTTTAAGTCCTATAAAAGGCCTCCCTCCTAGAAGGGCTCCTGACTATTTGTGGAAAAACAGTTCTACAGAGCTAGGCAAGAGAGAGAAGAAGTCAGATGATTTTGGATTTTTAGCAAGTGCAAACTTTCCTGCCCTTTTTACCTTTAGGGGTCTAGTTACCCTAACTCTACCCCTCAACTCCAATATTCTTTTTGACTAAAAGGGGGAAAGCATAATATTTTTCTCTATACTCATAAATTTGTACATGAGACACACTTATAACCAATGACACTCTAGGTAGAAAAAAACCCCAGCAAGTTTATCAATACACACAGTGCACATCATACAGGAGAGAAGCCATTCAGAGCAGTGGCTGAGGGCTAAAGCGTAAATTATGCTTCGACAAAGAGCAATGAACTTCAGAGACATGGCCAAACAAAGAAAAAGTAGTTGCAACTATGAAGGTGGTAAAACACTGCAAGAAGGTAAGTTTGTGGTACAAAATCTGATCCCAGAATACCCTGGAGCCATGTCTCTGGGCTGATAATAAAGTGGGATAAGGCAGAACTTGATGCAATAATTTATAGGAAAGGGGGAAGGAAAGTAGAAAGGCTGTTTGTCTCTGTGCACCTCTATCCTACTTCTAGGCAATCAGGTCATAATCATTTATAGTGTGAGGAATACTGTTCTCCCTTCAGCCACACATTTAAAACTTGTGTAAGTTTCATATAGAGTCAGGTTGACAGCTTAGGAGGGATTTAGGTTAGAGGTAGCAAGATAAGGAACTGGCAGAGGGAGAGCAAGCACAACAGAAATGAATAAACAGAAGAGAAAACTCTGTGGTCATTGCTCCTTACTGAATCAGTGTCCTGGACACTGTAAGCACTGTAATCAGGGCAGTTAAGCAGTGATGTCACTTCAGGAGGTGGGTGAAGGTGAGTTCTGTAAAGTAGGTCTGGGTAGGGAGGGCTGACGGGTGAGATTTCAAAATGTTGGCTACTCAGGGCAGGCAGTGGCCATCCGACAGATGCTCCTACTGTGTGGACTAAATCAGGCATGTGAACTTTCACCAGTCCATACAGCAGCAGGCAAGCAGTGAGCCCACTAATAACAAGTTAATGTTATTAGTTCTAAATCTACCACATCGTCCAAGGCTAGCTTTCAAGAATTCAAAGGCAATTTTAAATTCAGCAATTCCAAGTCAGGAAAGGCAGAAATGTTAGTTAGAAGTTGTAGAGCCATATTTTGGGGGGAAATGAATTTTAAAAAGAAAAAGAGGGACTGAGGAAAAGTCTGGTGGTTAAAGGAGCTTATTTGCAAAGCTGGTCAGCCTGGGGTTTAATTCCCCAGTACCCAAGTGTGGTGGTTTGATTCAGGTGTCCCCCATAAACTTAAGTGTTCTGAATGCTAGGTTCCCAGCTGATAAAGATTTAGGAATTAATGCCTCCTGGAGGGAGTGTATTGTTGGGGGCGGGGGGCTTATGGGTGTTATAGCCAGTTTCCCCTTGCCAGTGTTTGGCACACCATCCTGTTGCTGTTGTCCACCTAATGTTGACCAGAGGGTGATGTTCACCCTCTGCTCATGCCATCGTTTTCCCCTGCCATCATGGAGCTTCCCCTCGAGCCTGTAAGTCAAAATAAACCTCTTTTTCCCAGAAGCTGCTCTTGGTTGGGTGATTTCTACCAGCAATGTGAACCTGACTAAAACAAAGTGGTACCGAGGAGTGGGATTGCTGCTAGACACCTGACTATGTGGTTTTGGCCTTTTGGAGCTGATTTTCAAGAGGAATGTGGAAGAATTTGAAACCTTGGACTAAGAGATGCCTTGCAGTGCTATAAGTACAGCTTGATGGATTGTTCTGGTTAGAGTTGAAAGACCTGAATGCAGTAAGAACTATGGACTGTGAGGATTGGCTTATGTCAGTGAGAAAGAGCTTTGTTTGGACTGGGCTAGCAGTTTGTATGAGAAGCTTTCCCATGTCCTGAGAAGTTATGCAGGGTTGCTTTGCATAGAAATGAACTGGTGTAAGCAGAGGGATATGGCACAGAAAGAAATGTTTAGGCTGAAACTGCTGCCTGTTCAGGCTGCAATTGAGAGATTACAACCTTTGAAATTGGGCCAGCTGACCTGCACTGGGGCAACAGGAAGAATGTAGACTCTTGAAGGGGGCCTGAGTGCTCAAGGAATGTCCTGTTCTTCAGTCTGCTTTATTCCCCCTGGATTAACAAATTGGCACCCTACCTGGTATTGTGGAGTATAAGAAATGCAGGAAAGAGAGGGTCATTGGATGTGCAACATGGTCTTGTGTTTTGGAAATGGCTATGGGCAGTGTGAAGCAGGTTTGCTGAATGCCTGCATGGAGACCCCATGGGGCCACGAGGATGAACCATGGGTGGCAGTGGAGACCCAGTGGTGATGCCAGGACCACAAGATGGCTGCTAAGGAAAGCTTCTGGCCCTGATGAAGTTTTCCAGGACTTGAGTAGCCTAGCTGGAGGGGTGGAATTGGAACTCCAGAGACTTATTGCTGGCTAGAATTAGTGAACTTGGAAATTTGTCACTGACTAGAGTTGTTGGACTTGGAGCTACAGAGTTTGATGTTTGCCCTGGTTGTTTTAAATCTTATATTGGCTGAGTATTTCGTTGCTATGCCCACTGCCATCTTTTGCAGTGTGGATGTTTATTCTGTGCCATTATGGGTTGGGGGGATTATTTTTGGTATTATGGCTAGGTTAAAAGATCTTAGACTATGGAGATGTTTGAACATCATTGAGATTTACAGTGGTTGGAAGCCCTGGTGCACCAATTCTCTTTCTCTCTCATTAAAAAAAAAAAGCAGCCCAGTCTGTTGGGCTTACCTCAAAAAAAAAAGAGAGAGAAAGAGAGAAAAAGAGAGGACAGGTACACCTGTACTTCTTGACACTGCAAACACATTCCAGACACATGTGCTACTTTGTACATCTGGCTTTACATTGGTCCTGGGGAATTGAACCCAGGCCATCAAAGCAAGTGCCTTTAACTGCTAAGCCATCTCTCTAGTCTTTTTTTTTTTTTTAAATCTTTTCTGAGATAGGTCTCCTTACATTGGTTAGGCTGGTCTTGAAGTTCTGGACTTAAGTGATTCTCTTGCCTTGGCCTCTCAACTAGTTGGGATTATGGGCTTGTGCATCCAAGCCTGATTTAAGCCTGTATTTTTTTTTCTTGTTTGTTTTTCGAAGGTAGGGTCTCACTCTAGCCCAGGATATCCTGGAACCCTCCTTGTACTCCCAGGCTGGCCTCAAACCCACAGTGATCTCCTACCTCTGCCTCCCAAGTGCTGGGATTAAAGGTGTGTGTCACCATGCCTGGCAAGCTTGTATTTTTGAATATAACTGATAAGAATTATGATAACAATAGGTAAAATGTAGTAAGCACTTACGTACACTAGACATTTTACATAGACCATTTGATTTACTCTTACAACACCTACTATGTTATAATTACCCTTACTTTCTACATGAAGGGATTGAAGTTTGGGTGACTTAAAGATATAGGAGTCACAAAGCAGGGGAGCTGAGACTCTGTGTGACACAGATTGGAGCCTTGCCGCTTGCTCTCTGCCATGCTCTCCCCTAAAGAGAGAGTCCATTAGAGTCAGTGAGTCAGCTAGAAGTTGAGGTGAGCCATGATCACTGCTAGCCCAGATCCTGGGTGGATGCAGAGCAAAGGTATTTCAGAGGTGAGCTAACAGGGCTCAGTGACTGATCAGTGTGGGGGTGGGGGTGCTAGCCCAGATCCTGGGTGGATGCAGAGCAAAGGTATGTCAGAGGTGAGCTAACAGGGCTGGGTGACTGATCAGTGTGGGGGCGGGGAGAGTGATGAGTCCATGATGATTTTGAGTTTTCTAGCAGCTTGATTGGGAGGAATATGACATGCCATGAAGAGATGTCATCTGTCAGAAGGAAACAGATTAATTAGGAGCTAGGGTGGAGATCTGGTTGGAGCTATCAACTCCAGAAGCCTACACATAATGGCAACAGTGTATAAGGGAAGTGGGTAAGCTTATCCAGAGGAAAAGCTATGGAGTAAGAAGACCATCAACAGGAACTGTTAGTGATCACCACCAGATGGTGCTTCTATAGGACAGCGGGGGCTTCCTCAGCCTTTGTCCTTCTGAGTTGCCATGGAGCAGAGCCTCATGCCAAGTTGCAGAAGGCTTGGCAAGAATAACTCAGATTCTAGAATTGTTTAAAAATGATTTCCTACTGCTCAGGCTTACTGATATGTTACAACACATGTAAAATGGTTTTTTTTTTTTTTTTTTTGACAAACTGGACCAAACTGGGCATGGTGGCACATGCCTTTAATCACATTACTGGGAAGGCAGAGGTAGAAGGATTGCAATGAGTTCAAGGCCACCCTGAGACTACATAGTGAATTACAGATCAGCATGGGCTAGAGTGAGACCCTAACTCAAAAATCACCCCCCCTCCAACAACAACAAATGGACCAATAGGCACCAAACATTTTGGTGCAAAGTAATATGCGTAATTTAAATTTGTTTTTTTTTTCAAAATTCACTTGCTGGTGATAAAAAACCAAATGAAGACTGGAGAGATGGCTTAGCAGTTAGAGGCACTTGTGTGGTCTGGAGAGATGACTTAGTGGTTAAGGCACTCACCTGCAAAGCCTAAGGACCTAGGTTCAGTTCCCAACTAGGCACATAAATCCAGATGCACAAAGTGGCACATGCATCTGGAGTTCATTTGCAGTGGCTAGAGGCCCTAGAGCACCCATTCTTTCTGTTTGACTCTGCCTCTGCTTGAAAATAAAACAGATATATGTAGATAATAAAAATATAATATTTTAACTTATTTATTTATATATTTATTTCAGACAGAGAGGGGAGAGAGAAGAGGCAGAGAGAGAGAGAGAGCAAGTGTGCCAGGGCCTGTAGCCACTACAAACAAACTCCAGACACATGTGCCACCATGTGCAACCGGCTTACATGTGTACCAGGGAATCAGACCTGGGTCCTTGGGCTTCACAGGCAAGCACCTTAACCACTAAGTCATCTCTCCAGCCCTAAAACTGATACGTTTTAAAAAGGTAACTTCTGGGTAAGATGGCTGCATAGGAGTTATGCCGAACAAGCCTAGGGAGGGATCTAAGCAAAACCACAGCAAAATATACTTTTCTTCCAAAAACATATAGGTTTTTATCAGCCACAGCGGAGGAGCAGGAGAGACCAAGATCTACCAGAAGAGGAAACTGGCCAGAATCCCACCAAAGTGCTGGTGGCCCCAATCCGTGTGATCCACATGTCCACATAGCCCCGTGTCACAGAGCTGCAGGAGCAGAGACAAAACAAGGGGACTTTCCAACTTCATCAGCCTCCTTGAAAAGTCAAGAAACTTAAAGGGGAGACTGCAGAGACCAGCTGAAGAGGATACAACTGGGACCAGGTGAACAGTTCCAGTACAACTCCAGGCTTCCTCCACTTTCCCATCCCCCAACTGTCATTTTGAGGTGGCTTCCAGTCTCACCAATGCTGAGTGCCCACCTTGATCCCTCCGTGTTGTGCTGTGTAACATGTGTTCTGATCAGCTGTGCTGGATGCCCTGCCACTGGGGGCTGAATGTGTTTGCCAGAGGTTCAGGGTCCTGACAGTTTCCACTGGGACCTCATGAAATTACAAAGCTGTTGTACAGCAAAGGACACTGTGAATAGAGCAAATAGGCAACCTACAGAATGGGAGAAAATCTTTGCAAGCTATACATCTGACAGAGGATTCATATCTAGGATATACAAAGAATTCAAAAAACTAAAACACAGGAAATCAAACAACCCAATTAAGAAATAGGCTATCTGCCGGGCATGGTGGCACATACCTTTAATCCCAGCACTTGGAAGGCAGAGGTGAGGAATCGCCATGAGTTTGAAGCCAGTCTGGAACTACAGAGTGAATTCCCGGTCAACCTGAGCTTAAAGCAAGACTCTACATTGAAAAACAAAACAAAAACAAATAAATAAACAAAAAAGGCTATGGAACTAAATAGAAAGTTCACAAAAGAAGAAATACAGATGGTGTATAAGCATCTAAAAATGTTCTACATTCCTAGCCATCAGGGAAATGCAGATTAAAACTATGTTGAGATTCCATCTCACTCCTGTCAGATTGGCTATCATCATGAAAACAAATGACCATAAATGCTGGTGAGGATGTGGAAAAAGAGGGGCCCTTCCACATTGCTGGTGGGAATGCAATCTGGTCCAGCCATTGTGGAAATCAGTGTGGAGGTTCCTGAGACAGCTAAAATTGGATTTACCATATGATCCAGCTACAACAATCCTAGGCATATCCTAAGGACTCATCTCACTACGTTAGAGATACTTGCTCAACCATGTTTATTGCTGCTCAATTCACAATAGCTAGGAAATTGGACCAGCCTAGATGTCCCTCAACTGATGAGTGGATAATGAAGATGTGGCACATTTACACAATGGAGTTCTACTCAGTGACAAAGAAAACTGAAATTATGAAATTTGCAGGAAAATGGATGGATCTGGAAGGGATTATACTTAGTGAGGTAACTCAGGCCCAGAAAGCCAAATGTCACATGGTCTTTCTCATATGTGGATCCTAGCTACAAATGATTGGACCTCTATGTGAGTAGAAGTATAACTCAGAAGCACAAACCAGTAAGCTAGAAAGAGGTTATAAAGGGAATAGAAAGGGAGGGAGGGGGGACTTAATAGGATGGCATTGTATATATGTAAGTAGAAGAACAGATTAATGGTGGTGAAAAGGCCTAAGTGAGATCATAGGAAGAGATTGAGTAAAGGAAAGTTGGAAGGAGGGCTAATCAAAATCTAAGAGGATATAGCCTGGCGTGGTGGCGCCCACCTTTAATCCCAGCACTAGGGAGGCAGAGGTAGAAGGATTGCTATGTGTTCGAGGCCACCCTGAGACTCCATAGAGAATTCCAGGTCAGCCTGGGCTAGAATGAGACCCTACCTCAAAAAACCAAAAAAGAAAAAAAAATCTAACAGGATATATATAAGTCATACGGAAACCTACTTTTTTTGGACAATGGAACACTCAGAAGCCATAGATTGTTACTAGAAAATTTTCAGTGCCAGGGATGGGATGCCTTCCAAGTGAGTTGTTGGCCAGGGAGGTCCCTGTTGCCTCCAAAGCATTATAGGCTATTGCCAAGGCTCTTGGTTTCCCACCAGGAATAGATAGTAAGACCCTACTGCTGAAAACTACACATACTTGGGCTGCAAAGTCACTGAGAAATCCCACTGGAGCTGAGCTGAAAACTTCTCCATGTAGACCAGCTGACAGAAAGCTGGATAAAGCTACACTGCATGCAGCTTAGTGGGAGAGAGAAATCACCAGTGGAGATACTCAACAGTGGACACTGAAAGCCTTAAATTTGGCCAACCAGGCCAAATGAGCCAATGGGTTCAATAGTGGCATGTCTGTTCTGGGGGAAGCCAAACACTCTCTAATTGGACGAGAGGCCTGCTCTACACAACTGGAATACATCCCTGATACCAGAAAACTACAACAGGGATAGTTATGAGCCCTAGGGGTGTAACATCTGCTGGTATATGGATAAATGCATATACTACACTCACCAAACTGCCCAGTAATCACTTCTGTTAATATTCATACCCATATAATTAATGCTACTTTCACTTTTGGTTATAGAAGCTTCTCTTTTCAGATGGCATTGACCGGGATGACTCAGAAGGCACCGTGAAGCTGAGAAGAAGTAACACAGGAGTGCTCAGCACTAAAATATCTCTATCACATCTTCCAAGGCTCAGGGCCCATTGAAGAAGAGGTGGCAGAAAGAATGCAAGAGCCCAAAGGAAGGGTAGGACTCCTTAAAACATGCTCCTCCAGACAGAAAATGGCCTGGATATCCATGACCTCACAGTGTCTGACACTACCTACACAAGACCATCATAATAGGAGGGAAAGATCATTCCATCAAAATAAAATAGGGAATATGATGGAGAGTTGAGTTTCAAAGGGGAAAGTGGGGGGAGAGAAGGAATTACCATGGGTTATTGTCTATAATTATGGAAATTGTCCATAAAAATAACTTTAAAAAAGAAATTAGTGCGCAAGTAAACAACTTAATGCTTCACCTTAAGGCTTTGGAACAAGAAGAACAAGGCAAATCAAAAATCAGTAGAAGAAAGAAATAATAGAAGTTAAGGCAGAAATTAATTAAATAGAAACAAAAAAATCCAAAGAATCAATGAAACAAAGAGTTGATTCTTTGAAAGGATAAACAAGACTGGTAAACCCTTAGAAAAATCTTACCAGAAGAGAGAAGAGACAAAATTTAATAAAATTAAAGATTGAAAAGGTACCATTTCAACAGACATCAAAAAATTCAGAAAATCATAAGGACACACTTTAAGAACATATGTACCTGTAAGTTTGAAAATCTGAAAGAAAAGGATGAATTCCTTGATTCATATGACCTACCAAAATTAAATCAAGATGAGACAAACCATTTAAATAGACCTGTAACAAGTATGGAGATCCAGCAATTATTAAAAAAAAATTCCCAACTAAAAAAGTCCAGGCCCAGATGGACTCCCTGGTGAATTTTACCAGACTGTCATGGAAGAACTAATACCAATGCTTCTCCATACTTTTCTTAAAATTAAAAGGAGCCAGTAAGTTGAAAAGGAGACATAAAGGGTGGAGAAAGGAAGGGAGGAGGATACTTAATAGGTTGATATTGTATATATGTAATTACAATGATTGTAATGGGGAGGTAATATGATGGAGAATGGAATTTCAAATGGGAAAGTGTGGGGGTGGGGAGGGAGGGAATTACCATGGGATATATTTTATAATCATGGAAAATGTTAATAAAAATTAAAAAAAAAATTAAAAGGAAGGAATTCTATCAAACTCCTTCTACGAAGCCCTCACCGACCTGATACCAAAACCAGACAACGATAGAATAAAAAGAATAAAATATAATTA
Source organism: Jaculus jaculus (assembly GCF_020740685.1). Classification (NCBI taxonomy): domain Eukaryota; kingdom Metazoa; phylum Chordata; class Mammalia; order Rodentia; family Dipodidae; genus Jaculus; species Jaculus jaculus. Next base: position 83,437,475 of record NC_059102.1, read on the forward strand.
CAGACCAATCTCCCTCATGAACATAGATGCAAAACTTCTGAACAAAATATTCACAAACAGAATACAAGAATATATGAGAACGATTATTCACCCCAACCAAATAGACTTTATCCCAGAGATTCAGAGATGGTTCAACATATGCAAATTGATATCTACAATACACTATGTAAATGAACTGAAGGACAAAAATCACATGATCATCTCAATAGATGCAGAAAAGGCATTCAACAAAACTCAACATCTCTTCATGGTAAAAGTCCTTTAGAAATTGGGAATAGAAGGAACATATCTTAACATAATAAAAGCTATTTATGACAAACCTACAGCCAATATAATACTAAATGGGAGAAAATTTGAAGTTTTTCCACTAAATTCAGGAAAAAGACAAGGGTGTCTACTGTCTCCACTTTTATTTAATATAGAACTGGAAGTCTTAGCTATAGCAACAAGGGAAGAGACATTCATAAAAGGGATACAAGTTGGAAAGGAAGAAATCAAATTATTATTTGCAGATGATATTATTCTGTACATATAGAACCCTAACTACCCCAAAAGTGTTAGAGCTGATAAACACTTTTAGCAATGTAGCAGGATACAAACACACACACACACACACACACACACACACACACACACAGAGAGAGAGAGAGAGAGAGAGAGAGAGAGAGAGAGAGAAATCAGTAGCTTTCCTATATACTAACAATAAACTTGCAGAGGAGGAAATCAGGGAATGTCTCCCATTCACAATTGCCTCAAAAATAAATAAATAAATAAAGTGTCTTGGAATAAACCTAATCAAGGAAGTGAAAGATCTCTACAATGACAACTGTAAAACTCTCAAACAAGAAATTGCAGAAGACATTAGGAAATGGAAAGACATCCCATGTTCTTGGATTGAAAGAATAGATATTGTGTAAATGTCAATATTACCTAAAGCAATCTACATGTTTAATATAATCCTCATTACAATTCCAATGGCATTCTTCATAGAAATAGAAAAAAACAATCCTAAAATTCATCTGGAAGTACAAAAAAGACCTTGAATAGCCAAAACAATTGTGAGCAACAAAAACAAGGCTGGTGGTAGTACCATTCCCAATTTTAAGCTATATTATAAAGCCATAGTAACAAAAACAGCATGGGACTCGCACAATGACAAATACATAAATCAGTGGAACAGAATAGAGGACCCGGATGTCAATCCAGGTGACTATAGCCATCTAATTTTTGACAAAAATGCCAAAAATATTCAATGGAGAAAAGAAAGCCTCTTCAACAATTGTTGCTGGGAAAATCTATATGTAGAAGAATGAAAATAGATCCTTGTCTTTCTCCACGCACAAGAATTAAGTCCAAATGGATCAGGGACCTAAATATCTGATCTGAAACTCTGAAACTTCTAAAGGAAAAAGTAGGGGAAATCTTTCAATATATTGGCATAGGCAATGACTTTCTGAATATAACTCCAGTTGCTCAGAAATTAAACCACTAATCAACCACTGGGATCTCATGAAGTTGTAAAGCTTTTTTACAACAAAAGATAGTGTGAATAGAGCAAGGAGACAACCTATAGAACGGGAGAAAATCTTTGCCAGCCATACATCTGACAAAGGATTAATATACAGAATACACAAAAAACTAAACAATAAAAAAAAAAAATCAAACAACCCAATTAAAAAAAAAATGGCCCATGGGCTGGAGAAATGGCTTAGCAGTTAAAGCATTTGCCTACAAAGCCAAAGGACTCAGGTTCCATTCCTCAGGACCCACGTAAAGCCAGATGGACAAGGGGGCACATGTGTCTGGAGTTTGTTTGCAGTGGCTGAAGGCCCTGGTGCCCATTCTCTTTCTCTCTCTTTATCTGCCTCTTTCTCTGTCTCAAACAAATTAAAAAAATTTTAAAAATTTAATGGCCCATGGAACTAAATAGAGAGTTCTCAAAAGAAGAAATACAAATAGCATATAAACATCTAAAAAAGTGTTCTACATCCTCAGCCATCAGGGAAAAGCAAATTAAAACTACTGTGAAATTCCATCTCACTCCCGTCAAAATGGCTATCATCAAGAAAACAAATAACAATAAATGTTGGTGAGGATGCGGAAAAAGGGAACCCTTCTACTCTATTAGTGGAAATGTAGTCTGGTATAACCATATGAAAATCAGTGTGGAGGTTCTTGAGACAGGTAAAAATAGACTTACTATATGATCTAGCTATAGCACCCCTAGGCATATATCCTAATGACTTTTCTCACTACCTTAGAGATACTTGCACAACATGTTTGTTGCTGCTCTATTCACAATAGCTAGGAAATTGAACCAGACTAGATGTTCCTCAACAGATGAATGGATAATTAAGATGTGATACATTTACACAATGGAGTTCTATTCAGCAGTAAAGAAAAATCAAATTATGTAAATTTCAGGGAAATGGATGGATGTGGAAAGGAATATACTAAGTGAGGTAACCCAGGCCCAGAAATCCAAACATTAAATGTTCTCTTTCATATGTGGATCCTAGCTACAAATGTTTAGACTTTGAGCTGGAACCAAAAATTGGTAGTAGAGGCTAGTAAGCTATAAAAAGGCTATAAGGAAGGGAGGAGAGGGAAGGACTTAAGGGGATATTACTATTTATATGAAAGTAGAAGAATATATTACAGTGAGTAGAATGGCCTACGTGAGGCCAAGAGAAGAGATTGAGTAAAAGGGTGGGGGAAGGGTCAATCAAAATCTGAATAAGACATATGGAAGCCTACTTTTTTGGATAATGGCACATCTAGAAGCCATAGATTGCTTCTAGAAAATTTTCAGTGCCAGGGATGGGATACCTTCCAGTGAGTTGTTGGCCAGGGAGGTCCCTGTTGTCTCCAAAACATTATAGGCTATTGCAGAGGCTTTTGGTTACCCACAAGAAACAGATGGTAAGACCCTATTGTTGAAGAGTTCACATGCCTGAGCGGCAAGCTCACTAAGAAAACAAGCTGGGGCTGAGTTGAAAATCTCCTCCCTGTAGACCAGCCCTATGGGAGACAGAAGTCATCAGCAATGAAAACAGTGGACACTGGAAGCTTCAAGTTTGGCCAGACAGGCCAAATGATCAAACAAGTGCAATAGTGGCATGTCTGCTCTGGGGTAAACAAACTGCTCTCTAACTGGAGTGGAGGCCAGCTCTATGGAAGGGAATACATGCCTGGTACTGAAAACCTAATCAAAAGCCTATTAGCAGGGAAGGTCATGAGCCTTAAGTGTGTAAAGCCTGCTCTTGTCTGGCTAAATGCATATATTATGCTCACCAAATTGCCCTGAAAGCACTATACTTAATGTTCATATTCATACATTAATGCTACCCTCACTTTTGGTTAGAGAAGCTTCTCTTTTCAGATGGTGGTGACCACTTGGATTACCCAAAAGGCAGCAAAGTGCTGAGAAGAAGTGATGGAAGAGTGTCCAGCACTGAAACATCTCTATTACACCCTCCATGGCTCAGGGTCCATTGCAGACAAGGTGGCAGAAAGAATCTAAGAGCCAAAGGAAGGGTACTACTCTTTACAATGCAACTGTCCAGACAGAAATTGGCCTTGACATCCATGACCTCACAGTGCCTAGCAATACCTTCACAAGACCCTCATAATAGGAGAAAAAGACAAAGACATCAAAATAAAATAGAGACTAATGGAGAGAGGGAGGGGATATGATGGAGAGTGGAATTGTGAAGAAGAAAATGGGGAAGGGGAGAGAATTATCATGGTTATTGTCTATAAGTATAGAAGTTGTCAATAAAAAAAAATTTTTTTTAAGTGCTTGTGTTGCTGGTCCTGGTGGTGCACGCCTTTAATCCCAGCACTCTGGAGGCAGAGGTAGGAGGATTACCATGAATTTGAGGCCACCCTGAGACTACATGGTGAATTTCAGGTCAGCCTGAGCTACAGTGAGATCCTACCTTGAAAAAAAAAAAAACAAGTGCTTGTGGAGCTGGAGAGATGGCTTAGTGGTTAAGACACTTGCTGGTGAAGCCTAAGAACTCTTTTTTTTTGCATGTAGACAGATTTATTACTACTACTCATTACATTCTATATGACCAAAAGCCTGGCCCTGGTGATCTCTGGTAACAAGGCACTTAAACCCGCATTATCTTTTGGTATAATAAAGACAAAAGTTTAATAATATAAATATGACAAATTTACACAGGAAAAGAACATTAGTTATATTAATCAGAACCCATGAAGTGAGGAATTTTTCACCAGTCTTTTGGTAATGACTCTGACATGAAAGGAAAAGAATTGCAAAGTTGATCTACTTGACTATTTTGAACATTCTAAGACATGTTCTCAATATATGAAAAAGGTAACATTTCTCAATCCACACAATTTAAAACAGTTAAACTGTAAAAATATGCACATAAATCTTATTTGGAGAAAATACTAAAAAGTAAAAATAATAAATCCACTTAAAGTCATTTTTTTTCTGAACAGAATATGACCTATGGTAACAGTCCAGTAAGAAAATCCCAACAATTAACATTTTTTACTTGCCCATTAACCACAATTATTTAAAAACCATATAAAAATTAGTATTTCTCACATATTAGAAAAACATTTCAATTCACTTATCAATTAAACATGTTTGAACTTAAAAGCAGAAGTTATTACCTGACTTCTTCCTATTATTATTGCTTTGGTTTTTCAAGGTAGGGTCTTGCTCTAATCCAGGCTGACCTGGAATTCACTATGTAGTCTTAGGCTGGCCTCAAACTCACAGAAATCTTCCTACCTCAACCTCCCAAGTACTGAGATTAAAGGTGTGTGCCACAACACCCAGCCTGACTTAATTTTAGAAAGCTACCACTTAAGCTCATAAACTACTGCTTAAGTAAATCTTGTGAAATAATTTCACTGCAACATTAATTTCAATAATGAAATTGGAAATATATAGTCAAGATCTAGCTTAAGAATGAGCAACTAGGCCGGGCATGGTGGCGCACGCCTTTAATCCCAGCACTTGGGAGGCAAAGGTAGGAGGATCGCTGTGAGTTCGAGGCCACCCTGAGACTACATAGTGAATTCCAGGTCAGCCTGAGCCAGAGTGAGACCCTACCTCGAAAACCCAAAAAAAAAAAAAAAAAAAAAAAAAAAAAGAATGAGCAACTGATGAACACAATGTTTATAAACTTTAGAACATTTCCTTCAGATTATACAATTTCTAAACTATCCCAGACATATTGTGTTTTATACCAGGCTTTGCAGTTATGTGAATAGAATCCCACTACATCAGTCTTAGAAGCTATATGTTACAAATAATTCTATTTCTCACATTTACCAGGTTTTGGTCATTTGTATTTGAGTATGAGGGCCAAGTGAAGATTTGTAGATTTCTTCTTCTATTCAAGGCTTCTTGATATAGTGTGTGTTTTTGCATGTGTATGTGGGGTATACATGTGCACATACATGTGAAGGCCAGATGTCAATGATGGATATCTTTCTCGATTGCCCTCCACTTTATTTTTTGAGGCAGTTATTCTCTGAATCTGGAGCTCACAGATTTGGCTACACCACTTAGCCAGCCAGCTCCAAGGATTCTCTTGTCTTTGCCTGTCCAGAGAATGGATTATAGGTACACACCACCACACCTAACTTGTATGTGGATCTGAACTCAGGTTCTTATGCTTGTGTGGCAAGCACTTTACTAGCCGAGCCATCCTCTCAGTCCCTTTGTTTTTTATACTGTGAAATGAACTGAGACAAGAAGACGTGGTTCCACATGCTTTACATCAATACAAGTATGCTTCAGTATACTATCAGGTTTGCTAGGACGACCTTGTGATAATGGCGACTTCCTACATTCTTTATTTAGGGCTCCTCTCCAAAGTTTTGAGAGAAGCTCAAAACATGTGAAAGCTTTTTTTTTTGACACTGCTTACAAGCACATCTTTTGTTTTTGTTTTTTCCCCAGTGTAAATTTGTTCACGAGTTTAAAATTTACTCAAAGAGGAGCAGGCCCTCCAACATAGTTTGTGTGCGTCCTCTCATGGTATCGAAGGGAACTGTGAGTACCGTAGGATTTCCCACACTGGTTACACACATATGGTTTCTCTCCCCTGTGAATCCTTTCATGGCATTTAAGGGAACTATGATCTGTGAAGGCTTTTCCACATAACTTACATACATACGCTTTCTCTCCCCTGTGAATCCTTTCATGATGTCGAAAGAAACTGTGGTAAGTGAAGGCTGCCCCACATAGCTTACATACATAGGGTTTCTCTGCACTGTGAATATTTTCATGGCAATGAAGGGAACTAAGATACATAAAGGCTTACCCACATTGCTTACATATATAGGGTTTCTCTCCAGTGTGAGTCTTCATGACAATGAAGGGAACTGTGAAATGTGAAGGCTTTACCACATACCCTGCATAGACATGCTTTCAATCCACTGCGAATTCATTCATGTCTTTTCAAGGCACTGTGTAGCATAAAGGCTTTCCCACATTGCTTACATGCATAGGATTTCTCTCCACTGTGAATCTGTTCATGATATCTAGGAGCATTGTGGTGCATGAAGGCCTTCCCACATTATTTGCATATATAGGGCTTCTCTCCACTGTGAATCCTTTCATGGTATCGAAATGAACCATGTCGACTGAAGGCTTTCCCACATAACTTACAGACATAAAGTTTCTCTCTACTATGAATCCTTTCATGGCATTGAAGGGAACTACAATCAATAAGGGCTTTCCCACATACCTTGTATTCATAGGGTTTTACTCCAGTATGAATCCGTTCATGTGTCCGCAAGGCACCAGAACAAGTAAATGTTTTCCCACATTGCTTATATACATAGGGTCTCTAAGCTGTTAATCTTTTCATGGCATTGAAGGGAATTGTGATCATTGAAGGCTATCCTGTATTGCTCACATATATATGTTACTCCACTGTGAGCCTGTTCATGACTTTCACCTTTACTCAAAGAAGAAAATACTTTCAGAAATTGCTTGCACTCATAGGGTTTCTCTCCACTGTGGAATCTCCAGGTCTTTGTATAGCCAGATGCAAAAGTGACACAAGTGTGCAATGTTGCACATGTGCACAAGGGGGCGCAGTATCTGGGTTCATTCAAGGGGCTGGATCTGAGCTAGAGGTTTTTCTTTCTATCCTTTTCATCTTTTTCACTATGTAATCTCAGGGTGGCCTTGAACTCATGGCGATCCTCCTACCTCTGCCTCCCAAGTGCTGGGATTAAAGGCGTGTGCCGCCATGACTGGCTCTTGTTTCTTTTTTAATTTAATGTTTTATTTATTTGTTAGAGAGAGAGAATGGGCACACCACAAGCATGCGCCACTGTGAGCATACTGAGGAATTCAACCTGGCTACTTAGGCTTTGCAGGCAAATGCCTTAACTGCTAAATCATCTCTCCAGCCCCTGAGCTATAGGTTCTTGGAAATGCTCTTTTTCAAGTTAAAATAATTCTCCATTTCTTCATTACTAATTTTTTTAAGTGTGTGTGTGGGGGGGGGCTCACCAAGTTCTCTCGATGCTGCAACAAATTTCAGACACTGTGCCACTTTTTGCATCTTATTTTAAGTGTGGGAGGCTGGGGAATTAAATTAAGGCTGGCAGGCTTTATAAGAGCCATTTACTTCTGAGCCATGTCTCGAGCCTCAAGCTTTTAAAAAGTATTTTATTATCTATTTATTTAAGAGAGAGACAGATAGAAAGGGAGAGAAAGAGTGCACCAGGGCCTCCTGCCACTGCAAACAAACTCCAGACACATGTGCCATTGTGTATCTGGTTTTACATGTGTACTGGGGAATTGAACCCAGGACAGCAGGCTTTGCAAACAAGTGCCTATAAATGCTAAGCCATCTCTCTAGTCTCCAAGTTTATTTTTATTTATTTATGTTTTATTTTATTTATTTATTTATTTATTTTTGCTTTTTTGAGGTAGGGTCTCACTCTAGTTTGGGCTGACCTGGAATTCAGTATAGTCTCAGGGTGGCCTCGAACTCATGGCAATCCTCCTACCTCTGCCTCCTGAGTGCTGGGATTAAGGCACACGCCCGGCTTGTGTTTATTTTTAATTATGATTAAGCATTAGATTAGTCAAATGCTTTACCTGTATCAAATGATGACAATTATGTGAGTCTTCCTATTTTGTTCAATAATACTGAACGTTGTTGGAGAGTCCTGAATAGCCATGTAGACCTCCTAGGAGACAGCAATCACGAGGCAGAAAGCTAGTGCTGCAACCCTGGCTTGCTATCTGTTGGCCTAAGGAGGTCTGAGATTGCTTTGTAAAACACCCATATAGATCGTTTCCAACCACAGTGACTTGATCAAACATGCTGGTTAATCTATATTTTTCTGGCCCTAGAGAATGACCTTGGAGTCCTTTTTCACCTACCTGTGTGTTGTCTGTCCCTAGAAAAGCCCATGCAGACTTCAGCAAAGGGCCACAGTCAATCACTGGCCCCTAAGGCTGTGGTCTCTCTGGTTCTCTGGTACCACATAAGCAAACGTGAACCCAGCCTCCTTCCTCTTGTGCCACACAGACTGAAAATGACTTAGTACATTATACTGGTTAAGTTGAATGTTAAACAGCCTCATATGCATGATGAAATTCAACTAGGGTTTCACACATTGTTGCTTCACATTTGGAGGGCTTTTTTGTTCACATTTTAAAAAAATTTTTTGTTTATTTTTATTTATTTGAGAGTGACAGAGAGAAGGAGGTAGAGAGAGACAGACAGAGAAAGGGCGCGCCAGGGCCTCCAGCCTCTGCAAACGAACTCCAGACATGTGCGCCCCCTATGCATCTGGCTAACGTGGGTCCTGGGGAATCGAGCCTCAAACCGGGGTCCTTAGGCTTCACAGGCAAGCGCTTAACTGCTAAGCCATCTCTCCAGCCCTTGTTCACATTTTTTGTTTTTTGTTTTTTGAGGTAGGGTCTCACTCTAGCCGAGGCTGACCTGGAATTCTCAGGGTAGCCCTGAACAATAATTCACAATAATTCACAATAATTCACAATAATTATCCTACCTCTGCCTCTTGAGTGCTGGGATTAAAGGTGTGCCCCACCATGCCCGGCCCTCACATATTTTTGAAATTCAAAATTCTATTCAAAATTTGCTTTTCACTACTTTTTCATTGCCAATGACTTTGCCTTCTTTTCTACCATGACCCTTATTGCGGAGATCCCCGTTCTCACTCAACTATTCTGCCTCAGCAGTCTTCTAGCCAGGCACCCACGTTAATTTTTGTCACTGTCCAACCATTTCTGCACAGCAGTAAAAGTTGTTTTCAAAACATAATTCTAATTTTGATGTCTCTCTTCCTATAATCCACTTACAGCTTCATACTGCTCTTATGTTAAAGTCTTACATCTTCAATGTGGCCCACAAAGCCCAGTCATATAAATTCTCTTTGTGGGCTGGAGAGATAGCTTAGCAGTTAAGGTGCTTGCTGCAAAGCCTAAGGACCCAGGTTGGATTCCCCATAAGCCAGATGCACAAGGTGGTGCATGTATCTGGAGTTCGTTTGCAGTGGCTGGAGGCCCTGGCACACCCATTCTCTCTCTCAAATAAATAAATAAATAGAAAAATAAATTCTCTTTGCCTCTTAGATCTATTAGGCTACTATACTACACTCTCTGTGCTTAATCATAGGATCATTAGACAGTTTGGATATTGAATGACCCTACATATTAAAGACTTGATCTTTAAGGTGACACTACTGGATAATGGTAGCACATTTAAGAGGTTGGGCCTAGTTGGAGGCCTCCAGGTCATGGTAGGCATGACTTGAAGAGGGTTATGAGACTCGAGACACTTCTTTTTTCCTGGCTTTGTGTTCTGGCTATAAGGTGAGAAGTTTTACCCCATCACACTTCCACTATGGAAGTCTTGCCACAGACTCATGATAATATGACTGAGCAACCAATCATTAACTGAAACCTCCAAATCAGGGAGCTGGCCTCAAACTCACAGCAATCCTTCTAACTCTGCCTCCAAAGTGCTAGGATTAAAAGCATGCACCACCATGTACATCTACTATTTATTTTACATAGGTTATAGTCTTATATCCCCTCTTCCCTGATCCCCATTATTCTGAGGATCCTCCTCAGTACAGCCATTGGTGTTCACTGTGGGGTAATTAGGGCCTCAGTCAGTCTTGTGGTGGGGGGCTGCCTTAGGATATTTCAGGATCGCTCCTGCAATCTTTCTGCCCCCTCTTCCACAACAATCCCTGAGCCTTGGTGGGTGTGTTAGCAGTTTTAGTGTTGGGTTCCCTGTAGCCTCTTATTTCTGCTTTGGTATACGCTTTGTTGCCCCACAGCGTTTGCTGCCAGTTCTCTAGAACAGCTGACATCTCTGATGACACGAACTTCCTACTTAGTCTTTTGCCCTTCTTCTTCCCCTCTTCTTGGAGCTATCATCAGGACCTCAAAGGCAGTATTTAAGACAATGATCCCCATCTTTTCCAGTGCTGGCCACACTGAAATAAAATCCCTTCCTGTTTCATCACCATCCATCTCTGCTTTTTGGATTTTTGTGGGCAAGTTGTTCTGTGGGGACCACTGGACCTAGGAGTCTGGTTACAAAACCACCTTTCCAAGAAAATCTTCCTTAGCTTGAGCAGATCCATAGTCTCTTTTTTTCATTGTATTTCTCACAGTTCATGGGATTTATTTATTTGTGTTGGTATTTATTAATGGTAGCCTCTGCTAATACTGCAAAGCTACATGAGATAGGAACGGTGGCAGTCAGCTTTATGTTTTGGGATGAACTCCCAAACAAGGCACAGTCATGGGAGGAAGAAATTATCTGAAGCTCACAGATCCAGGGGAAGTTTCATGATGGCAGAACTTGGCCCTCTGTGACAGGACCAAACAGAGAGAAAGAGAGAAAAAGAAGCCAAAAGTAGCCACCACCAGCACAGGCAAGCACACTTCAAAAACTCGGGCAGAACTAAGGCATTTTATGTATCTTAGTCTGAAATTCAAATCTGCCCCCATTGATACCTCCTCCAGTCAGGTGGCTGGAGAGCTAAATTATAAGTTTTAATTACTCCTGAATTAGTTGGGAGACATCCATTTAAACCACCACATTTTGCCCCAGCCCCCAATAGATTTATAGCCATTTTAAATTGTAAATTGTGTTTAGTCCAAATTTAAAGGTCTCCACATTCTTTATCAATTTAAGATAGTTTTAAACTCCCAAGTTGTTTTGATATATTTATTTATTTAAGAGAGAGAGCCGGGCGTGGTGGCGCACACCTTTAATTCCAGCACTCCGGAGGTAGAGGTAGGAGGATTGCCGTGAGTTCGAGGCCACCCTGAGACTCCATAGTGAATTCCAGGTCAGCCTGGGCTAGAGTGAGACCCTACCTCGAAAAACCCAAGAAATAAAAAGAGAGAGAGAGAGACAGAGAGAGAGAGAAAGAGGCAAATAGAGAGACAAAATGGGCACACCAGGGCTTCTAGCCACTGCAAATGAACTCCAGACACGTATGCCACTTTGTGCTTACATGGGTTCTGGGGAATCGAACCTGGGGTCTTAGGCTTTGCAAGCAAGCACCTTATCCACTAAGCCATCTCCCCAGCCCAAATCCCAAGTTTTATCTGAAATTTAAGATTATCTCACAGCTGTGGGTTTTGTAAATTCAAAACAAGTTATATACTTTTAACATATAAAGGCACAGAGTAAACATTTTTAACTGTTATAAGGCATAACAAGGAGAGACTGGAACAATGTCAACTCAACAACCATTAAGAAAACATCAAATATCTGTAGTTTGAGTCCAATATTATAATCAGGGATTTGATAATCTCTGGATTTTGTAATTTTGCCCCAACAGCTGTGCTGAGTAGCCAGAGAAAATTTTTATTTCTAGTCAACAGTCTTTATAATAATCCTTGTACAGTCTTGGTATATCAACATTTTTGGGTTTTCATTGTAAACAATGGGGTCCATTTTTTTAAAAAATTTGTGTTTTTCTTTTTTAATTTAATTAATTAATTAATTTTGGTTTTTCAAGGTAGGGTTTCACTCTAGCCCAGGCTGATGTGAAATTACACTGTGTAGCCTCAGGCTGGCCTTGAACTCACAGCGATCATCCTACCTCTGTACTCTGTGTACTGGGATTAAAGGTGTGCACCACCACACCTGGTGTTTTTTTAAAAATTCATTAATTTTTAAAAATTAATTATTTTTGTACCCAGTGAATACAGTCAAGTTGGTACCATTGTTAGGCTCATCCATGTCCTACCCCATCCCCCTGGCCCCTCCTTGTTGGGATATATGGGTTATGCATTGTGGAGTTAGCCCTCAGTTATGGGTAAGAGAAATGTCTCTGCACATCATGATCCAACATGTGGCTCTGACATTCTTTCCGCCCCCTCTTCCGCAAAATTTCCCTGAGCCATGTTGGGTTCATTTTTGGTCTGCTTCAGTGATAAGGTGTTGGGGGCCTCTGGGTCTCTGGATATCTGATTTGGTAGGAGTTGATTTTTCTCTGTGTCGATCTCCTTCACCTTTGTGCTGGTACCTGGTTCACCAAGAGAACAGCACCCTTGCTTGTTTTGCCAATTGTTCTCAGTTGCAGTGGCTTTTTTTTTTTTATTTGATAGAGAAAAAGAGAGAGAGAGAGAGGATGGTTGTGCCAGGCCCTCTAGCTACTACAAACGAACTCCAGATGCATGTGCCTTCTTGTGCATCTGGCTTTACCTGGGTACTGGGAAATCAAATCAGGGTCCTTAGGCTTCACAGGCAAATACCTTAACCACTAAATCATCTCTCCAGCCCCCATGGTCCATTTTTTAAAAACATTTTTATTTATTTTCAAGCAGAGCAAGACAAAGAGAGAGAGAGACAGGATGGGTGCAATAAAGCCTCTAGCCACTGCAAATGAACTCCAGATGCATGTGTCACTTTGTGCATCTGGCTTCATGTGGGTGTTGGGGAATCAAACCTGGGTCCTTTAGCTTTGCAGGCAAGTGCCTTAACCACTAAACCATCTCACCAGCTTCCATGATCCTTTTTATTTATTTATTTTTGGTTTTTCAAGGTAAGGTCTCACTCTGGCCTAGGCTGATCTGGAATTAACTATGTAGTCTCAGGGTGGCCTCAAACTCACAGTGCTCCTCCTACATCTGCCTCCCAAGTGCTGGGATTAAAGGCATGTGCCACCACACCCAGCCATGATCCATTTTTTAATGGCTCTGTCAACCTATTAGGGTCCTCATGACTGGTCTCATATGGTGTCTCAGCAGACTTTATGATCCATTCCACATATTTTTTTATGTTTTTAAAACTAATACCAGGTGTGCAGATATAGCCTTTATTTATTTATTTATTCATTTATTTATTTATTTATTTTGGTTTTTCGAGGTAGGGTCTGACCTGGAATTCTCTAAGTAGTCTCAGGGTGGCCTCAAACTCACGGTGATCCTTCTACCTCTACCTCCCAAGGGCTGGGATTAAAGGCGTGCACCACCATGCCTGGCAACAGCCATATTTTTAATCTAGGGACAAAATAAATCATGACATTGAAGAGTAGGGCTTTTAAATTTCTTTTTAAAGAGTGTATTTTTATCTTTGTTTTGATGTTAAGTAGTTGGAGCATTTTTTTTTCTCAATTTTTATTAACATCTTCCATGATATAAAAAATATCCCATGATAATACCCTCTCTCCCCCCATGGACCAATTTTTTTAAGATTGTTAATATGTTTGACAATAACAGCTTTAATAACTGCAAACCAGTCTTTGTGCTAGTAAATTTTAAACTTGTTTTAATATTTAACCTTAAACTTTAATTTTTTTAGTTCTAAGTCTTTAGCCAAGGACATCAGTCCATTACAAATTTAACCTTGATTAAGGACCTGGGCAGCAGAACACAGCCAGTCCTGATGTCAGTAGCCCAGTTGTTGTTGTTGTTTGTGTTGTTTTGTTCTTTGTTTTAGTTTTTCAACTTAGGCTGTAGCCTAAGTTGACCTGGAATTCACTATGCAGTCTGAAGCTGGCCCTGAAATCATGGTATTCCTCCTACCTCTGCCTCCTGAGTGCTGGGATTAAAGGCATGCGCCACCACACCAGGCTTTAGTATAAACCAAGCCCTTAAATACAGTTTGTTTTTTTTCTTATTCTCAGTATTTTTAAACTTTTATCAGAATAATCTATAATGCTTGGCTTGTTGTTTTATATCTGTTTTGTCCAATGACTACATTTTGAATAGTAAATAAAATCAACTGTTATACTTAGTTTATCAGCCACCATTTTACCACTTGATACATTTTGGCCTGGCTGGCTAGCCATAGTACTTGCAGTATCCACTACTGGCTTAGACCAATGATGACTTTTTTCCCTCAACTGTATAGCTGTATTGCTCTTTGATCTTTTTTTTTAAATTTTTTAAATTTCTTTTTTTTTTTAATTTAACAAAGAAAGAGGGAAGGAGACAGAGAGAGAGAAACTAAGAGAGAAAGATTGAGAGAATGGGTGCACCAGGGCTCCAGCCACGGCAAAGGAACTCCAGATGCTTGTGACCCCTTGTGCATCTGGCCAATGTGGGTCCTGGGGATTCAAACCTGGGTCCTTTGTCTTTGCAGGCAAATGCCCTGACTGCTAAGCCATCCCTCCAGCCCTCTTTAATCTTTTAACCCATTCTTAGCCATTCTATAACCTATAAATCATTCTATAAATGTGATTTGTAATCTGAGAATATCAGTAATTAAGATTGGAATGGAAGCCAGGCATGGTGGTATACACCTTTAACCCCAGAACTCCAGAGGCAGAGGTAGGAGGATTGCTGTGAGTTTGAGGACAGCCTAAATTCCAGGTCAGCCTAGGCTAGAGTAAGACTCTACCTCGGGGGCAGAGGAAGAACCTAGGCTGGAGAAATGGCATAGCAGTTAAGGTACTTGCCTACAAAGCCTAAGGACCTAGGTTCAATTCCTCAGTACCCACATAAAGCCAGATGCACAAAGTGATGCACATATCTGAGGTTCTTTTGCAGTGGCTGGAGGCTCTGGTGTGCCCATTCCCTTCTCTTTCTGACTCTTTCTCTGTCTCTCTCTGCTTGCAAATAAATAAATTTAAAAATAACCTATGTGTGTCAATGGTCAGTTACCTTTCTCTTTGTTTGAACAAACTACCTGACAAAAGCAACAGCATGAAACTGTAGTCACATTCCCTCCAGAGTCAGAAAACAGAGAGCATGAATGCTGCTACTCATCTCTGTCCTGTTTATACGGCCAGGACCCACAACTCGTCAAATGACACTGCTCACATTTAGGGTGGCTCTTTCAACTTCAATCAATCTAATCTAGAAAATTTCTCCTAGACAAGTTCAATGATTGTATCCATGGTGTTTGTAAGTCATCTGAAGTGGAAAACTAAGATTAACTATCATAGCCATGATTAGCACATAAAACAAACACTTTTTATGACTTTGAGATAAAATTTGGCTAGCCACTTTAGGACTATATGGTCCCAAAGTGAACAGCAGTATTTTTCTTGCCTAAAATTGGGAAATGTCCTTGATCCTGTAAGGCAGATCTCCTTTCTCCTTATCTCTTTTTCTGAAAGGAGTCTTGGCAACCTCCACCTTGCTGGAGGCCAGAAATGCCAAAAGGGAGGGTCTGCTTTATTTTTTTTCCTAATGTCTTTCCATAAATGAGTTCACCTTTCCTAGAAACCAGACATGAGACTGTCATTAAGACTGCAGGATGCCTAGGCAACTGGCATGGGAACTGGACTGACCAATGCATCCCCTCCCCCATCTATTCTTATAAGAAACCCCAATCCAAGTCACCATGCACCCTTTGGGCCCTTCCCAACTCCGATCTTTCTGCTTTACTTTCTTAAATCTTGCTTAACAATATTCCGCTCCTGGAGAACCTTCCTGCTATTAAGAGTTATGCTTCCTTTCCTTCTCTTAAGCTTCATAATAAATTCTTTCTAAACCTCACCTTCTGTGGCTCATGGGTTTTACTTTTCAAATTTATGAGATAAAAACCTGGAGGCTATTCAAATCTTAGTGGAAGTTTCATGTAACCATGAGTGTCCAGCACCCTAATTCCTGAGTTGAAGCCCACCCAAGAGCCAGGAATGACTCTATCACTCTCCAAGATACCTAAATTTCCATATGAACCTCAAGATGATAAAATTGATGTAGCTTATGAATTTGCTACTATCCAGTAAATTCTGACATTGCAGACAGACATAAACATGTCCATGTATGTTACTGACATAGCTTGCTCATGATACTATAGCTATTGCTTCTCTGTTGCCTTTAATTCAAAATACTTCATATGTCAAAGAGGTATAATGTGAGGTGGCTTATTCTGGCATCTTTAAATGCCAACTTCTGTAATAATAGAAACTTATAACTGCTTCCTAAGAAGATAGGGTTGCAAGGTTCAGATTTATCCACTTGCTTCATATGAATGAAAAATTGCATATATAACAGTTATTTGTGTGTAAATAATGATTTTCAGATATTGGACATCGGGCGGTAAAACATAATTATCCCTGCCTGATCCCTGAGAGATAGGAAACAGACCAGATGAATCCATAATTGCCTAATCTTACTGTTGGAAGGTTTTAGGTTGCAACTTAGGGTCAGGAAGTTAGCTCAAGGCCAAGTAGCTCCCTGAACTGAGTAGACAGATGACAGTCTGGCAAGGCCAAGGCAATGAGAGTTCACAAGGCAAAGTCCCAGAGAGGAGATGACTGCAGAAGAAACAAATCTGGAGGTCTGAAAAACCTGCCTTGTGTTCTCAGCTAATTACCTATTAGCACATGGGTGATGAAAGGGAATGATCCTAGAAGATCACACTCTGTGCTAATAGCTCCCATGCCCATCAGACACAATGATTCAAAGTGGAAACTGCTCAGCAGTAGGACAAATCAGTCCTGACAAAATCCTGTTCTGATCATTTTTAACAAAGCTCAAAAGCAAGACCCAGAAGAACACAGATATTTTCCTGTAAATGTGTCCCTCCCAGACAAAGTTCTAAAGAACTGGGTGTGGTGACACATGCCTTTAATACCAGCATTTGGGAGGGAGAGGTAGGAGAACTGTCGTGAGTTCAAGGCCACCCTGAGACTACATAGTGAATTTCAGGTCAGGATGGGCTAGAGTGAGACCCTACCTTAGGAAATCAGAAAAAAAAAAAAAGCTCTAGAATAATTAAAGCAAGCATCAAAATATACAGCACTCAACAAGATAAAATTCACATTGCCTGATATCCTATCAAAAACTACAGGGCATTACTTACAAAGTGAGAAAAACCACAGAAGACTACAGGGACCAGCTATGCAGCTCCAGAACAACTTCAGGCACACTCCACAGCCTCCCCTCCCCCAACCAACAGCACCGGGAACCACTGGAGAACTCAGAACTCCAAAGGATCCCGGCCACCCCTCAGTACAGAGTGTCCAGCACAGTAGATCTGAACACCAGACCCAACCAGCCTAGCTGAGCACACAACACAACAAAGAGGGAACCAGGCAGACACTCCGCATAGGTGAGACCAGAAGCCATCCCAACAGGTAACAGGGCCTCCATACACTGGAATACCCACTCCAAAGCTAGGCATTGAGTCCTGCAGTGGTACTGCTATTCTGACTATCCATATTAGGGCAGGTCATGTGTAAGACTTGATTGATGTACTTTTGGTCAGCTTTGCCATCCTTAAATCAGCGTAGTTTTGAGGTTGACTTTTCTTGCTTTTGATATTTCCTGATTTATAGTGTCTTTTTGTCTTTTCTTCTGTTCTTCTTGGGGGTAGGGTTTCACTTGGGCCCAGGCTGAGCTGGAACCCATTACAAACCAGCAATTTCAGCTTCTCAGTTCATAGGATTAAGGGTGTGGGTCAGCACACATCTTTAGAAACTTTGGCTTTATTATATAATCTGTTTGCTTTAATTGCCACTCTTGCATAAATACACTGTGCTGGTTTTGATTGAATGTGTATATTGCTCAATTGAATTTCAGATTTTACCTGTATTTGCTCCACCCTGCCTACAGAATACTTGCATAGAAGGCAAACTCAACCCCTATGATCACTTCTGCAATTACTCTGGGAGTAGAAGAGCCACACCTCCATCTTAAGCTCCTACCCTGAAGATATATAACTTCTGATTTACACATCTAAGAATACAGTGGGATAATTAGAAAACCCAAGCATCAAATTAATTCAAGAGGCAATAATCTCTATATTATAATACAAGAAACACACACAAAAAAAAATAAAAACAGCTGGGCATGATGGGGCATACCTTTAATTCTGCACTTGGGAGGCAGAGGTGGGAGGATTGCCATTAGTTTCAGGCTACCCTGAGACCACAAAGTAAACTTCAGGTCAGCTTGGACTAGAGTGAAACCCTACCTCACAAAAAAAAAAAAAAAATCGGGCTGGAGAGATGGCTTAGTGGTTAAGCACTTGCCTGTGAAGCCTAAACTAAGGACCCTGGTTCAAGGCTCAATTCCCCAGGACCCACGTTATCCAGATGCACAAGAGGGAACATGCGTCTGGTGTTCGTTTGCAGTGGCTAGAAGCCCTAATAGGCCCACTCTCCTCTCTGTTTGTCTGTCGCTTTCAAATAAATAAATAAAAATAAACAAAAAAAATTTTTTAATCAAGACAGCCAGGCGTGATGGCGCACGCCTTTAATCCTAGCACTTGGGAGACAGAGGTAGGAGGATCACTGTGAGTTCAAGGCCATCCTTGAGACTAGAGTGAATTCCAGGTCAGCCTGGGCTAGAGTGAGACCCTACCACGAAAAACCAAAGATTAAAAAATTTAAAAAATCCAGACAGTATGATTCCACCAAAAATTATAAATACATCAGAAATGTCCTTCAGTGAGACTGATTTAGATAAAATAGCTGACAAAGAATTCAAAAGAATTAATATAATTATGTCCAAAAAAAAAAAAAATCAAAGAAAGAACCAAGGGAATCAAAGAAGAAAACAAACTCATGTAGGGATCCCGAGAGAACACAGAAAACCAATTTAGTGAAATAAGATCAATACAAGACATGAGTAAGGAAATATAAATACTGAAAAAAAAAAACCACCAATCAGAAATACTAGAAATGAAAAACAGAGTAGTCAAGTATAAAACTCTGTAGAAAGTCTCACCAAGAGAATGGATCAAAGAGAGGACAGAATATCTAAACTAAAAAACAAGGTAGTAGATTTAGGACACCGCAACAAAGAGAAAGATAAACTAACAGGAAGGTATGAATGGGAATTTCAAGATATTCAGGACGCTATGATGAGATTAAACATAAGAATTCAGGGTACAGTAAAAGGAGAAGAAGTTTATTCCAGAGGCATAGTCAGTATTTTCAACAAAATCATAGAAGAAAGTTTCCTCAAATAGGAAAAAAGATGCAAATACAGATACAGGAAACCTTTGGAACAGCAAACAGTCAAAACCAGGAAAGAACCTCTACTCTCCATATTATTATTAAACTACTAAACACACAAACCAAAGAAAATATATTGAAAGAAGTTAGAGATAAACATTAAGAGCCAGAAGGGCTTGGAATGATGTCTTCCAAGTTCTGAAAGAGAACTGTCAACCAAGATTACTATATCCAGCAAAGCTATTCATCCAAATTGACAAAGAAATAAGGACTTTCCACAACAAAAATGAGCTAAAAGAATATATGACCACCAAGCTAGCTCTACAGAAAATACTTGAAGGTATCCTTCACACTGAAGAGAAAGAAAAGCACACACATGAAGAAACGGTAAAAAAATACAAAAATAAACCACGTTCAAATAATAGTTAATACAAAAGAGTAAGAAAAAGCAGGAAGCACTACAAAATAAGAATGGCAAGAATAAATATACACTTTTCAGTAATAATGCTTATTATCAATGGTCTCAATGTACCAATCAAAATGGATTAAAATTGGCGGGATCCTTCTGTTTGTTGTCTACAAGAATCTCACCTCTCCATAAAATACAGACACTTTCTGTACTAGTCAGTTTCACATTGCTGGGCTGAACCTCCAAACCAGGCACAAGTTTTGGGAGGAAGGGATTTATTGATGCTTAACGATCTAGGGAAGGGCCCATAGTGGCAGAAGAAGCTGGCCCCCTTTCACAGGCCTATTAGAGAGAAATACCACCAGCAGCACCATAAGTAAGCAAGCACACTCCAGTAATCCCAGGCGGAATTTAAGCACTCTGCATGCCTTTGACTGGAATTCAAAATCTGCCCCATACCTTATGGCTGGACCATAGGCTCGGTCCACAGAGACACCTCCTCCAGGTAGGCAGCAGGCGATCTAAAGCTTTAATAAACTCCTGAATCGATTAGGGGGACATCCATTCAAACTGCCACAGTATCTTAGGGTAAAAGGATGAAAAATGGTATTTCAAGTAAATGGGCCTAGGAAAGCAGGTGTTGTTATCCTAATATCTGATTAGATAGACTTCAAACCAGCATCTAAAAAACACATATGCACTTAACATGGGGGCTCCCAGTTTCATTAAACAAACAGTATTAGACTTAAGGTCACAGATACCACTAAGCACAAGTGTAGTGGATGACCTCAATACCCCATTCTCATCAATTGACAGGTCATCCCAGCAAAAAATAAACAGAGAAGCATCTGGATTAAATGAGATCATAGAACAAATAGACCTAACATATCTACAGAATATTTCATGAAAATGCTGCAGACTACACATACTCTTCAGCAGCACATGGAACATTCTCTAAAATATTAGGACATGAAGCAAATCTTAACAAATAGAGGAAAATTGAAATAATTTCTTGTACCCTATCTGATCACAATGGAATAAAGCTATAAATCAACAGCAAGAAATACTATAGAGCACACAAAAAATCACTGAAACTAAATGGTACACTATTGAATGATGAATGGGTCATTAAAGAAATCAAGAAGGAGATATAAAAATTCATAAAACCTATGGGTCACAATGAAGGCAGTCCTAAGAGGGAAATTTATAGCTTTAAGTGCCTATATTAAAAACTTAGAGGAAATTAGAAATTAGAGGCCGGGCGTGGTGGCACATGCCTTTAATCCCAGCACTCAGGAGACAGAGGTAGGAGGATCACTGTGAGTTCAAGGCCACCATGAGACTACATAGTTAATTCCAGGTCAGCCTGGACTAGAGTGAGACCCTACCTCTTAAAAAAAAGAAAGAAAGAAAGAAGAAAGAAAGAAAGAAAGAAAGAAAGAAAGAAAGAAAGAAAGAAATTAGAGGGCTAGGACTAGAGAGATGGCTTAGTGGTTGAGCACTTGCCTGTAAAGCCTAAGGACCCTGGTTTGAGGCTCAATTTCCCAGGACCCACGTTAGCCAGATGCACAAAGGGGTGCACGCGTATGGAGTTTATTTGCAGTGGCTAGAGGCCCTGGCACGCCCATTCTCTCTCTCTCTCTATCTGCCTTTCTCTCTCTGTTTGTCGCTCTCAAATAAATAAAAATGAACAAAAAATTTAAAAAAAAAAGAAATTAGAGGGCTGAAATTAGAGGGGTTAGGCACTTGCCTGGAAGCCTAAGGACCCAGGTTCAATTCTCCAGAACCCACATGAGACAGATGCATGAGGTGGCACATGCAACTGAAGTTCATTTGCAGTGGCTAGAGGCCCTGTAGCAGCCATTCTCTCTCTCTTTCCCTCTCTCAAAAATAAAATAAATATATTTTTTAAAAAGAAATTTGAAAGGTTGCAAGTAAACAACTTAATGCTTCACCTTAAGGCATAAGACGAAGAAGAACAAAACAAACCAAAAATAAAAATTACTAGATGGGAAGAAATAATAAAGATTAGGGCAGAAATTAATAAAATAAAAACCAAAAAACAATACAAAGAATCAATGAAACAAAGAGTTAGAAAGAATATACAAGATTGATAAACCCTTAGCAAATTTGACCAAAGAAAGAGACACAAATTAATAAAATTAGAGATGAAAAAGGCACCATTATAACAGATGCCTATGAAATTAAGAAAATCATGTTGTACTTTAAGGACATTAAGAACTTTAAGAATACTCCACTAAGTTCAAAAATCTGAAAGAAATGGAGGATTTCCTTGATTTATATGACCTACCAAAATTAAATCAATATGAGATAAACTAAACAGACATAACAAGCACTGAGATCAAAGCTGTTATAAAAAATATATATATCTCCCAACTAAAACAAGCCTAGTCCCAGATGGATTCACAGGTGAATTCTACCAGACTGTAACAAAAGAACTAACACAAATGCTTCTCAAATTTCTCCATAAAATAGAAAAGACTATTGTTAACCTCTTTCTATGAAGCCAGTGTCACCCTGATACCAAAATCAGACAAAGACAGAACAATAAAAAGAAAATTATCAGCCGGGTGTGGTGGCGCACGCCTTTAAAATCCCAGCACTCGGGAGGCAGAGGTAGGAGGATCACTGTGAGTTCGAGGCCACCCTGAGACTCCATAGTGAATTCCAGGTCAGCCTGCGCTAGAGTGAGACCCTACCTCGAAAAACCAAAAAAAAGAAAAAAAGAAAATTATCAAAGGAGAAAGTGTGTGTGTGGGGGGGGAGGGAATTAACATGCGATTTTTTTTATAATCATAGAAAATGCTAATAAAAATTTAAAAAAAATTAAAAAATCTAACAGGATATAAATAATAAAAAGAAAAGAAAATTAGTGACCAAGCTCCCTCATGAACATAGATGCAAAAATTTTCAATAAAATACTGGCAAACAAAATAGAAGACTATATCAAAAAAAAAAAAAAATCACTCACCCTGACCAAGTAGGTTTTAATCCCAACAATGTGGGATGGTTCAATGAGTGTAATACTATATAAGTTGACTGAAGGGCAAAAAGTACATAATCGTCTCAATAGATACAGAAAAGGCATTCAACAAAATCCAACATCCCTTCATGGTAAAACTTCTAAAGAAACTAGGAATAGAAGGAATATATCACAACATAATAAAGGCTATTTATGACAAACCTACAGCCAACATTATACTAAATGGGGAAAAACTTGAAGCTTCACCACTAAAATCATGAACAAGACAAGGATGTCCACTGTCCCCACTTTTGTTTAATACAGTACTAGAAGTCTTAGCTATAGCAATAAGGAAAGAGACACACATAAAAGGGATACGAATTGAAAAGGAAGAGATCAAATTATCATTATTTGCAGATGATATGATTCTACATATAAAGGACTCTAAAGACTCTACCAGCAAACTTTTAGAGATGATAAACACTTATAGTAACGTAGCAGGATACAAAACAAACCCACAGAAATCAGTAGCCCTCCTACATGCTAATAACAAACACACAGAGGATGAAATCAGGGAATCACTCCCATTCACAATTTCCTCAAAAAAAAAAAAAAAGTACCTTGGAATATATCCAACCAAGGAAGTGAAGGATTTCTACAATTAATACTTTAAAGCACTCAAGAGATAAACTGTAGAAGACACTAGGAAATGGAAAGATATCCCACATTGTTGGATTAGAAGAAGCAATATTGTGAAAATATCAACCTTACCATAAGCAACCTACACATTTAATGAAATCCCCATCAAAATTCCAATGGTATTCCTCACAGAAATAGAGAAAACAATCCTGTTTTGGTCAGGTTCACATTGTTGGTAGAAATCACCCAACTAAGAGCATCATGTGGGAAAAAGAGGTTTATTTTGGCTTATAGGCTCAAGGGGAAGCTCCACAATGGCAGGGGAAAATGATGGCATGAGCAGAGGGTGGACATCTCCCCCTGGCCAACATAAGGTAGACAATAGCAACAGGAGAGTGTGCCAAACACTGGCATAGGGAAACTTGCTATAACACCCATAAACCCACCCCCAACAATACACTCCCTGTAGGAGGCATTAATTCCCAAATATCCATCAGCTGGGAACCCAGCATTCAGCCCACCTAAGTTTATGGAGGACACCTGAATCAAACCACCACATTCCGCCCCTGGCCCCCATAAACAGATATCCACACATGATATAAAATAGAATGCATTCAGTATGACTTTAAAAGCCCCCATAGTTTTTATCAATCCCAATGATGTTCAAACATCCCCATAGTCCAAGATCTTTTAACCGAGCCATAATAAGCCAAAAACAATCCTCCCAAAAAACCCATAATGACAAAGAATACATACTCATACTGCAAAAGATGGTATTGGGCATAGCAAAGAAATATTCAGTCAATACAAGATTTAGAACAATCAGGACAAACATGAAACTCTGTAGCTCCAAATCCAACAACTCTAGCCAGTGACAAATCTCCAAGTCTGATAATTCTAACCAGCAACAAGTCTCTGGCATTCCAATTCCGCCCTTCCAGCTAGGCTACTCACAGTTCTGAAAAACTTCATTGGGGCAAGCAGCTTTCCTTAGCAGCCATCTCATGGTCCCAGCATCTCCACTGGGTCTCTACTGTAATCCATGGTTTATCCTCATGGCTGCATTTAGTCTTCATACAGGCAATCAGCAAACCTGCTTCACACTGCCCATGGCCATTTCCAAAACACAAGACCATGTTGCAAACTCAATGATTCCTCTCTTTTCTGCATTTCTTATACTCTACAATACCAGTTAGGGTGCCAATTGATTAATTCAAGGGGAATAAAACAGACTTTGAAGAATAGTACACTCCTTGAGCACTCAGACCCCTTCAAAAGAGTCTACATTCTTCCTGTTGCCCCAGTGCAGGTCAGCTGGCCCAATCTCAGAGGTTGTAAACCTCTCAACTGCAGCTGAATGGACAGCAGTTCACCCCCCAATTTTTTTTCTATGCCATATCTCTCTGCTCACACCAGTTTATTTCTATGCAAAGCAACCCTGAACAACTTCTTAGGACACAGGCATAACTGCAAGCTTTTCACACATACTGACTCTAGCCCAGTCCAAGCAAAGCTCTTTCTCACTGTCATAAGCCAAACCTCACAACCCATAGTTCTTACTGCATTCAGGTCTTGCAGCTCTGACCAGAATATTCAATCAAGCTGTACTTACACTGCAAGGCATCTCTTAGGCCAAGGTTTCAAGTCCTTCCACATTCCTCTTGAAAATCAGCTCCAAAAGGCCAAAGCCACACAGTCAGGTATCTAGCAGCAATCCCACTCCTCCATACACTTTACTGTTGCAGTAAGGTTCATATTGCTGGTAGAAATAACTCTACCAAGAGCAGCTTGTGGGAAAAAGAGGTTTATTTTGTCTTACAGGCTCGAGGGGAAGCTCCATGACAGCAGGGGAAAATGATGGCATGAGCAGAGGGTGGACATCACCCCCTGGCCAACATAAGGTAGACAATAGCAATAGTAGAGTGTGCCAACCACTGGCAAGGGGAAACAGGCTATCACACCCATAAGCCCACCCCCAATAATACACTCCCTCTAGGAGGCATTAATTCCCAAATTTCCATCAACTGAGAACCTAGCATTCAGAACACCTAAGTTTATGGGGGACACCTGAATCAAACCACCACAAACCCTAAAATTCATTTTGGAAGTACAAAAATACTCAGAACCAGGCATGGTGCCACATGCCTTTAATCCCAGCACTTGGGAGGCAGAGGCAGAGGTAGGAGGACCACCATGAGTTCAAGGTCACCCTGAAATTACATACTGAATTACTTGTCAGCCTGGACTAGAGTGGAAAGTGTGAGGGGCTCTGCCTTCTCTTTTGCTTATTTCTCATTACTGGTCAGGGACCCAGTGTTACTCTTTTATTTGCCACCACCTGGTCAGATGGTGTGCCAAAGTATGATGACTGCTTCTGAATGATTGTGACAGGGGCTTGAGTTTTCCCAGTACACATGTGCTGCCTTGCAATATAATGAGCAGAGAGCTCTTTGTTCACAGGAGTGACTAAGTCTGAACCAGCAGCCAACCTCCTACTCCTGCAGGGTAATAGTTATGATTTTTTTATTCCAAATCCTACCCACAAAGCTGCGTGGGAATCTTAAAACAATGCATGAGTGTGGAAATGTGTGTGGGCTGTACATGTTATATGTGTTCTATTTTATGTTTCCTGGTTAAAACATTGTGAATATCCCAGTGTTTTGTGAATACACTCAATTGAAACTATTCTTCTTTCTATGGCTATCAAACAAGAATATGTCCATTTTTATGTGATCTTGGAAGCCAAGCAAGGTTGGACCTGGTTAGTACTTGGATAACAAACTATTTTTCTAGTGAGGTTTGATGGTGCATACCTATCTGTAATCCTAGAATTTAGGAAGCTGAGGCAGGATGACCACCAAGAGTTCAAGGACAGTCTGGGCTACATGGCAAGACTCTCTCTCACAGTGATAGAGAAAGAGAAGAAGGAGGAGGAGGAGAAAGAGAAGGAAGAGAAAGAGGAGGAAGAAGAAGAAATGAAGGAGGAGGGGGAAAGAAGAAAAAGGAAACTATTTTCTTCAAATCATATCATGTTCATTCCAAACCTTACCTAGACATAGAAAGTAGAGGAATGCTAAGCATTATAAACACTGTTTAGATTTTGTTTGTTTGTTTGTTTTTTGAGGTAGGTTCTCACTCTAGCCCAGGCTGATCTGGAATTCACTATGAAGTCTCAGGGTGGCCTCAAACTCATGGTGATCCTCCTACCTCTGCCTCCCAAGTAGTGGGATTAAAGGCATGAGCCACCATGCCAGGCTACTGTTTAGATTTTTTCTTTTCAGCATGATGGTGCCTGCACGTACTCTCAGTACTCTTGAATTTGAGGTAAGAAGAGCAGGAGTTCAAGGTCATTCTTGGGTACATAGTTGTTTGAGGCTAGTCTGGGATACATGATATCTTAATTTTTCCTTGTTTTAGATGATATCAGGCACATTCAGGGTAGTAAAGCCATAGAAATTTTTCTTCTTTTAAAGCCAGGTTGGTTTATTTCTGACACTTGCAGGGTTGATTCTTTGCAGTGAACAGAGTGTGCCACTTGCCATATTTTCCCTGGTCAGCATTTGTCATCTTTTAAATTTTGTTTGTTTGTTTGTTTTTGGTTTTTTGAGGTAGGGTTTCACTGTAGCTCAGACTGACCTGGAATTCACTATGTAGTCTTAGGGTGGCCTCGAACTCTCTGCAATCCTCCTACCTCTGCCTCCTGAGTGCTAGGATTAAAGGTGTGCGCTGCCATGCTCAGCTAAAAATTTTAATGAATTTATTTGAGAGGGAAAGAGAGAGAAAAAGAGGCAGACAGAGAAAATGGGCACACTATGGTCTCTACTTACTGCAAACAAAGTCCAAATGCATGCTCCACCTTGTGCATCTGGCTTTACATGGGTACTGGGAAATAGAACCTGGGTCCTTAGGCTTCACAGGCAAGCCCCTTAACCAGTAAGGCACCTCTTCAGTCCAGCATTTGCCATCTTAATTCCTAGACTAATCCTACTTCCAAGGGATGGTCTTGGAAATGTGTGAAAGTTAAGTAACTGACACATGTGGCAAGGAGCTAAGGAGAATCATTAGAGAGCTTAAAAAAAAAAAAAAAAAGATCAGAGATATAGTTTATGTAGAGACTTCCTTCTTTGGAAATAGGTAGCTGGGTGTAAGATAGTGGCTTATAAATACTTTGCTCTGGGGCAAGGAGAGAGAAGGCAAGTAGTGCTAGATAGACCTTGCAGGGCATGTGAAGCAGGTAAGAGGTAATCTTTAGGGTTGCCAAGACAGGAACATGGTCATGAGAAGACTTGGAAGAGGGCTGTCTACAGTGAGAAAAATAGTGTCACCATAAGTGAAGGAAAGTATTTTTCCTGTCATTTTTGTTTAACCCTGCCACTCCACAGTGATAGTAGTTTGGTAAAATCAATATGTGGTAGTTTCAAATTTGCCAGGTAAAGTATGTATGGTACTTTAGTAGTGTGAATGTTCAAAGTGTGTTAAGATTTCTCAAACTTGAGTTGAAATCAGTCTCATGTAAATGAGCAAGCAAATAGAAACATATTTAATAACAAATACAAACATATTTTATACTTTGTAAGATTTTGGTTCTATAGATTCCTAGATTAGGTTACATAGGGAAATGTACTGAATATTTTACCCTAATGGTCAGTATGAACCAGAACTTGAAATTGTTCATATGCAGGACATATGGCCTCATAATGACACTCTACAAAGAGTGGATCGCATGCATGATGGTGGTTCCTTTAAGATTATGTCACCTTAACAACACATTGCTCAGAATGCACCCTGTTGAGAGTTTTATGATTATGTGTTGACATGGTCAATTATACATGTGCTTTACTTAAGTTCTTTGGATGTTCTTCTCTATTAATTCAGCTGTATTATATATGGATCAGTGCCTATTGGCTTATTTTTACCCCTTTCTCACTATGTGTCATTGCATTAATCAGAGTTTTCCAGAGAAAGGGGACTGATAGGAGATTTAGCAATGCACTGGTTGACTACCTGCTAATTGAATTGACTTACACAATCTTAGAGGTAGAGGGAGTCTCATGATCTGCACTTCTCACCATCAAGCTAAGGACCTAGAAAATTTGGTGGTATAGTTCTAGCCTAAGTGCCATGGCCTAAGAAATAGAAAAGCAGATAGTACAAATTCTAATCTTAGTACAAAGGCAAGATGTCCCAGCTCAGAGATAAAGAAAACAAATTTGGGGCTGGAGAGATGACTTAGCAGTGAAGGCACTTGCTTGGAAAGCCAAAGGACCCAGGTTTGATTCTCAGTGACCTGCTGCCCAAGGGTCTTATTTATTTATTTATTTGCTTACTTGCTTATTGATCAGTTTTGTTTGTTTGGTTGGTTGTTTGGTTGGATTTTGAAGAGGTAGGGTCTCACTCTAGCCCAGGCTGATCTAGACTTCACTATGTAGTCTCAGGCTCACCTTGAACTCACACAGAACCTCTTACCTTGGCCTCCCAAGTGCTGGGATTAAAGGTGTGTATGACTATCTATACCTGGCTACTTGGTTTGTTTGTTTTTTAAATTTTTTGTTTATTATTTATTTATTTGAGAGTGACAGAGAAAGAGAGAGAGAGAGGAGAATGGGCACTCCAGGGCCTCCAGCCGCTGCAAATGAACTCCAGATGCGTGCGCCCCCTTGTGCATCTGGCTAACGTGGGTCCTGGAGAATTGAGCCTCGAACTAGCGTCCTTAGGCTTCATAGGCAAGCGCTTAACCACTAAGCCATCTCTCCAGCCCTACTTGGTTTTTCTTGAAGCAGGGTTTTACTCACTCTGTGGCCCCAGGCTGGACTTGAACCCATGGCAGTTCTTCAACCTCAGCCTAGCATAGCTGGGATTAAAGACATTATTTGCCTTTTTTTCCCTCCCCTCTCTTTCATAAATAGATAAATAATAAAATATTTTTTAAAAAAAGAGAAAGAAAAAAGGGGTCTGGCGAGATGGCTTGGTAGTTAGGGAGCTCACCTGAGAAGCCTCACAACCCGTGTTCAGCTCTGCAGGACCCCGATGCACAAGGTGACACAAGTGCACAAGGCTGCAAATGGGCACAAGACAGCACGTGTGTCTGGAGTTCGAGTTCAACGGCTGGAGGCCCTGGTGCACCAATTCTTTCTCTCCCATTAAAAAATATACATATATATCGGGTTTTCGACGTAGGGTCTCACTCTAGCCCAGGCTGACCTGGAATTCACTCTGTAGTCTCAGGGTGGCCTCGAACTCACAGCAATCCTCCTACCTCTGCCTCCTGAGTGCTGGGATTAAAGGCATGAGCCACCACACCGGCTTTCATAAAATTTTTTTTAAAGAATAAATACCTCTTGTCATACTGAAACTGAGATAGAAGCCAGCTCCCTGCCCACTAGTCCTCATTGCGCTGGAAAGTGCTACGCAACGTGCTGGGGGATAATGGGATGCACATAAAGCCAGCTGCACAAAGTGGTGCATGCGTTCTTGAATTCTTTTGTACTGGCAAGAGGCTCTGGTGCACCCATTCTCTCTCTCTCTCTTTCTCGCTCTTCTCTCTCTCTTCTTGCGAATAAATAACTTTTTTTAAAAGAGTATAGACCAATGGAAGTATGATGAATATGAAATATTTTTATACAATTAAGTTCTCAACAAAAAGATGAACACTAAATGCCTCTCCTTCTTTAAATAGGCCTATTTCCTCCATCCCTGGGCCACTTTCATCTGTGAATATGACATCTGGCTGGCTCCAGATTTTTTAGCTCAGAGGAAAGGAGAAAGGAAATAGAGACAGATGGCCTAGTTTCTCAGATGATTAGAGGATGAAAGCGCCAATAGATCCTGGCTCCACAAAGAGGGAGGAAAATAATGAGTTCTGTTTCAGATATGTTCACTTTGAAGTTTTTGTACCATCCCAGTGGGGGCACATACTGGCCTATTCTCTACGTAGGAAGTCTTTCCTTGTCATAGGAAACACAGGGTCCCCTTTTCAGAGTCTTAACATCATCGATAAAACCATTGTAAGGGCTCAGGAGGGGGATTAGTAGTTAAAGGTGCTTGCTTCCAGTCTTCACTATGGTTCAATTCCCCAGTGCCTGTGTAAAGGCAGATGTACAA
This sequence comes from Jaculus jaculus, assembly GCF_020740685.1. Lineage (NCBI taxonomy): Eukaryota > Metazoa > Chordata > Mammalia > Rodentia > Dipodidae > Jaculus > Jaculus jaculus. Next base: position 83,467,978 of record NC_059102.1, read on the forward strand.
AGGGGGGTGGCACATGAGTCTCAAGTTCATTTGCAGTGGCAAGAGTCGCTAGTCATTTTTTCTTTCTCTCTCTTTACAAATAAATTTTTTTTTTAAAAAAAAAAGCATTTCAAACCAGACACAGAGCCTTGAGATGTAGCTCAGTTGGCAGAGTGGTAGCCTAGCACTCATGAAATCCTGAGTTCAAGCCCCAGTCGCAAATAAAACCAGGAATAATGACTGTTAAGATCAGGATTCAGGGCTGGAGAGATGGCTTAGCGGTTAAGCGCTTGCCTGTGAAGCCTAAGGACCCCAGTTCAAGGCTCGGTTCCCCAGGTCCCACGTTAGCCAGATGCACAAGGGGGCGCACGCGTCTGGAGTTCGTTTGCAGAGGCTGGAAGCCCTGCCGCGCCCATTCTCTCTCTCTCCCTCTATCTGTCTTTCTCTCTGTGTCTGTCGCTCTCAAATAAATAAATAAAAATTAAAAAAAAAAAGAAAGTGTCCATTTACCTTGTTCTCCTGCAACCATGACTTTAAAAAAAAAAAAAAAAGATCAGGATTCATCCTGCTCTAATTACTCCAGATTGTATAAAAGCGTGGTTTCTCTGACTGTGCCATGCCCTGAGGGGCTCTGTTTTGCAAACAGCTTTGACTCCATTTTTTCCCCCTTTTTTGAGTTTTTTTGAGGTAGGGTATCACTCTAGGTCAGACTGATCTGGAATTCACTATGTGGTCTCAGGGTGACCTTGAACTCATGGTGATCCTCCTACCTCTGCCTCCCAAGTGCTGGGATGAAAGGCGTGCACCACCACACCCGGCTTTGACCATTTTGAATGTAAACACCGAGACAGGTAACTCTCCACTTGGGTAGGTCCATACGCAACACTCTCTGAGCAGCACCCAAGGCACAGACTGATGAATAACTTATTCCTAAATGTAAAAATAATACCACCCTATAAATTTATTAAAGTACAATGGGGCCTTATGAGCACAGGGATATATTAAAATCATATCACAAAGTCCAGATCTGAGAACTGATAAATCATACCACAATGAGGAAAGGGTGCCACACCCTCACTTGGACCTCATATAGAGGAGGACACCCAACACTGCAACAGTGATGCTCCTGTTGTCCCACCCGTGGCTAACAGGAGAAATCTGCTGACTCCTCCAGGGTTGTTAGGTTACCTCGATCCTAGAAAATGACCAACAGGTTTTGGTATTCCTCCTGCCCTGACACATCACAAGTAGTCTTTTTACCGCCTTATCTGCCTCCTGCTGGCCTCTTTGAAACGTTTTGAACTCTGCCACAGCCTCTTTAATCCTTGGTAGCTATTTTGTAACGTGTGTGTGTGTGTGTGTGTGTGTGTGTGTGTGTGTGTGTGTGTACAGTGTGAAGCATAGTGTATGTTATGAGAGTGAACATTTATAACTAAGATTGGAATGAAAAAAAAAAAAAAAACCCTGTTTGCCTCAGCCAGCATCAAGAGAGGTAGGACTACTTGGCAAGTGGCTGCCAACCAAACTACCATTTCTTGTAAGTTTCTTGTTATTCAGAAAGTTCTGGCATTATGGAAAGACATAAATCAGGGCTGGAGAGAGGGCTCAGTAGATAATGTGCTCACCACTCAAGCTCAAGTACCCGAGTTTGATCTCATCTCAAGGAATTTCCCAGACAGCACAGCAAAGAATGGCAGAGCTGGAATCCAGTGAGCAACCCTGCCTGAAATGAGGTGAACAGGCATAAAGCAAAAGTTGTTCTCTGACCTCCAGGTGCTGTGGCATATGCACACCTGCACTCACATGGGCATGTGTACACAGACATAAATAAACATTTAAAGTGACATAAATGCATTTCTCTCTGTTTCTCAAATAGTGTGTTCATGACAGTGACAAACACCTGTACTTGCTGCACTCCAGACGTGGAGGGAGGGGATCAAAAGTTCAGGACCATTTCTACACAGCCCTGCAAGTTCATTCAGCCTTGTTAGAAGTAGGTACAGCTGCTTTGGGGAACTTCAGTGCATGTATGTGTGTATACATATCATAGGGTATATTACATGTAAAGTATCATATGTTCCATATAAATCATTCAGTACATGCATGTATGTTTTATGCTTCTCTGGAGAATTTTAATGTGAATGGGCACACTAGGGCCTCCTGCCACTGCAAATAAATTCCACATGCATGTGCCACTTTGTACATCTGGCTTACCTGAGGACTGGGAAAACTAACCCAGATCAGTAAGCTTTGCAGCAAGTACCTTGAACCACTGAGCCATCTGTCCAGCCTAAGCATGAATTTGTGTGAGTGTGTGTGTGTGTGTGTGTGTGTGTGTGTGTGTGTGTGTGTGTGGTTTTTCAAGGTAGGGTCTCACTGTAGCCCATGCTGACCTGGAATTCACTATGTAGTCCCAGGGTGGCCTCGAACTCATGGCAATCCTCCTATCTCTGCCTGTCAAGTGCTGGAATTAAAGGCTTTCAACACCAGACCTGGCCCAAGTATACCCTTTTAAAAATTTACTTATTTATTTGAGACAGAAAGAAAGAAAGAGTGAGTGAAGGAGAGAGAGTGGGCACACTAGGACCTCCAGCCTCTGCAAACTAATTCTAGACAAATGCACCACCTTGTGCATTTGGATTTATATGGGTCCTGGGGAACTGAACCTGGCTCTTTTTGCTTTGCAGGCAAGCACCTTAACTGCTAAACTGTCTCTCCAGCCGCCCTCCCCAAAGTGTGCCTTTTTAAAGCTATGTCAAAGACTTGCTTTCATTATTTATACTTTCCTCACAATAATTACCAAGAATATACATTTAATCTCTCACTAGGAAGTTCCTGAGGCAAAGGGTGTAGTGTTTGTGGAAATCAGGCTGTGTTCTCCTCTAAATTCCTCCACATTGTGTGAAACTGTGGCTTCAAGGTGAGCCTTGTCCTCGGTGATTTCATTTTATGATGTAACCCTTGGATCCATTCTGAGTACAAATGTAGGGGAAGAATCGCTCTGCATATCACTGTGTATGCACACACCAACACCTCTTCAGTACCAGCTATGGGCACGGATAAACAATTTGTTTCTACAAGTAAGCCAGTACTTCCTATAAACTTATCAAAATATGCTGGGAACATAAAAGCATATGGAAGTATTAAAACCATGGCAGGGGTCTTGGAGAGATGATTGAGCAGTTAAGGCACTTGCCTGAAAAGCCAAAGGACCCAGGTTCGATTCTGTAGGACCCCCATAAGCCAGATGCACAAGGTGGCATATGTGTCTGGAGTTCATTTGCAGTGGCTGAAGACCCTGGCGTGTCCATTCTCTCTTTCTATCGGCCTCTTTCTCTCTCTGTCTCACAAGTAAATAAATAGAATAAAATACATTTTTTAAAATGGTAGGGCTAGAGAATGGCTCCGTGGTTAAAGGTGCTTGTTTGTAAGGTACAATGGCCCAGTTCAGTCCTCCAGTACCCACATAAAACCAGATGCTCCAAGTGGTGCATGCATCTGGAGTTCATTTATAGTGACAGAAGATCCTGGTGGACCCATACTTTCTATTTTTCTCTCTTCCTCTTTTCCTCCCTCCCTCTTTCTCTGTTTCCCTCTGTCAAATAAAATAAAATAAAATAAAATAAAGCATGAGAGAAAAACCAGGCTAACAACTTGTAACTAACCAGGACAATAAGGAAACACCACCTTCACCTGAACCCCATACTAAGGGAGACATCTAACACTGCAATGGAACAGGCCCAGTGACCCATCATCTGACCATGGACTTGTGCATTAAGGGACAGACAGGCAGAGAACTCCCAACTGGCCCTGGGGCTACAGCTTGATCTGAATTGTGTGACTTGCCCCACGGACTTCAATTATCACCCATCATCTGTCTAATCTAAATATCTGTTCACCCACCTGGACCCAGACCTGCAATTCACTTTTTTTTTTTTTTTTTTTTAGGTTAAGTGTAACTCTTCTGGGGCTGGAAAGATGGCTTAGCAGTTAAGGCACTTGCCTGTGAAGCCTAAGGACATAGGTTCAACTCCCCAGAACCCACATAAGCCAGATGTACATGGTCACCCACGCACCTGGAGTTCATTTGCAGTTTCCACTGAGCAGGTCTCTTAACCGATCAGAAAGCCATTGGTTACACCAAGGCTGTGTGGCACCATTGCACAGGTGTGTACTTCTTGTCAGGCTGGTTGCTTCTGAGTAGCTTAGACCCCTGCTTGCTCACACTGTTGTTGGCCACTTTCCCCCATAGTTCATGTAGCACCTTACAGCACTAGATGGCCGAACTGTCTGGGGTCTGGCTCTGTTCCAGGTTCCAACCAGGTCTCTCCATGTTCTGTGTTGGCAGCATAGGGTGTCCAGAAATAGGATCTTACCTTTTACTTCAGGTGGGTAATCAAGTGCTTTGAGAGAAGCCTGTCTTGTTTTGGGGACCTCATAAGTCTCTCCAATCAACAGCTCAATGTGTTATACTGATTTCTGGTCCTGGAAGTTTAATTCGATTTTTTTGAGGATTTGTTCAGGATCTTTGTATCTAAGTTCATCAAGGTTATAGACTAATAGTTTTCTTGTTATATCTCTGTCTGGCTTTGGTATTAAGGTGATGCTAGCTTTATAAAAGGAGATGGGAGGGCATTTCCTATTCTCCAACTGTGTGAAACAGTTTAAGAAAAAATTGATTTCAGTTCTTCAGTGAAAGTTTGATAGAATTCAGCCACAAAGCCATCGGTTCTGGACTTCTTTCTGGGGATTTTTTTATTACCTTTTCAATCTCCATGGGTGCGGTAGGTTTGTTTAGGAGTCTAATCTGCTCTGAGTTTAGTTTTAGTAGGTGGTATGTATCTGGGAATTCATCCATTTCTTCCAGGTTATCCAGTTTTGTGGTGTAGAAGTTTTTGAAGTATGTCCTGATGATTCTTCCAATTCCATTAATGTCTATTGTGACCTCTTTCTTTTCATTTCTGATTTATTTGAGACTTCTCTTTTTTTTGTTTGATACAATTGGCCAAAAGTTTATCAATCTTTTTTACTTTTTCAAAGAAATAGCTCTTCATTTCATCTTGATTATTTCTTTCCATCTGGAGCTCTTTGGGTTGTATCCTTCTTGTTTTCCCAGTGCCTTTAGGTGGATGGTTATTAATTTGGGATCTGTCCTTCTTTGTTATGAAGACATTCAGTGCTATGAAATTTCCCTTAGAACTGCTTTCATTATGTTCCATAAGTTCTGGTACATTGTGTTTTCATTATTATTTAATTCTAGAAATTTTACAATTTCTTTCACAACCCATTCATTATTTAAGTGTGTTGTTCAATCTCCAGGAGCAAGTAGAATTCCTTATGTGTCTCTTGTTACTTTCTAGATTTAAAACCTTGTGATCTGATATGATGCAGGAAGTTGCGTGAATTTTCCTGGATTTATGAAGGCATGCTTTATGGCCTAATATATGAGCTACATTGAAAATGTTCCCAGTGTTCTGAGGGGCTTGTCAATCAGAAAGTCAGAGCAAAAGGCCTACTTCTGTAGCATGCAGGCTGGGCCCAGGCTGTGCCAAGCCAGCAGCAGGGGTACCGGGGCCAGAGAACTAGGAGGTAGGGAACAAATCCAGAGCTCTGGCCTACTCACTTGATGGGCACCGTCAGGCATAGGAGATCCAGGAGTTGGGGACCCAGGTCCCACAATTCATTTCTGTGATTCTACACGCCCCCCCAAAGGCCATACACTCTGTGGCTCAGCCATTCAACACTGCAGCTAGCTCTGCTTACCTCCAGTAGCTTTCTGCCTGGGTTATGTCTTACCTAACTACCTGCTGTGACTGTTTTTGCAGCTGTCTCAGCTCTCAGCTTCCAGGAAGGTCTCTTTGAACCCCTTGAACTTTGCTGCATTCTCTTTAATCTTGTGGTCATTACATCACCTACACATATACATATTTAATTACTGTGTTGTGTGTAAAGTGAGAATATTAGCAATTAGGATTAGAGCAAAAGAGACTGTGTTTTTCAACAGCCAACTATCAAAAAAATTGAGACTGCTAGGCAAACTGCAGCCAAAACCAAACAATTATAGCTTGAAAATTTGTTATTCACTAAATTCTGACAACTATGGAAAGATAAACATATCTGTTTATATTTCTAGAACAGCATGCTTCTGACATTAAAGTGATTGCTAAATTTTTGTTGTTGTTTTTTTTTTTTTTTTTTTTTGAGGTAGAGTCTAGCATTAAACGTTTTATAATTGTTTTATTCTCCCAAGAAATTTGGAATGCAGGCCTATGCCACCAGAACTGGCAGGTATTTCCTTTTTGTTGTTGTTGTTTGTTTTTCTTTTTTTGTTGTTTTTTTATTTTTTTATTTTTTCAAAATTTATTTTTTTTATCTTTTCACAATTTTTATTAACATTTTATATGATTATAAAAAATATCCCATGGTAATACCCGCAACCTCCCCCCCCCCCACACTTTCCCCTTTGAAATTCCATTCTCCATCATATTACCTCCCCATCTCAATCATTCTACTTACATATATACAATACCAACCTATTATGTATACTCCTCCCTTCCTTTCTCTTCCCTTTATATCTCCTTTTTAACCTACTGGTCTCTGCTACTAAGTATTGTCCTTCTCACGCAAAAGCCCAATCATCTGTAGCTAGGATCCACATATGAGGGAAAACATGTGGCACTTGGCTTTCTGGGCCTGGGTCACCTCACTTAGTATAATCCTTTCCAGATCCATCCATTTTTCTGCAAATTTCATAACTTCATTTTTTTTTTTTTTACCACTGAGTAGAACTCCATTGTATAAATGTGCCACATCTTCATTATCCACTCATCAGTTGAGGGACATCTAGGCTGGTTCCATTTCCCAGCTATTATAAATTGAGCAGCAATAAACATGGTAGAGCACGTACTTCTAAGGAAATGAGATGAGTCCTTAGGATATATGCCTAGGAGTGCTATAGCTGGGTCATATGGTAGATCAGTCTTTAGCTGTTTTAGGAACCTCCACCCTGTTTTCCACAATGGCTGGACCAGATTGCATTCCCACCAGCAGTGTAGAAGGATTCCTCTTTTCCACATCCCCGCCAACATTTATGATCATTTATTTTCATGATGGTAGCCAATCTGACAGGAGATGGAATCTCAATGTAGTTTTAATCTGTATTTCCCTGATGACTAGTGATGTAGAACATTTTTTAGATGCTTATATGCCATTCGTATTTCTTCCTTTGAGAATGCTCTATTTAGCTCCATAGCCCATTTTTTGATTGCCTTATTTGATTCCCTATTATTTAACTTTTTGAGTTCTTTGTATATCCTAGATATTAATCCTCTATCATATATATAGCTGGCGAAGATTTTTTCCCATTCTGTAGGTTGCCTCTTTGCTTTTTTCACTGTGTCCTTTGCAGTGCAAACAATTATAGCTTGAAAATTTGTTATTCACTAAATTCTGACAAACTATGGAAAGATAAACATATCTGTTTATATTTCTAGAACAGCATGCTTCTGACGCTAAAGTGGTTGCTAAATTTTTGTTGTTGTTTTTTTGAGGTAGGGTCTAGCATTAAACTTTTTATAATTGTTTTATTCTCCCAAGAAATTTGGAATGCAGGCCTATGCCACCAGAACCAGCAGATATTTCTAAACAGATTTTTAAAATATTTTTGCTTTGATTATGTTGTTTTTCGTTTGGCACACTCTAATTGTGTTTAAATTTTACCTGTTATTTGTCTCATGCAGCCAAATAGAGCAAGCATTTAACTTATAAGCTAATAAGAATGCATTTTGAGCTAAAAAGCTGTTGATCTAGGTTGCTATGGAAACAAGTAAACCCACAGTTACAAATAACCCTCCGTTTTCTGTTCAGGAGCAAGAATGCCTTTGTAGCATTATCCACCCCCATAAGCCCAAACTCTTTCCTTTTTAAAATTATATATATTAGATAACAAAGGTAGGTTAATTACCCAACAAAAGTGTGTTTCTATATGGTTTATTCATAACATCTTTAGTTCTTTCGGTGTTGCTGTTTTTTTGTTTTTTTTGAGGTAGGGTCTCACTCTAGCCCCAGGCTTAAGTGGAATTCACTCTGTATTCTCAAGGTGGCCTCGAACTCACAGCAATCCTCTTACCTCTGCCTCCCAAGTGCTAGGATTAAAGGCGTGTGCCACCACGCCTGGCTATTTTTTGAGGGAGGGTCTCATTCGAGCCCAGGCTGGCCTGGAACCCACTCTACAGTGCCAGGTTGGCCTCAAACAGTAATCCTCCTACCTCTGCCTCCCGAGTGCTGGGATTAAAGGTGTGCGCCACCACACCTGGCTTTAACATTTTTAGTTTTGATTAGCCTGCCTGTACGCAGAAGCCATAGGTTGCTACAGAAATTCCCAGTGCTAGGGCTGTGTATTAGTCAGGGTTCTCTAGAGGAACAGAATTACTAGAATGAATTATTTTATAAAGGGAATTTATTGGATTAGCTTACAGTAGTCCAATAGCAGTTGCAGGCCTGAGAATCACCGAACCTGGTAGCTGCTCAGTCCACGTGGCCAGATGCCTCAGCAGTCCTGACCCGGTACTGCAGATGGTGCCGGAAAACCTGGAGGCCTCCTGAGGAGCCGGAAAGCCTGGAGGCTTCCTGAGGAGCCGCTGGGTTTCGATCCACGTGGGTCTTCAGTTGATGTTGGTCTTTAGTCCGCACTGGTCTTCAATCCACGCTAGAAGGTAGGGAGCAGCTCCGGCAGCCAAGTGGAAGGAAGGAAGGAAAAAAGGGAACTCTTCTACCCAGAGCTTCCTTATATCAAGTCCCTCTCTGAGTGGGGCGCCCACTCTGGGGGAAGGGCTCACCCTGGGAGAAAGACCTCCTCCTTTAGTTGATCCTTCCTAGAAGCAGCCTGTGGATTACTAACAGATCAAGTTGACAACACCTTAACTATCACAGGCTGGGATACCTCCCAATGACTTATTGGTCAAGGCCACTAAAACAATGCAGGTTATTGCCATTTCTCTTGGTTCTCCACCAGAACTAGATGGTAAAGACCCTTTTGCTGAAGACACCACATGTTTTAGTCGCAGGACATGGAAGAATCAAGCTGGAACTGGGCTTGAATCTTCCCCCCTGCTGGCTAGCTGTCATGGTGCCTTAAGTTCTATGCAGGTTGCTGAGGGAGAAAAGTCATCAATAGTCTCAACCAGCTGTGCCCCAGCAAGCTATACAACTGGCCAGACACGCCCAGGAGTGCAATAGTGGCATGTCTCTTATGGGGATAACTAACTGTTTTCTGATTTGATTTGAGGCCTGCTCCGTGGGAGGAATTTCATGCTTGATATTGAAACCCTAGTGAAGAGCCTGTGGCTTGAAAAGTCACAAGTGCTGGGGGAGAAGCAACTACGATTATTGACGGAGAAGGACAAAAAAAAAATCAAAATAGAAAAGAGACTAGTGGGAACAAAGAAGTGGATGGGGGTAAGGGGAAGAGGGGACAAAGGAGTGTAGTGGGAGGGGATTATGATCAGAGTACATTGTGTGTGTGTGTGTATATATATATATATAGAGAGAGAGAGAGAGAGAGAGACAGACAGAGAGAGAGAGAGAGAGAGAGAGAGAGAGAGAGACAGAGACAGAGAGACAGAGCTTTTTAATTTTAAAAGTTTAAAACTAAAAGAAGGGCTTTGCAACTATTTTTACTAGGGCCTTTCCCTGGTTTAATCTCTTTAAATAAAACCATTAAATGCAATTCAATGTTGTTCTTTCTCATTAGCTTTTTATTTTTTTTTATTTTATTTTTTTTGAGGTAGTGTCCCACTCTAGCCCAGGCTGGCCTTCAATTTACTCTGTATTCACAGGATGGCCTCAAATTCACAGTGATACTCCTACCGCTGCCTCCCAAGTGCTGGGATTAAAGTTGTAGGCTACCATGCCCGGCTCTCATTAGCTTTTTTAAATACAGTTACAGCTCTGTAATGAGTTTGACATCACAAAGTTCTCCTGCCAAGTTAACTTAAAATTACTCATGAAAAAATTTAAATGCCACATTATAGAGCTGGGGATATGGCTCAGCAATTAAAGGCACTTGCTTAGTAAGCCTATCAGCCTAGGTTCCTCAGTATCCACATATGCAGCCAGATGCACAAAGTGGCACATCTGGAGTTTATGTGCAGAGGCAAGAGGAGGCCCTGGTGTTCCCATTCTCTCTCTCTCTCTCTCTCTCTCTCTCTCTCTCTCTCTCTCTCTCTCTCTCTCTGCCTTGTAGTTTGAATAGATGCCCCCCAAGAGATTTACGAGTTTATTAAAGCTTTAGATCATTAGCCACTTGGCTGCATGAGGTATGTTTGGCGTCAGATTTGGAATTTCAGCTAAAGATATGCAATGTTTGAGCTTGGCCTGGGGTTTTGGAATGAGCTTGCTTTGTGGTGCTTGTGGCAGTGTTTCTCTCTACCTGCATAGACCTGTGAAAGGAGGCCAGCTTCTTCTGCTATTATGGAACTTTTCCTGGCAGCCAGGTTGAGTGAGTGCATGAAACTAAAGGACTTTCGGGAGGAGTTTCGGTGAACAGCTCTCTCAGTTTATTGTCAGTGAAATGGGTTCATAAGCACTTGGGGGTTGGGGGAGGACCCTAAGGGGATTGGATGTACCAAGTTCATTTCTGATGCCTCATTAGCATATAGTGACATTCATTCTAGCACATAGGCAATAGCGTGGGGGAGTCAGGTGATCTAGGGTCTCAGGTCTATGTGAAGGCTGCTGGCTGATAAGGAGTTTCCCAGGCAACTAGCCAAAGTTCACAGGGCTATGGGCAAAGCCTAAGTTCAGGTGTGCTGGGCTTGAGGAGGGAGTGGCCTTCTGTAGCCTGGGGGTCCTTAGCCATACCTGGCAGCTCAGGCCCCTCTCCTGAAGGCTCCAGCCTGTGCCGGGCAGTGCCTGACAACTCCCCCTTTGTTTTTATAATGTGGCAGTGTCATTCCAAATGAGTTCTTTATAGTTTACCATAGGTCCAGATAGAGTTAGGTGGTGTACAAGGACCTGATTAGTAACAACCTTAGCGATATGAGTTATTTGTTATCTGAGAAATTTGATGAGACACAGGACTACGAGCAATAGGGTTCCTGTAGTAAGGAGGGGGCTAAGGAGAAGCCAAGTACCTAAAGGGTTAGAGAACCAGGTGGTGGGGTCCTCAGGCTTGTAGCAGTCAAGCAGGTTAATAACATTTGCTTCATTAACAAAAAAAACCAATATTTTTGTCCCAAGACCATACATGCCTCCCCCCTCCAAATTCAGCACTACTGAAGTCCAAGACTAGACAGTTTTGACGTACCACACCCTCGAGAACAATTGTCTCTGGAGAAATTCTAGGCTGTTGGTCACCATAGGCACCCAGAGACAGGTCACGCCAAGTCCCACCAGCAGAGGGATGAAGATTTCTTTCAGTTGGTACAGATGTAGTTTGTAGATTTTTTTTCTTGTAGAGATACACATGTTAAGCAATTAATACTGTGGAACAATAAGTGGGAGAGGAAATATTTATGTATGGGGTGGTTACTCCTTTTGTACCAACAGCTGGTCCTTATTATGGAACTATTGAGCAGGCATTCAGCTCTGGTCAGCTTAGAGCTGGACAGGCAGAGAGACATAATTTGACTGGCATCAAAAAGGTGAGGCCTGTCCTTTGCAGAGCCAGGGACTCACAGTACACATGGAAAAATTGTTTCTTGGAACTGGGCAAGAGATAAGAAAATTTTTTACCTTCAAGGGTCTGGTCATCCTAGTTCTATCCCCCTTTATTTCTCCCTCTCATGAGAAGATACTCTAATTGCTATTAGATGGCAAAGGACAAAGACTTCAGATCCTGACTACTTCCTGCTGAATGGGACACAAAGTGGTGACTTGTTGCAGTTAGAGAGTCTCTCCCAGAGAGGGGAACTGTTCTAATGGACCCCAGAGTGCAGGAAGATAGTCTTGGAAGAGAACACTGGGGAGAAAGAATAAAAGTAAGGAGTTAACGAGAAGTGAGCACACAGCAAACTAGTCCCTTTTTTGTGGTTGAAGGAATCCCGGTAGACAGGCTTGGATTATCTCAGGACCATTGGAGGATGAGCTGGCTGAGATTTTCTTCCAGAACTGCTCATTAAATGGCACAGTAGTATTCAACATGGCTTGTAAAACAGGTGAGATATTAACAGAATTCTCAGAAACATGTTTACAACATTTAACCTTGATAATAGAGAGCCACTGGGTATTATTAAAGGCTATACAGGGCTGGAGAGATGGCTTAGCGGTTAAGCGCTTGCCTGTGAAGCCTAAGGACCCCGGTTCGAGGCTCGGTTCCCCAGGTCCCACGTTAGCCAGATGCACAAGGGGGTGCACGCGTCTGGAGTTCGTTTGCAGTGGCTGGAAGCCCTGGCACGCCCATTCTCTCTCTCTCCCTCTATCTGTCTTTCTCTCTATGTCTGTCGCTCTCGAATAAATAAATAAAAAATGAACAAAAAATATTTAAAAAAAAGGCTATACAAATATATTTTTGGTCTCAGAACTTATTTATATTTTATATTTGAAAATAACCCTTTTGACATCTATAGTTGTTTTTCTTTATTACAGAATTACAACTATGGGGAAAAGATGTCTTAATTTTTGTTTGTTTCCCCTCTTGGAAAGCTCTTGTTGTATTACTTAATAGGCCATTCATATAATTTAAGGTATTTTTATCTTTGGTTATACATTTCTTTCTGAGTGTTTAAGACCATGCAGATAGCCAAAATTTAATTGAGGATTAATCTTGGAGGTCACTAACGGCTCTCCACAGAGACTTTAGGGACCCAGGAGTAGCCCTATAGCTTACTGATGTTTTCTGTCTGTTAAGATGAGTCAGGGCCACGCTAGCCAAGTGATTTTCCCTTCTTTGGGAAGTCAGGAGGACTGATTGTTCCTCAATTGTGACTCTCCTGTTTCAGACTGTACACCAAATTTGTTTGGGTCTCTGTATCCTCCCTGCTTAGGAAGACAGGTGACTTACCAGAGGGCCAGTGTAGAAGTGTCCCATCATCTCCAGCGGTCTCATGCCTTGGGAGCACAGGCCAAAATATTGGTGCTTTTTGCTCCAGTGATTCCAATTGGCTTTGGCTTCTACATAGGTGATTAACACACTTAGGGCTGGAGACATGGCTTAGTGGTTAAGCACTTGCCTGTGATGCCTAAGGACTTTGGTTCAAGGCTCGACTCTCCAGGACCCACGTTAGCCAGATGCACAAGGGGGTGCACGCGTCTGGAGTTTGTTTGCAGTGGCTGGAGGCCCTGGCGCGCCCATTCTCTCTCCCTCTCTCTCTTTGTCTGCCTCTTTCTCTCTCTGTTGCTCTCAACTAAACAAAAAATAAAGAAAAAAAATATTTAGAAAGACTTAAAGAATGGCACAACAGCTTCTAGAATCATTTTGTCCAATTTTTTAAATTTTTGTTGTATTGTGGCAGCACAAGCCATATATCTGATGCACAAGAAGTAGGAACATCTCACACTTTAAATATCTAACATTTATAAATATAGGCAGAACCTATTATCAATCTTGAAAACAGTACCAATTGATTTACAAACTAATTTAACCTAGAAATTGTCAGAAAATGACAAGTAAAACGGTATAAAGTCTTAGCACCTGTGTTTGAAAATATCTTCAGTTAGTTTACATACCTGTGTGGGTACCAGTTACCCAGAGAACATTGGAAACAGAACCATAGAGCTTGAATATTATTTTTCTCAGATGAGGACTATTGTTTGAGCATGAGGCTGTACCCTAAAGTAGGGAATATGTCTTAAGAGTTAATTTTGTTATAAGCACTGGACTTAACATTCCAAAAATGAGAGAGTTACTTTACATACAGTAGAGCAGAATCTGATCTTTTTTTTTTTTAACCAAAACAGCTGGCTAAATTTTAATATAACACTTGACTTAAATTTAGCAAGTTATCCCAACATATTTTAGCCTGAAAATTAGTTGTTTTTTTTTTTTTCTTAAGAGTTTGTAAACAGTTGAAAAAATCTCTAACTTTAGGTACAGTGTTTAGGTTTAGCCTAAAAATTCTTTTATACATGCACATCTTTATCCACATACTTTAACATTTTGACCTAAGTACCACTCAAAAAGCATTTTAGGGCTGGAGAGATGGCTTAGCGGTTAAATGCTTGCCTATGAAGCCTAAGGACCCCAGTTCGAGGTTCAATTCCCCAGGACCCACGTTAGCCAAAAGGACAAGGGAGCGCACGTGTCTGGAGTTCGTTTGCAGTGGCTGGAGGCCCTGGCATGTCCATTCTCTCTCACCTCTCTCTCTCTCTCTCTCTCCCTCTCTCTCTCTCAGTCACACTCAAATAAATAAGAATAAACAACAACAAAAAGTTTAAAAAAAAAAAAGCATTTTAAACGAACATTCTTTGTCCCAACAGTGAAAAATTCCTTCCCAGTTCAACTCATTTCATCCCACTATTAAGCATCTTTCTTGTAAGGCTATTAAGAAAAACTATACAAAATTGATTAATCCTATTACTCATTGACAAGCAAGTAATATAAAGACAATTTTATGTCATTCACACCAATAACACACTTGGAAATGATTTTATTAGGAGTAACTAAGGCAAAGTTTGTTGCTATCTTGAAGCAGGCTGGCCTAGAAGTCAGGTCAGTTGCCTCCCCCTTTTAAGTAACAGGACATTACAATCGTTTTTTTAAAATTATTTTAAAATACCTGACAAATTATAAGAATTCTGTTGTTTTTAATAATCTATGTAAGTTGAAGTTGACCTAGGACATCATGTAACAAAGTATGGCATTGTTTACATAAAACTTCAGTTCATCATAGGCTTTAGTTAAACGTGACCTTTTTTTTTCTTTCTTGCCGCTTTTTGGTGTCTTGCTGGCAGGGCTTCGGTGGCTGGGCGGGGCTTGCATGCGCCTTAGGTCAGCCCTGCCCAGCTCCCAGGCACTCACCCTTATGAATTTGTAAATAGTTGAAAATCTCTAACTTTAGGCATGGTGTTTAGGTTTAGCCTAAAAATTCTTTTACACACGTACATCTTTTTTTTTTTAAAAGATTTTTTTTTTTAATTTTTATTTACTTATTTGAGAGCGACAGACACAGAGAGAAAGACAGATAGAGGGAGAGAGAGAGAACGGGCGCACCAGGGCTTCCAGCCTCTGCAAACGAACTCCAGATGCGTGCACCCCCTTGTGCATCTGGCTAACGTGGGACCTGGGGAACCGAGCCTCGAACCGGGGTCCTTAGGCTTCACAGGCAAGCGCTTAACCGCTAAGCCATCTCTCCAGCCCCACACGTACATCTTTATCCACATACTTTAACATTTTGATGTAAGTACCACTCAAAAAGCCTGTATTTGGAGGCTTTGCTTATGCACTTTCTGAGAAGAAAGAAACACCACAGAGAACTTTGTTGGCACTGGACTACCGGCATAAGGGCTGACTGTGGTCTGCTGCCCATGCTCAGAGAGTTTGATGAAGGTTAAGCTTGTAATGGACTGATATGCTTGGCTAAAGATATGGAACTAAAACTGGGCATGGTGCCATAGGCATTTAATCCTAGCACTTGGGAGGCAGAGGTAGGAGGATCACCATGAGTTCAAGGCCACTCTGAGACTGCATAGTGAATTCTAGGTCAGCCTGAGCAAGACTGAGACCCTACTTCAGAAAAAAAAAAAAAAAAAGATGGAACTAAAAAAATTAAGATTTAAAATTAGAACTCAAGGAAGTTTAAAATTACTGACACTGAGAGAGGCTACTAAAGCTGCTATTTTTATGGAGATATTACTATGATTAAGAATGTCCCAACTGCTTTACATTAAAACAATGGAAAGAGTGCCTGATGAAAGACCAAATGTTAAAAATGCCAATTCTTTTGAAGGGAGTTGATTGAAAGCAAGGAACCCACTTTTCAAGGTCATGATTTATTTCTTCCCTAAATTAACAATATATGGCTGTGTTCTACAACCTGCTTTTTGATTCAAAAGCATGAAAGATGTGTGGAGTGGGTCATAAAGTGCAAGAGTTTATTAAAGCTTTAAATCTCCAGACACCTGACTGGAGGAGGTATGTTTGGGGATAATCAGGAATTCCAGCCTAAAGACATGCAGAGTGCTTGGGCTCTGCCTGACTTCCTGGAGTGTGCATGCTTGGTGGGGCCACTGCTGGTGTTTCTCTCTTAGTGTGTGGATCTTCCCCTGGATTTGTAAGCTTCAAATAAATTACATTCCTCCTTTAAACTGTGCTTGGTTTGGAAGTTATTCCCAGCAATGTGAAGCTGGCTCCAACACTCTCCTTGCAAATAAATAAATAATATATTTTTAAATAAATAAATATCACATTATAGAGGCACATTATCCAAATTTCTAGAAGGCCTAAGGCGTCTTCAGCAATAAGAGTTTTACCCTTTAGCTCTGGTAGGTAACCAAATATTTTAGCAATGGCTACATTGGCAATTTTTTTTTTCTAATGGAGATCATGAGTGCTGGGACTAAAGGCCTACACCACCATGATGTTTCTTTTATTGTCTTTCTTTTTCACTTTAAAAATTATATAGGGCTGGAGGGATGGGTTAGCAGTTAAGGCCTTTGCCTGCAAAGCCAAAGGACCCAGGTTCCATTCTCCAGGACCCATGTTAGCCATACACACAAGGGGGCACATGCATCTGGAGTTCGTTTGCAGTGGCTGGAGGCCCTGGCATGCCCATTCTCTCACTCTCTCTCTCCCTCTTTCTCTGTCAAATATATTTATTTATATATATATATATATATATATATATATATATATATATATATATATTTAATTATGTATTATATTATATAACAGTTTGTACACTTTTATCCCCTCACTTCTTCTCCTGTTACCCTGGGGGCCCTCCTTAATTTATGTTATGTTATGTTATTCACTGTGGGATCATGAAAAATTCAGTCAGTCCCTGTGGAGTAGTGAAAGACCATGCCCCAGGATGTTCCTACCCACTCTGTGCCTCTTACAGTCTTTCCACCCACCCTCTTCTGCAATGTTCCCTGAACCATGGCAGACATGTTGGCAATCTGATTTAGTGTTGAGTTGTCTGCAGCCTCTGAATTTCTGCTTTGATGGGTTTTGACTGATAACCATGTCTGCCACCATCACCCTGGAGCTGGTTATCAGTCTAGCAGTAAGAGCAGTGTTCATGTCACCACTTCCTCTGCAATTTCCCCTGGGCCCTGGAAGATGGAGTAGAGGTGACATGTCTCATGGTGGAAAGTTGGTTATCTTCTTGTCTTATTTATGGATCTTGGTCCTCTTCTGTTTTCTCTGCCTTCTGTAAAATAAAGCAGATTCTCCAACCAAGAGTGAGAACAGCTTTGATTAAAGGGGGGATGCAAAGTTATTAGAGAGATTTTCTTGGTGTGTAAGCCCACCCCACTGTTCCTCTCCAAAGAACAGTGAAGGCTTCTTTCTGGGGTCTGAGTTTCTTGACCATGGGATTCTGACTTGGTTTCTAATACGAGATATGAGTTCTTTCCCATTTAGTAGGCCTCATGTCCAATCAAAGGACAATTGTTTATCTGCCAAGGCTACATGCCACTATTCCACAAGTGTGTACTTCTTGTCCAGATATCTCAGAGTCTGCTTTTTGATACTGTTGCTAACTGTTGTCCTCCAGCAGCTCCCATAGAGCTTTCCAGAACTATGAGAGCTAGCCAGGAGGGCGTTAGTTTCCCTTTTGGTTCCAGCATGGTATTCCAGTGTCCTGTGACTGCAGCCTGTGGGTATCTTTAGCAATGGGGTCTTATCTTTTAGCTCTGGCAGGTAATCAAGTGTTTGGGCCATGGCCTACATTGTTTTGAGGACCTCATGCTCCTTGGCCAATAGCTTGCTCTGGGCATTAAGCCAATTGTGGGCCTGGAATTTACCAGCCAGAGTCTGTGGTTTTAATGTTGCGCTTTTTTCACCTTCTCTCTGGACTGTCCCTGCTCTCTCTTTATTGATGGTTATTGAGAGGAACTCCCTCATAAAAAATTACAAAATAAAGGGAAATATTCTATCAATCAATTGTCAGAACACATCACAGTTACTGCTGGTTTAAATCCAAAAGCATTCCAAAACAACAGAAAAAGAAGGACCCATCTGAGAACACAGAGAACTTCAATATTCTGTGTTCCAACACACAGCTGCTACAGAGAATAGACAATAGCTTTGTAAACATTTTTAAAATTAAAATAGGCAGCCAGGAGCCAGGCATGGTGGCTCACGCTTTTAATCCCAGCACCCAGGAGGCGAAGGAAGGAGGATCGCTGTGAGTTCAAGGCTACCCTGAGACTACATAGTGAATTCCAAATCAGCCTGGACTAGAGTGAGACCGTACCTCAAAAAAAAAAAATTATAATAACTTTGATACTCAAAAAGTAGGCCTGGAGACATGGCTGAAGTCACTTGCCTGAGAAGCCTAAGGACCCAGGTACAATTCCTTAGTCAGTACCCACATAAGGCAAATGCACAAGATGGTGCATGTGTTTAGAGTTTGTTTTCAGTGGCTAGAGGCCCTGGCATGCCTATTCTCTCTCTCTCTCTCCCTTTCTCTCTCAAATAAACAAATGAGTAATACTACACATTTATATAAGATCAGCTGGATATATGGCTCACCCATTCAGGTGCTTGCCTGCAAAGCCTAACCAAGTTCAATTCCCCAGTACCCACCATAAAGCCAGATGTGCAAAGTGGCACATGTACCTGGAGTTTGCCACAATTGGAGGCCCTGGCACACCCATTCTCTCTGTCTGTCTCTGTTCTCTCTACATCTCTCTCTACTTTCAAATAAATAAATAAATAATTTTCATTGAACAAATTTTTAAGTCAGAAAATGTAGATGAGCAATGAGGACAGAAATTACTCCTGTGGTAATTATACTTCCTGCTGATAGGCAAGTTGAGACTTAAGTGATTAAATAAAACACACAGAAAAACCATCAGGGATAACGACTCATGTTCAGAGTGCAGGTCAGTGCTCAGCCACAGGCTTTGACACACTTTATTCAGGTCATGTAAGAAACCCTACTGCTGCTGTGCACGGACACATAGTCGTGCAAGCATGCACATGCAAGTGTTTCCATCTAGTGTTCCTTAAATAAAGAGTATTCTCATTGTTCAGCTGTGTGTCTACATTTTTACAAAATCATTTTCCCACTCACATTTTTCAAAGCTTTTTTGTTTTTTTTAAAATATTTTTTATTTTTATTTATTTATTTGAGTGACAGACACAGAGAGAAAGAGGCAGATAGAGGGACAGAATGGGTGCACCAGGGCCTCCAGCCACTGCAAATGAACTCGAGATGTGTGCGCCCCCTGTGCATCTGGCTAACGTGGGTCCTGTGGAATCAAGCTTCAAACTGGGGTCCTTAGGCTTCACAGGCAAGCGCTTAACTGCTAGGCCATCTCTCCAGCCCACTTACATTTTTCTTAGGGGAAAAAAAGTCCTTAGAAAAATTTAGTACCTGCATTTCATTTTAAAATACAATTCAGGACTTAATAAGATGCTATTGTATATATGTAAGTAGAAGAATAGATTAATGGGGTGAAAAGGCCTAAGTGAGGTCAGGGAAAGAGACTGAGTAAAGGAAAGGTGGAGGGAGGGCTAATCAAAATTTAAGAGGATATAAATAAGTCATATGGTGTTGCAGTCAGGTTCGTATTGCTGGTAGAAATAACCCTACCAAGAGCAGCTTCTGGGAAAAAGAGGTTTATTTTGGCTTACACTCTTGAGGGGAAGCTCCACAATGGCAGGGGGAAAGTGATGACATGAGCAAAGGGTGGACATCACCCCCTGGCCAACATAAGGTGGACAATTGCAACAGGAGAGTGTGCCAAACACTGGCATGGGGAAACTGCCTTAACACCCATAACCTGCCCCAACAATACACTCCCTCCAGGAGGCATTAATTCCCAAATTTCCATCAGCTGGGAACCCAGCATTCAGAACACCTAAATTTAGAAGAGGCACTTGAATAAAACCCCCACATTCCACCCCTGCCCCCATAAACTGATATCCATACATGATGTAAAATGCAATGCATTCATCTAACTTTAAAAGTCCCCATAGTTTTTATCAATTCCAATGATGTTCATATATCCCCATAGTCCAAGATCTTTTAACTGAGCCATAATACCAAAAAATAACCTCCAAAAAACCATAGTCATACAGAATAAACATTCACACTGCAAAAGATGGCATTGGGCATAGCAAAGGAATATTCAACCAATACAACATTTAAAACAATCAGGGCAAACATCAAATTCTGTAACTTCAAGTCCAAAAACTCTAATCAGTGACAAATCTCCAAATCTGATAATTCTAACCTACAACAAGTCTCTGCCATTCCAATTCTGCCCCTCCAGCTAGGCTACTCACAGTCCTAGAAAACTTCATTGGGGCCAGCAGCTTTCCTTAGCAGCCATCTTGTGGTACCAGCATCTCCACTGGGTCTCCACTGCAAGCCACGGTTCATCCTCGTGGCCCCATGGGGTCTCCATGCAGGCAACCAGCAAACCTGCTTCACACTGCCCATGGCCATTTCCAAAACATAAGAGCATTTTGCAAACTCAATGACCCTCTTTCCAGCATTTCTTATACTCCACAATACCAAGTAAGGTGCCAATTTGTTAATCCAGGGGGGAATAAAGCATATTTTTAAGAATAAGACACTCTCTGAGCACTCAGGCCCCTTCAAAGGAGTCTACATTCTTCCTGTTGTCCCAACACAGTTCAGCTGGCCCAATCTCAAAGGTTGTAATCTCTCAGTAGCAGATGAACAGGCAGCAATTCACCCAATGATTTTTCTTTCTGTCCCATATCCCTCTGCTCATACCAGTTCATTTATATGCAAAGCAACCCTGCACAACTTCTCAAGACCTGGGCATAATTGCAAGCTTCCTGCACAAACTGCTATCCCAGTCCAGGCAAAGTTGTTTCTCACCCTCATAAACCAAACCTTACAGTCCATAGTTCTTACTGCATTCAGGTCTTTCAACACCCATAAGCCCGCCCCCAACAATACACTCCCTCCAGGAGGCATTAATTCCCAAATTTCCATCAGCTGGGAACCTAGCATTTAGAACACCTAAGTTTATGGGGGACACTTGAATCAAACCACCACATGTGGAAACCTACTTTTTTGGACAATGGAACACTCAGAAGCCATAGATTGTTCCTAGAAAATTTTCAGTATCAGGGATGGGATACCTCCCAGTGAGTTGTTGGCCAGGGGGAGGTCACTGATATCCCCAAACATTACAGGCCATTGCCAAGGCCCTTGGTTTCCCACCAGAAATAGATGGTAAGACCCTATTGCTGAAGACTCCACAACTTGACCTGCAAGATCACTGAGAAATCCTGCTGGGGCTGAGTTGCAAACCTCCTCCCTGTAGGCCAGCTGACAGAAAGCTGGAAAAAGCTACACTGCATGCAGTTCAATGGGAGAGAGAGAAATCACCAGTGGAGATACTCAACAGTGGACACTGAAAGCCTTAAATTTGGCCAGCCAGGCCAAATGAGCCAACAAGTGCAATAGTGGCATGTCTGTCATGGGAGAAACCAACTGCGCTCTATTTTGACTGGAAGCCCACTCCATGGTGGGAATACATCCCTGATACTGAAAACTTGCAACAGGGGTAGTCATGAGCCCTAGGGGTGTAACATCTGCTGGTGTATGGCTTAATGTGTATACTATGCTTACCAAACTTCGCAATAAGCAATTCTCTTAATGTTCATACCCATATATTAATGCTACTCTCACTTTTGGTTAGAGAAGCTTCTTTTTTTCAGATGGCAGTGACCTTGGGATGACTCAGAAGGCACCATGGTGCTGAGAAGAAGTGACAGAGGAGTGTTCAGCCCTGAAATATCTCTATCACACCTTCCAAGCCTCAGTGTCCATTGCGGAAGAGGTGGAAGAAAGAATGTTAAGAGCCAAAGGGAGGGTAGGACTCCTTACAACGTGCTCCTACGGACACAAAATGGCCTGAATATCCATGACCTCACAGTGCCTGATACGACCTACATAAGACCATCATAATAGGAGGAAAAGATGATGACATCAAAATAAAAGAGATTGATTATAGGGGGAGGGGATATGATGGAGGCTGTAGTTTCAAAGGGCAAAGTAGGGGGAGGGAGGGAATTACCATGGGTTATTATCTACAATTGTGGAAGTTGTCAATATAAAAAAAAAATACAATTCTGGGCCAGACATGGTAGCACACGCTCCTAATCTCAGCACTCTGGAGGCAGAGGTAGGAGAATCACCATGAGCATGAGGCCACCCTGAAACTACATATTATCCAGGTCAGACTGTGCTAGAGTGAGATTCTACCTGGAAAAAAAAAAAAAAAAAAGTACAATTCTGGGGGCTGGAAATGTAGCCCAGTGGGAAGAGTGTTTGCCTGTTATATGTAAGACCATAGATTCAGATCCCAGCTCTACAAAATAAGTATTTAAAATGCAATTGTGGGCTGGAGAGATGGCCCAGTGATTAAATGTCATGTTTGCAAAGCCTTCAGGTCTGGGTTTGATTCCCTGGCACCCACATAAAGTCAAATGCACAAAATGGCACATGCATCTGAAGTTCATTTGCAAAGCAAGATGCCATGGTTGCTGCTCTCTCTCAAATAAATAAAATATATTTTAAAAAATAGAATACAGGGCTGGAGAGATGGCTTAGTGGTTAAGCGCTTGCCTATGAAGCCTAAGGACCCCGTTTCGAGGCTCGGTTCCCCAGGTCCCACGTTAGCCAGATGCACAAGGGGGCGCACACGTCTGGAGTTCGTTTGCAGAGGCTGGAAGCCCTGGCGCGCCCATTCTCTCTCTCTCTCCCTCTATCTCTGTCTTTCTCTCTGTGCCTGTCGCTCTCAAATAAATAAATAAATAAAATTATTTTAAAAAATAAAATAAAATAAAAAAATAGAATACAATTCTTTTGTCACTACTCTCCTTATCATTTACCTATTTGAACATAACCTATTCAACTGCTTATTACAATCATAGACATGCTTTCAAAAGGAAGTTTCTTGCTGGGCGTGGTGGCACGTGCCTTTAATTCCATCACTCGGGAGGCAGATGTAGGAGGATCACTGTGAGTTTGAGGCCACCCTGAAACTACATAGTATCTAGTTAAGCCTGGGCTAGAGTAAGACCCTAACTTGAAAAAAAAATTGTGAAAGTTTCTAGTTTCTTCTTTTTTCCAGTCATTTATATCCATTTTGAACCTTTCCTATTCATCTTTTTTATTTATTTGAGAAAGAAAGGGGTTCATAAATTTGGGGGACCTATCTTGAACTCCAAAGTCCTTCATTACTGGTGTGCAAATTTCCCCATAAATAATAAATATACTTTAAAAGTAAATACTTCTGCAGAATGCTAAAAGGAAAAAAAACATAAAACTGCTAAAAGATAACCAAAAAGAGCAACTATTTAAAGAAAACTCATGTAAAAACTAGAACTTCTTTACAGACTATTCATTAGGTAGTCAATGTCCAACGCCTTCTAATTATGAGCAGATGCCATTTGAAGTTCACACTGTGTTGCAGGCAGCTCCATGTTACTGGCAAAAAACACTCTACCAAGAGCAGCTGACGGGAGGAAAGGGTGTGTTTTGGCTTACAGACTTTAGGGGAAGTTCCAAGTTGGCAGGGAAAATGATGGCATAAGCAGAGGGTGGACATCACCTCCTGGCCAACATCAGGTGGACAACAGC
Organism: Jaculus jaculus; assembly: GCF_020740685.1. Lineage (NCBI taxonomy): Eukaryota > Metazoa > Chordata > Mammalia > Rodentia > Dipodidae > Jaculus > Jaculus jaculus. Next base: position 83,491,692 of record NC_059102.1, read on the forward strand.
AGCAGGAGAGTGTGCCCAACATTGACAAGAGGAACCTGGCTATGATACTCATAAGCCTGCCCTCAACAATATGCAGCCTCTAGGAGGCTCCAATTCCCAAATTGCCACCAGCTGGGGACCTAGCATTCTGAACACATAAGTTTATGGGGACACCTGAATCCAACCACCACACAGTGTTAGTGCATGTCAAATTATATTTGCTTAAAAAGAATATCCAAAGGATGTAGGGATGGCTTAGTGGTTAAGGCATTTGCCTGCAAAGCCAAAGGACCCAGGTTTGATTCCCCAAGACCCACATTAGCCAGATGCACAAGGGTGCACACGTGTCTGGAGTTCATTTGCAGTGGTTGGAGGCTGTTGCAGTCCGGTTCGCATTGCTGGTAGAAATCACCCAACAAGAGCAGCTTCTGGGAAAAAGAGATTTATTTTGGCTTACAGGCTTGAGGGGAAGCTTCACAATGGCAGGGGAAAACGATGACATGAGCAGAGGGTGGACATCACCCCCTGGCCAACATAAGATGGACCATAGCAACAGGAGAGTGTGCCCAACACTGGCATGGGGAAACTGGCTATAAAGCCCATAAGCCCGCCCCCAACAATACACTCCCTCCAGGAGGCATTAATTCCCAAATCTCCATCAGCTGGGAACCTAGCATTCAGAACACCTAAGTTTATGGGGGACACCTGAATCAAACCACCACAGAGGCCCTGGCATACCCATATTCTCCCAATCTCTCTCTCTCTCTCTCTCTCTCTCTCTCTCTCTCTCTCTCTCTCTCTCTCTCTCTCTCCCTTTTTCTCTGTCAAATAAATAAATAAAAATAAAAAAGAATAGTCAAGATATGATAAGGAGAAACACATGAACACAAACCTGGATAGGGTTAATATTAATATCAGTAACAATTTTAGTTTAGAGAGCACTGTTTTGGTAAAATGTTCTGTTAAGTTCTGCATATTACAAGAGGAATATACATATAAAAAAAGCCAGCAACAATTAGAATAACAATGTATCAAATGACTAGCTATTAATATTTAATTTAACTTGTTTTTGTTTTTTAAAGTAGGGTTTCACTCTAGCATGGCCTCAAACTCACCAAAATCCTCTCACCTCTGCCTCCTAAGTGCTGGTACACCCACCATGATTTACGTTTTTTGTTTTTTTTTACTTTTTTTTTTGTTTTTTTTTTAAGACAGGGTCCTGCTCTCTAGTCCAGGCTAATCTGAAATTCACTGTGGAGTCTCAGGGTAGCCTTGAACTCACAGAGGTCCTCCTACCTCTGCCTCCCAAGTGCTGGGATTAAAGGCATGCGCCACCACACCTGGCTAGTTTACTTTCATTTTAACCAAAATTTAGACTTTTTGGATGATTAGGATGTCTATAGCATTGATAAAAATTAATATTTTAAGCCAGGTTTAGTGGTGCATGCCTTTAATCCCAGCACTCAGGGGGCAGAGGTAGGAAAATCATCCTGAGTTCGAGGCTACCCTGAGAGTCCATGGTGAATTCCACATCAGCCTGAGCTAAAGTGAGACACTACCTCGAAAAGCAAAAAAAAAAAAAAAGAAATAAAATTAATATCTTAGACTTCTTGCACATTTAGAGAACAGTGATAGTTATTCTAAACTGCCTCATTTTCTGACATACAAGTGTATCTCAAAAGAAAAATAAATTAAATTAAAAAACAAAAAGTGTATCTCATTGGGCTGGAGAGATGGCTTAGCGGTTAAGCAGTTGCCTGTGAAGCCTAATGACCCCGGTTCGAGGCTCGATTCCCCAAGACCCACGTTAGCCAGATGCACAAGGGGGCGCACGCATCTGGAGTTGGTTTGCAGTGGCTGGAGGCCCTGGCACACCCATTCTCTCTCTCTATCTGCCTCTCTCTCTCTCTGCCATTCTCAAATAAATAAAGAAATATGAACAAAAAAATGTTTTTAAGTGTATCTCATAATTTAGTCCATATTTAGTTCAAATAGCAAGATGGCTCAAGAGGTTTTACATCTGAATAATATTGAAAACAATACTTGCTGGTCATTTTACATGTATTGCATTTACCTTTAACTCTGCAAACTTTTGCATAATGTGTAAAGTTAATATACTGCTTTATATATTTTGAGTCACAGATACATAAGACATCAATTGTACTGAAGTCACATTAAAATAGTTCCTTAGAGCCAGGCATGGTGGCACATGCCTTTAATCCCAGCACTAACTGAGGCTGAAATAGGAGGATTGCTGTGAGTTTGAGGCCACCCTGAGACTGTATAGTGAATTCTATGTCAGCCTGGGCTAGAGCAAGACCCTTCTTAAAAAAAAAAAAAAAAAAAAAAAATCCCAGCTGGGTGTGGTGGTACACACCTTTAATCCCAGCAGTCAGGAGGCAGAAATAGGATTTCCGTGAGTTCAAGGCCGCCCTGAGACGCCATAATGAATTCCAGGTCAGCCTGAGCTAGAGTGAGTGAGACCCTACCTCGAAAAAACAAACAAAAAAAGTCCTTAGAGCTGGGCATAATGGCACACATCTTTAGTCCTATCATTGAGGAGGCTGATATAAGAAGATCATTGTGAGTTTGAAGCCAGCCTGGGTTCCAGGTCAGTCCAAGCTAGAATGACACCCTGTCTATAAATAGCTCTTCATAATATGGTCATTGAAAAAAATGTTAACATAGGTACTGAGAAATAGTTCAGTTGGTAAAGTACTTGTCATGCAGGCATGAGGACCTGAGCTTGGATCCCCAGCACCATATATATTAGTTACTTTTCATGTTGGGTTTGTTTGTTTTTATGCTTTGTTTTGTTTTCCCAAATACTATTTAAAGAAGGATGTTTGCTTCAGTTTAGGGCTCAAGGTTACAGTCCATTATGGCAGGGAAGACATGGCAGCAGGAGCACGCAGCAGAGCTGCTCACATTGTGTATGCAGTCAGGAAGCACAGAGTGATGAATGTTGGTGCTCGGCTCACTTTCTCTGCTGTGCACAGTCCATAGTCCCAGCCCATGAAATAGTGCTGCTCACAGGTAAGGTGGGTCCTCCTATCTCAGTTATCTTTTTTTTTTTTTTTTTTTTTTGAGAGAGAGAGAGAGAGGGAGGGTGGTAGAGAGGCAGATAGAGAAAGAGAATGGGTGCACCAGGACCTCCAGCCAATGCAAACAAACTCTAGACACATGTGCCACCTTGTGTATCTGGCTTACATGAGTCCTAAGGAATCAAACCTGGGTCCTTTGGCTTTGCATGCAAGCACCATAACTGCAAAGCCATCTCTCCAGCCCTCAATTGACTTAATCTAAAAAATTCTTCATCTACATGCCAGAGATTGGTTTCCATGGTTATTCTAAAATCCCTTCAAATTTTAAAAATCCCAAACAAGCCAGGCATGGTGGTACACAATTTGAATCCCAGCACTTGGGTGGCAGAGGTAGGAGACTTGCTGTGAGTTCAAGGCTACCTAGACACTACATAGTGAATTCCAGGTCAGCCTGGGCTAGAGCGAGACCCTGCCTTGGGAAAAAGAAAAAAAAAAATTAATTATCACAACTGTACCCCTTGTCAATTTGACACACAAATACAACACCTTATTTTATTTTTTATGTCTTTCTTTTTAACCTTTATTGACAACCTCCATACATGTAGACACTATACCATAATCACAATTCCCTCCTACTACCCTCCCTATGCTCTCTCCTGAACCCCCCTCTACTGAATCTCTTTTTTTTTCCAACTAGTCTCTCTTCTATTTTGATGTCATCAGTCTTTTTTCCCTCCTGTTATGCAGATCTGGTGTAGGTGGCATCAGTCACTGTGAGTCATGAATGCCATGGTCACTTTGTAGCTGGAAGACAGTATTCCAAAGCACTCCTCCTTTGACTTTACATTCTTCCTACCACCTTGGAGGGGGTGATAGAGATGTCTCACTTAGTCCTCAACCTCCACTGTCACTTCTATATTACCCCCAGAGTAGAGGCAGGAATGACCCAAGCTGTTGATATGCCTGCTATGCAAATGTCATAGTAGTGAATTAACAACAATGTTCCTTTTGGCTTCAGTAATTGCTTATTGGCAAATGAATAAGGCTGGTAGAAGTATGCTTGGGTTTTGGTTTACTTAGAAGTGAGGGCAGTGTACAGTGAGTTAGTGTGATGATTAGGATTAACTTCTTAAAAGGTGAAGATAGCACAAGTATCCAGGAGAGGGAAGTTAGGGTAGTATTTAGTTTCCAGAGATTTTAGAGGTTGTTGAGGCTATGGATGGTTATAGTTATGAAGAATTGTGGATAAGGAGGAGAGAATATGGAAAGGAAGTTGGAAAGAGAGGGAAAGTAAATGAATTGTGCATTGGAAGAGCAGTGGAGAGATTTCAATAGTATCCTTGGTAGAGAAAAATATAGAACCTAAAATCCAACTGTGCAATGTACAAACACACACACACACAAAAATAGCATGCAATATGTTGGGAGCTCTCTTTGACCATGAGAACTGTAGCTGGTCTTGGATCTCCGGGCACAGAGGCCTTATCATATGGCCTTGGCAAACAGTCTTTAGACACAGAGGCATTTGTGGAGTAGACTTTAGTCACGTAGGCATTTTCTAGAAAGTTTTATTTTTTGTATGTAAGCTGGTGTTTGCCTGAATAAATTTGAAACCTTGATCAGACTCTAGACTTGGTCTCCTTCTTTGTGTCTCTTGTCTCTCAACCAGGTTAATTTCCCCTTGGGTCCTTGTTTAACTCCCCACTGGCCAGGGCAAGTGGCGCCCAAACGTGGGGCTTGAGGTACGAAGTGTGACCTGGACATCGCTCAAGTGGACGGCCATCCCCCCCATTGGATCACCACCTCATCAGCGAGTGAAGATCTGCATACAGATCACCGCAGGAGTGCCTGCCTGTGATACAGATCTGGAAAGGTTAAAAAAAGCGATGCAATTATAGGACAAGCATTAAGTAAACATGAATTGTTGAAGGGCTTAAAACTTCTCTCAAGACACAAGGAACACAGGTTAAGAAAAAAGATTTGTCAAAGAGTAAAAAGAAACTAATTGTCATGGTAAAAGATATTTTAAAAGCACAAGAAGTTGAGATTGCTTCAAGTTCTTTAAGAAAATTTTTTGATTTTATCAGGAAGATTTGTTCTTTGTGTGTGTGTGTGTGTTTATGTGTGCTCATTGTGCTTGCTAGTCGTGTTGTGTTTGTGACTGTTTGTGACTAAAGAGATGAGACAGACACACAATATTTGTGCCTGAGTGAGTATTAAAACAAACAGACAAACTAATAAAACCAAAGGCTCTAATCTGGGCTAGTGTGGTGGCTCACCCCTTAACATGATCAACTGGGAGGCTGAGGTTCCTGGGCTGCAATGAGTCCTTTCTCTCTTTCTTTCTTCCTTTCTCTCTTTGATTTTTAGAGGTAGGTTTCTCTATGGCTCAGGCTGACCTGGAATTAACGATGTAGTCTCTGGGTGGCCTCCAACTCACGACAATCCTCCTACCTCTGGCTCCTGAGTGCTGGGATTAAAGACCCTCCATGATTTTTAGAATGATTTATTGGGGCTAGAGAGATGGCTTATTGGTTAAGGCACTTGCCTGTGAAGCCTAAGGAACCAGGTTTGATTCTCTAGTACTAACATAAGCCAGATACACCTGGATGCATCTGGAGTTTGTTTGCAGTGGCTAGAGGCCCTGGCATGCCCATCCTCTCCTCAGTTAAAAGACCTTGGATTATGGGGATGTTTGAACATCATTGATTGATTAAAAAAAAATATATATATATGGGCTTTTAAAGGGACTGAATGTATTGCATTTTACATCATGGATGTAAAATCATCCGTTTATGGGGGCCAGGGGCAGATCTCACAGGGATCCTCTCACCTCTGCCTCCTAAGTGCCAGGATTAAAGGTGTGTGCCAATACACCCAGCATAATTTATTTATTTGTTTTATTTATTTATTTATTTATTTTGGTTTTTCGAGGTAGGGTCTCACTCTAACTCAGGCTGACCTGGAATTCACTATGTAGTCTCAGGGTGGCCTCAAACTCATAGTGATCCTCCTACCTCTGCCTCCCGAGTGCTGGGATTAAAGGCATGCGCCACCATGCTGGTTTATTTTTTTCATAATTTTTGATAGGATGTTGTGGTAGTTTGATCCAGGTGTCCCTCATAAATGCACATGGTTTGAATGCTAGGTTCTCAGCTGATGGAGATTTGGGAATTAATGCCTCCTGGAGGCAGTGTATTGTTGGGGGTGGGCTTATGGGTGTTATAGCCAGTTTCCCCACGACAGTGTGTGGCACACTCTTCTGTTGCTATTGTCCACCTGGTGTTTGCCAGGGGGTGATATCCACCCTCTGTGCATGTCATCATTTTCCCCTGCCATTGTGGAGCTTCTCCTAAGGTTTGTAAGCCAAAATAAACCTCTTTTTCCCCACAAGCTGCTCTTGGTTGGGCGATTTCTATCAGCAATGAGAACCTAAAGTTGGTACCAAGGTGCTATTTGCTATAGACACCTGACTTTTGGTCTTGGCCTTCTGGAGCTGATTTTCAAGAGGAATGTGGATGAATTTGAAACCTTGGCCTAAGAGACACCTTGCAGTGCTGTAAGTACAGCTTTTGAAAGACCTGAATGAAGTAAGAACTATATGAGGCTTGGTTTATGAGGGTGAAAAGCAGGTTTGCTTGGACTGGGCTAGAAGCAGTTTGCATAAGAGGCTTGCTTCTATGCCATGTCCTGGGAACTTGTGCAGTGTTGCAGTGAGTAGAAACAGACTGGTGTGTGCAGAGGGATATGGCACAGAAAAAAATCTTTGGACAGAAAATGCTACCCATTCAGCTACAATTATATGAGAGATTAAAGCCATTGAGATTGGGTTAGCTGACTTGTTCTGGGGCATGAAGAAGAATGTATACTCTTTTGAAAGGGCCTGAATGCTCAAGGAGTATCCTATTCTTCAAAGTCTGCTTTATTCCCCACTGGATTAACAAATTGGCATACTACCTGGTATTATGGAGTATAGAACTGTAGGGAAAAGAGGGCCATTGCATTTGCAGCATGGTCTTGTGTTTCGGAAATGGCCATGGGCAGTGTGAATCAGGTTTGCTGGATGCCTCCATGGAGACCTGATGGAACTGTGAGGATGGACAGTGGGTTGCAGTGGAGGCCCAGTGGAGATGCCATGACCACGAGATAGCTGCTAAGGAAAGCTGCCAGCCTCAGATGAAGTTTTGAAGGACTGTGAGTAGCCTAGTTGGAGGGGCGGAATTAGAACTTCAGAGACTTGTTGCTGGTTAGAATTATCGGACTTGGAGAAGTGTCACTGACTAGAGTTGTTGGACTTAGAGATACAGAGTTTGATGTTGCCCTAGTTGTTTTAAATCTTTTTTTTTAATGCTTAAATAAAAAGTTTAATTCATAAAACATTTGAGGGTGTTTTAAATCTTGTATTGGTTGAATATTTCTTTGCTATGCTCAATGCCATCTTTTACAGTGTGTTTTATCTGTGCCATTATGGGTTTGGGGGGGATTTTTGGTTAAAAGACCTTGGAATTTGGGAATGTTTGAACATCATTAGGATTGATAAAAAATGTGGGGATTTTTAAAGGGACTGAATGCATTGCATTTTACATCATGGATGGTTATTAGTTTATGGGGGCCAGGGGCGGAATGTGGTAGATTGATTCAGGTAACCCCCATTAGTTTAGGTGTTCTGAATGTTCCCAGCTGATGGAGATTTGGGAATTAATGCCTCTTGGAGGCAGTGTATTGTTGGGGGCAGGCTTATGTATGGGTGTTAAGGCAGTTTCCCCATGCCAGTGTTTGGCACACTCTCCTGTTACAATTGTCCACCTGATGTTGGACAGGGGGTGATGTCCACCCTCTGCTCATGCCATCATTTCCCCCTGCCATCATGAAGCATCCCTTCAAGTCTGTAAGCCAAAAGAAATCTTTTTTCCCCACAAGCTGCTCTTGGTTGGGGAATTTCTACCAGCAATGCAAACCTGATTGCAACAGGTATTTTAAATGTTTTTTTCAAATAAATGCTATAGATTTCATAGGGCCAATAATGTCCAGAAACCAACAGGTGATAAAATTTGTATGTGTACACTAGGTACACATGAGAATCCAGTCTGGATATTACTTCCTTGGGCTGTCAAAGACAGAGTTAGCTGTACATGGTGGCACACGCCCTTAATCCCAGCACTCAGGAGGCAGAGGTAGGAGGATCATCATGAGTTCAAGGCCACCCTGAGACTACAGAGTGAATTCCAGGTTAGCCTGAGATACAGTGAAACCCTACCTCAGAAAAAAAAAAAAAAAAAAAAAAAAGACACAGACTTATCCTAACTCCAGTGCAGAAGACATTTTAAAGCATGGAGTCCACTTCAGCCCACCAGTGTAAATAGATGAGTTCTCCACCTTTCTGAGTGATGCTTGAATTTCACTGACTTGAACCCAGATTTGATGGAACACTTTCTCTCTACCAAAAACATAAATAGGGACTGGAGAGGTGACTTAGCAGTTAAGACATTTGCCTGTAAATCCAAAGGACCGAAGTTCAATTCTCTAGGACCCACATAAGGAAGATGCACAAGGTGGCACACACACCTGGAGTTTATTTACAGTGACTAGAGGCTGTGATGAGCCCATTTTCTCACTCTCTCACTCTGCCTCCCCCCCGCCGAATAAAAAAATAAAAAAATAAATAGTCGAGTGTGGTGTTGCACACCGTTAATCCCAGCACTCGGGAGGCAGAGGCAGGAGGATCACCATGAATTTTAGGCCACAATGAGACTACACAGTGAAAACCAAGTCAATCTAGGCAAGAGTCTACCTCAAAATAATAATAATTAGAAAAATCATTTTTTAAAATCTTAAAAATCACAGATCAACATAACATAGTTGCTAATTTTAAGAAGAAAAAGAACACAGCATCAGCAGATTCTCAGTAAACAGGTCAGTGGGATGAATGATATTAAGGCCCAAAGCAGTTTGGGTTTCCTTCTGTGGATATATAAAGAAAAGAAAGATTCCAAGTTGAACACCTGTAACTCAAATAAACCCTGTCATCTTGAGGCACCCCAAAGTCAAATAGACCCTGTCATCTTGATTTACCCCAAAGTTAAAAGTGCAGGTAAGGACAAGTACTGTATTCACTGTTTCTTCTCCTTTATGTGGGCTCTCATTCAAGACCATCCTGGCTTCTTTCCTCTGGGTGAATAATTGCAAGATAAGACAGTTCCTCCCCACTTCAAATGAACTCTAGATGCATGCACCGTTGTGCATCTGGCTTTATGTGGGCACTAGGGAATCGAACATGGGTCATTTGTTAAGGCTTGCAGGCAAGCGCCTTAACTGCTAAGCTATCTTTCCAGCTCTGCCATTTTCCCCTTCTAAATATACTCATTGAGACTTGTTCTTTCTCTTCCCCTTGGTCAAAACTTAAAACACCTAGCCAGGTGTAGTGGCACACGCCTGTAATTTCAGCACTCGGGAGGCAAAGGTAGGAGGATTGCTGTGAGTTTGAGGCCACCCTGAGACTACATAGTGAATTCCAGGTCAGCCTGAGCTAGAGTGAGACCCTACCAAAAAAAAAAAAAAAAAATCATGAAACACCCATTACGACCCATTACGGCTTTTTAAAAATTACGTTATAATGTTCTCTGGTTAACTTTCAAGGCATTGGGGCTTGTGTAATTTGAACTTATGTGAAAGTGGGACCTTTCCTCTCATTGCCCCTCTCTGGTCTGTTGTGAGGTGTTCTCAGTTTCTTTCTTTCTGCTACTTGGGGCTTTTGCTATTATTTCTTCTTCAGCTTGTTAGCTTTGTTTCTGTATTTCTGAGGAAATTATTAGGGAATGACAAAGTTCTTCCTTGCCCTGTTATGGTTGAGGAGTTGGTTCTGTTTACCAAAAGGCTGAGAGGCAGGAAATGGTAAAGGAAAGTGTACTTATTTACATTTTGGGCCTGACTTGGGAGAGAAGTCTTAACTTTTCTCTGCCTTTGCCTACACTACTGCTACAATATATAGAAAAGATAAAACACAATCCAGAAAATGGTGCATATTCATTATATATGAGATAAATGATCAAAGATTAATCTTTTCCTTGGAGATAATTCCTCTGCTAAAGCCAAGGCTAGTCTCACCTTCAGCATGGGATTTCTGAAGAGATTTTAATTCTTTTTGGTTTTTTTTGTTTGTTTGAGAGAGATAGACAGAGAGAGAAAGAGGCACAGAGAGAGAGAGAGAATGGGCACGCCAGGGCCTCCAGCCACTGCAAACGAACTCCAGACGCATGCGCCCCCTTGTGCACCTGGCTAACATGGATCCTGGGGAATCAAGCCTCGAACTGGAGTCCTTAGGCTTCACAGGCAAGCGCTTAACCACTAAGCCATCTCTCCAGCCCAGATTTTTAATTCTTTTTTTTAGGGCCCCTATTAACAGTGTTACAGTCCCAGATAATGTAATTCTCTAATGGGTGCCTTTGTGAGTTCAACAAGACCTTTGCTGAGTCAGGTTCTTAACAGAAAATAGTTTCAACCATAGACTCTAAGGAAGGCCCTACCTACAAAGCATACACAAGGGTAATAGAATATAGAAAGGACAGTGTCATATACAATTTGTAACCATGGAAAGTCATTGCCATGCAAGGCATGAAAGTGCAAGGGAAGGAAGTAGTATTACGGCAGCCAGCGATGGCCAAGATTACATACCCCACTGAACTAATGTAAGTATCATATTAAGTAGCCTGTTGTATAAAGACTGAAAAGGAGCTGCCTGGCCAGCGTGCAGTCCTGGAAGGGGGACTACACTGCTGAAAACATAGCACCAATTCTGGAGGAGCCTGAAAGAAATGCCTGGAAGGCCTTCCTCTTGCTCAGTGAGAGACTACCAGGGCCCACACTGGCCAACAGGGAACAAACCAGTAAAGGAGTTTGAGTAATAGGATTCTCAGGGAACAGCCTCCAGGAAACAATGGACATAGAAGAACAAAGAGATTGGCCAGCATGCCCCTCACTGGGAATCCTTGTGTCTGCTTCTCTGGTGAGGGCAGTGCGTCCCTATTACACCTACTCTTTCCCACCCCTGTGGGAATTGAACCTGTAATGGCAACAGCTTCTCTCTTTAGAGGTCCACAGAAAACATTCATATATATGATATTTACCATTTTATTTTATTTTTAAATATATCTATTTACCAGAGAGAGAGAGAGAGAATATGGGCAAACCAGGGCCTCTTGCCACTGTAAGCAAACTCCAAATTTATGTTCCACTTTAGGCATCTGATGTTGCATGTGCACTGGGAAGTTGAAGCCAGGCCCTCAGGCTTTGCAAGTAAGCACCTTTAACAACTGAGCCACCTCTCCAATCTGCATTTTGTTTTATTTTAATATTTCAATTTATTTATTCACAAGTAAAAAAGAAGATCAAAACAGAAAATGGGCTCATCAGGGCCTCCTGACACTGCAAATGAATTTCAGATGCAGACACCACTTGTGTATCTAGCTTTACATGCATACAGGGAAATCTAACCCAAGCAGGTAGGCTCTGCAAGCAAGTGCCTTTAGTCACTGAGCCATCTCCCCAGTCTTATATTTAACATTCAGTAGTAATATTTCACATCCTGTTATAGATGCAGTTCTCTATTCACTAAGACACTTGGAGCCAGGATTGTGCTGAGTGCCTGCCTGCTTTGTCTTTAAACCTTGTAAGAGTATCAAGACAGTTATCTTCTGGAATTAAAGAGAACCATTAGGGGACAGAAGTGGGAGAGGGATATACTCTGGTTTCTCTTCAGACCGAATAAATCTTTCGCAAAAAAAAAAAAGAAGTGGGAGAGGGAGAATCAACCCAGAATAGTTAAGTAACTTAGGCCACAAAACTATCTTCTGTACCAAACTGACTCTAGGAATAGAGAGAGGAACAATACTTTCTCAGTCCTCACTTGTTTTCCCTTTACCTACCGCCTCACCTTCGTGGGCTGTTGTCAACATGAGCCACCAGCACAGACACTGCAAACAACCGGGCTTGGCTCTGAGATCTGAGATTTCCACGGGAACTGATTAGTGTCAAGCAGGTTGAAGACACCAAATCCCACATATCCTTAATTGCTGGCTCATGCTTTTAGCCCATTTGTTGTTTTATTGGAGCTGTTAAGGAACAACTGCCTTTCTTTTTGTCCCACAAGTATAAAGGTTCTTTCCTGTATTGAAGGGCATCTCCCAAGGGGTCTGAGCAACATATGGCGTAGCAATTTAGTTCAGGAACATTCTAACAGGATATTCCATTCTTACCAAGAGACTGTTTTTCCTCACAAGTTGTCTTCTTTCCTGATCATATTTCTCCAGGATCTGAATCCGGGCCTGTGCATTTGGCCCTTGGAGGGTTCAGACCCTTCAGCTCAGCCCAGGTCTGACCACAGCCTGTTACAACCACTTAGAAGGATGGTCCAAGCATAGAGCAATGATGCCTAGCAGCCCTCCTATGGAACTTTTATTGTTTTGTTTTTGTTGTTTCTTTGTGGGGATGGGTATTTTTCGAGACAAGGTCTCGTTTATTTCAGCGTGTCCTCAAACTCCTGACCTTCCTTCCTCCACTTCCCGCCTGCTAGCTAAAGGCATGCATCACCATGTCCAGCCCAGCCTTGTCAGTCTTTTTTTTCATTGTATATACATAAGTTCTATGTATATTTATTTTATTTCCATTTTAAAAATTTATTTGTTTTTGATAATTTCATATACTTACATGATATATTTTGATCATATTCAACCCCCATTACCTTCTTTTTCCTTCCACTCCTTCTGAATCCCTTTTGTCTAATTAGCTCTTCATTGTTTTAAATACATGTGTGGTATTCATATGTGTGCCCATGTAAATGCTCATCAAAAGGTGACCTCAGCAGAGGATAATAGTTCTGTGGATCGGGTAAGTGGCCATGGTGACAAGAAGGGAGGTTATGTATGGGCTCAAAAATATTGACTTCCTATCACCAATTCTGATCTGCCTACCACTGCTGCTGAGTGCGAAATCTGCCAGCAGCAGAGACTAAGACCGAACCCCCAATACAGCACCATTTCCTGGAGTGATCAGCCAGCAATCTGGTAAAAGATTGATTGCATTAAAACTTCACTAGAGTGAAGCAAACCTGATCATGATGAATTATTTTTTAGAGTATTTTTTAATTCAGTTTACAATTTTTTTTTATTTATTTGAGAGAGAGAGAGAAAGAAAAGAAAAAAAGAAGAAAGAGGCAGATAGATAAAGAAAATGGACATGCCAGGGCCTACAGCCACTGCAAACAAACTTCAGATGCATGCACCCCCTTGTGCATCTGGATTATGTGAGTTCTAGGGTATAGAACCTGAGTCCTTAGGCTTCATAGGCAAATACTTTAACCGCTAAGCCATTACTCCATCCCCAATATATATGTATATATTTTGATCTTGTTTTTGTTTTTCGAGGTAAGATCTCACTCTGGCTCAGGATGACCTGGAATTCACTATGGAGTCTCAGGGTGACCTTGAACTCACAGTGATCCTCCTACCTCTGCCTCCCGAGTGCTGGAATTAAAGGCGCGCGCCACCACGCCCAGCGGCCCCAAAATAATTTTTAAATATGTTATTTATTTATTTATTTGAGACAGAGACAGAGAGAGAAAGAGGCAGATAGAGAATAGGCACTCCAGGGCCTCTAGCCACTGCAAATGAACTCCAGACGTATGCACAAACTTGTGCATCTGGCTTACATACTTACTGGGGGATCAAACCTGGGACCTTAGGCTTCACAGGCAAGGACTTTAACTGATAAGTCATCTCTCCAGCCCCCACAAGTATTTTTAATTAATTTATTTGTGTGTGAGAGAGAGAAGGAAGGAGAGTACGTGGCAGGGTCTGTCTTGCCACTGCAAACAAATACCTGTCCAACTTTTACATGAGTGGCTGGGAGTTGAACCACAGGCTAGCAAGCTTTACAAGCAAGCACCTCTAACCACTGGGCAATCTTCTCAGCTGCATATAAGTATTTTTTTAATTTTTATTATTTATTTGTAAGCAGAGACAGAGCCATTTCTTCAGCACCCCAACCACAAGTATTTTATTAAGAATTTGTGGGTATGGCCCCCCATCTTTGAGTGTGTTAGCCTGGCCCGCGGCGTTCAGAAGTAGAGGCACTTCCGTCGTTGTTGGGGAGCCCGTGGCGCAATTGCAGGATCTGGACCGTCAAGAGAGCCACAATGGCTGAAAATGGAGGTAATGAAAACGTGGCTACTCTGGAGGCCAAGATTGAGTAATATTTTGGAGACTTCAATTTGCCACAGGACAAATTTTTAAAAGAACAAATTAGATGGCGGCATAGGTACCACACCAAAGCAGCCTGGGGGGGGGGGAGACCAAAAAAACTCAGCAAAATACACACTTTTACTAAAAAGTGAGGTGTATAGGAAATTGAAGCGGCAGTGGAGAAGTAGAAGAGATCCAGAGCATCCAGAGCCCGCACAGGCCGGCAAAAGTGGCCCCGGCAGCTCCGCCAACTGCAGCAGCAGCAGCGCAACAGAAAGTGGCCAGACTCGGCTCCAGCTGCAGGAAAAGCCAGGTGTGGGGATTTCCCCCTCACACCGCGCTCTCCACAACTCAGGAAACGTGAGGGGAGAGCGGCAGCGAGCAACGGAGGAGCAGACCGCGAGGTACAAGAACACGTGGAGCAGCGAGAGAACCAGAGCAGCTGCGGCTCCCTCCCCTCCCCCACCACCTGAGCCCAGCTCCTGCGAACAGAGCAGCGGTCCCTGGACCCGGCCACACCAACTTGAGCCAACAGCGGGACCCAAGCAGGAGCAGAGTTCGGCAGCAACATCAGTGGCTCCAGCACCAGTAACAGCGGCCCCAGCAATAGCAGCTCCAGTCACAGCAGCAGTGGCAGACCCAGCAGCAGCAGACCCAGGAGCGGCAGCAGCAGCAGACTGAGCAGCAGCAGATCCAGGAGCAGCAGCAGCAGCAGATCCCGCAGCAGCAGCTTCAGTGGCAGCAGCGGCATTGGACACAGCAGCAGCAGCTTCAGCAGCAGTGGCAGCTACAGCAGCAGAAAAGGCAGCAGCAGCAGCAGTGGGCCCACCAGCAGCAGCTTCAGCAGCAACAGCTACAGACCCAGCAGAGGCAGCTTTAGGAGCAGCAGTTCCAGCAGCGGGTGTGCTGATCCGCAGGGCCACAGTTGCCAGGCTCAGTTTGCCCCACAGAAAAAGCCAGTGCCCAGCTCCAGAAATCAGAACAGCAGCCTGACAACCCAGGCAGCAAGCAACTGGACTGAGACCAAACTCATCCAAGGTAACTGGGATTGCACTAGGGAAGGGTCTCACTTGGTTGCAAGCTGACTTGGATCCCTCAACAGACCAGAAATCTTAACCTCTTTGTTGATAGAGGATCTGGTTGTTATAATAACTACTCTTGCATACATACTTGGGGCTGTTTTTGATTGAATGTGTACAGTGTTTAGTTAAATTTTAGAATCTACCTGTATTTTATTCCACTCCACCTGCTTGAATACTCCCATATCAGGGAAACTCAACCCCTAGGAACACCTTTGTAGATCCTCTGAGAGTCTTAAGAGCCACGCCTAACACCTTAAGCTCCTACCCTGAAAATATATAACATCAAATCAATTGATACAGCTAAGAATACCCAGCTAGCTAGAAAATCCAAGCATTAACTTAATCTAAGATGCAAAAATATATACATTATAACACAAGAAACACTAAAAAGCCAGATGATATAAATCCACCTAAAAGTATTAATGCATCAGAAATGTTCTCCAGTGAGAACGAGTTAGAGGAAATGCCTGAGAAAGAGTTCAAAAGAATGATTATAAATATGTTCAAAGAGGTCAAAGAACAAATCAAAAGAATCAAAGAAATCAAAAAATTTATAGAGTCAAATGATAATGAGAACACAACATATCAAAATCTCTGGGACACAATGAAGGCAGTTGTAAGAGGTAAATTTATAGCCTTAAGTGCCTATATTAAGAAATTAGATGGAGAATGGAATTTCAAATGGGAAAGTATGGGGGTGGGGAGGGAGGGAATTACCATGGGATATATTTTATAATCATGGAAAATGTTAATAAAAATTAAAAAATAGGGCTGGAGAGATGGCTTAGCGGTTAAGCGCTCGCCTGTGAAGCCTAAGGACCCCGGTTTGAGGCTCGGTTCCCCAGGTCCCACGTTAGCCAGATGCACAAGGGAGCGCACGCATCTGGAGTTCGTTTGCAGAGGCTGGAAGCCCTGGCGCGCCCATTCTCTCTCTCTCCCTCTATCTAGCTTTCTCTCTGTCTCTGTCGCTCTCAAATAAATAAAATAAAATATTTTTTAAAAATTAAAAAATAAATAATAATAATAATAATAAATAAAACAACAAACACACACACACACACACACACAAAAAGAAATTAGAAACGTCGCAAGTAAGCAACCTAATGCTTCACCTTAAAGCCTTGGAAAAAGAAGAACAAGGCAAACCAAAAATTAGTAGGCAGGAAGAGATAATAAAGATTAGGTCAGAAATTAATGAAATAGAAACAAAAAAAAAAAATCCAAAGAATTAATGAGACAAAGATTTGGTTCTGTGAAAGGATAAACAAGATGGATAAACCCTTAGCAAATCTGACCAAAAGAAAGAGAGAAGAGACACAAATTAATAAAATCAGAGATGAACAAGGTAACATCACAACAGATTCCAGAGAAATTGAAAGAATCATAGGGACATATTATAAAAGCAGATGCTCCACAAAGTATGAAAATCTGAAAGAAATGGATGATTTCCTTGATTTATATGACCTACCTAAATTAAATCAAAATGAGATTCATCACTTAAATAGACCTATAACAAACATGGAGATCAGAACAGTTATCAATAATCTCCCAACTAAAAAAAGCCCAGGCCCAGATGGATTTACTGCTGAATTTTACCAGACCTTTAAGGAAGAGCTAACACCATTGCTTCTTAAGCTTTTCTAAGAAATAGAAAAAGAGGGCTGGAGAGATGGCTTAGCGGTTAAGCGCTCGCCTGTGAAGCCTAAGGACCCTGGTTCGAGGCTTGGTTCCCCAGGTCCCACGTTAGCCAGATGCACAAGGGGGCGCATGCGTCTGGAGTTCGTTTGCAGAGGCTGGAAGCCCTGGCGCGCCCATTCTCTCTCTCTCCCTCTATCTGTCTTTCTCTCTGTCACTCTCAAATAAATAAATAAAATATTAAAAAAAAAAAGAAATAGAAAAAGAAGGAATTCTACCAAACTCCTTCTATGAGGCCAGCATCACCTTGCTACCAAAACCAGGCAAAGATAGAACAAAAAAAGAAAATTACAGACCAATCTCCCTCATGAACATAGATGCAAAAATTCTCATAATGAGCCATAATGCCAAAAAAAATCCCCAAAAAACCCATAATGACACAGAATAAACATTCACACTACAGAAGATGGCATGGGGTGTAACAAAGATTTAAGATTTAAAACAACCAGGGCAAACTTCAAATTCTATAGATTCAAGTTCAATAACTCTAGTTAGTGACAAATCTCCAAGTCCGATAATTTTTTTTGTTTATTTTATTTATTTATTTGAGAGCAACAGACACAGAGAGAGAAAGAGGCAGATAGAGAGAGAATGGGCACGCCAGAGCCTCCAGTCACTGCAAACGAACTCCAGATGCATGCGCCCCCTTGTGCATCTGGCTAAAGTGGGTCCTGGGGAATTGAGCCTCAAACCGGGGTCCTTAGGCTTCACAGGCAAGCGCTTAAGCGCTAAGCCATCTCTCCAGCCCTAAATCCGATAATTTTAACCAGCAACAAATCTCTGAGTTCCAATTCTGCCACTCTAGCAAGGCTACTCACAGTCCTGGAAAACATCAGGGTGGAAGCTTTCCTTAGCAGCCATCTTGTGGTCCCAGCATCTCCATTGGGTCTCCACTGCAATCCACAGTTCATCTTCATGGCCCCATGGGGTCTCCATGGAGGCATCCAGCAAACCTGCTTCACACTGCCCATGGCCATTTCCAAAACGTAAGACTGCATTGCAAACTCAAAGACCCTCTCTTTACTGCATTTCTTATACCCCACAATGCCAGGTAGGGTGCCAATTTGTTAATCCAGGGTGGGGGGGAGGGAAAGAAAGCAGACTTTGAAGAACAGGACACTCCTTGATCACTCAGCCCCTCCAAAACAATCTGCATTTTTCCTATTGCCCCAGTGCAGGTCAGCTAGCCCAATCTCAATAGTTGTTATCTCTCAAACAATTTGCAGGTGAGCAGGCAACAATTCACCCAGAGATTTTTCTTTCTGTGCCATATCCCTCTGCTGACACCAGTTCATTTCAACGCAAAGAAACCCTGTACAACTTCTCAGGACATGGGCATAACAGCAAGCTTTTCACAGAAACTGCCTCTAGCCCAGTCCAAGCAAAGTTCCTTCTCATCCTCACAAGCCAAACTTCACAGTCCCTAGTTCTTACTGCATTCAGATCTTTCAACTCTGACAAGAATAGTCCATTAAGCTTTACTTATATCACTAAAAGGCATCTCTTAGACCAAGATTTCAAATCCTTCTACAATCATCTTGAAAATCAGCTCCAAAAGGCTAAGACCACACAGTCAGGTGTCTAGCAGCAATCCCATTCTTTGGTACCACCTTATTGTTGCAGTCAGGTTTGCATTGTTAGTAGAAATCACCCAATCAAGAACAGCTTGTGGGGAAAAATGAGGTTTATTTTGGCTTACAGCGTCAAGGTGAATGCTCCATAATGGCAGGGGAAAACGATGACATGAGCAGAGGGTGGACATCACCCCCTAGCCAACATCAGGTGGACAACACCAACAGGAGTGTGTGCCCAACACTGGCAAGGGGACACTGGCTATAACACCCATAAACCTGCCTCCAACAATACACTCCCCCCAGGAGACATTAAGTCCCAAATCTCCATCAGCTAGGAACCTAGCATTCAGAACACCTAAGTTTATGGGGGACACCTGAATCAAACCACCACACCATCTAAGCCATAATCTTCTGTGTTGGTTTTCAGTGCCAGTTATAAATTCCCTCCCACTGAGAAAGCCTCATGTTCAGTCAGATAACAGTTGATTATCCCCATAGCCATTGTGCCACTATTGCACTGGTGTGTACATTTTGCCTGGCTGGTTGATTCTGTAACTTGGAGGATCCACTGGTTATTTACACTGTTGGTTTTTATTCCCCAACAGCTCACACAGTACTTTCCTGCACTGGGAGAGCTAGTTAGCTGTTAGCTGGCTTCCATCTCAGATCCAGCATGATATCTCAATGTCCTATGAGCACAGCCTCTGGTAACTTCAGCAATAGGATCTTATTGTTTAATTCTTGTGGGTACCCAAGTGCTTTGGCAGTGGCCTACATTGTTTTGAGGGCCCCATGGGCCTCTCTGGCCAACAGTTCACTGTGGGGTGTAATCCAGTTCTGGCACTGGGATTTACCAGCAACAGTTTATGGTTTTAGGGTAACACATTCTTTACTCCTGCAGGGTACTTCTACCTAAAACATCCCTCCTTTCTCTATCTCTCTTTTTTTTTAACTTTTTTTAATTTTTTATTTATTTGAGAGTGACAGAAAGAGGCAGAGAGAGAGAGAGAATGGGCACACCAGGGCCTCCAGCAAATGAACTCCAGATGCATGTGCCCCCTTGTGCATCTGGCTAACATGGGTCCTGGGGAATCAAGCCTCAAACCAGGGTCCTTAGGCTTCACAGGCAAGCGCTTAACCACTAAGGCATCTCTCCAGCCCTATCTCGCTCTTTTTAAGAGAATAATCTTTTAATTAGCTAATCAAGAGGAAAGTTTCTATGTTACTGATTCATACTATCATTAATTTTGTGTGTTCTGCCCCTTTTCTTCCTCCCTGTCTCTCTACCTGCCTGTCTAGTATCCCCTCCTCTGATCCTGCCCTCTTTCTCCTCTCTCTAAACCTCATTCAAGCTTCCTGATCAGTACTGCTGATGCTTAGTATAACTTATAAACAAATCAAAACATTGCATGTTAGGATCTGCACATGAAAGAGAACATATGGCATTTGTCTTTTGGAGCCAGTATAACCTTTATTAATATGATTTTTTTTCCAGGTCCCTCCATTTTTCTGCAAATGTCATGATTTCATTTTTCCTTACCTCTGAGTAAATTTCCATTGTGTATATGTACCACATCATTAGTTGATGGGCATCTGGGATGATTCCATTTTCTACCTACTATGAATAGAGCAGTGACAAACATCTTTGTTTGTTTGTTTAAGGTACAGTCTCACTCTAGTTCAAAATGACCTGGAATTCTCTATGTGGTCTCCACATGGCCTGAACTGATTCATAGCCATCCTCCTACCTCTGCCTCTCCAGTGCAGGAATTAAAGGTACACGTCACCACACCCAGCTTACTTTTTGATGCTGAAGAACCTCCATACTGATTTCCATAGTGTCTATACAATACAAATTTTCTCTCCCACCAGCACTGAATGAGGTGTTTGTTTCTCTTTCCCCACACCCTAGCCACCACTTGTTGATTTTTTGATACTGGCCATTTTAATTTGCATTTCCCTATGACTAAGGTGTTGAAAATCTTTTTAGATGTTAGCCATTTGTATTTCTTCTTTTGAGAATTCTCTGTTCAGTTCCTTGCCCATTTCATTGTTTGAATGGGATGATGGATTTTTTTTTATTGCTTAGTTTTTTAATTATTTATATATTCTAGATATTAAACTTCTGTCAAATGTATAGTTGGCAAAGATTTTTCTCTAATCATCCAGGTTGTTTATGGACTCTGTTAATGGTTTGCTTTAACATATGTATATGTGAAACATCATCTAGGAATATACCAGGTAATATTTTTAATGCCTCGGACAATTAAAAATTATTTACACATAAAAGAATTTAAGAAGTTAACTAACATTGATGCTAGAGAGATTGCTCAATGGCTAAAGGCATTTGCTTGCAAAGCCTAATAGCCCAGGTTCAATTCCCCAGTATTCTCTGTCTCATAAAAAAATAATAATTTAGGTTAGGTGTGGTGGCACATGCCTTTAATCCCAGCACTTGGGAAACAGAGGTAGGAAGATCACCATGAGTTCAAGGCCACCCTGAGACTACATAGTGAATTCCAGGTCAGCCTGGGCTAGAGTGAAACCCTACCTTGAAAAATCTAATAATAATAATTTATAGAAAAAAGTTAGGACTTTTTTTTAGGGGAGATGTCTTAACAGTTAAGGTGCTTGCCTGCAAAACCAAAGGACATAAGTTTGATACCCCAGGACCCACATAAGCCAGATGCTCAAGGTGGTGCATACATCTGAAGTTTGTTTGCATTGGCTGGAGGCCCTGATATACCTATTTCCCTCTCTCTCTCTCTCTCTCTCTCTCGCTCACTCGCTCTCTCACTCTCTCGCTCTCTCACTCTCGCTCTCGCTCTCGCTCTCTCAAATAAATAAATAAAAATAATTTTTAAAAACCAAGTTAGCCAATTTTGAATTTTTTTGGGGGGGCACTGAGGTAGGGTCTCACTCAAGCCCAAGCTAACCCAGAATTCACTATGTAGTCTCAGGCTGGCCTCAAACTAATGATGATCCTGCTACCTCTGCCTCCCGAGTGCTGTGATTAAAGGCATGCACCACCATGCCCAGCCCCAGTTTTGAATTTATTATTCAGATTTAAAAGATATTGTGGTTTGAATGTAAATGTCCCTATAGTCTCAGGTATTTTTTTTTAAATTTTTATTTATTTATTTGAGAGCGACAGACACAGAGAGAAAGACAGATAGAGGGAGAGAGAGAGAATGGGCGCGCCAGGGCTTCCAGCCTCTGCAAACGAACTCCAGACGCGTGCGCCCCCTTGTGCATCTGGCTAACGTGGGACCTGGGGAACCGAGCCTCGAACCGGGGTCCTTAGGCTTCACAGGCAAGCACTTAACTGCTAAGCCATCTCTCCAGCCCAGTCTCAGGTATTTTTTGATTAACGTCTTACTTAGTCTCCAGGAGGTGGAGTCCTGCTAGAGGAGGTGTCTCACTGGGAGCAGATCATGGGCCTAGCCTACTGTGTGTTCAGAGCCAGTCTGAGCTCTGGCTGTTGTCTCACTCTCCTGCTGCTGTTTTTCACCTGCTGTGGTAGAGGTGATATCCAGCCTCTACTTATGCCATGCTTTCCCTCCAGACTATAACCCAAAATGAAAACTTTCCTCCTATCAGCTGCTTTTGATCAGATACAAAATGGTAACAAATATAGCGCAAAATGAGAAGTGGGGTCATTGTTGTGAAGAATCTAACCATTTGATTTTTTAAATTTTATTTGAGAGATAGAGAGAGAATTGGCATGCCAGGGCCTCAGCCACTAAAATGGAACTCCAGACACTAGTGCCACCTAGTGTGAATGTGTGACATTGTGCTTGCCTCACCTTTGCATCTAGCTAATGTGAGATCTGGAGAGTAGAACATGGGTCCTTGGGCTTTGCAAGCAAGTACTTTAACCACTAAGCCATCTCTCCAGCCCCCCGCCCCCATATGACTTTTTTGATCTTGCGTAATGTGTTTGCCGAAGGAATATGGAAGGATTTGGTACTTTGGACTGGAGAAGCTTTGAAGTGAGATAAGCAGAGCTTGATGGGCTATTCTGGTGAGAGTATGAAAATCATAAATGTGAAGAGAATTATGGACTGCAAAGGCTTGGCTTATGAAGTTTCAAAGGAGAAGGAAAGAACTTTGTTGGAACTACTGGTGAAAAGGCTGGCTGGATTCTGCCCATATCCTGAGAATTTGAGCAAAGTTGAATTTAAAAGTAATACACTAGCATAGAGAGGAGGCTCAGTAGTTAAGGAATTTGCCTGCAAAGCCTAGTGACCTGAGTTCAATTCCCCAGGACCCACATAAAGCCAGATAGATGCACAAAGTGGAACATGTATCTGGAAACTGTTTGTAGTGACTGAAGGCCATGACATGTTCATTCCCTCTGCCTGTCTCTCTTCAATTTCTCTCTGCTTGCAAAAAATAAATAAATAAAAAGATATTTTTTAAGTAATAGATTGGAATGCCTGGTGAAAGAAAGTATTGAACACAAAGATATGAACGATTTAAAGTCTGCCACAGAAAGAAATTTAAGCAAGGTGAGCTGGAGAGATGGTTAAGTGTTTGCCTGTGAAGCTGAAGGACCCTGCCTGATTCGAGTTTTGATTCCCCAGGACCCACGTAAGCCAGATGCACAGGGTGGTATTTGCATCTGGAGTTCATTTACAGTGGTTGGAAGCTCTGGTGCACCCATTCTCTCTCTCTCTCTCTCTCTCTCTCTCTCTCTCTCGTCTCTCTCTCTTTTTTTTTTTTTTTTTTTTTTTTTTTGGATTTTCAAGGTAGGGTCTCACGCTGGTCCAGGCTGACCTGGAATTAACTATGTACTAGCACAGAGACTGCTGGTTTATGGCACTTAAACTGCAATTATTAAGGAGATTACATAATTTAAGGTGGGCCAAGTGTTTTGCATTGGGACAATGGAAAAGATGCCCTGAGGGTAATAAAAACAACCCATGGAATGCTCAAGATAGTAGGAATTCAAATTCTTTTACAAGATGAGGGCTTAAAGGAAGACTGTTGAAAGTCTTCTGCTTTCGAGGTCAAGCTTTGCGTCGCCACCCCAGGTTTACAAATTTGGCTATGTCACCCACTTGGTACTGGTTTTGAAAGCATGTGAAATGCAGGAAAGAGTGTCATGAAGTACACAGCAGTTCCAGGAACCAATGAAATATGGCAATGGCAGCAGAGTTGATATCTCTGAGATGTCACTGTATGGAGCTATGAAGATGAACTGTGGAGGGCTGGGCTGGGTGGTGCACGCCTTTAATCCCAGCACTTAGGAGGCAGAGGTAAGATGATCACTATGAGTTCAAGACCAGTCTGGGACTGCAGAGTTAGTTCCAGGTCAGCCTGGGCCTACCCGCCAGGATATGTGGGAGGATCTGTCTCTCAAGACCCTGCCTCACTGGTGCTCGTAGCTGAATGCACATATGATGTTTCCAGTTTTTGTCTGTCCTTCATATTACTTATACTACTGTTGTCAAGACATAAGACAGAGACAAAGAATGACTGTCCCAAGTTAGAGCCAAAACCACAGACCCATTTTGACTTTTGTTTGTTTGTTTTCAAGGTAGGGTCTCACTCTAGGCCAGGCTGATCTGGAACTTACACTATAGCTCATCTGGCCTCAAACTCCTAGCAAACCTCCTACCTAAGCCTCCCAAGTCCTAGGATTAAAGGCATGCATTACCTCACCTAGCCCATTTATATATATATTGCGATGCAAAAAATAATAATAACTCTAATCTCAGAGAAAATATGAGAATAAGAAAGAGTTCAATCTTGAGATAAATATGCCCAAGAACACAGATTTATGTTATTCCAAATTCTGTATTACAATGTTGCAAATATTTCATAAGATTTTTATAGTAACAGAACAAAGTCATAAAATACTTTTCAAGTACATTTGTGGAAACATGAAGAGTGTGTGTTACAGAAAAGCAAGAGAATCTCTGCTACAAGCTTCAAGTGCTATCTAATATCATTCTCAACATTTGGGTTGGTGGACCTTAGGTGTCTGTTTATAGATTCCAAAAGTATTTACCTAATATTCACAAGGATATTAGATTTGAGGAGGCTGCCCGTCTTTCCCCCTTCACAGCTAGAACAGAAACCCCACAAAGTGCCCAAATCTGTGACTGTGCAATAATCACTGTTAAACTCCACACACCCTGGGTGAAGTTATCAAAAAATACCACCTCCTCTCAGTCACTGTAATTGTATAGGGGTCAAATTTATTTTCCTGCTGGGCATGATGGCACATGCCTTTAATCTCAGCACTCAAAAGACAGAGGTCAGAGGATGGTCATAAGTTTGAGGCCAGCCTGAGACTACATAGTGAATTCCAGGTCAGCCTGGGCTAGAGTGAGATGCTACCTCAAAAAAAAAAAAAGAAGGAAGGAATGTAAGAAAGAATTGTATTCTCCACCCATTAAAGAATTTAGTCAGGAAAATGTTTGAAGATAAAGTAGAGCAAAGTTCATTCAAAGTGAAAGGAAGAGGTAGAGAAACACAGACTCCTTGTGGGAAGTGAGGAGCTGGAAACAGAATCTGCTGCCTCTTTGGGAGCTGAGCTTTTATTGAGTCAGGATGCCTTTTCACTGGCATGCCTGATTAGTCAGCTTAAACAAGGACAACAGTGTTGATTGGTCCATGCTGTGTCTTAGACTATGAAGGTCTCAGACATATCCAGGCAAGCCTGCTAAAAGAACTTATCTGTGGCAAATTTCTGCATTTCCTTTTGTTCTCAGGGGAGAAGCACCAGGAAGTGAGCTGCCCTCTCCACCATCTTGAGGCTCACCAGGAAAACAAAAGTTATTTCCCTGGGTCCTCCTCTTCCCTATCTATCTACGTAGCAGAGGGAGATGCCTAACTCCTATGGTTTATCACCACCTGTCTCAGTTCCCTGAAGGAGTGTCACAGTTAACTTTACATTACTGGGATGACCTTCCAAACCAGGCACAAGTTATGGGTGGAATGGCGTTTATTAAAGCTTAGAGATCCAGGGGAAGTTCCATAATGGCACAAGAAGCTGGCCTGGTTTCACAGGTCCAAGCAAAGAAAAATACCATCACCAGCATCATAAGCAAGCACCCTTCAAGAGCCGCAGGCAGAGTTCAAGCACTCTGCATACGTTTAGTCTGGAAACAGATCCACCCACAGTGACACCTCCTCCAGCCAGTTGGCTGGAGATCTTAATTACAAGCTCTAATAAATTCCTGAAACTATTGGAAGACATCCACTCAAACTATACTCTGTCCCTGGCCCCCCAGTAGATTCATAACACCTCACACTGTAAACTGCATTCAATCCAACTTCAAAGGTCTCCATAGTCTTTACCAGCTTAAGATAGTTCCAAAGTCCCAAGTCTCACCTGAGATTCATGGCCACCTCTTAACTGTGAGTCCTGTAAAATTAAACAAGTTACAATCTTCCAAAATATAATGGCACAGAGTAAACATTTCCACCTGCTACAAGGCATAGTAAGGAGAAACTGGACCAATGCAAACTCAATAACCATGAACCAAACACGGTAAATCTGTAGTTCAAGTCCACTGTCATAACCAGTGATTGGCAGTCTCTGGAATTTCCAACTCTGCTCTTCCAGCTTGGCTGAATAGCCAGGGAAAACTTGCATACTGAATCAACAGTACTCCATTGTAGCCCTTACAGTAACAGTGCTGGTATATCCAAAAAATCTTCAGGTCTTCTTGCAAACCACAGCCCATATGCCAGTGGCTCCACTGGCCTCTCAGGGTCATCATATCCTACCTATATGCCATGTCTCAGGAGCAGCTCCTTTAACTGTATGCACTTCATTACCTACTACATGCATTTTTCATGTCTCCAAAACCAATACCAGGTGTGCAGGATGCAGACATGTTATTAATTCAGAGACAAAATAAATGGTGACCTTGAAGAGCACAGTTTTTGAAAAAGCTAATTGCTTAGTTTTTACATATCAATGGATTTGGGATGTCAATATTAAGAGAACAAGAAACAATAGAGATAGCACAGGGTAATTAGTTGAAGGCAATTTAGAAATTAAAAAGAAAGTCATTATGCAAATATAGAAATCCTAGCAATTATTAAGCCTTTAAAAATAGCACTACTTAAAATAAAAGAGGATACTAGCTTCAGGTTTTCCACTTGAGTTATTCAAATTCCATATTATTAATGGCAGGCTTTTGAGTGAGTTTTGTCAGTTGGTACAACAGAGACACAGCTCCTCACACACTCTTACTGACAGCTACTTGATTTTCTTTTCTTCCTTCTTTTTTTTGAGGGGGGAGGGCAGGGTCTCACTTTAGCTAGGCTCACTGTGTATTCTCTGTATTCCAGGTGGACCTAGAACTCATAGCAATCCTTGTACCTTAGCCTGTGGAGTGCTGAAATTATAGGTGTGAGCCAACATACACAGCTCAAACATGAGTTCTTTACAGAGACCTCCACCCAGGCAAAACTGGAATTCTTAGCTTCAACAAAGAGAAGTTCAGAGCTGGGTATGAACTAAAGTTCCAAGAAAAGCATCTGCTGCCCCCTACTTCCAACAAGATTGATAGAATGCATATGATCACACAGAGATAGAATGTTCTAGTATCAGAGCCAAACTAACTTGGACCATCCTTATCCCCTTAATATCCATTTATTGCCAACTTCTCTGTCCAACCTAACATCCTGGTGATTATCAGTTGATCAGGTGTGATCTTTTGGAATGTAAGAATAGATCCCTAGCTTCCACCAACCCAAGGACTAACAATGTCATTAGACAATATCTGAATACCTGCAGTGGAGATTTTCAACCCTCTGCTCTCCCCCCTCACTCCCTTCGCCATAACCCACCTACCTCATGGTCAGCCAATATATTTGAAAACTGCCTTGATTTATGACTTTCTTTTGTTCTGTAACTATAAAACCTTCATGGAATTGTTAACACAGTTGGAATATAGAATTGGAGTAACCTAAATTTGTGTTTCTAGACTATGGTCACCCATATTTGGCTTCAGAATAAACTCTCTTATTCCCTTTAAGGTGAGAGCTGTCTTTTGCATCAGTATCTGTATGCTATCTAAAACCCTAATCCCAGCACTGGAAAGATTGCTGTAGAAAGATCACAGTGAATGTAAGGCTATCCTGGGCTCCAAAGTGAGCTCCAGGTCAGCCTGGGCTAGAATGAGAACACTGCCTCAAAACAAAACAAAGCAAAACAACAACAAAAGAAAACCTTATATATGGTCTTTTGGCTTCCAAAGAAATATCAAGCCAACACCCCCATTTAACACAGCAGATACTTATCAAATGCTTACAGGCTACATGAGACATAAGAAACTCATCTAAATGCTTTGCCAGAAGTGGAAAACTGGCTTTACTCCTTATCAATGGGCTTTGATCTGCACTGTTAATAGTGAAAGGAAAAATCTGCCACCTCCTTCTTTCTTCTTGATGCTAAGATGTAGAGACAAGAGGCCAAAAACAAAAGCTAAATCCCCATCCATTTTTGTTTGACTTTTTTTTTTAAGATAGGGTCTCATTCTAGGCCAGGCTGACCTAGAATTCACTATGTAGTCTCAGGGTGGCCTCGAACTCATGGCAATCCTCCAAACTTTGCCACCTTAGTGCTGAGATTAAAGGTGTGTGCAACCACACCTGGCTCCCCATACTTTTAAAAAAAATTATTTATTTATTTATTTGAGGGAGGGAGAGAGAAAGAGAGAGAGAATGGGCATTCCAGGGCCTCCAGCCACTGCAAATGAACTCCAGATGCATGCGCCTCATTGTGCATCTGGCTTACGTGGGTCCTGGGGAATCAAACTGGGGTCCTTTGGCTTTGCAGGCAAGTGCCTTAACTGCTAAGCCATCTTCTCCAGCCAAAGGACTCAAGTTCAGTTTTGTAGGACCCACATAAGTCAGATACACAAGATGGTGTATACAGCTGGAGTTCATGTGCAGCAGCTAGAGGCCCTGGAGCACCAATTCTGTTTCTCTCTCTCTTTCTCATCAATGAATAAATTTTTTTAATTTATATTTTTATTTGTTTGTTTTTGAGCAGAAAGAGAGCTAGAAAGAGAATAGGCACAACAGGGCCTCTTGCCACTGCAAACTCCAGGTGCATGTGCCACTTTGTACATCTGGCTTTATGTGGGTACTGGGGAATTGAACCAAACTTTGCAAGCAAGTACCTTTAACTGCTGTGCCATCCACAGCCCCTAAGTTCCCATTATTTAACAACTAGGCCAGAACTACATGAAGCCTGATCTCTAGTGACTTATGATATCTTATATAGACATTGATCTGAACAAAAGTAACCAGTCTCAAGAAAAGTAAATCATGGTGTAAACTAACTGCTTAACAAGATAATGAGGTGCCAACCTACCTTTCCATATACAGAGCCTATACATATAAGATATGACCAGGTAACTTCCTACTCTGCTCCTATAAAATTCCCCTCTCCACCATGCCATGCCTTCTCTGGGCTCATCTGCTGCTCCATGCCATGTATTTCAATAATTCATCTCTTTGTCTTTTCATGTTTTGGGTAAATTCTTTTTTTTTATCCACCAATGTCACTGGCTTTCCATGTGACATTTTGCATGGCACAACCCATCTGTTGCAGTCTGGTTTGCATGTTTGGGGGGCCAGGCATGGTTGCACACACCTTTAATTCCAGCACTCACCCAACCAAGAGCAGCTTGTGGGAAAAAAGAGGTTTATTCTGGCTTATAGACTCAAGGGGGAAGCTCCATGATGGCAGGGAAAATGATGGCATGAGCAGAGGGTGAACAACACCCCTTGGCCAATATCAGGTGGACAATAGCAACAGGAGAGTGTGTCGAACACTGTCATGGGGAAACTGGCTATAATACCCATTAGCCCTCCCGCAACAATACACTACCTCCAGGAGGCATTGATTACCAATTGCTATCAGCTGGGGAGACTAGCATTCGGAACACCTAAGTTTATGGGGGACACCTGACTCAAACCACCACACCATCCTTTGCCACAATGTATACAAAATTCTAAAGATGAGGATCTATAGCACTTCCACTTCCTCTCAGGTAGCATAGATTAATTTACATAAAATTTTTACATATAATTTACATATGATGGAGAAGGGAATGTCAAAGGGGAAAGTGTGGGAGGGGGGAGGGAGGGTATTACCATGGGATTTTTTTTATAATCATGGAAAATGTTAATAAAAATTAAATTTATAAAAAGGAAAAAAATAATTTACAAAAAAATTTACAACCTGACCTGGTTGGAAAGCTCAACACTTGTTATTGATGGATATTCAAAGGGTACCTTCAGAGGGGTTTAAGGTGCTTATATCCCTGCACAAGAAATTGAACAGAGCGATAAGGTTGTAGCAGAAGCAGAAACCATTTTTTAAGGTATACTTCCCAGGAAGAAGCAAGCAGGAACGCAAAAATAGTTCACAGCTCAAACAGCCCTGCTGCACAAACAATTAGGATTTTTTTTTTTTTGGTTGTTGTTTTTGTTTTATTTTGCTTTTAATCAGGGTCTCAATTCTAGTTCAAGATGGCCTGGAACTCACTCTGTAGCCCAGGCTATCCGCAAACTCACAGTGATCCTCCAGTCTCAGCCTGCCAAGTGCTAGGATTAAGGCTCTGTATAAAGGATTCTAGACCTCACTCTCTTGCTTTATTCTCCTGCTTTAATCTGAAGCCAGCCTGATTTACATAGTAAAACCCTGACTCAAACAAATGTGTGTGATTTTTTGTTTTTTTCTTTTTTTGGAGGTATAGTCTCACCCTAGCCCAAGCTGACCTGGAATTCACTATGTAGTCTCAGGCTGGCCTCAAAGTACAATACAATACAAAAAGTTCTACCCCATTTTCCTCAAGCTTGGACTTTAATAACCCTTCATCTCCTTTCAATAACTGTATCCCAGTTTTTCAGTGGAATGGCAATAGAAGAATCTACAGGTTGTGGTAAAACAAGGACTCTCCAACTGTTAGCCTTTTTGTCCATGTGACAAAATATTCCAGAAAACAATTGAAGGAAGGAAGGATTTGTTTTGGCTAATAGTTTCAGCAGTATCCTTCCAAAACCTGCTGTCTCCATGTGGCTGGACCTGAGGCCCAACATCATGGCAGAGAGATCAGGTGGCCAAGTCACTGAGAGAAAGACTGATTGAACCCACTGAATTCCTCTAGCTCCTGCTCCATCCCAAGGTTCAACCCCATTGTGTGGTACTGATATGAATTAGGAGCAAGTTAGCTTTTTCCTGATAGTACTCAGCTAGGGACTGGCCCATGAATGAAGAAACGTGAATGACACCTTGCTTTCCCTGGCAGGACTAGAACTCTAATTCCACCTCATCCAAGATGGCTGAAGGCAACAACTTCTCAGCAACAAGAACAACTTCCTGTTTCTTCCCTAATTTTGTGTGCCTAGCGCCTGTGGGTGGACCCTTCCTAAATTAACGGTCCTCCAGGAGTCACCAACCAATCAGATCCCTCCCTATACAACTGAACCCGATGATGAGGCTCATTCTAATTGGATGATTGATCCAGACAAATGGGGTGACATTGCCAAGGCTCTTAGTTTCCCATCAGGAATAGATGGTAAGACTATTGCTGAAGACACCACATGCCTGGGCTGAGAAATCTTATTGGACCTGAGCCAAAAACCTCCACCAACTGACAGAAGGCTGGAAAAAGCTACAGTGCATGCAGCTGTATGTTAGAAAGAAGGCATCAGTGGAAATAAATAACAGTGGGCACTGCAAGCCTTAAGTTTGGCCAGCCAGGCCAAATGAGCCAACTGGTGCAATAGTGGCATGTCTGTTATGGGGGAAACCAACTGCTCTCTAATTGGACTGGAGGCCTACTCCATGGGAGGGAATGCATGCCTGGTACTGAAAACCTATTATAGGGGAGGTCGTGAGCCCTGGGGGGTGTAACGCCTGCTGGTGTCAGCTAAATGCATATACTATGCTCACCAAACTGCCCACTTCTTTTAATATTCATACCCATATGTTAATGCTACTCTCACTTTTGGTTAGAGAAGCTTCTCTTTACAGATGGCGGTGACCTCTGAGATGACTCAAAAGGCACCATAGTGCTGAAAAGAAGTGACACAGGAGCATTAAGCATTGAAACATCTCTATCACACAGAATCCATTGGAGAAGAGGTGTGTAAAGAATGTAAGAGCTGCCGGACGTGGTGGCACATGCCTTTAATCCCAGCACTAGGGAGGCAGAGGTAGGAGGATCGCTGTGAGTTCGAGGCCACCCTGAGACTACATAGTGAATTCCAGGTCAGCCTGGGCCAGAGTGAGACCCTACCTTGAAAAACCAAAAAAAAAAAAAAAAAAAAAAAAAAAAAAGAATGTAAGAGCCAAAGGAAGGTAGGACTCCTTACAGTGCACTATTCCAGATGCAAAATGACCTGGATATACATGACCTCACAGTACCTTGCACTACCTGCCCAAGACCCTCCTAATAAGAAGAAAGATGATGACATCAAAATAAAAAAGAGACTGATTGCGAGGGGGAGGGCATATGATGGAGAGTGGAGTAGCAAAGAAGAAAGTGAAGGAGGAGGGAATTATCATAGTTTATTTCTATAATTATCAAAGTTGTCAATAAAAATTAAAAAATAAAATAAATGGCTCTGAAGCACATGTGTAAGTCCCTTTTTTGTCCCATCCTCCTTCTGTTCTTCCCTTCCCTTCCCCAGAGGCTTCTTCCCCAAAGAGACACCTGTCCCCATGTGAAGGAATTTTTTCTTCCCAGCTTTCTTTTGGCTTGAGCATATTCCTGATTTGCTTCCCCTCTTATCTTGTTCATTTTTTATTTATTTATTTGAGAGTGACAGACACAGGGAGAAAGACAGATAGAGTGAGAGAAAGAGGATGGGCGTGCCAGGGCTTCCAGCCACTGCAAACGAACTCCAGATGCATGCGCCCCCTTGTGCATCTGGCTAACGTGGGACCTGGGGAACCAAGCCTTGAACCGGGGTCCTTAGGCTTCACAGGCAAGCGCTTAACCGCTAAGCCATCTCTCCAGCCCTTTCCCTCTTATCTTAATGACCCCTGAAGTAAATCTCATCATTTACTCTTCTCTGAATCCATATTTTCTTTTTTTAATTTTAATTTTTTTTTTGTCTATTTTTTATTTATTTGAGAGCGACCGACACAGAAAGAAAGATAGAAGGAGAGAGAGAGAATGGGCGCGCTAGGGCTTCCAGCCTCTGCAAACGAACTCCAGATGCGTGTGCCCCCTTGTGCATCTGGCTAACGTGGGACCTGGGGAATTGAGCCTTGAACCGGGGTACTTAGGCTTCACAGGCAAGCGCTTAACTGCTAAGCCATCTCTCCAGCCCTGAATCCATATTTTCAATTCCTTGCAAACATGGACAAGAACTCAAAACTTGAGAGCCTCTGGCTTGGGAGTTCTAATCTCACACAACTCTGTCCCACATCATTTTGGAAACCTGCTGAGGACCCCTGCCAGATACTCCTACTCAGTTTGGGAACTTTACTTCTTTCCTCTTACCAATATCCCCTTTTCAGATAAATCTTTAATAATTTACCCTCCGTGTCTATGTTTCTAAATCCTTTATTAAACTTGGATGAAGACTTGGGTTGGAATTCTAATTTCACTGAGAGCACAATCAATATAAACCACAACTGGTTGTGGAGATACATGCCTTTAATCACAGAACTTGGAACACAGAGGTAGGAGGATTGCCATGAGTTCAAGGCCAGCCTGGGGTTACATAGTGAGTTCCAGGTCAGCCTGAGCTAGAGTAAGATCCTACCTTGAAAAAAAATGAAAATAAATAAATAAAAAGATAAACCACTACACCAACCCAGTTATGGGGAGGGATTAGTTAGAGTTTCTATTCCTAAAACAAATTAATGTTGAAGGGGAAAGTGAGGACTACCTCCATCTCTCTGGAAACGCTAGAGGGAGCTGGCTCTGGCAGAAGCTGCTTCACAGTCAGTCTTGCAGGCCCTTCCTTGAATATGGTGGAAAGGTCTGCCCACAGAGCCAGAAAGAAAGCTCCAGCACATTAGAATTGCTATAAAAACTTGGACATGAGGTGCATGTGTAGCTTAGTCTATTTGAATTTCTATAGCAGAACACCATAAGGGAAACTGGGTGTGGTGGTGAATGCCTTTAATCCCAGCACTCAAGAGCCAGAGGTAGGAGGATCGCCATGAGTTCAAGGCCGCCCTGAGACTACAGAGTGAATTCCAGGTCAGGTCAGCTTGAGCTAGAGTGACACCCAGGTTTGATTCACAGTGTTGGGAACTATGAACCAAACCTTGGCCATGTTGACAGAAACCGCCATATAGCAAGAAATGTTTCTATTTCCTCATCTAATGATCTATTACCAGAAATGAAGAAGCCGTTATGCCTGGGTGATAGCCTCTCCTGGTGCTGCCAGTAATTGATGAAGAAACAAAGAAATTGCATTTAGCCAGTAACCCTGTGATCTCTGGCCTGATTATGACTCCTTCCCCTATAAAACCTATAAAAACCTACGTGTTAAAATACAATTTGAGACCTTGACAAATACCTAGCTTGGTCTCCTTTTTGTGTCTGTTTGCCTCCCCCCATTCAGGTCAGCTTCTCCTCGAGTCCTTGTTTGACTCCCCGCTGGCTGGGGCAAGTGGCATCCGAAAGTGGGGCCCAAGGTATGAAGGAAAAACCTGAACGTCGCTCAAGTGGATGGCTGTCCCCACCATTGGATCGCCACCCCACCAGGGGGGCGAGTGAAGATCTGCATAGAGGTCACTGAAGGCAGTCCACACCTTTAATACAGACCCGCACCGTGATCACCATAGAAAGCCCACCTGTGATAGAGAACCACTAAGGTAAGACAAGCGAGGAGTTCTAAGGCAAACTATTTAAAGACTATTCAGTCAAATTTGCAAGACACAAGAACTGCAGGGTTTCTTTTTGCACTTCTTTTCCTCCTTTTACTTTCAGTTGGCGCCATTGTGTGGAATTACAACATAGCGACAGGGCAACTGAAGCCTCTTGGCCAGGGCTACCCTCTGGCATTGGCTGAAGGCCCCTAGCTCCCTGTGCAAGTCCCGACAGCCCATTCGGGCGTTGGCAAAGACCTCCTATCTAGCCTCTCTTCCTATAAACAAAAGCAGGTATGCAACAACCAGCAAATGCTCTTAGAGTGGCTGCCAGTTCTTAAAATTGCGGTCAGACTTACGTCAAGCTCACTGGGGAATCCCCCGTGCTGGTTCTCTGACTGGGAACATTGCCCTTTGGTCTTGCCGTTTCTCCTCTTTCCTTTTCTATCATGGGACAGACCCTAAGTAAACAGGAACTTTTTAACCAGGGACTTAAAGACTCCCTCAAGACCCGTGGGGCAAAACTTAAGAAAAAAGATCTTGTTCATTTTTTCCTCTTCTTAGAAGATTTATGTCCATGGTTTCCCCGGGAAGGTACCATTGATGAAAAAAGATGGGGGAGAATGGAAGATTGTTCAAAAGATTACTATAGGACTTTTGGCCCTGAAAACATCCTGGTTCAAGTCTTCTCATATTGGAATTTAATAAATGATGTACTTCAAGTTCACCAGTGTCAACCAGATGTTTCAAAAGTTGTTAGGGATGGAGAATTATTTCTTAAAAATAACCTTAATCCTAGCCAAACCCCTCCCATTCATGAACTAACTTCCAGCCATCAGGATCCCCCAGTGGCTACTGCTGCTGCTGCTGCTGCGGCAGCTCCCTCCCCCAAGCCGCCCCGCCCTCCAGGCAGGCACCATGGCGGCGGCTCCCAGACAAAGGCACTAGGCAAGACAAATGATCCCCCTTCGCAGTGCCTTCTGTCATTATTCCTATGCCTGAGGATGACCCACCTGCCCTTAAATCCACTTATCCTATTCTCTCCAAATCTGCAGTTACCCCTCCCCCAATGCCCCTCTTTCCCTAGATGAGGAGTCAGAGCTACAGAGTGAGGCTGCCACATATCACAACCCTGACTGCCCACCTCCCACAGCCCCCATAGCAGACCCTCCACCTTATCTTCACATGCCTAAGTCACGTCACTTCTGTGCCCCTGTAACTCTTGATTGTGATTTAGAAGCAGTCACTCGACAGGCAACCCGCCAACTTTCCTGGGAAGCCCAATCACTAAAAACTCTCCTTACAGTTAAAAAAGAAAAAGGCCGGCCGGCTGGCAGGAGCCGGCCGGCAAGATGGCGGCCCCCTTGGAGCTGAGCTGCTGGGGTCTCCCCTCGGTACACAGCGAGTGCCTGGTGGTGATGGTGATGTGCCAGTTTTGACAACTGACGACAACATTGTTTCCCAACCTGCAAAAATATTAAACTTTTTAAGAAAACAGGAGTATAATGCTGATTATGAACTCTCAGCAAAACAAGGGGCAGATACACTGGCATACATTGCTCTCCTGGAAGAGAAACTTCTCCCGGCTGTGCTTCACACATTCTGGGTTGGGAGTGACAATTACTTTACTGTGACGAAGCCATGGTTTGCTTCACGGATTCCTTTTCCCTTGAATTTAATTCTGCCTGGGAAGATGTCAAGGGGAGCACTGAACAGAATACTCCTGACGAGAGGAGAGCCTCCTCTCTACCGTCTCCAAGAAGTGGAAGCACAGATATACAGAGATGCCAGGGAGTGCCTAAATCTTCTGTCAAATAGATTGGGAACATCTCAGTTTTTCTTTGGAGATACATGGATGACAATCTTCACCAAAGCCTTCAGCTTCCTCCTCGGAAACTTGAGCCCTCAAGCTGACACCAGCCGCAGAAGAGAGTAATTCCTTACAGCATCTGCCACCATGACAATTGTTGGCTTTTTGTGCGTGTGTTCAGAGTCTTACACATGGTTGCTGTAGTCACACAAAGTGCATGAAGGTTAAAAGAAAATGCTGTTGATAGATATAAGGAAGACTAAAACAGAGGAACTTTCTGTAACCTTTTTTATTAGGAAGCTTCTATATTAGCTTGCACTGCACTTTACATAAAGCTGAATGCTAAGTGTACTTGGAGGGCGGGGTAAAGACACATTGTACTGTATGTAAGAAAATCTTGCCTTCATTGCAGCGATCTTTGCCTTTGTTCAGATTCTGCTGACCAGAAACTACAATTCTGTTCTGAATGTGCTTCGTAATTTATTCATAATTTATTAACCTAGTTTTCATAGACCTGTCTGAATACATAATGTGTAGCTGTTTGGCTAAGACTTTATTCTTCTGTTTGGAAGCCTGATACTATTTTAGAAGTTAGGGAAAAGATAATTATTTCAATGGAAAAGCCTGTATTTACCTTTAAAACACAGCGAGGAATGTATTTTTAATTATGCTAATCCTCGGGTTTAGTACCACATATACAAATGTAAAAGGTGGTTACATATAATAATCACCTGATACACACTTCACTATAACAGTATTTACAATGTGTTCAATATAGGTTAACAAAGGCGTTTTTTGATTTCTGGACAAATGTGGAAACTTTAGATCCATGTATTTTTAGTATATAATCATACCATTCTTATGTTGATTGCAGAACTGGATATGTTGGTCATCATTACCATGTTCAGCTGAAAACTTCATTGAACTTTTTCCAGTTGTTTGTTAATCACTAATCTATGGCCAGGGCTGTAAAAACACCTGTGTGTCTCTACTCTGAGTTCTCCATGCTTCACTCACACCTGTGTGTGTCTGCTCTGAGTTCTCCATGCTTAACTCACACCTGTGTACGTCTGCTCACACCTGTGTGTGTCTGCTCTGAGTTCTCCATGCTTAACTCAGGCCAGTATGTTTTTCCTAAGAAGCATTATCTCATCACCTTCACATGCTTCTTGACAACCAATTCTTTTCCATATATTTTAAATACAGTTGAAGGATCCAAAGGAATATATCAGAAGTAGCAATTTTTGAAGACTATTTTGTATATATTGGTTGCTGAACTGTTAAAGGATTTGCTGTGTGGTAATTTTACTTACAAAGAAACTTGCTTATTTTAGTGGTTGAGGTGCTTCTGTTGTCCTAAAACCACTTCTGGGATTTAAAAAATATAGGACCATGCTTTTGATTAGTGTCCTAAAAGATTACTATGGTGCTCAGCAAATCCTACCAAGTCCTTCAGAAACCTGAATGTTAGGAAAATAAGCCTTGTAGGCAAGAGACACGCTAATGTGAGCAGAGTGGAGTTGTCATGTGTGACCACATCCTCCCAGTTTGCTTGGCATTCATGGAACTGTTTATATGAAAGTCTTGAAGTCATTGTAAATATTTTTCTTGAAAGCTATAAGTGGGACATAAGGTGTCTTCACAGTCTTGTTCATCGGTTGGGATGTCTTTATAGGAAGTCCAGCTTCTACAGCAAGGGACGTATGCATTGGTTTTGGCTCATCTTCAAAGGCATATTAGTATTTTAGCAATCTGAAATCTCTATGAATATTTTATATTGGAAATCATGGCTATGAGGCTTTATTGTGCTAGGATTGATGTATATTGGAGAAGATTGTTAACACATTAATCAGACATCTGTTTATACTTTAATCAGGGTTAGTCATTTTCAGTTATGATTAATGGTAAGTCTTCCAAAAGTTTTGAAGTTTGAAATAGTTTACAATTGTAAAACGCATGTAAAATAGGACAGTTATTTTTTGAAAAGATGAAGAATGTATAAGAGAATGATACCATCACTAGCAGACTATAAAATGGAATGGTAAATCTGGCAGGTTTCTCCATGAGTGAAGTCAAAAGACACTAGGGGGAAAAAAAAAGATAATCCTGAGTTAAATGAAGTTTTCCTTTCGATAAAACTGCTAATGTCATGAAGAAGGTGTGTTTAAACATAGGAATATAGAGGA
Organism: Jaculus jaculus; assembly: GCF_020740685.1. NCBI lineage: Eukaryota > Metazoa > Chordata > Mammalia > Rodentia > Dipodidae > Jaculus > Jaculus jaculus. The sequence goes on from NC_059102.1 coordinate 83,530,110, forward strand.
TGATGTATATAAGATACACAGACTTCACCTAAGAAGTGTACTGTAATATTTTGTATTGAAATGTTAATAAAAGGAGGATGTTTTAGAATAGCGAGTATCTGTCCTTGCTAGTGGTGAGGATGGCTGCAGATATGATGTGTTTGCTTTTGGCCATTCTGCTTTGGATTAACTTTGTATTAAATTTTAGTGTCCTCATGCTTCTAGACCGCCTTTGGGGAGGCATAGAGCGAGAGTCAGGTAAGAACTATGTGTTAGCTTCCTTTGTATAAGTGAGCTAGAGGGTCAGCTGTAACTGAGCACAAGTACTTTAGGGACCAGCCACACACCAAGGAAGCTCCTGGAACAATTGGTAGGCTGGACAGGGGCCCATGGCCATCCTGTCAGAGCATTTCTGCATAAAGCTTGAGTGTGTTGGGAAAAATGGCCCATAGTCTTAAACAAAATGCTGTGAGTCACTGTCTTTTGGAAGTGATGGATATGAAAGTTGGAAATGTTCTAATATTTTTGTGAGTACAGGAGTAGAAAGAGTGGTTAGGTAATTCCTGTGAGGTGAAGGTCCTCCACTGTCACTGTTGTCACATTGATCACTGGACACTAAAGAAACTGTAAGTACAGAACATAGTCATTCCTTAAAAACTGTGTTTGGACCTTGCAAAAGGTTAGCACTGACACGTAAGTTTCTATTTAGGTGTGCTTGAATTATTTTTTGAGTACTAGAGGATTCAAGATTTTAAAAAAGCCAGCACTTTTATTTCCACTTGTAATTCCTATTCACTTCGTATTGCTGGATGTGGTAATGTGAGGGAACAAAGAGGCTTATTTTAGTCAGAACTAAGTTAAGAATTTTCCAAGTCTGTAAAAATGGAGAAAATTAACAGCAAAACAGGAAGAAACTTGTAACAGAATATCTTAAGAAAACCAACTTGTTTAAGTAGCTTTATGTGATAAAGTGCTATTTGTATTTGGTAGAGTCTTCGAAATGGACATTTACCAAGCTTGTTACATTTTGGGGGTTGGTTCTTCACAAGCTGTCAAAAGATTTTACACCTTTAAGCCAGAATACAAATGCTTAAATACAGATAGGAAAATGAAGAATGGGGTCATGAGATAGCTCGCTTCTATTTTTGTAGTGTTTTAGAGTCTATAATTTTTTGAAACTTTACAAAGAGGTATAAAAATAATAGAGTAAATATGTCATTGTCTACATAGTTCTTATTTAGAATTTAATACTGCAAACACAATATTTAGTTCCACAAGTAACTCAGAAATATAAATTCAATATTTTTTTTATTTATGAGTTTAAACTGAAAAGCAATTCAGGGTTATAACAAATGCTTATTTAAAGATTTACTTTGTCTTACAAACAAGAAAAAGCAACAATCTAAAATAAACAACAAAACCCTCCTTTTCTATAGGATATCAAAAAAAAAAAAAAAAAAGAAAAAGAAAAAGGCCACCTTACTTAAACAACTCCATGACTTAGACCTAGAAATCCGCTCTCCCTCTCCTGCCCCCGTGCAGCACATCAAAGCTAAAATCAAACAACCCAAGACTGTACATGCGTTTCCAATAACACACGCCCAAGTAAAGCAGGAGCCAATTCTTTAACCCGTTCACCACCTGAGTCGAGTGGGGCAAAAACAGATTCAGGGGAGGAAGGCTCTGAAGGAGATAAACACTCTAAACAATCCACTGATTCAGATGATGATAGCGAGCCAGACAGGATCAAAAGTATTGTTATTAAGCCCCAGCAGTATCACCATTTAAAATTTAAACATATCAAGGAATTAAAAAGTGCTGTTTCCTCTTATGGACCTACTGTTCCCTTTACCATGACCCTACTAGAGGCCCTTAGTGATAATTGGCTTTCAGTAAATGATTGGAAAATGCTAGCAAAGGCTGTCCTGACATGAGGGGGGACTTTCTCCTGTGGCCCAGGCCAAAGCAGCTCACTCTGTACATCACCTTAACGCTCAAACCTTGCATCTTCTTTTTAAAATCACTAGGGAACAAGCTCACCAGATAGTCAAACAATGCACAAATTGTGTCACCCTCCTACCCATTCCCCACTTAGGCATAAATCCTAGAGGTTTAATTCCCAATGAGATCTGGCAAATGGATGTAACACATGTTCCCTCATTTGGTAATCTTAAGTACCTCCGTGTTACTATGGATACCTGTAGTGGATTCATTTTTGCCAGTCTCCATGCTGGAGAAGCTTCAAAAAATGTCATTGCTCATGTACTCAATTGCTTTAATATCATGGGAAAGCCCCAAATTATTAAAACTGATAATAGTCCTGGATATACTGAAAACAAATTACAAAATTTCTGTCATCAATTACAAATTAAACATATTACAGACATACCATACAATCCCCAGTATCAAGGAATCGTTGAGCAAGCCCATCAAACTATTAAACATACCCTCCAAAAGTTAAAAACAGGGGATTTATATCCCATAAAAGGCTCCCCAAAAAACATTCTTCATCATGCTTTGTTTGTCTTAAACTTTTTAACCCTTGACGCTCAAGGAAAGTCAGCTGCTGATCGCTTTTGGCACACAAACACAAAAAATACCTTTGCCAAAGCCATGTGAAAAGATCCTTTAACCTTAAAATGGAATGGCCCAGACCCAGTACTCATTTGGGGCTGAGGATCAGTATGCTTGCTTGACACCAAAGTAAATGCTGCGAGATGGCTACCAGAGAGACTTGTAAAACAGGCTGATGATCCTCCAATGACATCTCACATATCCAGGGAAGAAACACTTCCCTGAGAGAATCTTCTTTTTTCCTAACAGGACAAAGCTGGAAGGACCTCTACTTATTTTAATCCTCCTACTCACAATTGGACCTATGATTATAAATAAAACCATATCTTTTATATGTCACCAGATTGATGCCATTAAGATGTAGCCTTTACAGGTCCATTATTGCAGACTGGAGCTGGCGGATCTAGGTGTTGCCACTGAAGACCTACCACTTGCAGCTGTCACTCTCCCTTGATCTTACATTCTGTACTCAGTTACTATACTGCTGTCCTCTACACCTCTGCTATTGCTGCGGTCTACCTGTCATGGCCAAATAGCTACCCCTCCTACGGGAGCTGCATAGGATTCAGACCTATGCATATTGGCTCACAATCAAGTGAGTGAGATATGGGTACCAACATGGGTGCGAGGCAAAGCACCGCAAGGGAAGGTCCCTTTCTGACCACTTCTGAATTCCCTTTAGAGCAAAACCTGACTTACATGGAGGTTGGTACCATAACTGTTATCACTAAGGCCATGCTTCACTCTCTGGCAACATAGGCCCTGCCTCCCCTCCCCAAAAGGCACCAAGGGCCAAAGATTGTGGCAAAAAGACATCCCATGGGAGGAGTTGGGTCCCTACTCCCCCAGTTGGTTAATGCCCACCACTGAAAAGTGGGCCTGCCCCTCTTTTTGTATAAAAGAAGGGAGGAGGCCAGGCGTGGTGGTGCATGCCTTTAATCCCAGCACTTGGGAGGCAGAGGTAAGAGGATCAACATGAGTTCAAGGCCACCTTGAGACTCCATAGTGAATTCCAGGTCAGCCTGGACTAGAGTGAGACCTTACCTCCGAAAAACAAAAAAAAAAAAAAAAAAAAAAAAGAAGGGAGGAGATGTTGGGAGCTATGAACCAAACCTTGGACATATTGACAGAAACCGCCATATAAGTTAAGTTTCTACTTCCTCATCTAATGATCTATTACCAGAAATGAAGAAGCTGTTACACCTGGGTGATAGCCTCTCTGGTGCTGCTGGTAATTGATAAAGAAACTGCATTTAGCCAGTAACCCTGTGATCTCTGGCCTGATTATGACTCCTTCCCCCTACAACCCTATAAAAAATAAAACTAAACTAAAAATAAAAATAAACTTCGAGACCTTGACAAATTCCTAGCTTGGTCTCCTTCTTGTGTCTGTTTGCCTCCCCCCATTCAGGTTAGCTTCTCCTCGAGTCCTTGTTCAACTCCCCACTGGCTGGGGCACACAGCACAAGAACAATGACAAGAAAAACACAAAGAACAAAACAAAATACATAGACTAGGTGACTTACAAACAGCAGGAATTTATTTCTTGGGTTCTGGAGACTGGAAGGTTTGCAGTCAAGGAGCTAGCCAATACCATATCTGGTAAGGGTCCTCATTTTGATTCTTAGGTTATATCTTCTACTGTCTCTACTGTCTCCTGTGGTTGAAGTAATTAGCTAACTCTTGGAGGTCTTCTGCAGCTCCCAGAATGAAAACACACCTATGTTGAAGATTCTGCAATGTTCAATGACCAATTAGATCTTTGTGATTGCATAGAGTTAGACTATTGCCATTCCAGAGCCAAATTATATTAGGTTATTTTTAGACTGAAAGTCATTCATTGCCCCAAACTGTCTCATTTAAAATCTTTACTTTTCTCTCTCTGCCTCTTGACTGTGTTGCCATGTACCTGGCTTCCAGATCCAGCCTGATATGGTTTCTCATCAGGGTGGATGCTACCCACTGGAACTATAAGTCAAAAAACCCTTTCCAGCCAGGCATGGTGGCACACACCTTTAATCCAAGCACTCGGGAGGCAGAGGTAGGAGGATCACTGTGAGTTAGAGGCCACCCTGAGACTACATAGTGAATTCCAGGTCAGCCTGGGCTAGAATGAGACCCTACCTCAAAAAAAAAAAAAAAAAAAAGGTGAAACCTAAGGACCCAGATTCAATTCTCCAGACCCCACATAAGCCAGTCTCACATGGTGGCCCATATGTCTGGGGTTTGTTTGCAGTGGCTAGAGGCTCTGGTACACCTATTCTTTCTCTCCCTCACTGTCTCTAATAAATAATAAATTAAAATTAAATAAATAAATAAGTAAAAAAGAAAGTCCTTACCTACCTTAAGCTCCTTGGGTATATGTATTTGTTCACAGCAATGAGGAAGTAACTGATATAGTCACTTTTATTTTATTCAAGAATAAATTATCTCTTGACCATCCCTTGGTGACTACTTGTCCCATGTGAGGTGGGAAAGGGAGTCTGATCTGGAACCAAAAGCAACTCAGGCTGCAATTTGATCCACTTTCCTTACAAACAGAGCCATGTATTCGGCACTGCTCTCGTCATGTCCCTCGCCCCAGAAGAGGTTCTGCACACCCCAGAATGGAGACCCCGTCGTCATGAGTAGAAGCGATGCGGAACATAATCACCCATGTGCTTCCCCAGGAAAGGAGCTCGTGTGTCTGAAGGGTATATTTTCTTCTGTTGTGTTGATGTTTTCTTAATTTATAGAATTTTTTAATGTAAAAATTGCACTGAACTCTATAAACGTAAATGCTGCTTTTTGTAGCCCATATTAAAAAGGTTCCATATTTGTAGTATACTGCAATAATATTTTTTACATCCAGCTCTTCAAGTGATCCTGTTCTGGTGGCTTTGTGTAAATATGTTTGCCCTAGTTGAATTAAGAAACTTAAAAGGTTATAAAATAAAAATAAAAAAATAAAGTTATTTGTTTTCTGCTAGACGCAAAAAAAAAAAAAAAAAAGAATAAATTATCTCTTATTCCTTTGGCTGTGAAAGCTGTGCTTTGTGGGACTGGTGGATTTTCCACGTCTAGAGTCCCCTCCTCACTGAGGAGAATGCTCTCCCTGCTTTCTTTTCCTCTTACTTTGAAATAAACTTTTTTTTTCAGTATTATGTAATTTTTTTGACAGGTTTACTCTTATCTCCTCACTCCTACCCCCACTACCCTGAGGACCCTTCTCTGTGGGGTTATGGGATTCACTGTGGGGTCATGAAGGCTTCAGTCAGTCCCTACGGAGCAATGAGGGGGCTGTGCCTGGGGTATTCCTACCCACTCTGTGGCTCTTACAATCTTTCCTCCCCCTCCTCCACAATGTTCTCTGAGCCATAGCAGACCTGTTGGCAGTTTGATTAAACTATATATTTTTACTTATTAAATGGTTTTATTGACAATAATAAAACCATAATAATTCCCTCCCCTAGCCCAATTTCCCCTTCACAAGTCCACTCTCCCCCTCTCAATTAGTCTCTCTTTTATTTTGATGTCATCATCTTTTCCTCCTATTATGAGGGTCCTGTGTAGGTAGTACCAGGCATTGGGAGATCATGGATATCCAGGCCAGTTTGTGTCTGGAAGACTGCATTGTAAGCAGTCTTACCCTTCCTTTGGCTCTTACATTCTTTCAATAAACTGTATTTTTTAAAAACACTTTCTTGCCTTTTGATTCTTTTTTTTTAAAATACTATCTATTTATTTATTTGCAAGGAGAGAGAGAGAGAGAGAGAGAGAGAGAGAGAAGACATACTGCTAGAGAGAAAGAATGGACACACCAGGGCCTCCAGCCACTGCAAACAAACTCCAGATACATGTGCCACCTTGTGTGGCCCACTTAAGTGGGTCCCGGGGAATTGAACCTGGATCCTTACTTAGGCTTCACAGCCAAGTGCCTTAACCTCTAAGCCATCTCTCCAGCCCGCCTTTTGATTCTTTAATCAGCATGTAACTGGGTTTTGAGGGTTTAGGAAGAGTCATTAAAACTCCAAACCCTGGGCTGGAGCAATGGCTTAGTGGTGGAGGCGCTTGCCTGTGAAGCCTAAGGATCCCCAGGTTCAATTCTCCAGATCCCACCTTAGCCAGAGGCACAAAGGTGAAGCAAGCGCAAAGTCGCACATGCCCACTAGGTGGCACAAGCACCTGGAGTTTGATTGCAGTGCCTGGGGGCCCTAGCGTGTCAATTTTCTTTCTCTCTGTCTCTATCTCCCTCTCTAAAATATTAATTCATTTAAAATAAAAACTCCAAACCCTGAGTTCATTTCTCTTTTTACCAAAGAATTGAGATAAACCAAGACTGAAAAGGATAATTATTAAATTATTACATTTATTCAGGGAGAAAGAGCAGAAAAGTACAGAGAGCTCCTGCCACATGGAAGCCTGGAAGGGTAGGAATCCGTGGGAGTAGGGTAGGGATAGGAGCCCCATCCCCCCATCTCAGCCCAGCAGAACCAAGATGGGGGGAGGGCTTACCGAGTCAAGGGCTTGGAAATTTTGGAAAGGTACAAAGCCAAGAAGAGACCTTGCCCACCTGGTAAGTATCTTATTTATAACCTTACTGTGGTAGCTTTACCGGCAGATGCCAGAGGGTCTGAGAGAGGGCTGATTGGTCTGGGGTCAGGGGACTTGGTCAAGAAGAGCTCAGCACTCCTGAGTAGGTGGGGAGAGAGAGCTGATTGGATGAGATCAGGGCAGAAGCTGAATTCCAGTTCTGCTGCTGCCATGGAAGCAGATGGCAGGGCGACTGTGTCACTGACAGCTGCTGTGTTCCGCGGCAGACAGAAATCAATTTAAGATTTCTTATGAGCCTTTTTCTCAGTATCTACCTGGATGATGTGTCAATGTGGGCATATCCTGACGTCTACCCTGACGTGTTACTGATGTAGGGTATCTGAATTCCATCCTAAGATATGCTTGTTTGTGGCGCTGGCTGCGTGGTTGTCTCTGCTTGGATCTGTGAAAGGGGACCAGCTTCTTCCTCCATCAATGAAACCTACCCTGGATCTGCAAGTTTCAAATAAATCCCTTCCTCCCATGAACTGTCTAATTCGGAAGTTCATCCCAGCAGTGTGGAGCTGACCAAGACAGGGAAGATGCTGAGTTCCAGTCTAATACTGCCAGGCCACAGATGGCAGGGCGACTGGGACTAAGCAGCTGCTTGTGTTCCGGGCAGGCAGAAATCAATTTAAGATTTTTCTTATGAGCCTTTTCCTAACTATCCACCTAATAATTACCTAACTAGTGCCCTCTCAGACAGAGGAAATGAACCCAGCATCCCTAGATGGTATCATTTGAAATCTTTCTTTAAAAATATTTAAGTACTTTTTTTTAATTTATTTGAAAGAGAGAGAAAGAGGCAGAGAGAGAAAACGGGCATGCTAGGGCCTCTAACAACCGCAAATGAATTCCAGATACATATGCCACCTCGTGCATCTGACTTTACATGGGTATTGGAGAATCAAACCTGAGACCTTAGGCTTTGCAGGCAAGCACCCTAACCACTATGCCATCTCCTCAGCCATTTAAAAATATTTTTAATCTCTATTTATATATTTGCACGCACAGAGAGAGGGAGACAGAGAGAGAATTGGTGCATCAGGGACTCTTGCCACTGCAAAGGAATTCCAGATGCCTGTACCACTTGTTCATCTGGCTTTATGTAAGTACTGGGGAATTGAAACTGGGCTGTCAGGCTTTGCAAACAAGAACCAATAACTGCTGAGTCATTTCTCCAGCCCTCACTTGAAATCTTAAATCTTTATTCCTCCTGTTCGGTAGCTAGTCACGCATTAACCAACTTGGAGGTCTTTGAGGATGGACCCTCTCCCCCATAATCAGCTTTGGACCCTACCTGCTAGTTCCCTGACAACACACTAACTTTAATAATGGGAAAATATTAGTTGTCTTATCTTCATATTTAAAATGCTGTATACAGGCTGGGGAGATTGCCCAGTGGTTAAGGCTCTTGCCTGCAAAGCCTAAAGACCTGATTTCAATTCCCCAGTACCTATGTAAAGCCAGATGCACAAGGGGGCACATGCATCTAGATTTCATCTGCAGTGCCTGAATGCTATAGAGCACCCATTCTCTCTCCCTCTATCTTCTTGTTTCTCTCCCACGCTCTCTCTTTAATAAATAAATATACTATATAAGAGCTAGGCATGATGGTTCAGGCCTGTCCATCCAGCTTTCAGGAGGCAGAAGCAGTGGGTTCCCAAGCTCAAGACCATGTTGATCTACATAGTGAGTTTCAGGACTGCCAGGGTTATGAAGTAAGACCCTGTCTCAAAAGACCAAATAAAACCAAATACCAAATGAGCTGGAGAGATGGCTCAGCTGTTAAAGGTGCTTGTCTATGCAGTGCTAGTGGCTTCCTTCAGGTGTCCCCATAAACATAGGCGTTCTAAATGCTAGGTTCCCTGCTGATGGAAATTCAGGAATTAACACCTCCAGGAGGCAGTGTATTGTTGGGAGCAGGCTTATGGGTGTTATAGCCAGTTTCCCCTTGCCAGTGTTTGACACACTGTCCTGTTGCTATTGTCCAACTTATGTGGGCCAGGGGGTGATGTCCACCCTCTGCTCATGCCATCATTTTCCCTGCCATCATGGAGCTTCCCCCTCAAGCCTGTAAGCCAAAATAAACCTCTTGTTTTCCCACAAGCTGCTCTTGTTTGGGTGATTTCTACCGGCAGTGTGAACCTGACTGCAACAGCAACTGAGGAATGACTGGCCCCAAAGTGAATAGCTTTCTCTTCAGTAAGTGCAGGACTTGTCGTTGGGCCTATAGGAGAAAATCTAAGTCATTGCATTTTAGTACAGATCAGAAGACTCTTCTCTATCTCTGCCCCCTTAAGGTGTCCTTCCACTCCCTTCCTAGAGAATTCTAAAACTCCTGACCCCAGACTCCTAGTATCAGGAACTGGCTAACCCAGCCACTTATCCATGGAACTTAGAAAAACCTGAAAACCTGGTCTTCCTCATGTAGCCACTCTCCATACAAAACCCAGATCTGAGTCTCCAGGTGGGCTTCTCAAAACCCCTTTGCCTCCTGGGCATGACCTCCACCTTGCCTCTTTTTCTTATGTTCTAGGCTTAAGCCTCTCTCTCTTCTTCCTTCTGAAGTTTTAAGCTATAATGAAATCTTTCTGAACCTTATCTTCAGGTCTGTGGATTTCATTCTTCAAAGTTGTGTGACAAGGACCCAGGTACACCCAACACTTCAAATTATCAGTCTGTTGGCATGTAAAGAAACTCAAAATTCCTATATCACTTGCAAAGCATATGGCCTGGGTGTAAGTCCCTGGTACTCATAGACAACTGGATACACAAAGTAGCACTTGCGTCTGGAGTTCATTGGCAGCAACAGGAGTACCTGGCATGTCTATTCTCTTTCTCTCTCAAGTAAATAAATTAAATAACAACATGAAATACCTTATGGAAGGAGGGAGGATAGAATTAGTAGGGCTTTGTTGAAGCCTATTAAGGGAAGCTGCTTCCTCCTGGTAAAGCATGGATATTTTATAGATTTTTTTAAATTTAATTCCTTTTAATCTAGATTGACATGATTTTGGTCAAAAGAATGAAATCTGGGCTGGAAAGATGGCTTAGCAGTTAAAGTGCATGCCTGCAAAGCCTAATGACTCAAGTTCGATTCCCCAGTACCCATGTAAAGTCAGATGCACAAGGTGGCACATGCATTTGTAGTTTGTTTGCAGTGGCTAGAGGTCCTGGTGTACCTATATTCTCTCTCTCTTTCAAATAAATAAATAAATATATATATATATATATATATATATATATTTTTTTTTTTTTTTTTTTTACAAAAAATAATGAAATCTTAGCCAGGTGTGGTAGCACACACCTTTAATACCAGCACTCAGGAAGCACAAGTAGGAGAATCACTGACAGCTTGAAGACAGCCAGCCTGGGACTACAGAGTGAGTTCCAGGTCAGCCTGGACTAGAGTGAGGCCCTACGTCGAAAAGCCCAAAAAAAAAAAAATCGAACCACCTCCCTGTAGACGAGCTGACAGAAATCTGGAAAAAGCTATACTGCATGCAGCCCTATGGGAGAGAGAAGTCCTCAGTGGAGATAAACAACAGTGGACACTGCAAGCCTTAAGTTTGGCCAGCCAGGCCAAATGAGCCAACAGGTTATGTTGACATGTCTGTTATGGGGAAAACCAACTACTCACCAATTGGACAGGAGGCCCACTCCATGGGAGGGAATGCATGCCTGCTACTGAAAACCTATGATGGAGGAGGTCATGAGTCCTAGGGATATAATGCCTGCTGGTGTCTGGCTAATGGCATATATTATGCCCACCAAACTGCCCAGTAAGCATTTCTCTTAATGTTCATACTCATATATTAATGCTACTCTCACTTTTGGACTAGAGAAGCTTCTCTTTTCAGATGGCAGTGACCTCTAGGATTACTCAGAAGGCACCACAGTGCTGAGAAGAAATGACAGAGGAGTGCTTAGCACTGAAACATCTCTATCACACCCTCTAAGGCTCAGGGTCCACTGCAGAAGAAATGACAGAAAGAATGTAAGAGCCAAAGGAAAGGTAGGACTCTTTACAATGCATTCTTCCAGACACAAATGGCCTGGATATCCATGACCCCGCAGTGCCAGGCACTACCTACACATGACCATCATAATAGGAGGAAAGATGATGGCATCAAAATAAAAGAGAGAGTAATTGAGAGGGAGAGGGGATATGATGTAGAGTGGAGCTGTGGAGGAGAAAATGGGGAAGGGGAGAGCATTATCATGGTTTATTGTCTACAGTTATGGAAGTTGTCAATAAAAAAAGGGTTATTTTAAAAAAGAAGAAGAATGGGCTGGAGAGATGGCTTAGCGGTTAAGCGCTTGCCTTTGAAGCCTAAGGACCCCGGTTTGAGGCTCAGTTCCCCAGGTCCCACGTTAGCCAGATGCACAAGGGGGCACACGCGTCTGGAGTTCGTTTGCAGAGGCTGGAAGCCCTGGCGCGCCCATTCTCTCTCTCTCCCTCTATCTGTCTTTCTCTCTGTGTCTGTCGCTCTCAAATAAATAAATAAATAAATTTTTAAAAAAAGAAAAAAAAAAGAAGAATGAATGAATGAAATTTTAATTGAATCTCTGCCCTGAATGAGAATGTAAAATTTTAAATTGCCCAAAAGATTATGAAATTATAACGACATACTATTGTCCCCTCCCCTAAAAGAAATCCAAGCCAGCCATGGTGGTGGCATGCCTTTAAGCCAGCACTAGGAGGCATAGGTAAAAGAACTGCTGTAGTTTCAAGGCCAATTTGGGACTACAGTGAATTCTAGGTCAACCAGGGCTGGATGGACGTCTCCCCTGAGGGGAAAAAAAAAAAGTAAAGCCAGGTGTGGTGGCATACACCTTTAATCCCAGCAGAGGTAGGGGGATCTCCATGAGTTTGAGGCTACCCTGAGGATAGAGTGAATTCCAGATCAAAAGAAAAACAAAAGTTAATTCAAATGTCAGTCACCTGGACAGGAAATCACCCCTCAAGAAAGCTGATAAAGGGCTGGAAAGATGTCTTAGCGGTTAAGTGCTTATGAAGTCTAAGGACGCCAGTTCAAGGCTCAATTCACTGGGACCCATGTAAGCCAGATCCACAAGGTGGCGCACACATCTGGAGTTCATTTGCTTTTGCTGGAGGCCCTGGCACATCCGTTCTCTCCCTCTCTCTCTCTCTGCCTCTTTCTCCCTCTGTCTGTCTATCACTCTCAAATAAACAATTTTTAAAAAAAGAAAGCTGATACACATGAATATGGTAAGAGGGAAGCAACAAGAGTGGGAAGGGAACAAGAGAAGATAATGGGGGGAAATGATAAAAATACATGCCTTAAAATGTTATAATGAAGCCGGGCGTGGTGGCGCACGCCTTTAATCCCAGCACTCGGGAGGCAGAGGTAGGAGGATTGCCATGAGTTCAAGGCCACCCTGAGATGACAGAGTTAATTCCAGGTCAGCCTGGACCAGAGTGAGACCCTACCTCGAAAAAACAAAAAACAAACAAACAAACAAAAAAAATGTTATAATGAAAACTGTTACTATGTGTAAGTAACATATGCTGATAAAAGAAGACAGGAGAAGTAACTATCCCCTTAATGATATACTTTCAGAGGTACTTAGAGGTCACAGAAGCCTTTTTTCCCTCAATGCATTTGTTTCCAGACCCTCACTGCTAAGCAGGCCAGCTGTCACTGTGAAACTGAAGTTTTCTTTTCCCTTTTTCTGTTTTTGTTTTTTGCAAGGTAGGGTCTTAGCCCAGGATGACCTGGAACTCACTTTGTCATACTAGACTGGCCTTGAACTCATGGCCATCCTCCTACCTCTACCTCCTGTGTGCTGAGATTAAAGGAGTGTGCCGCCATGCCCGGCTTTTGAAACTCCTATCTCCCTTTTCTACAAGGACTCCAAATCCTAAGCCTTGCGCTCTCTTCCCTTCTCTCTCTCTCCCCCACTGCATCAGAAGAGTGCCCCCCTCCCTGCCATGTGTTCTGCAAAAGGGTTGTGTTGTTCCCTGGTAACACCTCCTTGTGTTGCTTTTAGTGTTTTTTTTTTTTTAATTTTTAATTTCTTTTTATTTTTGGAGATAGTGTCTTGCTCTAGCCCAGGCTGACCTGAAATTCACTAGTCTCAGGCTGGCCTCAGACTCATGATGATCCTTCTCCGTCTGCCTCCCGAGTGCTGGGATTAAAGGCATGTACCACCATGAATGACAACTTTTTTTAAATATTTTATTATTTATTTGAGAGAAAGAGGCAGAGAAAGAGAAAGAGAGAGAATATTTTTATTGGTGTTCAAGAGATGGCTCAGCAGTTAAAGGTGCTTACTTGAAAAGCTTAAAGGCCCAGGTTTGATTCCCCAGTACCCACATAAAGCCATATGCACAAAATGGCACATGCATCTGGAGTTTTTCTGAAGTAGCAGGAGACCCTGGTGCACCCATTCTTTCTCTCTCAAATAAATGGATAATTTTTTTATTCATTTATTTGGGGGCGAGAGAGAAAAAAAAAAAAAAAAGGACATACCAGGGACTGTTGCTGCATGGGTTATTTTGTGCATCTGGCTTTGCATGGGTATTGGGGAACTGAGCATGGGACTTTAGGCTTTACAAGCACTGGGCCATCTCTCCAGCCTCTCATTGCCTTGCAACAGACCTACTGTGCTTATTTGCTAAAGTATTCCTGTTTTTAGTTTCTCTACAGAACACATTACAGATGTTCCCCTCCTAATACATGGTTCCATTTACATCAACCTCTATATTTGTTATCTCTTAATCCCAAAGAGTTGTTTTTTTTTAATCCCAAACTTTTGTTTGTCATTGACACAGGGCCTTCCTCACTATATAGGTAAGGCCAGCGTCAACTCACAGTTGCCTGTCATGACCTCCCAAATGCTGAGAATACAGACAAGTGTCACACCTGGCTCAGCAGCTTGAAAACATAAATATTTATTATTTTAACCTCAGGCTGCCTCACCCAAAGATGGAGCTGATTTCCAACTGTTGCTCAGGGGTTCCTCAGGTCTTCCTTCCTATAACCAATGTCATCAAATCTCTAGATAATATTCTAGCGAAATCCTTCTACTTGAACAGTGACTTCATTTTCTGGAGTGAGGGCTCCCCCTGTTGAGAGATCTGCACCAAGAGGCTCCCTGAACACCATTTAGGGCCTTCTTTTTTCCTTTTTTTCTTAGGTTAAAATATAATCACTATGCCCGGCATGGTGGCGCATGCCTTTAATCCCAGCACTTGGGAGGCAGAGGTAGGAGGATCACTGTGAGTTCAAGGCCACCCTGAGACTCCATAGTGAATTCCAGGTCAGCCTGGGCTACAGTGAGACCTTACCTCAAAAAAACAAAATAATAATAATAATAATCACTACTGAAGCAATAAAGAACGTGCCGTTCTGGCATACTGTATATTTTAGTTAAAGGTACTTGAAAAATAGTAGGTTCAAGATCATTGTGCCTTTCTTTTTTGTGGCTAGAGGCCCTGATGTGCCCATTCTCTCTATTTGCCTCTCTCTATCTGTCATAAATAAATAAATAATATAAAAATATGTATATTTGAGGTAGGGCCCAGGCTGACCTAAAATTAGTCTCAGGCTGATTTAGAACTCACAGTGATCCTCCTACCTCAGCCTCCCAAATGCTAGAATTAAAGGTGAGCACTAGCTGACACGTAAAATGGAACATCTTGGCTGGAAGCCAGGAGAGAGTCAGTCCCCAGACAGTCAGTGCATCTAGTGCCAGAGGTGCTACATGGGCAACTGGGGGAAACGACCAATATCTGTCCAAGCAACTCATGGTCTAACCTACTTAGCAACAAATAACCTGGTGTGATGCCCACACAAGTGCAATAGTGGCACACAGCCATGGTGGGGAACCAGCTGCTCTTGATTTGGCTAACTGATCCCCTCAGTGGAACAGGACCCATAGCTGGAGCTGGGAAACAAGTCAGAACCATGTCCAAACATAAGCCCACTCTCCAATATCAAGCTACCATCAATCATGGGGTACAAGAGGGCCTACACATATTAAACTCTCTATTAAAAAAGTAAAGGTTATCTCATTTGTCCTGGTGCTAACTCACTCTCCGTTGGAGATTCTGCTTCCCTTTTTCAGATAGATGCAGATCCTAAGGGGAGAGCCACCCCATCATACCTCAAAAAGGCCCCGACTGACACTAAGGAAAATTGGCGAACCCAGCAAGGATGCTGTTTTCCTGTGAACCAGATACCAGCACAAGGGGGAAGGAGACCAACACAGAGAAAAATCAACTCCTACCAAATCAGAGAGCCAGAGCCTCAGAGGCCCCCAACACCTCAGCACTGAAGTAGACCAAAAATGAACCCAACATAGCTCAGGGAAATTTTGCAGAAGAGGGGGCAGAAAGAATGTCAGAGCCACATGTTGGGTCATGATATGCAGAGACATTTATCATACCAATAACTGTGGGCTAACTCTACAATGCACGACCCATATACATCAACAAGAAGGGGCCATTGGGGAGGGGGTAGGTCACGGATGAGCCTAATAATGGTACCAAACTGCCTGTATTTGCTGAATAGAAAACTAATTTAAAAAATTTTTTTTTGAATTTAAAAAAAAGAAATTGAGGTGGAAATTGACTATGACACCAAAATATAGAAACACTGATATAGACAGGAGCTGAGAAATCATTTGCACAAATAAAAATTAATGCTAAAAATCATCAGATTAGGGGGCATACTTTTCCTCATTTAAACTAGTAGATGAACGTCACAATCTATTTTAATACCATGATATGTGGCAAGGTAGTCTTTATTCTTGAGAAAAGGGCTAAGGTTAACTATATGACCCATTCTCTATTCTTGAGAATTTGTCAGCTATAGCAGACTAAGGCATCCTTATATTGTAACTAAGTTTGTAAATGAAAATGAAGCATTATATAGCTTTTGAATTGTAATTTTAATATATTTAACTTACCTCATAAATGAAAATATACAATGCATGTATATCTTAATAGAAGCAACAGAAAAATACTCGGTCATTGAATGTTTTCTTTTTTTCAATTTTTTTTATAATTACAACTTCCATGATTGTGAACAATATCCCATGGTAATTCCCCCCCACACTCATTTTCCCCTTTTAAATCCACTCTTCATCATATCCCCTTCCCCTCTCTATCAGTCTCTCTTTTATTTTGGTGTCAAAAAAGGTATTAATTGTGCATGTGCTTATGTGTTCTCATTGATGAAAAAATTCATCTAAAATATCTCTAAAATTGAAAAATTGATAAAATTAATTCAGGATTTGAAAGAAAACATTAAAATATTATTACTTTCAGACTACTTTACTTACTATAAGCTTCTTTTTCTACCTATCTGTAAAATCCTGGACAGAATTGTCACCCAAACAATAGAAGTAAACAAAAAATATATATACTCTTCAAGAATTACATCTTATAATGGCAACTTTTCTTAATCTGTTCAAATTCAGATAACAAATTAAATACAATGTATATAATGCTAAAAAAAATAAAGGTGTGCACTGCCATGCCTGGAAAATAATTTTTTTTAGTTTTTCTATTTTTATTTATTTATTCGAGTGAGAGAGACATAAAGAGGCAGAGACAGGGAGAGAGAGAATGGGCACACAGGGCCTCCAACCACTGCAAATGAACTCCAGACATGTGCACCCCCTTGTGCATCTGGCATACTTGGGTCCGGGGAAATCAAACCAAGGGTCCTTTGCCTTTGCAGGCAAATGCCTTAACTGCTAAGCCATCTCTCCAGCCCTTCTTTACTTTTTTTAAATAAAATATTGTGGGCTGGAGAGATGGCTTAGTGGTAAACCACTTGCCTATGAAGCCTAAGGACAGTGTATAGAGTCATGTTGGTACCATTGTTAGCCTCCTCCCTCTATACCTCCTCCACAGAGTCCCTCTTCATTGGAGAATTATGGGTCTTGCATTGTGGGAGTACCCATCAGTTATGGGTAGGAGGCAATGTCTATGCATAATGACCCAATGTGTGGCTCTAACATTCTTTACATCCCCTCTTCTGCAAATTTCCCTAAGCCATGTTGGGTTCATTTTAGGTCTGCTTCACTGATGAGGTCTTGGGAGCCTCAGTGTCTCTGGATATCTGGTTTGGTAGGAGTTAAGCTTATCTGTGAAGAAACTTTTCAGCTTCATGAGATCCCAGTGGTTGAGTAATTGTTTAAGATCCTGTGCTAATGGGGCTTTGTTCAGGAAGTCTTTTCCCATTCCTATATCATGGAAAGTTCCTCCTATATTTTCTTCCAGTAGTAGCCAAGTATCCGGTCTCATATTGAGGTCTTTGATCCATCTGGACTTGAGTGTTGTACATGGCGAGAAGTGTGGATCAAGTTTCAGTTTCCTATGTATGGTTATCTAGTGTGTCCAGCACCATTTGTTGAAGATGCTGTCTTTTTGCCAGCCTATATTGTTAGGGCCTTTGTCAAATAACAAGTAGCTGTAGTTACTTGACCTAAAGTCCAGGTCCTCAGTTCTGTTCCATTGGTCTATACTCCTGTTTTTATGCCAATATCATGCTGTTTTATTACTATGGCTTTGTAATATAGCTTTAGATCAGGTATGATAATGCCTGCAGAGGTGTTTCTTTTGCTGAGGATATGCCTGGATATCCAAGGTATTCTGTCTTTCCATATGAATTTTGAGAGCACTTTTTCTATCTCTGTGAAGAACAGTATTAGCATTTTGATTTGTATTGCATTAAATCTGTATATTGCCTTTGGTAAGATTGCCATTTTTCATAATGTTAATTCTGCCTGTCCAGGAGCATGGGAGGTGTTTCCAATTTCTCAAGTCCTCCTCAATTTCTTTCTTTCTTTTTTTTGAAAACTCTTTTTTTTTAAAGTAGCATTTTTTTTTATCATTAAAAACTTCCATGATTGTAAATAATATCCCATGGTAAGTCCCCTTCCCCCCCCCCCACTTTCCCCTTTCCTCAATTTCTTTTTTGAGTATTTTTATGTTTTCATTGTGCAGGTCTTTCACATCCTTGGTTAATGTTATTCCAAGGTATTTTTTGTTGTTGTTGCTATTGATGGGACAATGTCACTTATTTCTTTCTCTGTATCTTTGTCATTTGCATATAGAAAGGCTGCTGATTTTTGTGCATTGATTTTGTATCCTGCTACTTTGCTGAAGGAGTTTATCACCTTCAAGAGTTTTGGAATGGAGGCTCTTGGGTCTTATATACAGAATCATGTCATCTGTGAATAGAGGTAACTTAATTTCTTCCTTTCCAATTTGTATCCCTTTTCTTTCTTTCTCCTGTCTTATTGATTGAGCTAGGACTTCCAGTACTATATTGAAGAGCAGAGGTGAGAGTGGACACCCCTGTCTTGTACCTGATCTCAATGGGAATTCCTCCAGACTCTCTCTATTAAGTATTTTTTGGCTCTAGGAGCTTTATATACATAGTCTTCATTACGGTAAGATACAAACTGTCCATGCCAATTGTCTCCAATGTTTTGATCATGAAGTAGTGATGTACTTTGTTAAAGGCCTTTTCTGCATTGAAATGATCATGTGGTTTTTGTGTTTAATCTTATTTATGTGGTGTATTACATTGACAGATTTCTGTATGTTGAACCACCCCTGCATTCCTGAGATGAATCTTACTTGATCAAGGTGGATAATGCTTTCGATGTGTTGTTGGATTTGGTTTGCAAGGATTTTGTTCAGGATCTTTGCATCTAAGTTCATCAGGGAAATAGGCCTGTAGTTTTCTTTTCTTGTGGCATCTCTATCTGGTTTTGGTATTAGGGTGATACTAGCTTCATAAAAGGAGTTGGGGAGCGTTCCTTGTTCTTTGATTGTGTGACACAGTTTGAGAAAAATTGGTTTGAGTTTTTCCATTAAGGTTTGATAAAATTCAGATAAAGCCATCTGCTCCTGGACTTCTCTTTTGGGGGAGATTTTTTTATTCCCTTTTCAATCTTGATGGGTGTGATGGGTTTGTTTAGACTAATCTGCTCTGAGTTTAGCTTTGGTAGGTTGTATGTGTCCAGGAATTCATCCATTTCCTCCATTTTAAACAGTTTGGTGGAGTAGAGGTTTTTGAAATAAGTCCTGATTATTCTCTCAATTTCACTTATGTCTGTTGTGATCTCTCCTTTTTCATTTCTGATTTTGTTAATTTGAAGCATCTCTCTTTTTTCCACTTGATCAAATTGACTAGGGATTTGTCATTCTTGTTTATTTTTTCAAAGAACCGGCTCTTTGTTTCATCAATTTTCTTAATTGTTTTCTTAGTTTCCAATTTATTAATTTCTGCTCTGATCTTAATTATTTCTTTCCATCTGGAGCTTTTTGTGTTGGATTCTTCTTGCTTTTCAAATGCCTTTAGGTGGATGATTAGGTTATTGATTTGGGATCTCCTTCTCTTTGTTATAAAGGCATTTAGTGCTATGAATTTTCCCCTGAGGACTGCCTTCATTGTGTCCCATAAGTTGTGGTACAATGTGTTCTCATTGTCATTCATTTCTAGAAATTTTGCAGTTTCATTTTTTATTTTGTCCACTACCCATTTATTGTTTAAAGTATGTTGTCAAGCCAGGCATGGTGGCACATACCTTTAATCCCAGCACTCAGGAGGCAGAAGTAGGAGGATTGCCATGAGTTCAAGGCCAGCATGAGAATACAGAGTGAATTCCAGGTCAGCCTAGACTAGAGTGAAACCCTACCTCGAAAAAGAAAAAAAAAAAAAAACTGTTGTTCAGTTTCCAGGAGCCGATGGGATTCCTGGTGCTTCTTTTGTTGTTAATATCTAGCAATATACCATTATGATCTGATATTATGCAGGAAATTATGTCGATCTTTCTAAATATATGGAGGCAGGCTTTGTGACCCAGTATATGACCTATTTCAGAGAAGGTTCTATGGGCTGCTGAGAAAAATGTATAATCTGTGGATTTGGGGCAGAATGTTCTGTAGATGTCCATTAGGTCTAATTGCTATGGTTTTGTTGAGCTCTCTCACTTCCCTGTTGATTTTCTGTTTGGATGATCTATCTATGGCTGATAATGGTGTATTGAAGTCCCCAACTATGATGGTGTTGGTGGTTATTTCTGTTTTGTTGTCAAGTAGGTTTTGTTTCATGAATTGTGGTGCCCCGTGTCTGGTGCATAAATATTATGATTGTGATATCCTCTTGTATCATTCTCTTGATAAGTAGGAAGTGGCCTTCTCTCTCTCACTCTCTCTCTATATATATATGTATATATATATATATATATAGAGAGAGAGAGAGATACATATATACATACATACTTATATATGTATGTATATGTGTATCTATATATCTATATATTATATATACATTATATATATATATATATACACACACACACACACACACATATACACAGTACTTTTTAAAAATGCCAGGTGTGGTGGTGCATGCCTTTACCCCAGCACTCAGGAGGCAGAGGTAGGAGGATTACCATGAGTTCGAGGCCACCCTGAGACTATATAGTGAATTCCAGGTCAGCCTGGGCCAGAGTGAGATTCTACCTTGAAAAACCAAAAACAAAAATAAATAAATAAGGGCTGAAGAGATAACTTAGCAATTAAGGCACCTGCTTGCAAAGCCTAATGACCCAAGTTCAATTCCCCAGGCCCATGTAAATCCATATACAGAAAGTGGTGTATGCATCTGGAGTTTATGTACAGTGGCTAGAGGCCCTGGCACACCCATTCTGTCTCTCTTCTCTCTGTCTGTCTCTGCTTGCAAATAATAATTTTTTTTTTTTTTTTTTTTTTTTTGGTTTTTCAAGGTAGGGTCTTACTCTAACCAAGGCTGACCTGGAATTCACTTGGTAGTCTCAGGCTGGCCCCAAATTCACAGCAATCCTCCTACCTCTGCCTCTTGAGTGCTGGGATTAAAGGTGTATGCCACCACACCCAGCTAAATAACCTGCTCATTCTTTTTTATTACTTGGAATTTCACCTAAGCCTTTCTTATTGAGGTCCATAACTGTACAATTGGTAAATTTTGGAGGAGACATACTGTCATACTTACTTTGATGTTGCTGGGACAAAACATCCAACCAAAAGCAGCTGATGATTTTCAGGCATGGTGGTACATGCCTTTAATTCCAGCACTCGGAAAGCAGAGGTAGGTGGGTTACTGTGAGTTTGAGGCCACTCTGAGACTATATAATGAAATCCAGGTCAGTCTGGACTTGAGACCCTACTTCAAAAAAAAAAAAAAAAAAAAAGCAGCTGATGGGTGGAAAGGGTTTATTTTGACTTACAGTCTTGAGGGGAAGCTTCATAATGTTAGGGGGAAAATGCCAAAACAGAGTCTAGACATCACAATCTTGTGACAGACAGCAGGTGGAAAACCACAGCAAGAGAGAGAACATAAACTCTGGCAAAGGGAAGCTGGCTGTAACATCCCTAAGGCTATCCCCACCAACACATCTCATCCAACCAGGATCTGCCTCCCATATTGTCACCAGCTGGGGACCAAGCATTTAAAACACATGAGATACAAACCACCATACATGCTTACTTGGTTTTTCACATTTCTTATGTTTTTACATTGGGAGTTATGGGTCTGGAATTTAATTATTATTTTATATAAATCACCTTTCTTCCTCTTCTTCTTCTTCTTCTTCTTCTTCTTCTTCTTCTTCTTCTTCTTCTCCTTCTTCTTCTTCTTCTTCTTCTTCTTCTTCTTCTTCTTCTTCTTCTTCTTCTTCTTCTTCTTCTTCTTCTTCTTCTTCCCCCCTACCTTTGTGTTTTGTTTTGTTTTTGTTTTTTCGACACAGGGTCTCACTCTAGCTCAGGCTGACCATGTAGTCTCAGGATGGCCTTGAACTCACAATGATCCTCCTACCTCTGCCTCTCAAGTGCTGGGATTAAAGGCATGCAAAACCATACCCAGCGCCTTTCTTCTTTCCATAGAAGTGTTTACAATATTCAAGAGGGATTCATTTCTCATAGCATTGAAGTGTCATTTTCTTAAATTAATCTGGTGTTTAAGGAACCAGGATTGCCGGGCATGGTGGTGCACGCCTTTAATCCCAGCATTTGGGAGGCAGAGGTAGGAGGATCGCCGTGAGTTCGAGGCCACCCTGAGACACCATAGTGAATTCCAGGTCAGCCTGGGCTAGAGTGAGACCCTACCTCGAAAAAGCAAAAAAAAAAAAAAAGGAACCAGGATTAATCCCCAGTACTTCCCTGAGTGTAGAATACTATCTGTAACAAGTCACTATTTAAGCTAGGTCTATTATGAACATAATGTGTAGTCCACTAAAAACAAGCCACCCCTTCCTCATCATCTTCCTCATCATTTTAGGCAATAAAAGGACACTGACAGTATTTTCTGTGATAGTAAAGTGTTAGTCACTGTGAGTATGCATGGGAAAGAAAGTAAAAGAAAAAGCAGAGTAAAGCTAGTGATTATTATTGGGTTGATGGCGAGAAAGCAGAGGAAGAGAACATAAATAGAAGAGGGACCTGTAGGAACAGTTAGAAGGGGAGGTGATGAAAGAGTTTTGGCTAAGGGTAGAATGACAGAAGAAAGGTAAAAAATATATGCACTTGAAGCCAGGTGTGGTGGCACACACCTTTAATCCCAGCACTTGGGAGGCAGAGGTAAGAGGATTGCCATGAGTTCGAGGTTACCCTGAGACTACAGAGTGAATTCCAGGTCAGCCTGGCCTAGAGAAAAACCCTACCTTGGAAAAAAAAAAATGAATGATTATAAATATAATCAAAGAAATTAAACAGGACATAAATACACTACTGAAACAATTATAAGAGAACACAAGCAAATAGCTGAATGAAATAGGGAAACCAATGGGCTATGAAAATATAATTCAATAGATAGAAATACTGAAGAAAACCAAACTGAAATGCAGGAATAAAGGGCTAGAGAGATGGCTCAGCAGTACAGGTGCTTGCTTGTGCCAGATATGGTGATGCATGCCTTTAGTCCCAGTACTCAGAAGGCTGAGATAGGAGATTTGCTGTGAGTTTGAGGCCACCCTGAGACTGCATAATGAATTCCAGGTCAGCCTGGGCTAGAGCAACACCCTACATCAATAAAAAACAAATAAAGAACAGAAATGAATGCTTAGTGGCTAAGGCACATTCCTGCAAAGCCTGAAGTCCCCAGTACCCATGCAATCCAGATGCACAAAGTGGCACATGTATCTGGAGTTCATTTGCAGTGGCTAGAGGCCCTGGCACATCCATTCTGTCTCTCTTCTCTCTGTCTGTCTCTGCTTGCAAATAAACAAATAAGTTTATTTTGGAGGATGGGTTTCAAGGGAGGGGTCTCACTCTAGCCCAGGCTGACCTGGAATTCACTTGGTAATCTCAGGCTGGCCTCAAACTCACAGCAATCCTCCTACGTCTGCCTCCTAAGTGCTGGGATTAAAGGCATGTGCTACCATACCCAGCTAAATAAATAACTTTTAAAATCTATTCTACATGCTAGGTGAGGTAGCACACCCCTTTAATCCCAGAATCCAGGGGCAGAGGAAGGAGGATTGCTGTGAGTTCAAGGCCAACCTGAGACTACATAGTAAATTCCAGGTCAACTTGGGCTAAAGCAAAATTCAACCAAAAGAGGGCTGGAGAGATGGCTTAGCAGTTAAGCACTTGCCTGTGAAGCCTAAGGATCCCAGTTTGAGGCTCAATTCCCCAGTACCCACGTAAGCCAGATGCACAAGGGGTCACATGCATCTGGAGTTCATTTGCAGTGACTAGAGGCCCAATGTGCCCATTCTCTATCTCTCTCTGTCTCTTTCTCTGTCTGTTGTTCTCAAATAAATAAATACAAATAAACAAAGAAGAAAAAAGCAAGGGGAAGCCCTTATGACCTTTATGTGGTAGTTTGAATGTATGTCCCCCATAGCCTCAGGTATTTTTTAAAATTTATTTGAGAGAGAGAGAGAGAGAAAGAGGCAGACAGAGAGAGAGAGAAAGAAAGAATGGGCATGCCAGGGCTTTCAGATGCTGCAAACAAACTCCATTGCATGCTTGTGTCACTGTGCATCTGGCTTACGTGGAACCTGGAGATTCAAACATGAGTTCTTAGGCTTCACAGGCAAGCACCTTAACCGTAAGCCATCTCTCCAGCCCAGGTATTTTTTTGTGTTGTTAAGGTTAAACTTCCTGCTTAAATGTCCAGTGGCATACTGGAGGCAGGGTGTGTCTTTGGGGGCAGATCAGATTCCAGCGCAAAGGAGTAAGACAGAAGCAGTTTGATAGCAATTTGAGTTCTGGCAAGTTTTTGTGTTTGCTGCTCTTGGTGTTTTGCTGCAGTTGTTTCTCTCTGCCTAGATGTATGGAAGCAAGCAGCCTCTTCTGTCATTGATAGAATTTCCCCTGGATCTATAAGATGAAATAAATCCCTTCCTCCCATAAACATTGTCTGTTTGGAAGCTTGTCCCAACGAAATGGAGCTGACTACAACACCTTGCAAACTTGCAGTGGAAATATAAACTAGTCCCACCACTATGGGTGACAGTATGAAGGTTCTCAGAAAACTAAAAGTAGAACCAGGGGCGGTGGCTCACACCTTTAATCCTAGCACTTGGGAGGCAGAAGTAGGAGGATCGCTGTGAGTTTGAGGCCACCCTGAGACTACATAGTGAATTTCAGGTCTAAAGTGAGACCCTACCTCAGAAAACCTAAAAAAAGAAAGAAAAGGAAAAGAAAAAAATGAAAACCTAAAAAGAGATCTTACATATAACCCAGCTATATCACTCCTGGGTTTATCCGAAGGGCTTCAATTCAACTCATCACAGAAAAACTTGTGCATCAGTGTTCACTGTGAAGAGCCAACCTGACTCCATTTTAACAGCAAGAGCCATTTTAATATAATGACTAAGTTAAGTTTCTGATCTCTAAGTTTCTATGTCTGAGCTGGGGGCCACAAATTGTTTCCTGGTTCCTGTTCCCAGGATTGTGTGTTCATAGCATTCAGGGAAGTAGTTTAACTGTAACAGCTGGTTGGCTTCTGTCACCACGTTTGCTTGCCTCTGAAAAACCCCTACCCTGTAAGTTCTGTGGTTTCACTCTATAAAAAGAGCCTGAGAAGCTGACTCAGGACTGCTTTCTACACCCTGCCTTAGGGAGACAGCTGCCGAACCAGCCCTATTGTGCACAATTAAAAGCTTACTTCCAATTTGGCCATAATTTGTGGTTAGTGGTCTTTATTCTCTCAAATTCTGGGTTAACAATTGCAGCACTACTAACAAAGCTACATTATGGAATCAACCAAGGTGTCCAATAACAGAAGAATGGATAAAGAAAATGTGGCATATATGCACAATGGAGTATTTTTTTAGCCATAAAGAAGTACAAAGTTAAGCCAGGCGTGGTGGCACACGCCTTTAATCCCAGCACTTGGGAGGCAGAGGTAGGAGGATCGCATGAGTTCAAGGCCACCCTGAGACTGCAGAGTGAATTCCAGGTCAGCCTGGGCTAGACTGAGACCCTACCTCGAAAAACCAAAAAATAAAGAAAAGAAAAGAAAAAAGAAGTACAAAGTTATGTCATTTGCATGAAAATTTATACAACTAGAGATAATCATATTAAATGAATTAAGACAAAGGCAGAAAGACAAATGTCATATGTTCACTCTCATTTGAGGTTCCTACATTGTATATAAATGCATAACATCATATATACATACATATTATATATATGGATACACACATATACATATATATATGCATATATATAGGATTTGAAGTAGAAATAAACCTGTTTAAGAGGACCAATTTGGATTTCTAGTGAGATGGCCGCATATTAGCCACACCAAAGCAGCCTAAGAAAGGAAATAAACAGAAACACAGCAAAATATACTCTTCTACTGAAAAGTAAAGGTTTGTAAGTTATTATCAACTATGGCAGAGAAGCAGGAGAGACCAAGATCTTCCAGAAAGGAGGAAACTGGCCAGAATCCCACTGAGATGCCAGCAGCCTCAATCCGCAAGCCTGCTGGGCAGGCTAAGCAGGCAGCAGAAGAAACAAGGTGAAGGGATTCTTCCACGCACATCAGCCTCCTCACAAAGTCAAGAAAACTGGAAGAAAAGATACTAGAGACCAGCTGAGCAGCTGCTGAAGGACATACAAACAGGACCAGCTGAGTAGCTCCAGTAAGACTCCAGGCATCCTGAAAAGTCTCCCATTCACACAACTGTCAGGGCTGTGAACTTCCAGAGAACTCATTCAACCCTGGCCGCCACCACCAAGAGGGATCCAGGTGGACACTCAGCATTGGTGAGATTGGAAGCCATTACAAAAGGTAACAGGGCCTATTTATACAAAGGCAGATACATAGGCCTGCACTGGAAGTGCTAATCTCTCTTTCCATGTCAGAAAAGGTTATGTATTACATTGGAATGACATATTCTTGGTTGGCTTGGCCCTTCTCAAACAAGCAGTGTTTTGGTGTTGCCCATTGTTACCTTTGACGTTTCCTGATTTTCAGGGCCTCTGTCTTTTTCCTAAGTCACTATTGGGCAGAGGGACTGACTGGGTCCAGGCTGACTTGGAACCCCTTTCAGACTAAAAATCTCACCTTTAAATTGACAGGATTAAGGGTGTGGGGCAACACACACCCTTAGAGACTTTGGCTTTACTAGATTATCTGTGTAGTTTAATCCCCACACTTGTGTAAATACTCTGTGCTGGTTTTGATTGAATGTCTATATTGCTTAGTTGAATTTTAGAATTTGCCAGTAATTTGCTTCACCCAGTCTACTACAACACTTGCAAAACAAGCAAATTCAACACTTAGAGTCACTTCTGTTGTTTCTCTTGGAAAATAAAAGGTACACCTGACACCTTAAACTCCTATACTGAAGATATATAAAGTCAGATTTATATTGCTAAGAACACTGCAGATAATTAGAAAACCCAAGCATCAAATTAACTCAAGATGCAAAACTTTCTACATACAAGAAGCACAAAAATTCAAGACGACACAATCCCAAAAATTAATTATAAAAATTATATTTATAAATCCATCAGAAATGACCTCCAGTGAAACTTTGTTTGTTTGTTTTTCTAGGTTGGGTCTCACTCTGGCCCAGACTGACCTGGAATTCACTATGTAGTCTCAGGGTGGCCTCGAACTCACAGTGATCCTCCTACCTCTGCCTCCCGAGTGCTGGGATTAAAGGCATGCGCCACCACGCCCAGCTTCAGTGAAACTTTTTTAGATGAAATGCCTGACAAAGATTTCAAAAAAATGATTATATCTATACTCAAAGAAATCACAGAAGAAATCAAGGAATCAAAGAAGAAAACCAACTCCTGTAGAGGACCAGTATGTCAGAGAGGGAGCAGAAAAGGGAAGGGAGGAGTATGGAAGGCAGAATATACTCAACATTCAATATATGTATATAAGAAAACTTTTTATTTTGTTCTATTTATTTATTCATTTGAGAGAGAGTAAGATAAACAGAGAGAGAGAGAATGAGAATGGGTATGCCAGGTCTCCAGCAACTGCAGATGAACTCCCAAGAAAATTTTTTTAAAAGCTTTTTAGCTGTGTGTGATGATGCATGCCTTTAATCCCAGAACTTGGGAGGGAGAGTTTGGAGGATCACTGAGTTCAAGGCCACCCTGAGACTACATAGTGAGTTCCAGGTCAATGTGGGCTAGAGCAAGACCCTGCCTTGAAAAACCAAAAAATAAGTACATAAATAAAATATTTACTTTTTAAAAATTATAATGTTAGAAAAAGTGTGACTTTGGTTTTTCCTCTTCCATCTTTTCCCAGCACCTACTGAGACCTCCATCTTGCCTACCCTGTATTTTTTTCTCACAAACTTGAACAAAATTGTTTTTAAGGGTCCTTCTGTATCCATTTTTAAACTTTCAAATTTTTTTTTTGGGGGGGAAAGGAAGAGAGAGAGAGAATTGGCTGTGCCAGGGATTCAGCCACTGTAATCAAATTCCAGACACTTGAAGCACCTAGTGAGGATATACAAACTTGCATTTGCCTCACCTTTGTGTGTCTAGCTTACATGGGATCTGGAGAGAGATAGACCATGGGTCCTTGGGCTTCACAAGCAAGCACCTTAACCACTAAGTCATCTCTCCAGCACTATTTTTTATTGTGTTGAGTCAGGGTCTCACTTTACCTGAGGCTAACCTGGAACTCACTCTGTAGTCCCAGACTGGTCTCAGTTTCATAGTGATCCTCCTACCTCTGCTTCCTGTGTGCTGGGATTAAAAGTATGTGCTACCATACCTGGCAACTCTTTTTAGTATTATTATTATTGACAACTTCAATGATTGTAAACAATATCCAATGGTAACTTCCTCCCTCCCCCCAAATTCCCATTTGAAACTCCACTCTCCATCAGATCCCCTCCCCTCTCAATCAGTCTCTCTTTTATTTTGATGTCATCAACTTTTCCTCCTATTATGATGGCCATGTGTAGGTAGTGGCAGGCACTGTGAGGTCATGGATATCCAGGCCATTTTGTATCTGGAGGAGCACATTGTAAGAAGTGCTACCCTTCCTTTGGCTCCTACATTCTTTCTGCCACCTCTTCTGCAATGGACCCTGAGCCTTGGAAGGTGTGATAGAGACATTTCAGTGCTGAGCACTCCTCTGTCACTTCTTCTCAGCACCATGGTACCTTCTGAGTCATCCCAAGGTCACTGCCATCTGAAAAGAAAAGCTTCTCTAACTAAAAGTGAGAGTAGCATTAATATATGGGTATGAACATTAAGAGAAGTGCTTACTGGGCAGTTTGATTAGCATAGTATATACATTTAGCCAGACAGCAGCAGACATTACAACCCTAGGGCTCATAACTACCCCTGTTGTACGTTTTCAGTATCAAGGATGTATTCCCTTACATGGAGTAGGCCTCCAGTCAAATTAGAGGGTGGTTGGTTTCCCCAATAACAGACATTCCTCTATTGCACCCATTGGCTCATTTGGCCTGGCTGCCCAAATTTAAGGCTTTCAGTGTCCACTGTTGAGTATCTTCACTGGTGATTTCTCTTTCTCCCATTTAACTGCATGCAGAATGGCTCCTTCCAGCTTTCTGTCAGCTGCTCTACATGGAGGAGGTTATCAGCTCAGTTCCAGCAGGATTTCTAAGTGACCTGCAGCCCAAGTATGTGGAATCTTCAGCAATAGGGTCTTATCATCTATTCCTGGTGAGAAACTAAGGGCTTCAGCAATGGCCTGTAATGTTTTGGGGGCATAAGGGACCTCCCTGGCCAACAACTCACTGGGAGGTATCCCATCCCTGGCACTGAAAATTTTCTAGGAATAATCTATGGCTTCTGAGTGTTCCATTGTACAAAAAGAGTAGGTTCCCATATGACTTATTTATATCCCCTTACATTTTGATTAGCCCTCCCTCCACCTTTCCTTTATTCAATCTCTTCCCCTGACCTCACTTAGGCCTTTTCATCCCCATTAATCTGTTCTTCTACTTACATATGTACAATACCATCCTATTAAGTATCTCCCCCCACTTTCTATTCCCTTTATATCTCCTTTCTTGCTTACTGGCCTCTGCTACTGAGTTTTCTTCCTACTCACAGAGAAGTCCAATCATTTGTAGCTAGGATCCACATATGAGAGAGAACATGCGACATTTGGCTTTCTGGGCCTGGGTCACTCCACTTAGTATAATCATTTTCAGATCCATTCATTTTCCTGCAAATTTCATAACTTCATGTTTCTTTACCGCTGAGTAGAACTCCATTGTGTAAATGTGCCATATCTTCATTATCCACTCATCAGTTGAGGGACATCTAGGCTGGTTCCATTTCCCAGCTATTATAAATTGAGCAGCAATAAACATGGTTGAACAAGTATCTCTAAGGTAATGAGATGAGTCCTTAGGATATATGCCTAGGAGTGCTGTAGCTGGGTCATATGGTAGATCAATTTTTAGCTGTCTTAGGAACCTCCACACTGGTTTCCACAATGACTGGATCAGATTATATTCCCACCAAAAGTGTAGAAGGGTTCCTCTTTTTCCACATCCTTGCCAGCATTTATGGTCATTTGTTTTCATGATGGTAGTCAATCTGACAGGAGTGAGATGGAATCTCAATGGACTTTTAATCTGCATTTCCCTGATGACTAAGAATGTAGAACATTTTTTTCGATGTTTATATGCCATCTATATTTCCTCTTTTGTGATCTCTCTATTTAGTTCCATAACCCACTTTTTAATTGGGTTGTTTGATATTTTATTTTTTAATTTTTTGAGTTCTTTGTATATCCTAGGTATTAATCCTCTATCACATGTATAGCTGGCAAAGATCTCCAATTCTGTAGGTTGTCTCTCTGCTCTATTCAGTGTCTTTTGCTGTACAAAAACTTTGTAATTTCATGAGGTCCCAGTGGTTAATCTCCAGTGGTTAATCTGTTGTTTTATTGCCTGAGCTAATGGGCTTATATTCAGAAGGTCTTTGCCAAGACCAATATGTTGAAGGGTTTCCCCTACTTTTTCCTCTAGAAGTTTCAGAGTTTCAGGTCTCATTGTATGGTCTTTGATCCATTTGGACTTAATGCTTGTGCATGGAGAAAGATAAAGATCCATTTTCATCCTTCTACAGATACCTATCCAGTTTTTCCAACAACACTTGCTGAAGAAGCTGTCTTTTCTCCAATGAACATTTTTGGCATGTTTGTTGAATATCAGGTGGCTATAGCTACCCAGAGTTACATCTGGGTCCTGTATTCTGTTCCATTGACCTACATGTCTGTTTTTGTGCTTGACAACTCTTAAATTTATTTTATTTTATAGTTAATTTATTATTTTATTTTATTGGTTTTTCAAGGTAGAGTCTCACTCTAGCTCAGGCTGACCTGGAATTCACTACGTAGTCTCAGCGTGGTCTTGAACTCACAGTGGTCCTCCTACCTCTGCCTCCCAATGGCTGGGATTAAAGTCGTGCCATCACCATGCCCAGCTTCTCTTAAATTTATTTTTATTGACAAGTTTATACCTGTATAAAAGTATTTTGAACACAATCATTTCCCTTTATCTTTTCTTTCTTTATTTTTTAAATTTTTATTTATTTATTTGAGAGAGAGAGAGAGAGAAAGAGAGAGAGAGATCAAAAGTGAATATGACAAGGGCCTTCAGCCACTACAAATAAACTTCAAATGCATGCACCACTGTGGTGGTTTGATTTAGGTGTCCCCCATAAACTTAGGTGTCCTGAATTCTAGGTTCTCAGCTGATGGCAACTTGGAAATTAACACCTCCTGAAATAAGTATACTGTTGGAGACAGGCTTATGGGTATTATAGCCAGCTTCCCCTTGCCAGTGTTGAGCATACTCTCTTGTTGTGGTTGTCCATCTGATGTTGGCCAAGAGGTAATATCCACCCTCTGTTCATGCCATCATTTTCCCCTGCCATCATGGAACTTCTCCTCAAGTCTATAAGCCAAAATAAACATTTTTTCCCCACAAACTGCTCTTGGTCGGGTGGTTTTTGCCAGCAATTCCAACCTGAGTACTACGGCCACCTTTTGCATCTGGCTTACATGGGTCCTGGGGAATCAAATCTGGGTCTTCTCTTTTTTAAAACATTTTTTAGCTGGGCATAGTGGCACATGCCTTTAATTGCAGCACTTGAGAGGCAGAGGTAGGAGGATCACTGAGAGTTTGAAGCCACCCTGAGACTACAATAGTGAATTCCAGGTCAGCCTGGGCTAGAGTGAGACCCTACCTCAATAAAAAAAAAAAAAAAAAAAAAAAAAAAAAAGGTTTTTGAGGGGGGCTGGTGAAATGGCTTAGCAGTTAAGGCATTTGCCTGTGAAGCCTAAGGACCCCAGCTTGATTCCCCAGGACCCACATAAGCCAGATGCACAAGGGGGAGCATGCATCTGGAGTTCATTTACAGTGGCTAAAGGCCCTGGTGCACCCATTCTCTCTCTATCTGCCTCTCTCTCTCTCTCTCTCTCAAATAAATAAATAAATTTTTTAAAAATTTAATTTTATTTATTTGAGAGAGAGGGAAAGAGGTAGATAGAGAGAGATAAAGGGAGTGAATGGGCACTCCAGGGCCTTCAGCCACTGCAAATGAATTCCAGATGTATGCACCACCTCGTGCATAGCTCCTGGGGAATCAAACCTGGGTCAATCAAACGTGGCACATGCATATGTAGTTCATGTACAGTGGCTAGAGGCCCTAGTGCACCAATTCTCTCTCTCTCTCTCTCTCTCTCTCTCTCTCTCTCTCTCCTCTCTCCTCTCTCCCTCTCTCTCTGTCTAATAAATAAATAATTAATTAATTAAAAATTTTTAAAAATCTTTTATTAACATTTTCCATGATTATAAAATATATCCCATGGTAATTCCCTTCCTCCCCACCCCCACACTTTCCCATTTGAAATTCCATTCTCCATCATAAAAATTTTCAGATAACCAGTGTTGGAAAAGATGTAGTGACCAGAATCCTCATAATCTACTAATAGACTAATAGTGTAAAATGGGACAGCACTTTGGAAAGCATTTGGCAGTTCCTCAAATGACCCAATGTCACAGTTACCACAAATACACACCTATCTATATGGATAAAGAAAATGAAAAGGTTATCTGTGCAAAATCTTGTATATGAATGTTCATAGCATCATTATTCATAATAATCAAGAGGATGTGCAATAGCCATATAATATTATTCAACTGAATATTATTCAGCCAAAAAATAGAATAAAGTAGTGATACGTACTGCAAATGAAGCTATTATGCTGTTAGAGAAACCAGCTACACATATAATATGGTTCTATATGTCTATATATCTATTAGATGCCTATAATAGGCAAGACTCTAGATCAATGGTTGGCTAGGGATGGAGTTCTTGGAAGGACTGGAAATGATAACTAAAAGGAACAGGTTTCCTTTTTGGAGTGGTGAAGATGTTCTCAAAGATAAAAGCAGAAAGTGTGAGGGGTTAAGACCATCTGAGTTCTATTCCTCATTACCCATACAAATAGTTGAGTGTGGCCACTCATGTCTGTAATCCCAGTCCTGTGGGGAAAGCAACCAGGGAATTTCTCAGGCTTGCAAAATTGCATCTTTGAGCCAAGAGTGGTGGTGCACACCTCTAATCCCAGCACTCAGGAGACAGAAGTAAGAGGATCACCATGAGTTCGAGGCCACTCTGAGACTATTCCAAGTCAGCCTGGACTAGAGTGAAGCTCTACCTCAAAAAAAAAAAAAAAAAAAAGCAGCTCTGGGCTCAGAGAAGAGACTCCTCTCAAGGAAATATGTGGATGAACAATGGAGGGGGACACCCATCATTCTTCTCTAGCCACCATGCACATGAGGTGCACATGCACACATACACACACACCGCTCAAATAAATGTTCTCGGTTAAGGCACTTGCCTGCAAAGCCAAAGGACACAGTTTTGATTCCTCAGTACCCATGTAAGCTACATGTACAAGGTGGCACATGTGTCTGCAATTTGTCTGCAGTGGCTGGAGGCCCTGGCCTTCCTACTCCCCCCTTTCAATACATAAACTAATATATATATATATATACATATATATATATATATATACACACACATATATATATATGATGGGAGCTGCCCTACTCTAACACTGAAGGAATAGTTCAAATCAGTAAACTATATGGTATGTGTCATATCACGCACATACAAGACACAGCTAGGGCTTGTTCTGCACATCCTGTTATGATCTCATGTGCAGCTTGACCCACTGGATTCCAAGCCTACTTCTATTTCCTTGTAGTTTACCAGTTTACTCCTTCCTCGAAAGCCACATGTGGCTCAGAATCCCTCCCTAGAAAGGTTGTTGCACTTTTTTAGAAATTCAGGGCTAATACTTATCATGGTGAGGACCCCCAGGGAAGACCACACTGACACCAAGTAGTAGGAAAGGAATCTTTATTAGCCGGCCCATGTTGTTTTGTGGTGACCCTTGTGTTAAATCAAGCCAAGCATAAAATTCAAGTGTAGGTGAGACCATATCCGGAGGTACCAGCTAAGCTGAACTTCTTTGGATAAATTCACAATATGGAGTCCCATGTCATTCTCCAGCTTAAGCCCTCGTCACATACTGAAAAGTGAGATACATAGTCCACGTTCCAAAACCAAGTGCGTGCGTCCAACAGTGCACACATACAAATGAATAGATGAACATGGGGGCTTTGGGGAGATTCTGAAGGAACTGGATCTGGAGGATTGGCTCCAGGGTCCCTGGTGCCAAGACTTTGCCCTCCTAGGCTGTCAAGCTATATAGCACAGTGGGGCAGCAGTTCGGCCACCACCCCGGAAGCATTCACGATCCAGAACTGGGGAAGCAAGGAAAAGAACCACAGAGCATGGCGATGGTGTCTCTGGGCACGAGTGGAGCCGGGAGTCCAGCACACCCTACAAATCTGGGCCACAGCAGGCCCTCAGCCCAGCAACAGAGAACAATGCGCTCAGCCCTGCCCACGAGCTACCGAGCCGCGCCCAGAAGATTGCTGGTGCCTGCCGGGAAATGTAGTGTGTGAGCTTCCGTCCGCCCCGCCGCTGCCGGCCACACTGGCGCCGTGCGCAACTACAAATCCCGTCATGCTCCGCGAGGACCCCTCCCTCTCCTCCCCATCCTTATCGACAGGTTTTTGCCGGAAGGGAGTGCGGCGGACATGGCCGAAGACCGTTCCAGTTCCTCTGTCTGCGGCGCGGTGGGCGGCCAGCAGGACCGCGTCCCGGGTGCGGGCGGCTGCAGCTTCCCGGAGTACGAGCTCCCCGAGCTGAGCACGCGGGCTTTCCACGTGGGCGCCTTCGGGGAGCGGTGGCGCAGCCGGCTGCGCGGGGCCGGGGACGTGTCGCTGAGGGAGCCCGGCGGCCGAGGGGACGCCGCGGTGGCCAGGGACCTGGGCTGCAGTGTGGACGCCGCGGCCGAGCTCAGGACCGTGTGCGGGTGAGTGCGGGGCGCCGCGGCCGCCTCGGCTTGGGCCAAGCGGCGGAGGTCCGGCCGCGCTCCTGCGCTCCCCCGGGGCTCTGCCGCGTCGAGGGCCTGTGCGGGAGACGCTGAAACCTTTCCGTAACGCTGGGAGAGGGCCTAAGGGGTCCGAAGTGTACAATTTATGAGAGTTGAAGTAGGAGGAACATGACATTGACATTGAAAGGCTTGCTTTTCTATTCGGTAGTTTTTGATCTCTTAGGAGGAGGGGGAAGGGGAACAGCGACATGTATCTGACACTTACACTTTGACAGAGGAGGTCCAGGTCCCCCGAGGCTGGAGGGGACATTCAAAGAGTTAAAACCTTGACTACCTGGTGTCCCCAAAATTACCTTACGTGGGGTAAAAATATAAAACTAGCCTGAAATGATCTCTTTATCTGTTTGACTGTACTGGCCATCTTGAATCGGCCATATATCCTTTTCATCATAAAGTATGGGCACAGGAATCGTCGTTGACTTGACTTCTGACCTCCACTGAGCCGCCTGCTGGATTTCAGCTCCCTTAATTATTCAGTGATGTATGTAGGACAAGCTCTGACACGCCATCGACAAGATGCTTGACTGGCCAGAAAGTTTTGCTGTAACTTTGGTTTTGTTTTTGTTTTTAGCCTTGATAAACTGAGATGCTTTGAGGAAGATGAGGATCCAGAAATCATCCCAGAGGACACTGAACTGGTGACTTTATGGTATGGATGTCTTTGTTTTTATTACATGTTATTTAGTTGTTTGTGTATGCTGGGGATGCCAAGCATGACAACTACCACTGAACTACACTGCCAGCCTCTGTGCTATTTATGTGAACATTTTTTTGACATTGTATTTGTGGAAAGTTGGAAATATGGTATTGTTTTCCACACAACCACCGCGTAAATTCAACCATCCATTCGTTTGTGGTAGCTCAGGACTATGATCCCACTAGTCAGGAGGTTGAGTCAAGATTGCTGCAAGTTGGAGGTCAACCTGAGCTGCGTAGTGAGTTTCTAGGCCAGCCTGGGTAACACAGTGAGATCCTGTCTCAAAATAATAAGAAATATAATTGAGTCATTGTTAATGTCTGTACATGCTTGCTATGGTTGTGTGAGTATGGGATAGCTGTATATGTTTTCTCTTGCTGCAACATTCAATAAGTTGCAAGTACCATGATTTTTACCACCTATGTAGTCAGAACCTGAGACTAATGAAAATTTTAAAAAGAAAGCAGGCAACCTCTAATATCCAATCCATATTCAAATTTATATTTATCTTTAAATGTATATTTGCAAAGGTAGAGTAATCAGGGTAGTATCATCCTGAGTTCAAGACTCCTAAGCTACAGAGTAAAATCCTGTCTCAAAGAAGAAAAACAAAAATCTTGAAAAATTAAATATAAAGACAGATACCAGCCAGGTATGGCGACACAGGCCTTTAATCCCAGCACTCAGGAAGCAGAGATAAAAATATTACTATGAGCCAGGCGTGGTGGCGCACGCCTTTAATCCCAGCACTGGGAGGTAGAGGTAGGAGGATCGCTGTGAATTCGAGGCCACCCTGAGACTCAATAGTGAATTCCAGGTCAGCTTGGGCTAGAGTGAGACCCTACCTCGAAAAAGAAAAAAAAAAAAAAAAAGAAAGAAAAAGAATATTGCTATGAGTTTGAGGCCAGTAGAGTGAGTTCCATCAGCCTGGGCTAGAGTGAGACCCTAGACCCTACCTTGGGAAAAAAAAGTAAGCAAACAAAAACATTACCATATAAAGCTCAGATTTTGTTTTATTTGTTTTTTGAAGTAGGGTCTCACTGTAGCCCAGGCTGACCTGGAATTCTCTGTGTAGTCTCAGGGTGGTCCTGAACTCACAGTGATCCTCCTACCTCTGCCTCCCAAGCGCTGGGGTTGAGGAAATGTGTCACCACACCCGGCCTAAAGCTCAGATTTTTATTATAAGACTTTTGTCATAAAAGTTGTTAGATACTTACTCTCACTTTACAGATGGGATAACACATAATTCATAGATCATTTTCAATCTGGCAATTACTTTTTGAGGAGTATTACTCTATAATAATAATAATAATATAGAGAAGTTGTACATTTATTAATGAGATTTATAACTTCTGATTTTTAGTCCACTGATGTTATACCACCTCAGTTATGTTCTGTCATCTTTGACCCTTTCTGCTGTTCCCCTCAAGTATTTATTCATAAATATGTATTATTGAAAAAGGAGTGAAAATATTCCTCAGCTAAGATTCTTTAGACTTACTATGAGGCTTTTTGGTTTTTTTGAGGTAGGATTTTGCCTCTAGCCCAGGGTGACTTGGAAGTCACTATGTAGCCTAAGGGTGCCTTGAACTCATGGCAGTCTTTCTACCTCTGCCTCCCAAGTGCTAGGATTAAAGGTGTGTGCCATCATGCCTGGCCTGAGAGACTATCTTATTTAAAATGTGACTAATCTTTAGGAGTCTGAAACATTAGGCTAAGCTGGGTATGGTGTCATGAGGTAAGAGGATTGCCTTAAATTTGAGGGCAACAAAATGAGTCCAGGTCAGCCTGGGTCAAAATGAGATCTTGCTTCCAAAAAAATAAATAAATAAAAATTGCTTTTAGCAGAAGCTTAAGTATCTATGCTTTGACTTTCCCTAAAGCTTCCTTTCTTCTCCCTATTAATAATCTACCAGAGCTGGAGAGATGGCTTAGCGATTAAGGCACATCCCTGCGAAGCCCAAGGACCCTTGACTCTCCAGGTCCCATGAAAGCCAGATGCACATGGTGACTCATGCGTCTGGAGTTCGTTTGCAGTGGCTAGAGGCCCTGGTGTGCCCATTCTCACTCTCTCTCTTCTCTCTCTGTCTCTAATAAATAAATAAATAAATTTTTAAAACCTACCATAAACATAAAAGCCTTGAGCCAGGTGTGGTGGTCTTTAATCCCAACAGTTGGGAGGCAGAGGCGGGAGGATCATCATGAGTTTGAGGCCACAATGAGACTACCTAGTGAATTCCAGGTCAGCCTGGGCTAGAGGCAAGATCTTACCTCAAAAGACTAAAATAAAATAAAAGCCTTGCCAGATGTCATGGTTCACGCCTTTAATTCTATCACTAGAGGCCCCGGTGTACCCATTCTTTCTCTCTCTCTCTGCCTCTGTCTTCTCTCTCAAATAAATACATAAACAAAATATTAAAATAATAAACCTAACCACATGATCCCTTAATTATGACATAAAATAAGTTTCTGTCTCATGAAGGAACCATATGACTTACTCATGCATATAAGGGGGGGAAAGACAGTTGCTAGAAATAGACTATTTGATACATGTTTTCCTTAACTCACAAGCCAAATAACTTTAGCATTTAACTTTTTTTAATAGCTTATTTTTATTTAGTTATTTATTTAACAGAGAAAGAGGGAGAGAGAGAATGGGCATGCTAGGTCTCCAGACACTGCAAACGTACTCCAGGTGCGTGTGCCCCCTTCTGCATCTGGCTAATGTGGTTCCTGGGAAATCAAACCTGGTTCCTTTGGCTTTGCAGGCAAATGCCTTAACCACTAAGCCATCCCTCCAGCCCCAGTATTTAACTTAAAAAAAATTGTTGTTGTTTGTTTATTTATTTATTTATTTATTTATTTGAGAGGGGGGTAAGATAGAGATAGAAAGAATGATAGAATGGGCATACCAGGGCATCCAGCCACTACAAATGAACTACAGATGCATGCACCACCTTGTGTATCTAGCTTACCTGGGTCCTTGGGAATTGAGCTGTGGTCCTTTGACTTTGTAGGCAAGCGTCTTGATAGCTAAGCCATTTCTTCAGCCCCCCCCCCAAAAAAAAATTTGTTTAATACTTATTTATTTATTATTTATTTGCAAGCAGAGAAAGGGAGATACAGAGAAAAGAGACAGACAGAGAGAATAGGTACACCAGAGCCTCTAGCCACTGCAAAGAAACTCCAGAAGCATGTATAACTTTCTGCATCTGGCATACGTGAGTACTGGTTAATCGTACCTGGGTCCATAGACAAACGCCCTAACTGCTAAGCCATTCTTTCAGCCCAAACATTTTTTGTTTTGTTTTTCAAGTTAGGGCCTCACTCTAGCCCAGGCTGAACTAGAATTCACTATGTTTTCTCAGGATGGACTTGAACTCATAGTGATCCTCCTACCTCTGCCTTCTGAGTGCTGAGATTAAAGACATGTGCCACCATACCTGACAATATATAACTTCTTTAAGGTTTTTTTTTTTTAATATTTTATTTCTTTATTTGAGAGAGAGAGAGAGGCCAATAGACAGAATGGGTGCTCCAGGGCCTCCAGCCCCTGCAAGCGAACTCTGACGCATGTGCCCCCTTGTGCATCTGGCCTATGTAGGTTCTGGGGAATTGAACCTGGGTCCTTAGGCTTCACAGGAAAACGCCTTAACCACTAAGCCATTTCCCCAGCCCTTCTTTAAGGTTTTTAAAAAATATTATTTATTTTTATTGACAACTTCCATAATTGTAAACAATATCCCATGGTAATTCCTTCCCTCCCCCCACCTTCCCCGTTGAAACTCCACTCCATCATATCCCCTCCCCCTCTCAATCAGTCTCTTTTATTTTGATGTCATCATCATTTCTTCCTAATATGATGGTCTTGTGTAGGTAGTGTCAGGCACTGTGAGGTCATGGATATCCAGGCCATTATGTGTCTGGGGGGAGCACATGGTAAGTAGTACTACCCTTCCTTTGGCTCTTACATTCTTTCCACCACCTCTGCTGCATTAGACCCTGAGCCTTGGAAGGTGTGGTAGAGATAATGACAATGCTGAGCACTCCTCTGTCACTTCTCAGCACTGTGATGCCTTCTGAGTCATCCCAAGGTCACTGCCATCTGAAAAGAGAAGCTTTTCTAACCAAAAATGAGAGTAGCATTAATATATGGGTATGAACATTAAGAGAAATGCTTACTGGGGAGTTTGGTGAACAAGTATATACATTTAGCCAGACAGCAGCAGACGTTACACCCCTAGGGCCCATGACTACCCCTGTTGTAGGTTTTCAGTGTCAGACATATGTTCCCTCCCATGGAGCAGGCCTCCAGTCAAATTAGAGGGTGGTTGGTTTCCCCTGTAACAGACATGTCACTGTTGCACCCGTTGGTTCATTTGGCCTGGCTGGCCAACTTTAAGGCTTTCAGTGTCCACTGTTGAGTATCTTCACTGGTGATGTCTCTCCCATTGAACTGCATGCAACATAGCTTTTTCCACCTTCCTATCAGCTGGTCTACATGGAGGAGGTTTTCATCTCAGCTCCGCAGGATTTCTCAGTGGCCTTGCAGCCCAAGTATATAGAAACTTCAGCAGTAGCATCTTACCATCTATTCCTGGTGGGAAGGTTTTGTTTTGTTTTATTTTATTTTATTTTTGTTATTTTTATTTATTTATTTGA
This sequence comes from Jaculus jaculus, assembly GCF_020740685.1. Lineage (NCBI taxonomy): Eukaryota > Metazoa > Chordata > Mammalia > Rodentia > Dipodidae > Jaculus > Jaculus jaculus. The sequence goes on from NC_059102.1 coordinate 83,570,580, forward strand.
GAGCAACAGACAGAGAAAGAGGCACAGAGAGAGAGAGAGAGAGAATGGGCATGCCAGGGCCTCCAGCCACTGAAAATGAACTCCAGATGCATGCGCCCCCTTGTGCATCTGGCCAACATGGGTCCAGGGGAGTTGAGCCTCAAACCAGGATCCTTAGGCTTCACAGGCAAGCACTTAACCACTAAGCCATCTCTCCAGCCAGGTTTTGTTTTTATTAAACCTTAAGTTTTATATTTTTATTTATGAGAGAGGGAAGGGGGAGAGAATGGATATGCCAGGGCCTCTTGACACCAGATACATGCACCACTTTGTCTTTACATGAGTAATGGGGAATCAAACCTACGTTCGCAGCCTTTACAACCAAATACCTTTAGCCTCTGAGCCATCTCTCCAGCCTGAGGCTGTTGCTACTATAAATTGTGCTACTAAGTCCTGCCTGCTTCCCAGAAGCTTCAGCATCCTTATTACAGTTTGAGTGTATAAAAAACATCTTAGGGTAATGAAAATTAAAAGCTCAGTGGAAGCCAGGTGTGGTCATGCACACCTTTGATCCCAGCACTGGGAGACAGAGGTAGGAGGATCACTGTGAATTTGAGGCCACCCTGAGACTCCATAGTGAATTCCAAGTCAGCCTGGGCTTGAGTGAGACCCTATCTCAAAAAAAAAAAAAAAAGAAAAGAAAGAAAGAAAAGCTTGGTGGAATTGATGGAATGGAGGAAAGGAAAGTATCTTTAAAATATTTACTCATGTATTTACAAGCAGAGAAGAGAGCATCAAAGAAAGAAATTAGTACACTAGGGCCTCATACCCCTGCAAATGAGTTACAGATGCATGTGCCACTTTGTGCATCTGCCTTTACCTGGGTATTGGGACAAACAAGCACCATAACTGCTGAGCCATCTCCCCAGCCACCAATAAAAATACCTTTTTACCAAAATATGTATAAGCTCTAGGTAGATGGCTCAGTGGATAAAAGCACTTGCTGCTCAAGCCTGGATACCTGAGTTTGAGTCTGACCCCACATAAAAAGCTAGAAGCTATGGCATGGTTCTATAATTCTAGCACACTGCTTGGGAAATGGGAAAATTTCCCAGAAGCTTATGGTCATTGTAATAGTAAACAACAAGAGTGAGAACATGAGAGAGAAACCCTGCCTCAAAAAAATGAGGTAGGGAGGGCTGGAGAGATGGCTTGGTTAAGCGCTTGCCTGTGAAGCCTAAGGACCCCGGTTCGAGGCTCTATTCCCCAGGACCCACGTTAGCCAGATGCACAAGGGGGTGCACGCGCTGGAGTTTGTTTGCAGTGAATGGCCCATTCTTCCTCTCTCTCTCTCTCTCTCTCTCTCTTTCTCCCGGCCTCATTCTCTGTCAAAACAGAAAAAAAAAAAATTTAATTTTTTTAAAAAATGAGGTAGGGGGCTGGAGAAATGGCTTAGTGGTTAAGGCGATTGCCTGCAAAACCAAAGGATCCAGTTTCAGTTTTCCAGTACCCACATAAAGCCAGATGAAGAAGGTGATGCATGTGTCTACAGTTTGTTTGCAGTGACTAGTGGCCCTGGTGCACCCATTCTCTCTGTCTGCTTCTCTGTCTCTAAAATAAATGAGTAAATAAAATACCTTTTGTGGGGGTGGGTTTAAGGTAGGGTTTCACTTTAGCTCAGGCTGACCTGGAATTCACTATGTAGTCTGAGGGTGGCCTTGAACTCATGGTGATCCTCCTACCTCTGCCTCCCGAGTGCTGGGATTAAAGGCATGCGCCATCACACCTATCTAATAAAATATTTTTTAAAAAATCAAGAGAGGAGCTAGGCATGGTGGCATGTGCCTTTAAAAAGGGGAGGCATACTTGAAAGTCATTTTCTGATATGCACACTTATACATATGCATACAAATAATAAAACATGCCAGGTGTGGTGGCACATGCCTTTAATCTCAGCACTCAGGAGAGAGGTAGGAGAATTGCCATGAGTTTGAGACCACCCTGAGGTTACATAGTGAATTTCAGGTCAGCCTGGGCCAGAGTGAGACCCTGCCTTGAAAAAAACAAACAACTGGGCATGGTGGCACAGGCCTTTAATCCCAGCACTTGGGAGGCAGAGATAGAGGATTGCTGTGAGTTCAAGGCCACCCTCAGACTACATAGTGAATTCCAGGTCAGCCTGTGCTACAGCAAGACTCTACCTCGAAAATCAAACAACAACAACAAAAGCATTTTAAAAGTAACCACCAGCACAAAATGAAATAATTCTCTTTTCTAGTTTTTCTTTTTTATTTTCTTTTTTTTATCCCTATAATTTCTAAGTATAAGAAAACACATCTCATAATGAAAAAAAAAAACAGCCAACACAGTATAATATAAATAATATGTTTTATAGAACTTGTTTATAAAACAAACCTTGTGGAGACAAGAGATGGGCCTAAAACAGGATTTTACTGTAAGCAGAGCTAGAATTTAAATTTTTTTTATTATTTTTATTTATTTATTTTGGTTTTTCAAGTTAGGGTCTTGCTCTAGCCCAGACTGACCAAGAATCTACTATATAGTCTCAGAGTAGCCTCAAACTCATGCTAATCCTCCTACCTCTGCCTTCCAAGTGCTGGAACTAAAGGAGCACACCACCATGCCTGGCTCGGTGAGATTTCCAGATTACTACAGACATCTGGAAAGGAGTGAGGCCATACTCTTACTCCTTAATTAAGCATGGCTTATTGCTATTTTAGCATTCTTTATAAAAAGAATAATGTTTCTACGTAGGAATCTTCACAGCAAATTTTGTTGATTGTGCTGGAATTTTATTTTTGTTTTGGCTTGTGAGTGTGTGTAATGTGTGTGTAGTGTGCTATATGTACCTGTATGTGTCCTTGTGGTACCTCTTAAGCTTGCCTGCAGAGGCAATTGTGGAAGTAGGATGAACCCTCCCATCCCTCTTCTACCTGGTCTTGTTTTGTGCCTGAGTCTCCTTTGACTGACTCCAGAACTTGTGGATCTCTGAATATTCTCAGGTCTCTGCTCCCTTGTAGGACTCAGGTTACTGGCAAGCATAGTCATGCCCTGCTAATTTAGGTGAGATCTGGAGATTTGAACTCAGGCAATCTCAGGCTCCCTCAGGCCCTCATGCTTGTGCTGGAAGCATACTTTACCACTGAGCCATCTTTCTAGCTCATATGGTGGAATTTTTGATGTTCAGCTGGAAAGAGGAGAGGAGCTTCTTCTATGTCCCCATCTTCCTTTTCTGCTTCAGCTACACAAAATGTCAGATAATACAATGTCATATTAGAAAGACACTATACCATCCAGGTGGGATTTATCATGACATCTATTAAAATCATATACCATATTAAAAATATGGGAGCCAGGTGTGGTGGCACATGCCTTTAATCTCAGCATTTGGGAGGCAAGGGTAGGAGGATCGCTGTGAGTTTGAGGCCACCCTGAGACTACAGAGTGAATTTCAGGTCAGCCTGAGCCAGAGTGAGATCCTACCTCAAAAACCCAAGGGGGGAAAAAAAAGGGAAGCAAGCTGGACATGGTAGTGCCCGCCTTTAATCCCAGCACTTAGGGGGTAGAGGTAGGAAGGTTACCATGATTTTGAGACCACCCTGAGATTACATAATGAGTTCCAGGTCAGCCTGGGCCAGCATGAGTGGCTGGAGGCCCTGGTGCACCCATTCACTACCTTGAAAAAAACAAAACAGAAAAATCAGAAGCAAATCATTTAGTTTCCAGAGATACTTTCGAGAGCTTCAATAAAATTCCAAAGCTGAAATTGAAGGGATACTGTTGAAACACAGTATGTGTAACTTAGTTGTGAAGTGAGTGTCTTAGTTGATAGGTGTTTCTGCTAAGGTCTTGGGCAAAACAGTACCCACTGTCTCTACCACTTTCACTATTGTCCTGTGCTGCTTACAGGATGAGTCCGTGGAAGCATATACATTCTTGTTGCTAGCATAAAGCACCTGACCAAAAGCAGCTAATGGGAAGAAAAGGTTTATTTTGACTTACAGGCTCAAAGGGAAGCTTCTTGGTGGCAGGGAAAACATGGAATGAGCAGAGGCTAGGCATTACCTCCTGGCCAACATCAGGTACACAACAGGAACAGAAGAGTGTGCCAACTAACACTGGCCAACTAGGGCTAATAAAACATCAAGGGCCAACCCAGCAACACACCTCCTCCAGCAAACCTCCACCTGCCTACTGCTAGGAATCAAGCATTCAGAACATACAAGTTTATGAGGCATTTATCTGATTAAAACCACCACAACATATGAGGCAGATAAGGAAGTAAAGAAAATCCCAAATAAATATGCTAAAACTTATTATAATAAAAGACTAATGAATAAAAGAATACAAAATTGATGCGTAGAAATCATTAGCCTTGTCCTGGGGCCCTGGAGAGATGGTTCTGTGTTTAAAGGTACCTGCTTGCTTACAAAGTCTGCTGGCTATTTCAATTTCCCCAGTACCCGTGTGAAGTCAGACACATGGATCTGGAGGCAAAGAAACACCTCTTTCTTTCAAATAAATAAGAATGTTTTTATTTATTTGCAGGGGGAGAAAGAGAATGTGAGCACGCCAGGGCCTTTAGCCACTGCAAATGAATTCCAGGTGCTTGTGTCACTTTGTGCATCTGCCTTTATATGAGTACTGGGGACTCAAACTCAGGTCCTTAGGCTTTTCAGGCAGGTGCCTTAATGGCTGAACCATTTCTTCAACTCCTCAAAATATTAATTGAGCTTCAAGCTGGGGTACTTAGGCTTCAGAAGCCAGCACTTAACTGCTAAGCTCTCTCTCCAGCCCTCAAAATATTTTTTTAAAAAAGAAGAAATCAAGCAGGGCATGGTGGCACACACCTTTAATCCCAGCTCTCGCGAGGCAAAGGTAGATGGATCACAATGAGCTCAAGGCCACCCTGAGACTACATAGTGAATTCCAGGTCAACTTGGGCTAGGGTGAGACCCTACCTTGAAAAACCAAAAAAAAGAAGAAGAAGAAGAAGAAATCACAGTAACCAGATGGTGTGGCATACTCCTTTAATTCCAGCATTTGGGAGGCTGGTCGGTCGGGGCTAGAGTGAGACCCTTCCTAGAAAAAGAATCAGTAGCCTTCACGTTATTAAACAAAACAGAGGACAGGTAGGGAAAATTCCATTTGCAATAGCCAAAATTAATGTTAAACACTTAGGAATAAGCTTGATAAGAAATGCTACGGGCTGGAGAGATGGCTTAGTGGTTAAGCGCTTGCCTATGAAGCCTAAGGACCCCGGTTTGAGGCTTGATTCCCCAGGACCCACATTAGCCAGGTATACAAGGGGACTTACACGTCTGGAGTTCGTTTGCAGTGGCTGGAGGCCCTGGTGTGCCCATTCTTTCTCTATGTCTGCCTCTTTCTTTCTCTGTCACTCTCAAATAAATAAATAAAAATAAAGAAAAAAAAAGTTTTAAAGAAATGTATAAAAGTATGTGGGAAGTTTTTAAACACTTCTGAAAGACTCAAAATTTAAAGTGAAAGACATTCCCAGCTTAAGACTAAGGGTTATGAGTGAATTTTTTCTAATGATCCCATTGTCATTCTAATATAATGTTTTCAATAAAAGTCAATTATTTTATGGAGTTAGACCTAAGCTGGTAAAGGTAGTAGGACCCCCTGACCATGGGCAAAGAAACACCTCATTAGTGGTGGTTTTTTAATATTAAGTCAGGGGCAAAACAAATGGAAGGCCTTTGTTCATCCCAGCTTGATGCCTAACTTGGTGGCCAAAGCTGTTTCATGTCCAGGGCACAGTCCCAAGAAACAGAAGGGGGGAGGGTAAGGGAGATCAGGAGGGAGGAAGGGAGGAAAATGAGAGAAGAGTGAGAAATGTAGTAGGGGAAAAAATACCATAAAAGCTAACTCCAGGTAGGGGTAGTTACACAGATTAATGAACTTTGAATAAGCCAAGCATAGTGGTACACGCCTATAATCCCAGCACTCAGGAGGTAAAAGGATGAGAAGTTTGGGCTAGAGGAATGGCTTAGCAGTTAAGGCATTTGCCTGCAAAGCCAAAGGACCCAGGTTCTGTTCCCCTGGATCCACAGTAGCCAGATACACAAGGGGGCGCATGCATCTGGAGTTCGATTGCAGTGGCTGGAAGCCCTGGTGCACCCATTCTCTCCCTCTCCTTCCCTCCCCTTTCTTCTCTTTCTCTCTCTGTTTTCCCTCCCTCCTTCTCTGTCAAATAAATAAATAAAAATAAAATATAGTTTTTAAAAAAGGACCAGAAGTTCAAGGTCATCTGTTGACTAGTGAGTTTGAGGCCATGAGGCAACATGAAACCTTATCTCCTAGGGAAAAGAATTTTTTTTAAGTATTTAATTGGAATGGTGGCAGCTGTCTTATGAACAGAGGCAGTGAAGCAGAATAGAATGGAGCTAGAGCCCTTCAAGTAAAGAGGTAGTATGACACAACAACTAAGATAACAAACTCCAAAGCAAGATAACTGTAGAGAAGTAAATAGACAAATCTGGATTCAGTAAAACTGGCACTCAAATTTACAGAACGTTAAAATGATAGCCAGGAGTGAAGATGCACGCCTTTGATCCCAGCACTTGTGAGGCAGAAGTAGAAGGATCATTGAGTTTGGTGGCACCCTGAGACTACATAGTGAATTCCAGGTCAGCTTGAGCTAGAGTGAGACCCTATCAAGAAAAAAAATAAAAGAAAAGAAAATGATAAGATGTTTGCGTAGCAAAATCACATACACAGTGCCAAAAGACAGCATGCAAATTTGGAGAAAAACAGGTATCTTCCACAAAAAAAGCTACAAACAGAAACTGTTAAGGGTTGAGGGAAAAGGCCAGACACCCATGGGAAAATGAGAAAAAGACATGAATTATTAATTCTCACTAAAAAAAAGGTTCATGCCTTTAATCCCAGCTCCAGAGGCTGAAGGAGAATCACCTTGAGTTTGAGGCCAGCCAGAGCTAGAGTGGGACCCTGCTTAAAAAGGAGGAGAAGGCTGGAGAGATGGCTTAGCAGTTAAGGCTCTTGCCTGCAAAGCCTAAGGACCCAGGTTCAGTTCCCCAGGACCAGATACACAAGGTGGCACATGCATCTGGAGTTCATTTGCAGAGGTTGGAGGCCATGGCACACCCATTCTCTCTCTCAAATAATAAATAAAAATATCTATGTAGCTGGGCATGGGGGTGCACCCCTTTAATCCCAGCACTCGGGAGGCAGAGGTAGGAGGGATCACCATGAGTTCAAGGTTACCCTGAGACTACAGAGTGAATTCCAGTTTATTATGGACTACAGTGAAACCCTACCTCAAAAAACCAAAATATATATGTATATATGTATGTATGTATGTATGTATGTACGTACGTACGTATGTATGTATGTATATATATAGTGAGAGAGGAGAGGGCTGGAGAGATGGCTCAGCAATTAAGGCACATGCCTACAAAACCTGAGGACCCAGGTTTGATTCTCCAGTACCCACGTAAAGCCAGATGCACAAGGTGGTGCATGTATCTGGAGTTTGTTTGCAGTGGCTAGAAGCCCTGGCATGCCCATTTAAAAGGGGGAGGTGGTGGAGAGGAGTAAAAAGAAAGTGGGTGTGTAAGGTGGCTCAAGACTGGTCCCAGCATTAAGAAGCTGAGACTAGATCACTGCAAGTTTGAAGCCAGCCTGGTCCCAGGTGGGACTCTTATCTCAAAAAACCAAGAAAGAGGGCTGGAGAGATGGCTTAGCAGTTAAACTGCTTGCCTGCAAAGCCCAAGAACCCAGGTTTAATTCCCTAGTACCCACATAAGCCAGATGCACACGGTGGAACATGCATCTGGAGTTCGTTTCCAGTGGTTAGAGACCATGGAGCGCCCTTCTTTCTCTCTTCCTCTTTCTCTCACTCTCTTTCTCTCTCAAATGAATAAATAAAAATAAAATATTTTTAAAAATAAAGACTGGAGAGATGGCTCAGCACTTAAAAGGCACTTGCTTGCAAAGAGCCTGACAGCTCAGGTTCAATTCCCCAGTACTCACAAAAAGTCAGATACACGAACACGAAGTGGTACATACACTTGGAGTTTGTTTGCAGTGATAAGAAGCCCTGGAACCTCCATTCTTTGTGTGCAGATAAATAATTAGCTGGGCATGGTGGCATATGTCTTTAATCCCAGCACTTAAGAGGAAGAGGTAGGAGGATCACTGAGTTCAAGGCCAGACTGTGACTACAGAGTGAATTCCAGGTCAGCCTGGGCAAAAGTGAGACCCCTACCTCTTAAAAACAAAGGAGAAAAAAAAAATTTTGAGAATGGGAAAAGGTGTTTTTGCCAGCAAATGCCTATAATTGCTGGGCCATCTCCCCAGCCCAAGAAAAAGGTGTTTTTGGGCCGGGCGTGGTGGCGCACGCCTTTAATCCCAGCACTCAGGAGGCAGAGGTAGGAGGATCGCTGTGAGTTCAAGGCCACCCTGAGACTACAGAGTTAATTCCAGGTCAGCCTGGACCAGAGTGAGACCCTACCTCGAAAAAAAAAAAAAAAGAAAAAGGTGTTTTTGAATATTGCTGATGCCAGTGCAAATTGCTACAACTCTTATTTATTTATTTGCATTCAGAGATAAGAGAGGCAGACAGAGAGAATGGGTTGCCAGGGCCTCCAGCCACTGCAAACAAATTTCAGATGCATGCACCACTTTGTGCATCTGGCTTTATGAAGGTACTGGGGAATCAAACCTGGGTCATTAGGCTTTGCAGGCAAGTACTTTAGCTGCTAAGCCATCCCCAGTCTGGTACAACCATCTTTAAGAAAAGTTTGGTAGTAACAGTTACATATAGCATGTACCTTTTGACTCAACAGTCACAATTATAGCAGTTTATATCCCTAATAGTAAAATATATGTATGAGATTATTCAGTTTGGTACTGTTTGTTTGCATTTTAGGAGTGGAGTAGGGTGGGATGTGGCAGGGTCTCTATACCAGGCTAGCCTTGAACTTGTGATTTTTCTGCCTTGGCCTACCAAATGCGGGATTACAGATGTGAAGCACTATATCTAGTTTGTAAAATATTTGTAATATCTTAAGTACATGTGTATAGGAGAGTATTAAACACACTGTGGGAAATCCACATGGAATATCCTGTAGCTATAATAAAGGATGAAGAAAGATGAACTTCATAATTTCCAAGACTACTAGTAAATGAAGAAAACAAAAGCCCTGATATAAAAAGGTGTTCTAGGTATAATTCATTGCCTCATGTCTACAGATTTGACTATCCTGTACAAATAAACCTTTTGATATTTCTCCATTGCCAACTGGTACCTAGTTTAACTGTACAAATGAAGGGCCATGGAGAGACCTTGAAGCACCACAAAGGATGGTTTTGCTATCTGACATGACATGTTGGCCTCTGTAGAATCCTGCAGCACGCCCAGCTTCCCCTCTGCTACTACCTAGTACCTGCAGTACACTGCAGTCCCCGGCCTAGCATCTAGCACTCTTCCTGAATTGCTTTCCTGTCACCCTTGAGTGGATTTCCACCTTAGCAACATCTTGGCCATCCAGTGAGGTATACCCAGGCCCTCTCCAATACTTGTGGGTCTCAATCCTGAGGGAGAAAGGACTTCTGTGAGCCTTGTTTCTCAGCCAGAGGGGTAAGATGCTCCTTACATCTGCTGTTCTTTAGTTTCCTTTATGCTTTGCCAGTGCCTCATTGCTCCAATCCTCTATTAAAATTAGTTTTTGTTTTTTGAGATGGGGTCTGGCCTAAGCTATATAGGAACTTATTATGTAGACCATGTATGGCAGACAGCATCAAGTTCTCTGAGGTGGACTTCCAGACCAGGCACAGTTATGGAGGAAGGGATATTTATTGAAGCTTGCAGATTCAGGGGAAGTTCCATAATGGTAGAAGAAGGGCCAAGCAGACAGAGAGAAACCACAAGGCAAAAGCCACACAGCACACTTTAGGAACTCCGGGCAGAACTAGGGACTTTGCATATCTTTAGATTGAAATCTCAAACCCACCACCACACCTTAGGGCTGGAGCCTAAGATCCGCCCAATGACACCACCTCCAGCCAGGTGACTGCAGATCCAAAGTACAAGCTAATAAAACACTGAATATATAGGGGGCCATCCATTCAAACTACCACATCCCACCCCTGGCCCCTAGTAGATTTAAAACCATTATACATTGTAAACTGTATTCAGTCCAATTTTAAAGGTCCCCACAGTCTTAACCAACTTAAGACAGTGAATCCTATAAAATCAAACAAGTTTAGTACTTTCAACATACACAGGCACAGAGTAAACATTTTCAACTAGTATAAGGCATAGCAAGGAGAGACCATCAAACAAATACGAGACTTCTGCAGTTCAAGTTCAATATAATAGGAGACTGACAGTCTCCAGATTTTCCAATTCTGCCCTTCCAGCTGGGCAGAGTAGCCAGGGAACACTTCCATCCCAGGCCAACATTGCAATCCATGCAAACCACAGTCCATCTTCCAAGGGCTCTTTCAGCCTATCAGGGTCATCACGCCCTGCCTCCACATCAGTGGCTCCTGGAATTTTGTGCACTCCCATGCATTTTTTTATGCTTCCAAAACTAATACTAGGTGTGCAGGACACAGCCATATTCTTAATTCAGGGACGAAACAAATCCTAATCTTGAAAAGCAGGTTCCTTCTCTAGTCAACTCTTTCCAAAAGAGTTTGCATTTCTGTGATAGTCTTTCCTCAGGCATCTTCTCCATTGTTTTAACATAAAGCAGTTGGACCATCTTCCTTAAGCTAATGTGTTGACAGTAGCAGCTTCAGTAACCTAAAATCACTGTCAGTGCCTATAATTTTAACTTGCTTGAGGTTTTCCAACTTAAAGTCTTAAATTTCAGTCCAGCATCTTTAACCAAGTATTTCAGTCCATTACAAATTTAACCTTGTTCAAACTGTCTGGGCCTGAGCAGCAGGACACAGCCAGCCCTTTTGCCAGTAGCCTAGTTCCAACAAAGTCCTGTGCAGTCTTTCCTTCCCCTTAGAAAGCTCATAAGCCAAGCCTTGAAGTTCATTATGTCTGCACTTAGCATTCAAACTCATCAGAATAGTCCATAAAATTTGGCTTACCACTCCAGAAGGCATCTTCACTTGGCAAGCACCAAGTCCATATGTATTCCTTCAAAGCAAAGGTTCCAAAAGAACAACATCCACATGGTCAGGTTCATCTCACCCCACTCTTGGTACCAATTTCTGTATTAGACAGCTTCAGGTTTGCTGAGATGAACTTCCAGACCAAGCATAGTTATGGAGGAAGGGATATTTACTGAAGCTTACAGATCCAGGGGAAGTTCCATAATGGTAGAAGAAGGGCCAAGCAGAGGGAGAAGCCAAAAGCCACACAGCACACTTTAGGAACTCCGGGCAGAACTAGGGACTTTGCATATCTTTAGATTGAAATCTCAAACCCACCACCACACCTTATGGCTAGACCCTAAGATCCACCCAGTGGCACCGCCTCCAGCCAGGTGGCTGCAGATTCAAGCAATAAAACAGGTGGCTGCAGATTCAAGCAATAAAACTCTGAATATATTGCTACCTGAGCCCCTCAACAACTAGAATTATAAGGATGAGCCAGCTATGCCCAGCTATAAAGTTAATAATTGTTCAGATTAGGTTTTCTCTGCTTAAATTACAGTTCAGTTTTTGTCCTTTTGATGGAGCTCAGACTGATAGGAGTCAATAAAATACACAGTATCTGTGTATTGAACAAAGGCATATAAAGTAGAACTATAGAAACTGACTGTAGGGGGTGGGTGGGAATGGGCAGGAAGAAGTCAGGGAATAGGAACAGATTAGTAGGGACCAAGAAGAGCATGACACTTTACTTTTTAGAACCATAGTAATATTTCTACATGTCGTTCACGAAACCCCAAAAGTAGTCAGACAAAATCAATCAGGTTGTGAGTGATGGTACTCCAAATAGAATACAAATGGGGCCAGGCATGGTGGTACAGCACACCTTTAATCCCAACACTAAGGAGGGAGGGGTAGGAGGATAACCATGAATTCAAGGCCACCCTTAGACTACATAGTGAATTCTAGGTCAGCCTGAGCTAGAGTGAGACCCTACCTCAAAAAATTAAAAAAAAAAAAAACAAAAAAACAAAAAACGGGACATGGTGGTGCAGTCCTTTAACCGCAACACTCAGGAGGCAGAGAAAGGAGGATTGCTGTGAGTTCAAGCCCAGCCTGAGACTACATAGTGAATTCCAGGTCATCCTAGGCTAGAGAGCGACCCTACCCCCCAAACTAAAATGATAATAGTAGAATACAAAAAAAAAAAAAAAACCTAACAAATGAGTAACGTGCACTGAAGAGTGTGGAAACAAGAATCAGTTTAAGTCTAAGCATATCTTGACAATAGTATTGTAAACTGAAGGAAGAAAATGAACTGATAAGTTAGCAGTTATTATGGGAGTATAAATAGGTTAACGATTCTGTAACTGTTTACATAGTCTGTAGACGTGAACAAATAATAGGTTACCCGTGGTGGGAGCTGGCTTTCTCACTTGTATGGAAAGACAAACAAGGAGAAGTTGAAGGCTGTAGTTTTGGTTTAGAAGTATCCATATATGTAAAGCTCATAGTTTTTTATTGTTGTTGTTTGTGCTTTTGTTTGGTTTTTTGAGGTAGGGTCTCACTCTAGCCCAGGCTGACTTGGAAGTCAACTTGTAGTCTCAGGCTGGCCTCCAACGCATGGCAATCCTTCTACCTCTGCCTCCCAAGTACTGGAATTAAAGGCATCTGTCATCATGCCTGCATATAAACTCATAGTTTTAAATATATAACAAGGATATAGAAATAGGTGTTTGTACATGCATGGATTAATGTTTGTATGTTTGCTGCTTGTCTCAGCTGAAAGGCTTAGAAGCAGTAATTCAAGTAATAATGACCCATAGTGCCTAGATACTGGGATCTGTAAATATAATCCGAGGTTGACCATTGTGGTACCCACACATAATCCCAGTATTTGGGAGGTGGAGGCAGGAGGATCAGGAGTTGAAGTTCATCCTCAGCTACTGGTGAGTTGAGGCCAGGGTGGGCTATAGGAGACCCTATGTCAAACAAACAAACAAACATTTCTCTAGTAAAGGATCTCATGCTCCTGAAAGTGACAGGTGTAGAATTTGAACAGGAAAAGTACAAGATGAACTTTTCTTATTATTTTTTTGAGAGAGAGAGAGAGAATGGACATATCAGGTCCTCTAGTCACTGCAAATGAACTCCAGGTGCATGCACCACCACATGCATCTCGCCTAAATGGGTACTGGAGAACTGAACCTGGTTCTGTAGGCTTTGCAGGTAAGTGCCTTAGCCATCAAGCCATCTCTTCAGCCCCCAATATGAACTTTTATTTAATGCCCATGTGGTTCCACACAGTAAGGGAATGATCTTCCCTAACAATCCACAAATACATATGGATTACTTGATTCTCAGATCACTGCAATAGGGTCTGCTGAATGCCCAGAAACCAACTTGAAGGGGCTCCTTGTGACCAAAGCTGAAATAATTGTTTTTTATTAACAACTTCATGATTGTTAACAATATCCCATGGTAATGCCCTCCCTTCCCCACTTTCCCCTTTGAAACTCCATTCTCCATCATATCCCCTCCCCCTCTCAAAGCTGAAATAATTTAAGCAACAAAACGATACTATATTAGATTCAAACCCATGGAATAAATTTGAGTTTGTATTAATATAAATAATTAAGTTATTGGATAGAGACAAGCTTTCCTCATGATAGAATTCTAGCGAATAGAAGATTACCACTAGGCCTATGCCACAATAATAAATGTTGAAGAAAAAAAAATAATAATAAATACTGAAATTCCTGGGTGAAGAAACAGTATAAATTAAAAGTGTAAAGTTGGGGAAATACCTATAGCAGATAATCATTTTGTTAGTTTATGTTCTTCAGAATTCTGTGATTTTATGTTAGGAAGAAATTGGGTGAGATTAAAAGGGATTCTGCTATGTGAAAACTAAAGTATGAAAGTAGTCCAAAACACAAATCTTAATATTGTGGCTGGTGTGTGTAGCTCAGCAGTAGAATGCTTGCCTGGCTCATCTTAGCTTCTAAGTATCTAGCATTATCAAGAAACTTAAATGTTGGAAGTAAACATCCAGCTAAGAATGGTGACCTTTTGATTTTTCTACAAGTGTTAGGAAAGGACTCCTGGAATACAGAGAAGAAAACATCACCATAGATCGTGCCTGCAGACAAGAAACATTTGCATATGAAATGGTAAGGCTCATCTTTTTACCCTTTTCCCATGAAACAGTAAACTATTATTGACTATTAGTGGAGAAAATAAATAACCCACAACCTCAAGTGACTACTTACTTGATGCTCAGATCTCTGCATATAGTTCAGCTAACATTAGACTAAAGTTATGCCTGTTTACCACCCAGTGATTTCTGCTAGTCTTTTCGTTCTGCTCTTTATTTTGTGTTAACCACATTCTTAGTCATAACCCATTATTTCATGTATAAAACCCGAAGGTAAAGTGAAGATGAGCTGGAGAACTGAACCTGGTTCTGTAGGCTTTGCATGCAAGTGCATGGTAGTAGAGGTAAGAGGATCCCTGTTAGCTTGAGCCAGCCTGGGCTAGAGTGATACCCTACCTCAAAACAAAAAGAACAACAACAAAAAAAAAAACCTCACCATAATTTTAACTTGTAAGTGTTCAGCAAAATGATGTTAAATATATTCAGAATGCTATTTACTGATCACCACTTTCTACAACTTTTTCACTATCCCAAATGGAAATTCTGTATTGTTAAGGAATAACTCATGAGTCTCTCTTCGAGAAGATTCATCCATTATATTAGAACTTCATTTCTGTGGCTAAATAAAATCTTCTATTTTAGAGATGCTGTTGCAGATTTCTGCTGATAGAAATCACTTGACCAAGAGCAGCTTTTGGGGAAAGGGGGGGGGGGTTGTTTTGGCCTACAGACTCGAGGGGAAGCTCCATGATGGCAGGGGAAAATGATGGCATGAGCAGAGTGTGGACATCACCCTCTGGCCAACATAAGGTGGACAGTAGTAATAGAAGAATGTGCCAAACACTGACAAGGGAAGACTGGCTATAACACCCATAAGCCTGCCCCCACAGTACACTTTGGAGAGTATTGATGTTTCAATAATATCGCAAGTCCAAGCAGAAATAGCTTTATAACTTTGAGAGCATGCCTGCAGTAGCCCTAAAATCCTCCTACTATGCCCACATCTTAGAGGTACCAGAGCATCTTCCTTATACTGGCACTGTAGAGATCAGGATTATAACATAGTAACTTTTGGGAGAATGATCAAACATAGTTAAATTTTATCCTGTGTGTGTATGGATGCACATGCCCTGTGTGTGCATGAGGAGGCCAGAGGAGAACTTTGTCGTCTTCTCATTCATTCTCATTCTTTTCATGAGAAAGGGTTTCTCTGAACCCAGAACTGCAAGTCCCAGCTCTCTGGTCTCAGCCCTGTCAGCAAACTAGGGTTACAGATGTGTGTGGTCATATCTGGCTTTTTATGTGGGATCTAGGAAGTTAATTTGGTGTTCTCCAGCCCAGGAGACCCTCTGTTTAAGTGGTAAGTGCTATTAACCACTGAGCTATTATCCTACCCCAATTATATCCCTTTTTGATGAGGTTATTCTAAATTACATTCTTAATTTCTTTATTAGGTTGTTCATTGATGATGCAGTGAAATAATCATCTTTTTTTTTATTATTTATTTATTTATTTGAGAGAGACAGACACAGAGAGAAAGACAGATAGAGGGAGAGAGAGAGAATGGGCGCGCCAGGGCTTCCAGCCTCTGCAAATGAACTCCAGACGCGTGTGCCCCCTTGTGCATCTGGCTAACGTGGGACCTGGGGAACCGAGCCTCGAACCGGGGTCCTTAGGCTTCACAGGCAAGCACTTAACCGCTAAGCCATCTCTCCAGCCCTATATCATCTTCTTTGCGGGAAGTATTGGTTCTTTATTTTAGAAAGAAACTTGTCATGATTCAGTATCAAAATAGATGCACTGTGGGGCTCTCTTTCTCCCAGCCTACCCCAAAGAAAACTGTTGTAGTCAGACTTGTATTGCTGGCACAAAGAACCTGACCAAGAGCAGCTTGGGAGGAGAAAGTTTACTTTGATGTACTGACTTCAGGGGAGCCTCCATGATGGCAGAAAAAACAATAGCATGAGCAGAGGGTGGACATCACCTCCTGGCCAACATCAGGTGGGCAACAGCAGTAGGAAAGTATGCCAAAAATTGGCAAAAGGAAGCTGGCTATACCACCCATAAGCCTGCCCCCAATAATACACTGCCTCCAAGAGGCTCCAATTCCCAAGTTACCACCAGCTGGGGACCTAGCATTCAGAACACATAAGTTATGGAGGACACCTATTCACACCACCACATTCCACCCCTGGCCCCTATAAACTGATAACCATCCATAATGCAAAATGCAATGTTTTCAGTCCAACTTTAAAAGTCCCCATAGTTTTTATCCATCTCAGTGCTCTTCAGATGTCCCCATAGTCCAAAGTCTGAGCCTTAATACACGAGGTAAAAAATAAAAAACATAATGGCACAGAACAAATACAAAATTTAACAAATATAGAGGGCAAACATAAAACTGTAGCTCTACGCCTGATAAATTCTAACCAGTGACAAGTCTCTGGAGTTCCAGTTCCGTCCCTCCAGCCAGGTTACTTCATGGTCCCAGAAAACTTCATCCCATGTCAGCAGCTCTCCTTGGCAGCTATCCTGTAGTCCTGGCATCTCCATTGGGTCTTTACTGCAACCTACAGTTCATTTTCATGACTCCATCAGGTCTCTACACAGGTAATCCCACAAACCTGATTCACACTGCCCATGGCCAAAACAAAACCCTGTTGAAATTTCAGTGACCCTCAATTTTCTGCATTTGTTATACTCCATAATACCAGGTGGGCAACTGTCATAGTCTGCTTTAGGTTGCTGGGATGAACTTTCAAACCAGACACAAGTTATGGAGAAAGGGATTTAGTGAAACTTACAGATAGAGAAGTTTTGTAATGGCAGAAGAAGCTGGTCTGCCTTCACAGGTACTCACAGAGAGAAACCACCACCAGCATCAGCAAACACACATACAGAATTCCAGCACTTTGTATATCTTTAGCTGGAATTTTCAGATCTGCCCCAAACACCTTAGGATTGGACTTAGGATTTGCCCACAGTGACACCAAGTTACTAGCTTGAATAAAATTCATGAGGACTGGGCTGGGGAAATGACTTAACTGTTAAGGTGCTTGCCTACAAAGTCTAAGGATCCCGGTACAATTCCCCAAGACCCATGTAAGCCAGATGCACAAAATGGTGCATGTGACTGTAGTTCATTTACGGTGGTGGCTGGAGGCCCTGGCATGTCCATTCTCTCTGTCTGTGTGCCTTTCTCTCAAATTAAAATAAAATGAAAAAAAAATCATGGGGCTGGAGCAATGGCTTAGGGTTATAGTTAGGGTGCTTGCCTGTAAGGCCAAAGGACCCAGGTTCAATTCTCTAGGACCTGTGTAAGTAAGACAGATGCACAAGGTGGCAAATGCATCTAATTTGTTTCCAGCAGCCTGGTGTGCCCATTCTCTCACTCTGTCTCCCTTTTTCAAATAAATAAATTAATTTTTTTAAAAAATGGAGCTGGAGAGATGGCTTAGCAGTTAAGGCGCTTGCCTGCAAAGCCAAAGGACCTCGGTTCAATTCCCCAGTATCAATGTAAGCCAGATGCACAAGGTAGCATGTGCATCTGGAGTTCGTTTGCAGTGGCTGGAAGCTATGGCGCACCCATTCTCTTTCTCTTTCTTTCTCTCTTTCTCTCTCTCTCTCTCTCTCTCTCCCCCCCCTTTCCCTCTCTCAAAAATAATAAATAAAAATTTAAAAATTATTTTTAGATATTTGAAAACAACTCCTGAGTCTTTGGGGGATATCCATTTAAACTACCATTGCTACCACCTTGTTAATTCAGGGGGGAATAAAGCCAACTTTGAAGAACAGCACACTTTATCAGCATTCAAGCCCATTATTTCAAAAGAGTCCACATTCTTCCTTCTGGTCAGTGCAGATTACCTGGCCCCATCTCCGTGGTTGTAATTGCTCAAATAATTGCAGCTGAAAGGGCAGCAGTTTCAACTCAAATATTTCATTTCTTTCTGTGCCATATACCTCTGCTCATACTAATCCATTTCTACTGCACAAGTTCTTAGGACACAGATAACAGCAGGCTTCTCACATGACCTGCTTCTAGCCCAGTCCTAACAAAGCTCTTTCTCACCCTCATAAAAGTCAATCCTCACAGTCCACAGTTCTTACTGCTTTCAGGTCCTTCAACTCTGACCAGAAAGGTGCATCAAGCTGTATTTATAGCACTGCAAGGTGTCTCTTAGGCCGAGGTTTCAAATCCTTCCACATTCCTCTCACTGATGAGCTCCGAAAGGCCAGAAGCCACACAGTCATGTTTCTAGCAGCAATGATCACACTCGTCTGGTACCAATTTTACTGTTGGAGTCAGCTTCGCCTTGCTGCAGAAAGAACCCAACAAAAAGCAGTTTATAGGAGGAAAGGGTTTATTTTGGCTTACAGACTCAAAGGGAAATTCCATGATGGCAGGGAAAATGATGGTATGAGCAGAGGGTGAACATCACCCCCTGGCCAATATCAGGTGGACAACAGCAGCAGGAGAGTGTGCCAAACACTGGCAAGGGGAAGCTGGCTATAACACCCATATGCCCTCCTCCAACAATACACTGCCTCCAGGAGGCTTCAATTCCCAAATTAACACTAGTTGAGGATCTAGCATTCAGAATACATAAGTTTAGGAGGACACCTGAATCAACCCACCACAAGACCCTAACAAAAAGGAATATTTTAAATCAGTAAACTGCAGGGTTTAATAGGTGCCAAAGAAATCTCACCTAAAAGTAGTAATTTGGTGGCACAAGAAACAAAGATCAGCAGACTGCAGAGAGTTCTCATGCCAGATCGGTGTCATAGACATTCCAAACCCATAAGCAAAGTTTCAAAATAACATTTTTAAAGTTTTGTGCATAGGCTATTCAAGATTTCCCCACTCCTGACAAACACAGCCAAAGAGAAAGGGGATTCTAGGAAGTTAGCAAAAAAAACCCAAAATACCAATACCATGCTGTGAAGGTTTTTAGCTTCAGATATTCTTGGATGGCTTTAGTTATATGATCAGATGTGATAAAATTAAGATAAGAAAACTTCCAAGATAACCCCTTTCACCCAGTGCTGGGGATCTAACCCGTTCATTGCCTTGTATATGGTTAGGAATGCACTTTACCACTTACTCCAGCCTGAGACCAAATATTTCACCTCTACCCTTCCCTTCCCTGCTGCTCACCAAATGGATCGTGCACCCCTTATTGTTGAGGAGACTGCTTATTACTCTTCTGCCTTACTGAAAGAAAAGAGTGATTGTACCACTGATTTAGCCATATGAAACTCAGTTCCTCTGGATCGGTAGCTGCTGTTTGTACAGTGCCAGCTCATGAAGTTCTCTAACTAGGCTTTTAAATTACTTACACAGTTATTTTATTTATTTATGGGCCGGTGGGGGGAGGGAAAATGAGTGGGCCCAGGACGTCTTGCCACTGCAAATAAACTCTAGATGCATGCACCACTTTTTGTGGTACTGGAGAATTGAACCTGGATCAGCAAACTTTGCAAGCAAGTGCCCTTAACCATTGATCCATCTCCCCAGTCCTTATTTATTTTATTTCTGCATGAAGAACTCCAGCTTTTGTGTGTGTATGTGTGTGTAATTTTTATTTGAGAGAGAGAGATAAAGAGGTAGATAGAATGGGCACGTCAGGGCCTCCAGCCACTGCAAACAAACTCCAGACATACGCACCACCTTTTACATCTGGCTTATGTGGATAATGGGAATTGAATTTAGGTCTTTAGGTTTCACAGGCAAGTGCCCTTAACCACTAAGTTGTCTCTCTCCAGCCACTCCGTAGCTCTTTTTTTTTTAGTCAGGGTCTTACTGTATCCCAGGCTGACATTCATCCTGTAGCTCAGACTGATGTTGAACTCACTGCTGTACTTCTGCTACAGCCTGGCATACTGCTGGAGGTACAGGAGTGAGCCACCAGCCTGGTAACGTTTCTTACAGATCAGGTCTGCTAGCACTAGAACTCCCTCATCTTTTGTTTATCTGAAAATGTCTTAATTTCTCCATCATTCCTAAAGAATAATTTTGCTAGAGTCAGGATCCTGGGTTGACAGTGTTTTCTTTCATGGCTTGAAGTGTGTCAACTCACTTATTTCTTGTCCATGTTTTCTGACCAGAAATCTAATGTCAGTCTAATTGATGAACTTTGTTTCCTATAGTTCACTGAGCTTATTTGTGACAACTGACTTAGCACCTTATGTTACTTGTTTTTGTTCAGTGGGCTTTTGAGATATGAATCTGTCATTTATTTACAGGAATAATTAACTTGTTTGACTAGTAATCTGAATGTTTGCGCTTTCTCTGGGTTGGGTATTATAAAATTCTTTTTTATAAAATATAAATTTGTTATAAAATAATAATAAATAATAATAATAAATTTGTTAGTTTTTTTTAATAAATGAAGCTGATTTTATTACTTCAGGTGTTGGTGATTTAAAAAATTTTCAGAAGCCGGGCGTGGTGGCGCACGCCTTTAATCCCAGCACCCGGGAGGCAGAGGTAGGAGGATTGCCTTGAGTTCAAGGCCACCCTGAGACTACAGAGTTAATTCCAGGTCAGCCTGGACCAGAGTGAGACCCTACCTGGAAAAACCAAAAAAAAAAAAAAAAATTTCAGGACAGCTGTTGCATTTTACAAAATGAAACTATATACTATGTTTTTAGTTCAGTAAACAGATGGACCTGATGTCTCTTAATGACATAATAATTGAGCATTGTACAGTATATCTTATGAAGACTCGTAAATTAAAGAACTCCTCGTTTATTGATTATAAAACAAACATTTATTTATGAGAGACAATGTTCATGCCAAGGCCTCTAGCCACTGCAGACAAACTCCAGATGCTTGCGCCACAATGTGCATCTGGCCTACTTAGGTTCTGGGGAATTGAACCTCGGTCATTAGGCTTTGCAGGTAAACACCTTAATGTTAAGCCATCTCTTCATGCCCTACTTCAGCCTCCAAAGTGCTGGGACAAATATTTTATTCTATACTGTATATATACATTTCATCAACATTTTTGTAAAATAAGTGTTTTCTGTCCTTTTCATTAAAGATGAAACTAATGTAGCAAGGCTTTAATTATTTTCCTGAAGCAGAATTGGGCACCAAACCTAAGACTTAAAAGCCCTTACCAGTTATCTCTGTGCTGCATTGCCTCATCTATGAGTAACAGTGACTGATTTCAAGGTATTTATTTCTTCAGGAATCTCATGCAGTAGGGAAAAAACCTGAAAAGCCTGAAGACATGATTGAAGAAGGGGAGCTTATCCTGTCTGTGAACATCTTGTACCCTGTTATATTTAATAAGGTCAGTAGTAAAATCTTTTGGCTTTCATGGATAACATGAGCAACATTTGCATGATTTGTTTGGTTACTTGGTTTGGTTTTTGTGCTGGAAGTGCAAGCCAGGGCTCCAAGTATACTGGGCAAGTCCCTAGAAGTAACTTTTAATAAAGGCTTTATTTATTTGAAGTCATATTCCTTAGATTTAAAATAAATGCAGGTGGGCTGGGAAGATGGTTCAGCAGTTAACAGTGCTTGCATGCAAAGCCTGATGGCCAGAGTTCAAATCCTCAGTACCTACGTAAAACACATAGTGATACATGTGTATGAAGTTCATTTGTGGCAGCAAGAAGCTGTCTGTTAAATCAATAATATAAAACAAGTGCTGACATATGAATTCTAACATCTTACTCTTCACCTTATTTACTGAGGCAGAGGGTCTCACTTGAACTCAGAGCTCATCAATTTGCTAGCTTAGCTACCCAGCTTGCCCTGCAATCCCTAGGCTACCATATCTAGAATTTCTTGACCAGTGATTACAGTTATAATACTAAAATTTGTAGCTGATTTTTTTTGTACTGGAAGCAGCTGAAAGTGTATGTGTATACATACATCCATATCCATAGTGATTCTAACTTGAATTCTTGATTTTTTTTTTTTGTTGTTGTTTAGTATAGTTTTTTGTTCTTGTTTGTTTTGTTTTTGCGAAGTGGGTAGCTGGTAGGGGAATGACATGAACTTTGTTCACCAATTGAGAATCCTTGGGAAGTTACTAAATGAACTAAAGACAGTTCACTGAAAATACATAAAGATAACAAGCTAGGGATACTTGGAAATTTCTTAGCAGTCTCAAAAAACTTTTCTAAACCTTGCCTTAAACAACAAAAACTGTATTCTATCTCAAAAGGTATGTTCCTTCTCCTCTCTGCCTCCCTTTCTTCTGTCATTTTTCTTCTTTGCTAGGAGTCATACCCCAAGCCTCGCACATACTATACACGTATCAGAGAGTGCATCTATTTTTGATTATCGAAACTGATGTGACCTAAACTCAGAAGTTTAATTGTAATATTACCATACATAAGATACACATAAGTAAATAGGCTTTTATGAAGAATCTTGGGTGTATTTGGGACTAATAACCTTGTTTAACATCACAAATTACCAACCAGTTTTTTAAAATGGACCTTTTTGGATTTATACCCTGGGAATAGGATATACCTTGCTGGCTTCAGTTAAGTAATTTTCAGGGGAATTTAAGATAGTGCTACTAGGGAAAGTTCTATTCCAAAGACTCACAACCTTAATGTCTATTAATAAATTCATTATAAACCGTAGCTTCTGTTGCCAGGTATCTCACTTGTGCCCATGGGATTTTTAGTTTGTTGGTGTGATTGAGTGATGACACAGACAAAAGCCATCAAGAGCAAATTCATGCATACTACCTATATTTCCTGACAGGAGAAGGCACACCACATCAGAGAAGGTCCCAGTGGGAAGCACCAGTCTTGATCACAAAAGCATGAGGAAATTACAGGCCACAACTTTCTTAAGGGTTTCTATAAGAAAGTCAAGGCAGGGGATAGTGTAAGAAAACCAATAACTTCATGTAGATCTGGTCTTGATAGTGTTTGTGGTTTAATTGTTTTTTGTAAATAGACACTTATTTACTGTTTTACTTTTAGCACAAAGAACACAAGCCATACCAGACAATGCTGGTGTTGGGCAGTCAAAAGCTCACAGAACTGAGAGATTCAATTTGCTGTGTCAGTGACCTCCAGATTGGTGGAGAATTCAGCAACACTCCTGACCAAGCCCCAGAGCACATCAGCAAAGTAAGGGGGTCCTCATCTCTGTGCCTAAAAAAAGGTGTGTGGGGGGGTGAATAATAAGCTAGGGATAGCCGGGTGTGGTGGCATACACCTTTAATCCCAGGCAAAGGTAGGATGGTCATCACTAATTCGAGGCCACCCTGAGACTACGTAGTGAATTCTAGGTCAGCCTGAGTTAGAGTGAAACCCTACCACCAAAAAAAAAAAAAAGCTAGGGAAGGGCTGGAGAGATGGCTTAAAAGTTAAGTGCTTGCCTGTGAAGCCTAAGGGCCCTGGTTCGAGGCTTGATTCCCCAGGACCCACGTTAGCCAGATGCACAAGGGGGGGCGCATGCATCTGGAGTTCGTATGCAGTGGCTGGAGGCCCTGGCGTGCCCATTCTCTCCCTCTCTCTCTCTCTTGGTCTCTATCGGCCTCATTCTCTGTCACTCTCAAATAAATAAACAAAACAAAACAAATTTTTTTTAAAGCTAGGGAAACAATGATTACTCTGGCTGGTTTATCAGTGCTGTGATAAATGTTTCATCTTTTTTTTTTTTTTTTTCGAGGTAGGGTCTCACTCTAGCTCAGGCTGACCTGGAATTCACTATGGAGTCTCAGGGTGGCCTTGAACTCACGGCGATCCTCCTACCTCTGCCTCCCGAGTGCTGGGATTAAAGGCGTGCGCCACCACGCCCGGCAAATGTTTCATCTTCCATGTGACTCCTTCCTTTATGTCATTAGTGGAGGCTAAAGAGAACCTTATATGTTACCTCAAGGAATGCCATACACCTCATTTGAAACAAGTCTCTAAGTGGCCTGAGGCTTGCCAACTAGGCTACCCTAGCTGACCAATGAGCCCTAGGGATTCTCCTGTCTCTGCCCAACAAGGGGTTGGAGAGGTGGCTCAGTGGTTAAGTGCACTTCCTCACTTCTTGCACAAGCATGAGTGCCTGAGACTGAATCTACAGATCCCATGTAAATGTAAACAGCTGGCTGTGGTCATACACATTCCCTCAGGGGAGCAGAAACCATCAAAGTACTATGTGCTCTGGAATTAGTAAATAGACCCCTGCTGAAAACAAAGACGGGGCAGAAGAATGCAACATCCCCCATTCTGCTCTAGCCATCAAAGGTGACCCTCCCTTCCACCTTAGGCAAGTATGTGAGGCATCATACCATACCACCCACCACCACATCTGTCATGAAGTCTTCATGCTTGCCTAGCAAGAACTTTACTAACTAAGCTACTTTTTCAGTCCTCTTTTCCATTTTCTTCCAACCTGATTTCACTACAGTATGCTCATTTATTTATTCATTATTCATTCATACATGTTTTGGTGCTGGGGATTAAGCCAAGGGCTTAGCAGGTACTCTGTCTCTTACATCCCCAGACTCACTGTAGCTTTGACTGCTATTCACTCTCCTATCTCAAACTCTGTAGGAGTTTCAGTCTGTCATAACTACCTCCAGCAAAAGTTTGGAGTTGGCCAAGAGCCTCATTAGTTAGCACCCTTTCTTCACCTTTCACTGTATCTAGGACCTGTCAGTACCAGGACCAATGTCAAAGAGGGTGATGATGTCTAAAGTCAGTCTTTGCTGGTATTTTCCAGTATGATAGTCCTCATGGGACAGATCTTTTTGGGTACCTCTTGGTAGAAAGCAAAGTGGCAGGCCAGCTGTCTACAACAGTGGTGGAAGTGATGGTTTACCTGAGAATGAGAAAGACCCAGTCCTGCTGAATTTCAGCACAGGGCAAAATTGCACTAGTTCTGTTACCTGGTACCACCCTGGAAGAAGATCTAGATTCACTGGTTCATTCCAGGACAGGCAGTCTCTCTCTGTATGTACATTAAAACAAAAACAGGGCTGGAGGGATGGTTTAGTGGTTAAGGCATTTGCCTGCAAAGCCAAAGGACCCAGGTTCAATTGCCCAGGACCCACATTAGCCAGATGCACAAGGGGGTGCATGTTTCTGGAGTTTGTTTGCAGTGGCTGGAAGCCCTGGGGCACCCATTCTCTCTCTTGCTCTCCTTCCCTCCCTCCCTCTCTTTCTCTGTCAAATAAATAAAAATAAAATATTTTTTTAAAACAATATTTGGGCTTGGCATGATGGTGCACACCTTTTAATCCCAGCACTTGGGAGGCAGAAGT
The DNA here is from genome assembly GCF_020740685.1 of Jaculus jaculus. NCBI lineage: Eukaryota > Metazoa > Chordata > Mammalia > Rodentia > Dipodidae > Jaculus > Jaculus jaculus. The sequence goes on from NC_059102.1 coordinate 83,596,077, forward strand.
AGGAGGAATGCTATGAATTTGAGACCAGCCTGAGACTACATAGTAAATTCCAGGTCAGTCTGAGCTAGAGTGAAACTGTACCTTGAATAAAGCCAAAGGACCCTGGTTCAATTCCCCAGGACCCATGTAAGCCAGATGCACAAGGGGGCACATGTGTCTGGAGTTCATTTGTAGTGGCTGGAGGCACTGGCATGCCCATTCTCCCCCCCACCCCCACCCCACTTCCTATGTCTCCCCCTCTTCCTCCTCCTTTCTTTGTCAAATAAATAAAATAAGGGAACAAACAGAATGAAAGTAGAGCTTGGAAAAGGACCAGCATACTCTCCCCTTTTTTTTCAAGTTTCTTTTCTACAACCTACATAAATTGTTAGTTCTCTTTCTTCTTAGAGTGACATATAAGATCATTTTAAAATTGGATTCCTACGTTAACATTCTATACTGTTCATCCCTTATCCCTGCATCTTGTTTCAGCACTGTGAATTTGTGTATCTTTAAGCATTCCGCACTGGCTGAGTGTTTCAGCGTGATAGAAGACAGCTTACTATGATCTGGGAAATTTCACAGCTGTATTATTCAACTCAGCTCCAAATTCACTTGTTTCTTACAGTTTTTCTTGAATATTTGAGAGCTTGTGTCTCTGGCTCCTATGTATTTATGTGGCCATTATAATGCATATTGTAATACTTAGGCTATTTTAATTTGTGCCTGTCTTGCCCACAGGCTAGCTAAATACTAGTCTTTTCTGAGTAATATAGAAATTTGCATTATGGCTTATACAGAAATTATACTTAAATATTTGTTCTCATTAAGATAAGTTCATCAGAGTTTCTATCTCTGCTTCAAGATCAATTTAATGAGAAACAATCTGAATTTACCCTCTTTCATAACAGCCATGTCAATAACTTTGAGTTAGATCTGAAAATCATTCTTGTTTATTTGTTTCTTTGTTTGTTTGTTTTCCTGAGGTAAGGTCTCACTGTAGCTCAGGCTAACCTGGAACTCACTCTGTAGTCCCAGGAAGGCCTCAAATTCACCACAATCCTCTTACCTCTGCCTCCTGAGTGCTGGGATTAAAAGCATGTGCAACCATGCCCAGCTGTGCAGTCATTCTTCAAGAAACTTTGGATATTGTTTTCAAACAACCAGTCATAGTCAATTTATAGCATTTGTACTTTGATGCTGATGCCTTCCTCTTCCTCCTTGTCCTCTTTTTGGTGTTTTGAGGTAGGGTCTCTCACTCTAGCCCACGCTGCTCAGGCGGCTGGCCTGGAATTCACTTTGTAGTCTCAGGGTGGCCTTGAACTCACAGTGATCCTCTTACCTCTGCCTCCCAAGCGCTAGGATTAAAGGCATGCACCTCCACACCCAGCTGTGCCTTCCGTTTTCTAAGCAGAATCCAAAGTGCTATTTACAAATTTTTGTAACATCTCCCGTTAACATTTTTTATCTGCTCCTTTTTATCTACTAAAATTACAGTGTAATCACCAACACCTACCATGTGCCAGGTAAATGCTATCTATGGAAAGAATTATCACTAAGAAAAAGCCAGTCATAAGTCACTCAGGTTCAGTAAGCAGTAGTGGAGGCTGGAGTCAAATCAATGTCATTCTCTGCCCTAGTATGTCCCACATTCCTTGCTATGTTACTGGCATGGCATTTTGTCTGGTTTTAGATGGCTTTCCTTCCCCTTTTGTTTACTTGGTGAGCAGACACTGAGTGACAAATACCTTGATTAAAACACACTAGCACACTTCTAAAAATGGTCTTGTCTCTTCAGAAATCTGTTTTGTTTGCTTTTAGTTTGTAGAGCTATATGTGTTACATTTAAAATTATTATTGTTATTATTATATATTTTTGTGAGGTAGGGCGTCACTCTAGCCTAATCTGACCTGGAACTTGCTTTGTAGTCTCAGGCTGGTCTTGAACTCATGGTCATCCTCCTACCTCTGCCTCTCAAGTGCTGGGATCAAAGGTATGTGTCACCAGCTGTGTCTTAACATTTTTTTTTAAACTTTTATTTGTTAGAGAGGCAGATAAAAAGAATGGATGTGCCAGGGCCTCTGGCTTACGTGAGTCCTGGGGAATTGAACCTGGATCCTTTGGCTCTGCAGGCAAGTGCCTTAACCACTAAGCCATCTTTCCAGCCCATGTTTTTACATTTTTATATGTACTAAATTATTTTTTTAAGAAATATTTTAATATATTTTATTTATTTGAGAAAGAGAAAGAGGCAGAGAGAGAGAGAATGGGCATGCCAGGGCCACCAGCCACTGAAAACAAACTCCAGATGCAGGTGCCCCCTTGTGCATTTTGCTTATGTGGGTCCTGGAGAGTTGAACCGGGATCCTTTGGCTTTGCAGGCAAATGCTTTAACCACTAAGCCACTTGTCCAGCCGTTTTTTAACATTTTTTTTTTACAACTTTCATAATTATAGACAATTAACTGTGATAATTCCCTCCCATTTATTTTCCCCTTCACAAATCCATCCTCCATCATTTCCCATCTCCCCCTCAATTAGTCTGTCTTTTATTTTGATGTCATTGGCTTTTACTCCTATCATGAGGTTCTTATATATATAGCCTGGAAAGACTTGTATTGCATTTGTATTTTATTTTATTTTTTTTAATTTTTTATTTATTTAATTGAGAGCGACAGACACAGAGAGAAAGACAGATAGAGGGAGAGAGAGAGAATGGGCGCGCCAGGGCTTCCAGCCTCTGCAAACGAACTCCAGACGCATGCGCCCCCTTGTGCATCTAGCTAACGTGGGACCTGGGGAACCGAGCCTTGAACCGGGGCCCTTAGGCTTCACAGGCAAGCGCTTAACCGCTAAGCCATCTCTCCAGCCCCTGCATTTGTATTTTACATTGTATGTTTTTTAAAAGATTTCTTTTTTAATATTTTATTTATTTATTAGTTGATTGATTGATTGATTGTAGAAAGAGAGGAGGCAGATAGAATGGGCGTACCAAGGCCTCTAGCAAATGAACTCCAGGTATATGTGCCACCTTGTGCATTTGGCTTATATAGATAGGTACAGGGGAGTTGAACCTGGGGCCTTACACTTCACAGGCAAGTGCCTTAACCACTAAGCCATCTCTCTAGTCCTCTTTTTAAGATTTCTATCGGAAAATTTCAAACATACAAACAATAAAATTGTATAATGAACCTTTATATACTCATTATTGATATTCAAGTTTTAGGTTTTTGCTAGACTTTCATGTGTTTACAACATTGTTACACCTAAGAAAATTGAAAAAGGAGCTGGAGAAATGGCTCAGAAGTTAAGACACTTGCATGCAAAGTCCAGTAACTACGTAAAGCTAGATGCACAAAGTGGCGCGTGTATCCGGAGTTCATTTGCAGTGGCTAGAGGTCCTGGGGTGCCCATTCTGTTTTTCTGCTTGCAAATAAATAAATAAATATTTTAAAAAGAAAAAGAAAATTGAAAGAAGCCCTTGACTTCTAACACTTTTATTGAGAGGGTTATTTGTGATATAAATTCTGATGGCAATTGTGAAACATGAAATAAGTATGTTCCAACCAGCAAGTGGACTATTGAATACTTTTGTTATTGTTTTGAGGTAGGATTTCACTCTAGCCCAGGCTGACCTGTAACTCACTCTAGTCCCAGGCTGGCCTCAAACTCACAGTGATCCTTCTATCTCTGCCTCCCAAATGCTGAGATTAAAGACATGCACCACTATACCTGGCTTGAATACTTAAAAAAAAAAAACAAAAAACTTCATGTTTGATAGTATTTAGAGGATTAGCCCAGAACATTTAAATTTCTTAAGCCTTTAGAGTACAAAATGTGGCTGGGCATGGTGGTAGAGGTAGGAAGATCTCTGAGACAGTTCGAGGCCACCCTGAGACTACTTAGTGAATTCCAGGACAGCCTGAGCTAGAGTGAGACCCTACCTTGGGGGGAGGCAGGTAAAGTACAAAATGTTTTGCTAATATTTTAATGGTTCCTCATGTGTTCATGTCCAATGTACCATTGTTTATTTTGTTCAAATTAACCAGTTTTTGTTGTTGCTGTTGTTTGGTTTTTCAAAGTAGACTCTCATTCTAGTCCAGACTGACCTGGAATTCGCTACGTTATCTCAAGGTGGCCTCGAACTCAGGGCAGTCCTCCTACTTCTGCCTTCCAAGTGCTAGGATGAAAGGCATGGGCCACCATGCCCAATTTAAGAGATTATTCTTAAGAGGAATGCTAAGAAAATATGTACTACTGTTACTTATTACAAATCCTTAGTAAAGGAAGAATGACAACATAAATTTACATTATAAAGTGACCCATAACCAAGCTTCTTCAGCACATCTTTGCCAGGACCATTTCCTTCACAGTAGATAATAGAAATTTCTCTGAAGTTCTAATATAGCTAGTAGGAACAGTTAAAAGCAAGTAATGACTAGTAGCTGACCTAAAATTATATCTTAAGTAATGACTATCAGATGGCCATACTACTGACTGGTAATTATTTTGTTTGTAAAATGAGCATAGAAACTTAAGTTACATTAGATTCATAACAGAAGTAACTTCTTATGCCAGTTTTTCCATATGGATTCCATCCTCCTGAAATTTAGTCCAACTACTTGAGTGAGATACAGACAGAATAGGGGAAGCTAGTTAGTGACTGCCTCCTGTTGCCATTGGAAATTGAAATTCACTACTAATGACATTACACTCTATCTTCCGTGTTATCTACTTTGATTACTTTTTGTTTTGAGACAAGAACTTGTTGTGTAGCTGGCCTTGAACTAGTGATTTCCTTCAAGTGTTGGTATTACATACATGCACCACCATACCTGGCTATATGTGACATATTTGTACAATGAAATAAGGTTACTAATGGATGACATTTTGATGGACACCATTTTTGTTGTTTTAGAGTTCACCTTGTAAAGTACTATGTCAAAAAGCATTGAATTTTTAAAGTCACTTGGTGGAGTTCTATACAAGTGGTTCAGCATGAATAAAATTGTATATAACCAGGTGTGGTGGCACATGCCTTTAATCTCAGCTTTTGGGAGGCAGAGGTGGGAGGGTCGCAGTGAGTTCAAGGCCACCCTGAGACTACATAGTGAATTCCAGTTCAGCCTGAGCTAGAGTGGAACCCTACCTTGAAAAAAAAAAATTGTATATATACTAAGCTTCATTGTTTTTGTTTTAATTTTTTAATTTTTTTATTAACAATTTCCATGATTATAAAAAATACCCCATGGTGATACCCTCCCTCCCCCCCCACTTACCCCTTTGAAACTCCACTCTCCATCATACCCCCTTCCCAATCTCAATCAGTCTCTCTTTTACATTTGATGTCTTGATCTTTTTCTTCCTCTTATGATGGTCTTATGCAGGTAGTATCAGGCACTGTGAGGCCATGGATATCCAGGCCATTTTGTGTCTGGAGGGAGCTTGTTATATGGAGTCCTGCCCTTCCTTTGGCTCTTACATTCTTTCCACCGCCTCTTCCACATTAGACCCTGAGCCTTGGAAGGTGTGATAGAGATATTGCAGTACTGAGCACTGTGGTCATTTCTTGCCATCACCATGATACCTTCTGAGTTGTCCCAAGGTCACTGCCATCTGAAAAGAGAAGATATTCAACCAAAAGTGAGAGTAGCATTAATATAAGGGTGTGAATATTAACAGAAGTGCTTACTGGGCAGTTTGATAAGCATAATATATACATTTGGCCAGACAACAGCAGACGTTACACCCCTAGGGCTTATGACTACCCCTATTTTAAGTTTTTAGTATCAGGGATGTATTCTCTTCCCATGGAGAGGGCCTCCAGTCCAATTAGAGGGCAGTTGGTTTCTATCCTGATAGACATGCCAGTATTGCACCCGTTGTCTCATTTGGCCTGGCTGGCCAATTATAAGTCTTGCAGTGTCCACTGTTGAGTATTGCCAATGGTGATTTCTCTCTCCCCTTGATATGCATGCAACGTAGCTTTTTCCAGCTTTCTGTCAGCTGGTCTACATAGAGGAGGTTTTCAGCTCAGCTCCAGCAGGATTTCTCAGTGACCTTGTAGCTCAAGTCTGTGGAGTCTTCAGCAATAGGGTCTTACCATCTATTCCTGGTGGGAAAGCAAGAGCCTTGGCAATAGCCTGTAATGTTTTGGGGCATCAGGGACCTCTCTGGCCAACAACTCACTGGAAGGTATCCCATCCCTGGCACTGAAAATTTTGTAGCAACAATCTTCAGCTCCTGGGTGTTCCATTGTCCAAAAAAGTAGGATTACATATGTTTTATTTATATCCTCTTAGATTTTGATTAGCTGTCTGTTGCAGTCCGGTTTGCATTGCTGGTAGAAATCACCCAACCAAGAGCAGCTTCTGGGAAGAAGAGATTTATTTTGGCTTACAGGCTCAAGGGGAAGCTCCACGATGGCAGGGGAAAACGATAGCATGAGCAGAGGGTGAACATCACCCCCTGGCCAACATAAGGTGGACCACAGAAACAGGAGGGTGTGCCAAACACTGGCAAGGGGAAACTGGCTATAAAACCATAAGCCCGCCCCCAACAATACACTCCCTCCAGGAGGCATTAATTCCCAAATATCCATCAGCTGGGAACCTAGCATTCACAACACCTAAGTTTATGGGGGACACCTGAATCAAACCACCACACTGTCCCTCCACCTTTCCTTTACTCAATCTCTTCCCCAGACCTCATTTTGGGCCTTTTTACCCCCATTAATCTATTCTTCTACTTACATATATACATATATAAATATATGAATTATTCATTTAGAACCTTTGTTTTATTTGTGAGGTTTTCTGTTTTGTTTTGTTAAGACAGTATCTCACTATGTAGCCCACGCTGGTGTCAGATTTAGCCATCCTCTTGCCTTTGTTTCCCAAGTGCTGGGATTACAAGTGTGTGCCACTAGAACCTTCATTTTAGGCACTAGCTTATTGTCCTGAGGGTTGAGAAGTGTATTAAATGATCGTTCTGTTGCCCCAGCCAGACATGACAGTAAGCACTGTTATATTGTGTAGTCTCCACAATAACCTGTGAAGTATACAGTAGCTTCTGTAGTCAAGACTGTAAACCACCATCCTTTGGTGAAAAGTCTGGTGTCCTTACTAAAAGTTCAGTACCCAAGGGTTCAGCTCACTTGTAAAATTTAAAGTTTTTGCAAAAACACACTGAAAATACAAAAAATGGTCAGGTGAGCCGAGTGTGGTGGTGCACGCCTTTAATCCCAGCACTCGGGAGGCAGAGGTAGGAGGATTGCCATGAGTTCAAGGCCACCCTGAGACTACAGAGTGACTTTCAGGTCAGCGTGAGCTAGAGTGAGACCCTACCTCAAAAAAAAAAAAAAAAAAAAAAAATGGTCAGGTGTTGTGATGCACAACTTTAATCCCAGTACTCCGGAGGCAGAGGTAGGAGGATGGCTAAATCTGAGTTCAAGGTCACCCTGAGACTACACAGTGAATTCCAGGTCAGCCTGAGCTAGAGTGAGACCTTACCTCGAAAAACAAAAAAAGAAAATACAGAAATGTCAGGGGGAAAAAAAAAAACAAACAGATCTTTGTTATTTCTAGGGAAATGTCAAAGATACGTAGTATTCAAAGTAACAGTATGTGCATATATAATCTTGAAGTCATTTAATTCTGAGTTTCTGTCATGAGCCAGAATATACAAATTTAAACGAAGTCTGGTGATTAAAACAGCAATAGGATAAAAGTAACAAGAGCCATAAAGATCATGTTGTTATACCTATATCCAGGAAAACAGTATTTATGACATACTAGGATCCCATTACATTTTAAGGAAATTAATGGCCTTAGCATATTTTGTAAAGGTTATAAAGTTATTGTAATATATTAATATGGTTTTTTTTTTTTTTTTTGGTGGGGGGTTTCAAGGTAGGGTCTCACTCTAGGTGGCCTCAAACTCATGGCAATCCTCCTACCTCTGCCTCCCAAGCGCTGGGATTAAAGATGTGTACCACCATGCCCAGCTTAATATGATTTTGTACTAAATAAAATTTGAATACTGAAGTTGTTGAGTAGACTTTCGTTCAAAACCATCTGTTCTCTTGTAGGACCTATACAAATCAGCCTTTTTTTATTTTGAAGGAACATTTTACAATGATAGGAGATACCCGGAATGCAGAGACTTGAGCAGGTATGGTTCCCAAAAATCTCAGTCTTTACTTCTAATTCTCAAATTAGTCATGTCTCCACAAATCCTACTGTTGGACTCTTAAGACCTTTTCCAAGAAATTATTTATAAATTTTATATTGAACATTATATACATCTGAAACATTGGATCCCACGAACACACTTTATTTATCTCTGATCTTTATATGTAAGTGGTAGTGGTAATCTTTCAGTATTTTTTCTGCTTGTCTAGAATATGCTATTATATGCCCTACATGGAGGGCTGGGTGTGTTTGTGTATGAGAGATGGTAGAGCTTGTTAAATGTTGCTTAGGTAAATTATTATGAAAATTCATCTCCAGTAGCATTTTAATGACACCATATTTTAATTTTTAGTGGCCTCAGTCAGACTGCAGGCATGTACCACCATACTTGCCTTTTATAGTCAACTTTTGTTTGTTTGTTTCTTGAAGTAGGGTCTCACTCAAGCCCAGCCTGACCTAGAACACAACTCGGTAAACTGACCTAGAAATCCTCCCACTTTTTTTTTCCAAAGTAGGGTCTCTCTTTCTCGCTCAGGATGTTCAGGAATTCACTAGGTAGTCTCAGGATGGCCTCAAACTCACAGCAATCCTCCTACCTCTGCCTCCCAAATGCTGGGATTAAAGGTGTGCACCACCATGCCTGGCTGTCTATAGCCACTTAAAAAAAAAAATCCATATTCTAATGCAGTTCTCAAACTAGTATTCAGTTCTCCTTAATACTATGTAAGTAATTGAGGGCCCCCAAGAGCTATAGCTTATAGGCTATAGTTTTTAGTTCTTACCACATTAGAAATTAAAACTAAGAAATATTAAAATACTAATCTATTAAGAAATATTTTTGTGTAACCTCCAGAATACTGTTCATTTCTGACAAGATGAAAGTTGAAAGAGGTAGTGTTGCAGTCGGGTTCACATTGCTGGCAGAAAATAACCAAGAGTATCGTGTGGAGGGGGAGAGTTTATTTTGACTTACTGACTCAGGGGAGGGTCCATGGTGGCAGAGAATATGATGGCATGAGCAGAGGGTGGACATCACCAACATCAGGTGGACAACAGCAACAGGAGAGTGTGCCAAACACTGACAAGGAGAAACTGGCTGTAACACCCATACACCCGCCTCCAATAATACACTGCCTCTAGAAGGCTTTAATTCCCAAATTGCATCAGCTGGCGACCTAGTATTCAGAACACCTAAGTTTATGGGGCACACCTGAATCAAACCACCACAGGTATATAGTACTATTGTGAAAATAATTTTGACCTTATGAGCCATAGATTGAGAACTGCTAGGTGAAGAAAAATTCAGTGTTCCTAATCCTAGACTTTGTCAACCACTATGGAATTCCCATTAAGATAGCAACTGTCCTTTTAAGTAGTGAGCTAGATTATAAGAGACATTCTAAGTAAAAATTCATCTCTGTCCTTTTCAAGGTTTTATAAAGCAGTGCTATAATTGCACCTTTTTCCTCCCTCAGAACTATTACAGAATGGTCAGAGTCCCATGATAGAGGGTATGGGAAGTTTCAGACTGCTAGAATGGAAGATTTCACCTTCAATGACCTGACTATTAAACTTGGCTGTCCTTATTTATACTGTCACCAGGGAGACTGTGAACATGTTGTTGTCATTACAGATATAAGGTAGGTGGCAGCACTCAGAACATTTTATTTATTTAATGTTGTTAGATTTTTGGTGGTGGTGGTGGTGGTGCGGCAGCAGCATTTGTGTGTGAGGTTATATGCCTATATGTTTTCATATGTTTGTGGGCACACATTTGTGTATGGATATGTATGCATGTGCCTGTGAGTTTGGAGACCATAGGTTGACATCAGGGGTCTTCCTCTATCACTCTTTGAAACAGGGTCTCAGTAAACCCAGAGCTCACTGATGGGAATCCTGTTCCCACCTCCCTGGCACTGGGATTGCAGGTGTGCCAGCATTTTACTTGGGTGCTAGGAACCTAAACTCAGATCTTTATGCTTGTACAAAAAGCACTTTACTGACTGAACTGTCTCCCCAGCCCCTGTTATCCTATTTTCTATTTATTTAACAGTACAATAGTATAGGTTGTTTAAAGTGGAGATTAAAAGAATTATCAGGGGGCTGGATGACTTAACAATTAAGGTGCTTGCCTGCAAAGCCAAAGGACCAAGGTTTGATTCCCCAAGACCCATGTAAGCAAGATGCACAAGGTGACGCGTACATCTGAAGTTTGCCTTCAGCAGTTGGAGGCCCTGGTTCGCCTATTCCCTCTCTCCCTCTTTGAAATAAATAAATAAAAAGAAAAAACTGTTTTGAAAATTTTATTTTGGGTCTCAAGGGATAGCTTAGCAGTTAATGCATTTGCCTGCAAAGCCAAAGGACCCAGGTTTGATTCCCCAGGACCCATGTTAGCCAGATGCACAAGGGGGTGTGCGTATCTGGATTAGTCTGCAATGACTGGAGGCCCTGGCGCACCCATTTGCTCTCCCTCTTCCTCTAAAATATTTTTTAAAAGGAGCTGGAGAGCTGGGTGTGGTAGCACACGCCTTTAATCCCAGCACTTGGGAGGCAGAGGTAGGAGGATTGCCATGAGTTCGAGGCCATCCTGAGACTCCATAGTGAATTCCAGGTCAGCCTGAGCTAGAGTGAGACCCTACCTTGAAAAACCAAAAAAAAAAAAAACAAGGAGCTGGAGATGTCTTAGTGGTTAAGCACTTGCCTGTGAAGCCTAAGGACCCCAATTCGAGGCCCAATTCCCCAGGACCCACATAAGCAAGAGGCGCAAGACGGCGCATGCATCTGGAGTTTGTTTGCAGTGGCTGGAGGCCCTAGCATGTCCATATTCTCTCTCTCTCTCTCTCTCTCTCTCTCTGCCTCTTTGTCTGTCGCTTTCAAATAAATATAAATAAACAAAAATTTTTTAAAATAAAAATAGTAATAAATTTAAATTTTTTATTTTTATTTATTAGAGAGAGTGAGAATGGGCACGTCAGGGCCTCTAGCCACTGCAGACAAACTCCAGATGCATGTGCCACCATGTGCAACTGGCTTATGTGGGACCTGGAGAATTGAACCTGGGTCCTTAGGCTTCACAGGCATATGCCTTAATCGCTAAGCCATCTCTCCACCACAAAAAAGAAAAAAAAATTTTTTTTTAAAGAATTATCACTGTGGCTTGGCTTCAGGGAAGGAAAAATGTCTGCTTTCCATGCAATGACCAATTCTGTATGTCTATTTTGGAAAAATCTGTAAGATCTGTTTTTTTCTGTGGTTCTGGGCAGCTAGCTGAATGCATGCTGTGCCAGTGCTCTGCCACTAAGCTCTATTCCTGGGTGGGATTTTTTTTGGGAAGGGCACTTTTTTGCCAAAATATAAAGGAAACAAAGGAAGTGATTCTAGCACTTGACATCATGTAGTTGTGTTTTGATAAAGATGTAAACTGAAGCCAGGCATGGTGGCTTTAAGTATTTCATACAGAGTAAACCATCGTAACGATGTAAGGTGTCATGCAGAATAGATAGTATACAGAAAGGGAAATCTTAGAATGAGTAAAGTGGCATCCCTGTATGATGGCTATGTAGTAAACCTAGAAAATAATTTTGTCTAGAGATTGGAGCCAGGTGCATGGAAGACTCAGGAAAACATGTGTTGGAGGGGAAATAGAGCCAAGAGACCTGTTGGTGTCCAATCCATGGTACAGTAAAAATTAAGTAAATGAAAATAGGGAAGATTAAAGATAGCCAGAAAACCAAATCTTAGCAGTAAAAGAGTAGTAGTTGTCTTGGTGGTAATATTTGTCATAATTTTTAAACATTATTTTATCAATATTATAGTAGTCCTAATAGAGCGAAGTTGAAGAACTACACTTCAAAACAATTAAGATAAATAAAGCCAGGTGTGGTGGCACACGCCTTTAATCTCAGCACTCAGGAGGCAGAGATAGGAGGATCACTGTGAATTTGAGGCCAGCCTAAGACTACATAGTGAATTCCAGGTCAGGTCAGCCTGGGCTAAAATGAAACCCTACCTTGGAAAACCAAAAACGAATACAAAGCAGTTGCCCCCTAGAGAAGAAAAATGGTGAGGCAAAAATTAAAGCACAGATCTCACAGTTATTTGACCTTTACTTATTTTCAGTAGTGGGGAGATGGCTCAGTGGATAAAGTGCTTGCCATGCAAGTTTGAGAACATGAGTTCAAAATTCCAGAACACACATAAAGCTAGACATAGTGGCACAAGTATCTGTAATCCCAACACTTCTATGGTGAGATTGGAGAATCCCTCAGTGCTCATGATGTGCATGCCACCTGGTGTCTGCAAGCAGTGAGAGCCCTACCTGAAACAAGGTGGAAAGCAAGGACTGATATCTGAGATTACACACACACACACACACACACACACGCACTCTCTCCCTCCCTCCCTCCCTCCCTCTCTCTCTCTCTCTCGATCTCTCGATCTCTTTACAGCATATTTATCTCCTGGGTAATTTTTTCTTTGTAGTAATGGGATTGAACAGCTTTGTGTATAGTAGGCAAGTGCTGTACACTATGCAATATCCCCAGCCCTCTTTCTAAGTTTTGAGACAATTACTCACTAATTTTTGCAGGCATACCTGAATTTCTGATCCTCCTGACTTGGCCTTCTGGGTAGGTAGCCAAGATTACAGGTCTGCACTACCCAGCATAGATTGTTATTAAACTTCATATAACTGGGCTCTGCCTGCTCTTCCATTCAACTGAGAATGTGCCTACCCAGTAATAAACATAAGCTAGGAAAGGGCTGTCTCTGAAGTACTGATCACTTACCTAGTGTACATGAGGTCCTAGGTTCAATCGCCAGCACAATAAAATTAAAAAAGGGCTGAGTAGGGCTCAACAGTTAAAGGTGCTTGCTTGCAAAAATAAAAAGAAATACAAAAATCAGATCCACTATTCCTTGATAGGTCATATCTTTCTTAGAGTAATTAAGCATATTGCTATAAATGTTACCCTTTTTTAAAGTTTTATTTATTTATTTGAGAGAGTCAGACAGGGAGACAGAGAGAATGGGTACACTAGGGTCTCCAGCCACTGCAAACGAACTCCAGATGCATACACCACCTTGTGCATCTGGCTTACATGGATGCTGGGGAATCAAAACTGGGTCCTTTGGCTTTGCAGGCAAAGGCCTTAGCCATCCCTCATGCACACATTTTAAGTAATCATATTCACATATTAATCTCTTGTCTCTCCTTTCACTACTGCTAAACCCCTTCTTCCTAATTAGTCCCCTTCCTACTCTCATGTTGGTTGCAGTGATCAACAAAAGCAATAGAGCCGGGCGTGGTGGCGCACACCTTTATTCCCAGCACTCGGGGAGGCAAAGGTAGGAGGATCATCATGAGTTCGAGGCTACCTAAAAAAAACAAACAAAAAAAGCAATAAATAGCTATCTCAATGCTCAAATAAAGGTAGCTTATACTTAGGATGTTGCAGTGTGAGGCTCTTCTGAGAGATTGCTAAATGATTTAAGTAAGCAGGTCTTTTTTTTTTGCTTGCGTTTTGTTTTTGAGGTAGGGTCTCACTCTAGCCCAGGCTGACCTGTAATTCACTATGTAACTTCAGGGTAGCCTCGAACTCAATAGCTATCCTACCTCTGCCTCCCTAGGGCTGGGTTTAAAGGCATGCACCACCACACCCACTTGTTTTGTTGTTGTTGTTTTTGTTTGTTTTATTATTTTTTTTGTTTTTGAGATCAGATCTCATTCTAGACCAGGATGGACTTGAACTCAGCAATCCTCCAACCTCTACTTCCTAAGTGCTAAGGTTAAAGGCATGTGACACCCAGCTATTTTCATATGAAAGGCAAATTTAAGCATTCAGTGTCAGTCTATAATACCAACTGTCAAGAATAGTTTTTTGTTGTTGTTATGTGCAAGCAGAAAGAGAGATAGGAGAATGAGCAGACAAGGTCCTCTTGCCATTCTTAAAAAAAAAGAAAGAAAGAAAAAAACTTTAGATGCATTTGCCACTTTGTGCATATGGTTTTACATGGGTACTGGGGAATTGAATCTGGACTGGCAGATTTGCAAGCCTTTAACCACTGAGCAATTTCCCTAGCCCATTTAATAATTTTTGTTGTTTTTCCAGGAAGGGTCTCGCCTGACCTGGAATTCACTATGTAGTCTCGGTAGCCTCGAACTCACTGCAGTCCTCCTACCTGTCTCCCAAGTGCTAGAATTAAAGGCATGCAACACCATGCCCTTTTTTTAATTTTAATTTTTATTTTTTTTGATGGTGAGGTTTTCATACACTGCTTAAGATTATTTCTTTATTTGAGAGAGAGAGGCAGATACAGAGAGAGAGTGATGGTCACGCCAGGGCCTATACCCTCTGAAAACGAACTCCAGGCACGTGTGCAGCCTTGTGCATCTCTGGCTTACATGGGTACTTGGGAATTGAAACACTGGTCCTTAGGCTTCACAGGCAAGTGACTGTGATGTTTGTGAGCAATACCTTACTTTAATCTAAAAAAAGCTCTGAGAAGCTGTTTGGTTTTGTGATGCTGGGAATTGAACCCAGGGTCTTTAGTATGCTAGACAAATACTTTACATCCCCAGAGTAAGGGAAGAAGGTACTTTGTATAATATAGTTTGGTTAAGCCAGCTATATAACAAGTCAATATACTGAAATTTTTAAACAAAAAAAGAGGGGGGAAATACCTACATTGCTAATATTAGTGTATGGATATATTTATATACCATAACAATATACACTATAATATCTTCCTCTTTCTCAAAGGCTTGCACATCATGACGACTGCTTGGATAGAACACTTTATCCTCTTCTTACCAAGAAACACTGGCTGTGGACCAGGAAATGTTTTGTTTGTAAAATATATACAGCTAGGTGAGTGATACCTAATTTAATTTTTTTTTCTTTGAGAACTCTTGATTTTCAGTAATTAAGTGCTCCAGTGGTTAAATGAGCAGTTTGAGGGGATAGGAAGGTGGGTAAGATCACTTGCTGTCCAAGGGTAAGGATCTGAGTACACCCAGTTCTGAGAGGATCATGATAGGGGTATTGCTGGAACACTCTGGTCAGCCAGTGTAGACTAAAACTGGCTAGGTGTATGACCAAGAAGACACTTGATGTCATCCTCTGCATGTGCACATCTGCACACACTCCAGTAGAGCCTGAAGGTTCTTGATGTGGTCACTATACTTTGGGTACATGGATTATTGTATTACTAATGTGTCTGTTAACAAATAAACACAATTGTGGGCAAGACAAAAGGTAACTTCAAGGTGAGCCTAGACTATATAGTGTAACCCTGTCCTCAAAAAAAACATTAAATTTTTCAAAAATTGTAAACAGCTAAATTAATACTCTGTAAGGTCTGTGTCATCTAGTCTTAGGGCTTTTCAAGATTATTTTGTTAGAAAATGAGTAATAGGGAGTAATGGGGTGGTTGTTTACATTACTACAGCTCATAAATTATAGCATGTTAAAGCATAAAATACTTGATTTTAATGTTTTTCCTTTCTTTTTTTTTAAACTGCAGGTGGGTGACAAACAATGACAGTTTTGCACCAGAGGACCCCTGTTTCTTTTGTGATGTTTGCTTCCGAATGCTCCACTATGACTCAGAAGGCAACAAGCTGGGGGAATTCCTTGCTTATCCTTACATTGATCCTGGGACCTTTAACTAGTACCCTTCCCCCAATAGTCCAACTGTATAGAAATGCTTAATATTATTTTATTTACTATTTATTCCAAACTATATTTTTATTTTGTGCCTTTTACTCATTTTATCTGTTACTGAGTACAGACCTGCTTTGAGATATTCTGAGTAAACTTTTGTCAGAAAGGCAATTTTTACTTTTCTCCCAATCCATGGCTTGCCTATTCAGATTCCCTAGAGGCTTTTGCTAGGATTCAATTAATGATACATCAAGTAGTAGAAGTATTTTGAAAATTTTTTGAAGAATGTGAGAGCTACACCTTCTACCACCATGAGACTTCCAAGGTAAAGATCCTTCAAATGTTTTTTATTTTTTTTTTAATGAGAATTTAAAATAAATTTTAAAAAATTTTGGATAGAGGGAAGAATTGGCACCAGGGCCTCAGCCACTGAAATCGAACTCCAGTCACTTGTGCCACCTAGTGGGCATGTGTGACCTTGTGCTTGCCTCACCTTTGTGCATCTGGCTTGTATGTGGGATTTGGAGAACCTGGTTCCTTAGGCTTTACAGGCAACCATCTTAACCACTAAGCCATCTCTCCAGCCCTAGAATTTTATTTTTTTTGGTAGAAACTAGTCTTTGCACACAAATTGAGTGTGTGCATAATGAATGTAAAGGACTCATGAAGCCCCCCATGTGCTTCCCTGTGTTGGCCAAAGTGACTGTAAGGTCTTCCTATACCATCCTATCATTCTTTCACCCCTTCTTTTTGTTTTTTCAAGGTAGTGTCCCACACTGACACTGGCTGATCTGGATGGTGCTGTCATCCCAGGCTAGTCTCAAACTCTCAAACTCATTGCAGTCCTACCTCTGTGCTGGGATTAAAGGTTTGCACCACCATGCCTGGTGTGTGTACAACTTTTTGTGCTACACTTAATGTAGGTGGCTGAGGAACAGAGCCTGGGCCACAAGCTTTGTAAACAAGTGCTTTGAGCCTCTCAGCCATCTTTTCAGCACTCATATTGATCCCAATGACTCTAGCAATTCATGGGTCTCTGCTCCCCTACAGAACTTGGGTTGCAGATGTGCCTGACCTTTGATCAGCTGTTTGTGGGTCCTGGAGACCAAACACAAAAGTGATCTCTCAAAGGAAGTACTATTAAATGTTGGGATTGTTTTTTAAATTTTTTTTTTTTTTATTTGAGAGCAACAGATAGAGGGAGAGAGAATGGGCGCGCCAGGGCTTCCAGCCTCTGCAAACGAACTCCAGACGCATGCACCCCCTTGTGCATCTGGCTAACGTGGGACCTGGGGAACCGAGCCTCGAACCGGGGTCCTTAGGCTTCACAGGCAAGCGCTTAACCGCTAAGCCATCTCTCCAGCCCCCGGGGATTGTTTTTTAAAAATAGGAAATTCCAGCCAGGCATGATGAAGCACACCTTTTAATCCCAGCACTCGGGAGGCAGAGGTAGGAGGATCACCATGAGTTAAGGCCACCCTGAGACTACATAGTGAATTCCAGGTCAGCCTGGGCTAGAGAGAGACCTCCCCCCCAAAAAGAGGAAATTTTGTATTATCATGAAGACAGAAAAGTCATTACTATGCAGAAATGAAAGAGAGAGAAAGCCAGGGAGTGAGTGTGGGTACACCAGTGTTTCCTGCTGCCAGGGAAAAACAACTCCAGATTAAAGTGTCCCATTGTGCATCTGGCTTTAAGTTGGTACTGGGGAATTGAGCCTATGCAAGCAAGTGCCTTTAAATATTTTTACTTGTTTACTTATTCTTGAGCAGTAACACTTTGAACATGTCAATCTATAAGCAAAAAGAAATAAAAAACAAATACTGTTTTCTCTTCCAGCCCAGTTTTGAATCCTCTTACTATAATCTGTTCTCTTTTTCATTGAGTTTCAGAAAAAAGAAAACTTAAAGAGGCTTTTTAAGTTATTTGTGAGCAGAAGATAAATGAGTTAAGGTCTCTTTCCCATCTCAAAAGAAAATTTTAAAATGAATTCCCAGATCTAAATATTTTGTGGCAATTTCTTTGGGTAGAAAAGTTAATGCTGCTTAAGGCATTTTAGGAGTGCTGTAAAATATTTTAAACTATTTTAAGTTTTACTTTTTCTCTCCTAGGTTTAATTTTATTTGAAGTGAATTTCATGTTTTTCTGGATGGCTATAAACAGACATTTACATGTAAATCAAAAGTTGATTTTAAAAAAAACCTAAGTCTGTTTAAAAGCTTGAGCTTCGGGAAGTATGTTTCATGGACTTAATGTCACATGTCCAGTTAAGTGATGTGACATGGAGATTACAAGGACCTGCTTCTGGTATGTTTAGCAGTGTTCTCATTCTCTGCTTTAGTAAGTATCAATGGTCACAACAGAGTGCAAAGAAGCCCTCTGCTGTACCTGAATTATTCACTTTCCTTTCTGCAGTGGTGCTAACAATAAGCAGACTGAAAATTCTTTTGGAAAATCAGATTCACAATGTGATATTTTTGATTCATTATTCATATAATAGCAAATTACAGAAAGTTAATGCTAGTAACCTATTTCAGTGAACAAAGATGACAGACATCATCAGATAAAACATTACTGACTGAAAATACTTAGAAAATGTTATTTTGCTAGTTTCTTTGGGTTAATGTCACCAAAAACCCTTGTTTTTTATTGATGAAACTAAAGGCTAACCAGCTTAGCACTTTGCCACATTGTGTTTTTCCTAGCTTTCACCAGTGTGGATAGGACCCTGATCCAAAACAGCCTTTCTTAGAGACCAGGCAGAGGTAGGAGGATGGTTGTGAGTTCGAGTCTACTCTGAGACTACATAGTGAATTCCAGGTCAGCCTGGGCTAGAGACCCTACCTTCAAAAACAAAAATGGGGAAAAAAAGAGAAAGGCTTTGATTAACTCGAAAAGGCTTTATGTATATACTGGGGAATCAAACCCACACCATTAAGTTTTGCAGGCAAGCACCTTTAGCCACTGAGCAATCTCCCCAACTGTTCCCCCAAGATAGTGTTTGTCAATTTCACTTTCAGGACAGAGGTAGATATGAAACATGAACATCTATGTGCATATATAAGGTAGGGAAGTAGCTAGTTCCTTAAACATGATTGCACAGGAGACATGAGTGAATGACAAGCACATATTTAGTAACTTCTGCATTTCTTAAGGGCTTAAGTCTGCAGGTTTGCTATTTCCAGTAGGGAGCTCATTCTCTGGCTAATGGAAGCCCTTGCTATTGTGTACAAGATTATATACGTAGCAGATGTCATCTTGACCTCACATCTTTTATCAGGTAAGTGGTTTGAGTAAAAACATTTTTAGGATACTACATCAATGTGCTAGTAAGAACTTGGTGAAATATGTGTTATTTGAAATCATACCAAAAGCTCCCAATAAGGTTCTTTGATTTAGGTAGAATATCTGAAACCAACTACCTCATTCTTTTAAAATTTGGGGGCTGTATCACTGAAATTATCTAAGAGCCAGTGCTCTTGAAAGTTCTTGGTGCTTGTTCATAAAATCTAGTTAAGAGTTCTGGGAATAATAGCTATCAGTTTTATCCTATGACAAAATCTCGAGATTAAAAAGATGGGAGTGCTTTAATAAATGTACATTAGCTGTGATGACAAAGCATCCTATACACAAAAAGACATAAACTATCCCAACTCTGAAACGTGAATGATCTGTGTCATTTTGTGAAACTACATCTTATGGGTCATGAGATAAAAGGTTTATTTTTATCATCCTGTGTAATTAACTAAATGCATAGCTAATGTGAATGCTTCTACAGGATAATCTCAATGACCACTTATTTACTTAGCAACAGTTATTTTTCTAAAATTGTACAATAAGTTACTAATATGATTTGGTTAAAAAAAATTCTTTAATCAAACCAAGTTTACACATCAATGCTTATGGCTTAGCTAGAATAAATTCTGTCCAAGTTAAAACTGAAGACTTATTATAACATTACAGGGTTCCCTCAAAACAGTTACTGAACTGACTCAGTTTCTATGTGTAAATTGGGAGTCAGAACATACATATTGCATGTCACACACAAATACTGTCTTAAGTCACTTTACCACAAAATTTCAAAACAAGAATGTATCCTTCTACCTATACCTAACACTCAATTATTTTTCATCAACACTGGTTCACTCTGAGGGACTGTCTTGGCTATAGTCCTGTTACATGTATCATGCAGAAATGAATTACACATTCCTTTCTAATATGACATGTTTTCAAACAGGTTAGGTTCCTTATATAGCATTTATTTAAATTTATCACATAAGCAGGGATTTTTTTTTTCCAATTAAAAAAATATTCTGAATTCCTTAAAGAGTATTACTTAGAAACTTACTAATGATGTAAAAAGCAAACTAGGTTTTAAAGGATCTCATATTCTTGAAACCTGCAATCAGATTAATTTCCTATTTATACCCAGTGTATTGTCTGAAGGAAAATGTGTAACTTTATTTCATTTGCAGCCATAAAACTAAGTTACCTTCAAAAGTTAACTTGAATTTATATCTTCTAGAGCAATCAGTTGGACATCTAGTTGTATTACAAAAAAACAGTACAGACCACACCCTTGTTTACAAAGAGGCAGCACAATATAGACAGATTAAAAGGAACTTCTGATAAAATGTTGCTTTCATTTTATCAACCATAAAAATGCCCAACTTGTACAAAAACCCACCAACAGTGAAAAGACAGTCTGGCAAATCCAAGATTTGTAAAAACTATGCACAAAACCCACAGTATTTGGGAAAAGAGTAAAGATTTATACAAGTAGCAGTTTTTAAAAATGTAACATTGTTCTACCAACAATTACACAATAACCTATACACACCAGAAATATGCTACAACCAATGTCTGAAAAGCAGTTTAACATAAGTGGATTTCCCCCATATTTACTATATAATGTAGCTGGTTAATACTGCACAAATACGATTAGCAATGTTTAATTACTTTTCAACAAGATAAAGGAATTTTTGCCCCCCCCAAAATAAGTCTTAAACATCAAAACCTATGCTTATAAAAATTTAAAACTTTCCACAGTCTATATGAAACCATTAAAAACATCATAAATGGTTCTTTTTATACTGGATCTGTCAACCTAGTTATCCAGGGTAGAATCCTTCAAAGATAGTTCAGTGTCTCTCTCTTCTCCAGATGGCCTAAAATTAGAAGTTAAAAAAAAAAAGGGATGAAATCTGTGCATTTAATTTTTTTTTAACTTAAAAAAATATGGGGGGTTGTTGGAGAGATGCTTAGTACTTAAGGAACATGCCTGTGAAGCCTAAGGACTCAAGTTCAATTCTCCAGGTCCCATGTAAGCCAGATGCACATGGTGGCGCATGCATCTGGAGCTCATTTGCAGTGGCTAGAGGCCCTGACACACTCCTCTCTCTCTGTCTCTCTCGCTCCCTCTCCACCCCCCATCTCTAATAAATGAATAAAAAGATTTATGTGTCTGGAGTTGATTTGTAGCAGCAAGGGGCCCTGACATATCCATTCACTAACAAAAAAACTTTTTTTTTTAAGGATTTATTTTATTTGAGAGAGAATATGTATGTCAGGGCCCCTTGCTGCTGCAAATCAACTCCAGACAATGCCATTTGGCTCTAAAGTCTCCATGTCCTGTACTGAAGGTCTGGCTTCAGGTCACAATGAGCAGAGCACCTCTAGTGGATAACCTGCAGCCTCAGCCTAAGGAGCTCTTTCTGGGATACAGCTGCCCTGTCTCCTTCACAGAGCAGATTTCTTTGAGTTCCTTCATATCCTAACTTGCATGTATACAGGCTAGCCATTCTCAATGAAAGTACAATCACATATGATTCAGCAGTTAAATTATACTTGTCACATCCCAGTGTCATGCTACTTTCAAAGATTGTTTCCAATTACCTTTGTAATGAAATAGGAAACTAGGTTTGAGTATTAAAGACCGGTGGGACAGAAGTGCTCAATGACATCAGAATTTGAACACATGGGAATCCAGCCAGGAGTGTTACCTTGGAACAGTTTACTCCCTTTGGACCATGAACGTTGGCTTCCTTCCTGTGTAGTGTAGGAATTAAGCTATACATTCTGCAAGATGCAGGAGTCTGATGATCCCATGCACTGGCTGCTCAAAGATTTCGCTGCCCAGGAGGGGGACTAAGCTTTTGGAAACTGGCTTTTGTAATTTTAAATTGGATTGCTTTAAATTAAAAATTTGTCATGCTGTCCACATTTATGAATACTTAGGGTGAGAAAAAGGGATCCCTTCGATTTTAAAGTCATTAAATAAAATAGGGCAAAGTTAAAAATAAATTACTAAACAGAGCTGAAGAGATGTCTCACTGGTTAGCACACTTGCCTGTAAAGCCTAACCCAGGTTCAATTCCCCAGTACATGTGTAAAGCCTGATACAATGTGGTGCATATATCTGGAATTCATTTGCAACAGCTGGAGGCCTGGCATGCCCATGTTTGTGTTCTTCCCTCCCCCCCCCCCACCCATTTGCAAATAAAATCTTAAAAGACTCAGTTGCAAAACACTCCTGGACTTTATAAGACACTGACACTATGTACAGTGTTATATCTTCCTAATATAAGCAGATTAAGCAATATGATCTAGGAAATACCCTGGACCCAGTGCTTTAAAGAACATTTAATAAAGGGAAGACATGCCCAAGATGTCCTTTAATTTCAGAAGGAAAAAAATTACCTGATTCCAAGTACTAAAAAGAAACAAAACATGAACTGGACAGCTACAGTTCCCCTAAGATATCTTAGAGTGAGATTAGTTGATTTGTTAAGTGTTAAAGTTATTTACGCCATCAGAAGTGCCCCCAAATTTGTTTTCATTAACTGAGTTCATATTTGATACAATTTCTTGAATACAGGGACAAATTATTATAAACTGTTTTGAGACTGGAGGCTCAGGCAGGACTGTTGCCATACTGGTTTAAGGCCAGCTACAGATACATAATGAGACACTGTCTCAAACTTCTACTCTTGTCTCTATTTCCTGGTGCCAAAGAATGATCCCAGGACCTTCTGTGTCTTTCTAATTCACAACTTGTAAGTGGCTTCTTTTGGAAAATATACTTCAGTGGTAGCTTGGTTGAGGCCCTGGGTCTAATCCCTACTTCTGAGGCAGTGATGACGCCTCCATTATTCTGACCACTTTGGGACTGAGTGTAGAAGGATCACCATGAATTTGAAGCCAGCCTGGATGAGAGCGCCAGGTGCCAGGGACAAGGGTGTACTATAGTTCCAGCTACTGAGGAGGCTAAGCAGGAGGATCACTTGAACAAGTCAAGAGTTCAAAGATACACACATGAAAACCCATTAACACACATACTCACTTCTTCTTGCTGCTGGCCTCATGACTGTCTTTGCTCTCTTCATTGCTGTCACCATTGTGTTGTGGGTGATTAATATCTTGTGTATCAGATCCTCCATTCACAGACTTTGAACCTTTACAACAGGATTCCAATGGGAAAACGATCAGATTACTTAATATGCAGCATGTTAAAATATCTTCTAGGAATTCAAAACCAAAACACAGCCATCAAGTTTACACTGAAATTCAGCCTTCCTATGGTAAAGTGCTTGCCTGCCCTGGGTCTGATCCCCATCACTGCACAGACCAAAAGACTAACATCAGTCTCTAGCAGCTAAGGCAGGAAGAAATAGGATTACAGGAATAAAGCAGCATAGCATTATTTTCCAGCACATTATAACTTCGAATTCTTTTTTTGTTTGTTTTGTCTTTTTTTTGTTTATTGTTTGTTTGTTTTTCAAGGTAGGGTCTCACTCTAGCTCAGGCTGACCTGGAATTCACTATGGAGTCTCAGGGTGGCCTAGAACTCACAGCGATCCTCCTACATCTGCCTCCCCAGTGCTGGGATTAAAGGTGTGCGTCACCACGCCAGGCTTAACTTCAAATTCTTAAAGTAATCAAATTGTATTATATGGTATTTCATTTTTTTAAACTGTTATTTACTTGAGGTAGAGTACAAGCACACCAGGTTTCTGGCTGCTACAAACCAGCCCTAGATACATGTGCCACATATTGTGCATCTGGGTGTACATGGATACCAAACCTGGCTGACAGACTGAAATGAAAGCAAAGGCCAATTAACTGCTGAGCCATCTTCCCAGCCACATCAACTGACATGAATGGGTGTTTTCCCATTAATAAATCTTTAAGAAGACCTATCATTCCCTAGTCAGTAAGAGCAAATCCATCTGCTTCTGGTTTTAAGCAGATGCCACATTGTTCATTTATTAACATGGAATTGGGAAGCTTGGAAATGTGATTTCATTTTAGTCATTCAAAGGTTAAATTCTGGGCTGGAGAAATGGTGCAGTGATTAAGACACTTAACTGCAAAGCCTGATGACCCAGGTTCTAACCTCCCACTCCGTCACCTAGTATCCATGTAAAGCCAGATGCACAAAGTAGCACGTATATCTGGAACTCATTTGCACTGGCTAGAGGCCCTGGTGTACCCATTCTCTCCCTCTCTCTGTCTGCTTGTAAGTAAATAAATGATAAGGTAAATTCTGAAGTGATAAATGATTAGTATATCAGCAGTCTATTTTGTTTAAAAAGGTAGGGTCTTACTTTAGCCTAGGCTAACCTGTAGTTCACTATGTAGTTTCAGGGTGGCCTCAAACTCACAGTGATCCTCCTACCTCCGATTCCAGAGTGCTGGAATTAAAGGTGTGCGCCACCACGCCTGGCTAGCAGTGCGTTTTTGAACACTCTGGAGTGGCACAGAGAAAGTTTCACACCCAGCCCAGCATGTGAAGCTAGTAGTGAGGATTTCAAGTCATTTTGGAATATTTGGATATACAGGAAATATATGGGACCCAACTTTAAGGGTTTGGTTTTTTGTTTGTTTGTTTTTTTGAGGTAAGGCTGACCTGGAACTCATGGTGATCCTCCCACTTCTGCCTCCTAAATAAGTGCTGGGATTCAAAGTGAAGACCCAAACTTATTAATATGAATTTCGCTTCAATTCTATGTACCTTTTACAGTAATTTTTACACAGCATTTTCTATCTATTTTTACACAAAACAAGTTTATATACTATTACAGAAGGTGTGTCATGAGTTTAAATTTTAGTTGACTGGTATTGCCATTATTCCTTACTGCATTTATGTTAATAGTTTTCTCAAACATGAGCACATACCAAACACCGTCACCTTACCACCAGCACAGTGAAACTGCCCAGGGCAAGTAAAAAGCACTGAAATATCATCAAAATATCTGCTGGCTATTTATTAAAAGCAGCAGTTTTTGTACATATAATTCTGAATCATAAAAGGAGTTTGGTTTTGTTGAGAATAATTACAAAAGCAGTTGACAGTGCAGGGAGAGTGGGTTGGTGTGCTAGGAGGCATTTTTCTGCCACACCCCCCCCCCCCAAAGGTGTAGGGCCTCACTCTAGCCCAAAGCTGACCTCCCTGGAACTCACTCTGTAGTCTCAGGGTGTCCTAACTCAAGGCAATCCTACTACTGCCTCACAAATGCTAGGATTATTAAAGGCATGCGCCACCATGACCTGCTAGAAGTTTTTTAAAAATGTTTCTTCCCAACTGCCCTGCTTGTCTCTTTTTGATCTTTATCAACTGGCATGCTCTGTAATGAATATATGCTACCTTAAGTCTTCCAAAAAAAAAAAAACCTACTACCCATTCTTGAGAGGTTATCATCTCTATTATCAGTTACCTTGATTCATAACCATTTCATCCACTTCAAGGTCAATGAATGCACATTGGAGCCTCATTATTGATACTAAAGTTTTACCAGCAGACTATAGTAAAGAGGTCATATGTACTGGAACCAAATATACAAAAAGTAGTCCAGGTAGACATTTCTGAAAACCTAAAAATGAACACATACCTGGTTGTTCCTTCTCTAGCTTTTTGGTTGGCCCTTTCTTCCCTTGATCTTTGGTTTTATTTGCTTCCT
This sequence comes from Jaculus jaculus, assembly GCF_020740685.1. Classification (NCBI taxonomy): domain Eukaryota; kingdom Metazoa; phylum Chordata; class Mammalia; order Rodentia; family Dipodidae; genus Jaculus; species Jaculus jaculus. Next base: position 83,621,871 of record NC_059102.1, read on the forward strand.
CATGCTGTCTTTGTTCAGCAAGAGACTTATTTAGCACTTGTGTGATGACAGAATCTCCTTCACCAACCAAAAACATGTTCTTAAACTTGTTATACAACATTGTAGACTTTTCCATAATAACTTGACTAACCTTGAATCGCCGTATCTGAGAAAACAACAGAATTGTTTTTCCTAATGACTTACACTTTATTTTAAATGAATGAGAAAAAAATCTAGAAACATCTAGGACTTGATATCACTTACCTTTTTCAGGGTTGTAATCATCTCTGTATGCTTCTGAGCTTGTTGCATTGTTACCTGAAGTGAAGCAAGCTCGTCCAAGGCTTCAATGCACCTGTTCACATCCTTCATAATAAAAGAGGAATTTCACAGCTGTTAATTGTCAAAGCATACAAAACCTGTTCTGATGAGTTTTTAAAACTCTAAGCAGTACAAAATGAGCAGTCATTAATCATGAAGTAAAAAAGCAGTACTGTATTTTTAAATGAAATTAAAGACACTTACGAGATTATCAATTTTGAGTGAATTTTTAATTTCTGCATGTATCCTTTGAAGTCGAGAATCCATTGATGTTTCTATAAAATGGAATATGTGGAAAACAGTAAATAGTTTTTTCCCAAATTAGTATATCTGTACAGTCCAAGCAAATAGGGAAATAGTGGTAACAACTTTGTTTTCTTAGTAATTTCTTTATTAAAAAAAAACCACAGAAGCTGGGCATGATGGTGCACACCTTTAATCCCAGCACTTGGGAGGCAAAGGTAGGAGGATCACCATGGGCTAGTGAGAGACCCTACCTCAAAAAAAAAAAAAAAATCCTAAATTTGGGTCCCATCCCAACTATTTCCTGTATATCCAAATATTCCAAAATACCCCCAAAAGATTTTTTAATTTAAAAAAAATTAGATGAGCACAAAAGCTTTAAGGAGCTACCTTCTATTTTTAACATATGGTTTAGGAAAAGAAAAATGTAGCATGAAAGTACAGAATTCCAAATAGCTACCTTTGTTTCTAAAATCCAATAATGACTTCTACATAGGAGTCCTCAAATGCCTGCTTTACCTTACTCATTTAACCACAAGCTATTTGTCAAAATGTAGAGTTCTTGGCAGGGCTCCAAAATATCATCAAATGAGTACAAAATAAAAACATTATCAAGTTCACCTGATAAAGCTTAAAATGCAATTTACATAGAATCCAGTTTGTATTAAATGAGACTGTGAAAATCATAATTTGTCACTATTTTCATTTAAGGGTTACTTTGGGTTTTTACATCAGTAAGGTTCTCACAATGTAGCCCTAATGTGCCTGGAACTTAGTATATAGGCCAGGCTGGCATTCAACATGTCATGTCAACTTCCTCCATCTGCCTACCAAGTGCTGAGTCTACAGGCCTACACCAACACCCAGCTTACAGTAATTTTCTACATATAGTTTTATACATCTTAGGAGGTGAAGTAACTAACCTCGCTTCTTCTCCACCTTCTTAACTTCTGGCTTCTTTCCTTCATCTTTATTCTGCCTATCAAATGTCAACACAAATATTTCAAATTTGTGCCTCTGATTACCAGACACCCATAATCCCTTATGTAAAAGTTAAAAAGCTGTTCTTTAATAAATCAGTAGCCTAGACCACAAGACTTGACTGGTTTCTACAACTATGTAGCATCACAGCAGTGTACATATAGGTAAAACTCAAGTACTATAATCATTTAGTGGCATCACAAAATAAAATTTGAAGCAGTCACAATGAAATCTTTTCACCATTAGTGTACTGTTACAAACCTAACTTCAGGACTAGACATGCAAGCTGTAATGGAATCACAATTATATTTAAATTATGTCAGAACTGACCAATTGCAATATGCCCAGATATATGAAGAGCAGATATTTTGAGGGCTTTGGAGTTAATGTCAACATTAAGTAGACCTGCTTAGTATAATATTGCGATTTTTAATTGTGGAAGGGAAGCCAATATTATCAAAATCAAATGACATTCACTAAAAATTACATACCATTTCACAAATGAAAAGGTACCATTTATTGTGAATCACAAAAATAACCACTTAAAATTGAAATCGTAATTCTATTACCTTGGGCTTGGCATTCAGGCCCTATTGTGAACCAATTAATATAGACAAGAACAAAAAAAATACCTAAAAATCAGATTTTTTTAAAAAAAACTTTATTTTAAAATTTTCGTTACAGTTGCATTTTTTTTTTTTTACTTAACAAGTCTACTGTTTACTTTCTCAGGATTAAAAAAAAACAATTAAGATTCTAAAGAATTAAACAACAAAGGAATGTCAAGGGACAGACACAACTGTCCCATTCTTAAGGGTGTAATAGCTATTCCAGTTTAATGTCTAGCTTCAAAACAAAATTAATTTTCTTATTTCTAAATGAAATAATGTACAACCACCATCTGCATCTATGCGTGTTATAACGTTCAAACACAAAGCTTCGTTTTAAGCTTGGTTAAAAAAAAGTAACAGGAATGATGGCCGACCTTAATATGTAGTGTATACCTTACAGGAAATATTGTTAACAATCATAACACAGTAATAATGCCATTAATAGTGAAGTCCTCAATTTAGAATCTGGAACATTCTTCCATCAAGGGGGTAAGGGGAAATTCAGTCCAATGAGTCTGTCTCAATATCTTCATCTCTTGTTTGCTCCACTTGTATTCTCTTTTCAGTAACTGGATTAATGCTTTGAGCCCAAAATGAGATATATTTTTTATTACTGTAGATTACATGTTGTTTGGCTGGGAATACAATACAATAAACTTTATTTTGCATAATGCATTTCATACAAGTTGCATCTGAAATGCTTTACAGAGCAAAACTGTCCAAGTACAAAGATTTGTAATAACAGGAGAAGGAAAGAAAACACAAATATTAGAATTTGAGAAAGTTACATTGGAGGACATTCAAAAGAAATTGAAATACATAAAGATATCTGAGATACTAAAGAAGTGTTGGGCTAGATTTAGTAAGCAATCACTAAATTTATATCTTAATTTTGGGAGCACAAAGTTAAAAGCAATGAACAATCCAATGGTTTAAGTTTAGAGAAAGAAAAAGACAATAAAAAATATTTACAGAAGTGGTCAAAGTCGATCATTACTGGGAGTAATGTTGCTGAGTTTTTGATCAAATTTTTAAAAGCAATCACTCCCTCAAAAGCAGCTAAACTGCTCATATATCCTCCAAGCCACTAAGAAAGTAATTATGAAAATTTTAGCTTATGGATACATTATAAAATCAAAATAGTTCAATTGTTATTCATTGTTTTAAAATGATCTCTAACAAAAAAATTAAGTCAGAGCACATGACACACTTCACAAGGCAAGGAAAGTATTTAGAGGAAAAACTCAGAAGTGACAGTCTAGGAAAAGTAATGTGATAAAGACATGAAATCTAATTATCAATGCAATGAATTTCCTTGTATTAATACAACTATTTTATACTATAAAGGGGAAAAATTCTCCATGGCAAGTACATATTGTCTGCAAATAGCAAAATTCAAGGGAGAGATGGAGAGATCACTTAGCAGTTGAGGAGCTTGCCAGCAAAGCCCAAGAACCCAGGTTCGATTCCTCAGTACCCACATAAAGTCAGATGCACAAGGTGACAGATTTGTCTGGAGTTCATCTGCAATAGCTGGAGGCTCTGGTGTGCCCATTCTGTCTATCTGCCTCTTTCTCTCCCAAATGAATAAATAAACTAAACTGAGATGCCCTTTTAAAAAAACTGGACGCGGTGATGCACACCTTTAATCCAAACACTAGGGAGGCAGAGGTAGGAGGACCACTATGAGTTCTAGGTCAGCCTGGGCTAGCGTAAGGCCCTACCTCAAAAAACAAAAAAAACCCACCTTGCCCTAGAGAGAGAGATGACTTACAGTGCTTGCCTGCAAAGCCAAAAGGTACCCAGGTTCAGTTCCCCAGTACCCACATAAAGCCAGCTGTATAAGATAGCACATGCATCTGGTGTGTCTGCAGTGGCTAGAAGGCCCTAGTGTAAATAGGCCCTTTTTTGCCTATTTCTCAAAAAAAAAAAAAAAAAAAAAAAAACAGATGCAAACTTGATTCGTACTGTACACATCCAATATAAACCCTTGGGCCTTTGGATTTACTTTTGCTGGCTTCCTGAGTTTCCAACTGTGCTTTCATTTTTGCTGGCCCATAGGGTTAGCACTGCTGATGGTATGATAAATGAGTATTTACTGCATTCTTTTCCTATCAACATAGTGTATTAAACAGAATACACTGCCATTTTTAGGAAGCTGAGACCCCAGGTTCGATTTCCCAGTACCCATAAAGCCAGACGCACAAAAAAAGTCCAGATGTACCTGGAGTTTGTCTTAAAAAAAAGTTCACAGGATGGCTGTCTCAGTGAGTTTCATCCTCTCAAAATAATAAAGCTTGAAATATCATCATAAATGGAGATTTTTTTCTAACAGAGGAAAAATTATTTCAAAGGACTAAATAAAGTCTAGAAAGCAAAACTATTTAAAAGCTTTCATGCTAGCCTTAAAAAAAAAATGTTTTTAGAATGATAGAAAAAGTACTTACTGTTCTGTCTCCATTTGTTCCTCCTGCTTGCGTTTTCGATCTGCTGCTTCTTTCTCATGCTGCCCTTTCAACATATTCCTCCTGTGAGCAGTCTGAAAGTTTCTTCCACCCTTCCTCTTCTGTTGTATATGAGAATTAGGATGGACTTATTAAGCTACCCGAGTTATTAATTAGTGACTAATAATAATCTTAGGAGAAATAAAGCAATTAACATTGGGACAAATACTTAACACAACTTTCAATTCCACCTGCACCCTGCAGATGTTACTTTTCTTGGATTTGGGCTTAACAGTCTTATTTCTTCCCCTCCTGTAGGAGGCTATTTACATCTCTACAGTGATTTTAGTATAATACTGTGAAGCACAACACTGTTTAATTAAAATTTGGCTCCTAAAATACTGAGAATACAATCAAAATGAATTACAGGGCTTGGGAGATGGTTCAGCACTTAAAGCACTTGCTTGCAAAGCTGGTGGTTCAGGCTTGTTTTCCCAGTACCAATGTAAAGCCAGACACACAAAGTAGCATGCATGCATTTGGAATGTGTTAGCAGTGGCAAGAAAGAGGCCCTGGTGTGGCTACTTTCTTTCTAGGAAATAAAAAGTTTTCAAAAAAATAATTACTAGGGCTGGAGAAATGGCTTAGCTGTTAAGGAGCTTGCTTGTGAAGCCTAAGGACCCATGTTTGACTCCAGGTCCCACATAAGCCACACAAAGGTGAGGCAAGCGCAAGGTCACACACGCCCACTAGGTGGTGCAAGCATCTAGAGTTCTATTACAGTAGCTCAGGCCCTGGTGTGGCAATAATAGTAACCTAGATCATGATCCTCAGGGCTATACCACAAAATTGGTAATTTCTACACAAGAAGATATAGTAAGATTCCCAAGTAAGAGTTTAGATGTTCCATATCACTAACAAAATAGGAATAAAGGTTTGAAAAATAAAAAGCTATATAAATGTGCCACTTTTACCTTTGTCTTCAATGATCTTCAACTTTTTTATATAGGTGAGTTACTGGAAATACATACTTAATTTTCAGATTATGGGAAAGGAGGGAAGATAAATTTAGAACAGAAAATAGAACAGGTTTGAAATATGCTTTTTAATGTAACTACTGGAAGTCTTATTCAGTCAGAAAGATGGGAGAAATCCAGCATACAAACTTTCACAAAAATAAAAATGATGCTGAGCATGGTGATGGACACCTTTAATCCCAGCGCTCAGTAGACAGAGGTAGGAAGATCACCATGATGAGGTCACCCTAAAACTACATAGTTAAACTCCAGGTCAGCCTGGGCTAGAGACCCTACCTCAAAAAACCAAAAGTTAAATAAAAAATGAGCTGGGTGTAGTGGTGCACACCTTTAATCCCAGCAATGGGGAGGCAGAGGTAGGCGGATCACTGTTAATCTGATGGGAGGCTAGGACTATAGAATGAATTCCAGGTCAGATTGGGCTAGAGTGAAACTATATTAAAAGCTTTCTAAGGTAAAGACTAAGCACTAAGAAACTGACACAAAACAGACTCTCACTAGTATGTAAGCTACCTTTTCACCTTCTTGATCATCTCCTTCCTCTTCAGAATCAGAAGTTGATGCAACCCCAGTTTTAGGTAAGTTTTTCCTTTTTGACTCAACTTCTTTCTTCCCCTCTTTTTTATCTGGTTCTTTTCTTGGCTTATCCTCTTCCTTTTGGCCTTCCTCTTCCTTTTTAAGTTGCTTTTTAGGTTGTTTTTCCTCTTGCCCCTTTTTCTTACTTTTATCTTCATCAGCAACCCTAGAAAGAAATAAGGAAAAAGGCCTTTACTTGTCTCTAATCTACTAGTTACCTACCAAGTGTTTCTGATGAAAAATTATAGTAACATACTTATGTAAAAGTAAATATAAGCTGGGCGTGGTGGCGCATGCCTTTAATCCCAGCACTCAGGAGGCAGAGGTAGGAGGATCACCGTGAGTTCAAGGCCACCCTAAGACTACATAGAGAATTCCAGGTCAGCCTGAACTAAAGTGAGACCCTACTTCAAAAAACCATAAAAGAAAAAAAAAGTAAATATAAAATATCTTGGACTATGGAGGAGGTTCAGAGGTTATAGGAACTTGGCAAATCCTGCCAGCCCAGGTTCAGTTTCTCAATACCTATGTAAACCCAGATGCACAGTATCATTCATCTAGAGTTCCTTTGCAGTGGACAAGAGCTTTTTCTTTCCACAAATATATTCAAATACCAGGATCACTGAGTTTGGGGACAGCCTGAAACTACATAGTGAATTTCAGGTAAGCCTGGACTAGAGCAAAACTAGAGAGGGAAGAAATGATTGCTTGGATTGAAGGCATGCACCACTATGCCTGGCTTGTAAAATCTGTTCTTAATTGATAATAATTTGAGCTTGCCCTACAAAATGTTCAAACATAATAGTCTGAAAATGTTTTTCCTTTTCTCTAAATATACACATCCCTTCTGGTGAAGAAAAGCTCAAGTAAACAAGATCTAGAAAGGGGGAAAAAAAAAAAAGATTGCTGCTACCCTCTCCCCACGGAAAGGAAGAAAATCACCTATCCTTGTTAACTAACATTCCAAAATGCCTAAAATTCTTAAATTTGCACTACAAAGATAAATTTGTACTATTTTAAATTAGTTTATAATATTTTAAAAGAAAATTTTAGAAACTAAAAAATATACATAACTCCTGTAATGTATAATTTTGGGGGCTGCAGAGATGGCTAAGTGGTTAAGGCAATTGACTGCAAAGCCAAAGGACCTTGGTTCAATTCCCCAGGACCTACATAAGCCAAATGCATAATATAATAAGGTGGCATGGGTCTGGAGCTCATATGCAGTGGCTGGAGTCCACCCCCCTCCGTGTCTTTCTCATAAATGAATAAATAGTAAAATCTTTTAAAATGTATCTTGCCTAATTTCTCATTTATGGATTTTACCCAGTATTACCAAAGTATGTCTTCATATTCCAGGAAAATAACTTATTTAAGGTACTAAGATAAACACAGGTTTTCATTCCATACCAACTTTTTACATAAATCTTCTTTCCCCCATAATTTTTAGACATAACAAAATACTGACAGCAACCAACAATTTGTAAAATGGAAAATTGTTAAAAGCACAAAACAGGGATAGAGAGAGGGGTGGCTCAGCAGTTAAGGCACTTGCCTGCAAAGCCTAAGGACCAGGATTTGACTCCTCGGTACTCACATAAAGCCATATGCACAAAGTGATGCATGCATATGGAGTTTCTCTCACTGATTGCAAATAAATATATTTTAAAAACACAAAGCAATATATCCTTATAGTGAAATTATAAATTTAAAAGTAACTCACATGTCACTCTCTGAAGGACAGGGCTGTTTTACTATTTTAGGTCTGCCTCTTGGTTTTGGAATCTTGACCTCCGTAGCTAATTGTGTGGGGGAAAAATAATTAACTAGTTTCCCTTTAAAATGCAAATATCATAGATAACAAGTGCCATAGACTACATAAAGTTACTGAATAGCTTATTACAAATAATTACTATCACATTTTAAAATACGTCTTTGTGAATTAAATTATCAATAGCAAGTTTCAAGAACTGTCAACTTCAATTTGACCTTGAGACTGAAAGCTTAATACAGCATTTTTCATTGGTATTTAAACTGTGACAAAAACTAAAGTACCACACTAATAGTTAATATTCATACATACAGTAAACTTTTTAACAGCTTCATACATAGAAACAATATAACATGATCATAACCCCCTCCCACCATCTTTGCTTTTCCCCCTCCACTGAATCCCTTTCCAACAAGTCTTTCTTCTATTCTTTATCATTTTTTGTTTGTTTTTCAAGGTAGGGTGTCATGCTCTTCTATTTTGATGTCAACATCCCCCTCCCCATTATGCAGGTCTATTTTGCATACAGTTTACTTTCTTAGGTATTTCATCAGAATTCACCAAATTCTCTAACCCCATCAATTTGAGCCATTTCAATGGTATTCCAAAAAAAATTAAATAAACCTTCATTTCTTTTTCCCATACCCAGTTTACTCACTTTTCAATAAGAACCAAACAGGCTCTATTTTCGTTGACTTTGTTTTACAGTGTATTAGAAAGAACTTTAAGAGATTTCCAGGGCTGGAGAGATGGGTTAGCAGTTAAGTGCTTGCCTGTGAAGTCTAAGGACCCGGGTTCGAGGTTCAGTTCCCCAGGACCCACGCCAGATGCACAAAGGGGCGCACGCGTCTGGAGTTTGTTTGCAGTGGCTGGAGACCCTGGCGCGCCACTCTCTAACTGCCCTTCTCTCTCTCTCACTCTCAAATAAATAAATAAAAATACACAAAATATTTTAAAAGAAAGATTTCCAACTTGCCTAATTAATACTAACCATATTATAAATGTCCTGATACAATGTAATAGTTTAAATAATGTTAATCAAATGCTCTTTTTCAATTTTTTTTTATTTGTTTTGTTCTTTGAGGTAGGATCTCACTCTAGCTCAGGCTGACCTGAAACTCACTATGTAGTCTCAAGGTGGCACTGAACTCCTGGCGACCTCCTACCTCTGCCTCACCAATACTAGGATTAAAGGCATGTGCCACCACGTCCAGCTCATTGTAGTTTAAACCTCTCTACTATTTAAGAGGAATTTTATAAGAAAAAAAAGTGTAAAATATCTTTTAATACAGCACTAACCATCTTTCCTCTACTGTACTCAGTCATGTGTCTAAATAACATTTTTTTCCTCAAAGACATGTACAACTGTAGGATAGTAAGATTACATGACCTGTCTAATAATACCATAAACACACACATGAATGTTTACACAAATTGCCCACAGACTCTCTTATAGGCCCATCTGTATCTGTCATAAAGTAATGCATGGGAAATCAATTATATGCCTATTTACTTCATTGTAAAACACTTGAGGCAGTAATATTTAAGAGTTAGAGTATTTATCAAAAGCCAAACAAAATTTAAATAATAATAATCCTACCTGCAGGTCGTCCTCTTTTAGGACTCACTTTCAGATTAACAGATGCTGTTGCTGCTGTTACCACTCCTGCCTCCTCAGTTTCTACTTGTTTTTCTGCCTGAATCACAAAGATTTAATTAACTTATTCAACAAATTGTATGTACTCTAGTTTGTAATTTGATGGCTAAAATGTACTAGTCTTTGGTAACATTAAATCAAACATAATTTTTATGTGATCACTAACAACCAGATTATCCTCAAAGTATGCCTATAACCCTAACAACAACAAAAATCATCATCTGAGAATTCTCAGGCTAAAACAAACGTTTGTAAAAATAAAGCCAACATATTTGATTAAATATGAGAACCAAAGTATAACTCCAATTACGTATAAGAACTCACATTGCTACTTCTAACTTCATTAATACATGCATATATTTATATTTTTGTTTTGTTTTGTTTTTCAAGGTAGGGTCTCTCTCTAGCCCAAAATGACCTGGAGTTCAGTATGTAGTCTCAGGGTGGCCTCAAATTCACAGCAATCCTCCTACCTCTGCCTCCCCAGTGCTGTGAATAAAGGCATGTGCATCTTTTTCTTACTGAACTGAGAATGACGTGATGTTTTCCCATAGGAGTCTCTTTTTGTTTTTGTTTTTCAAACTCATAGCAGTCCTCCTACGTCTGCCTCCCAAGTGCTGGGATTAAAGGCATGTGCCACCAAACCCGGCCAGTTGTTTCTAAAATACTTTCCTATAGAGATATTTGCAAACTGTAAGGCCTTAAAAAAAATCAATGATCCCAAATGAGAATTAGTTTCACTGACTTAAGTACTAAAGGAGTATAAAGATTCAGTACCACAAATTACATAGGAAATACAAACATGAGGAAACAGATGGTACTGATAACTGCAAAGAGAAACTGGAGAAATTTAACAGGACGGATGACTATTAAAGAGCTACGCCCCACTCCCCAACTATTTTAGAATCCAATATTAACTACATAACCAAAAATAAGAGCAAGCAAGCACTTATAATCATGCAAAATCCAATCCTGTTAATTAAAAACACTGCCTTTATTTTTGATCCTAAATAAGTTGCATTTTTATTTACTTACACTTATTTGGGTAAGAACTAGTAAATCTGACACTGCATATCCACTTTTAAGAATTTCTGCATTTTGGGCTACGTTTTTTACAACTACCACTTTTATAGCCTGACCATAATAACGCACATGCAAAGTATTACCTTAAATTGCTTTTAGAAAAATTACAAAACTTCCTCCTAAACAGCTTAGGTTAAGAATTTATGAGATCAGCTCTCAAAATTCTGTAAATCACTTAGATTCAGAATTTGTCTTTTGATTGTGTAATTATGAACTCATTAACAGATGTATATATAGAGAGACACACACACATATATCCCACGATTCTCACCTGCTAATATTGTCTGTCCAAGAGACTGAACATACTACTGGTTGCTCCATCCTGCTCTTGGAAATAGATGAGCTCTCAAACATTCCTAAACAGGTATTATTTTAAAGCCTCCCACACTAGGGGGCTTTCAATGAATGTATGCATGGCTTCCGTGTTGGGTCTCATCTCTCAAATAAGGTGAATTGTTCTCCATAAAATGTATAATTTTCGGGCTGGAGAGATGGCTTAGCGGTTAAGCGCTTGCCTGTGAAGCCTAAGGACCCCGGTTCGAGGCTCGGTTCCCCAGGACCCACGTTAGCCAGATGCACAAGGGGGCACACGCGTCTGGAGTTCGTTTGCAGTGGCTGGAAGCCCTGGCACGCCCATATTTCTCTCTCTCTCTCTCTCTCCCCGCCTCTTTCTCTGTCACTCTCAAATAAATAAATAAAAATAAGCCAAAAAAATTTTTAAAAAAATGTATAATTTTGGTGCCTATGTCTATGCTTTTTAATAAAAGTCTCTCATTAAACAAAAAAAAGAATTTATGAGATCAGGGGCTGGAGAGATGGCTTAGGTGAGGTCGCTTGCCTGAGAAACCAAGGGACCCAGGTTCATTCTTCAGTAAGCAAGATGCACATGGTGGCACATATGTCTGGAGTTCATTTGCATTGGGTAGATAGAGGGAGGCCCTGGCATACCCATTCTCTATCTACCCCTTCTCTTTCAAATAAACTATATATTTAAAAAAAGAATTTATGGCCGGACTTGATGGTGCACACTTTTAATCCCACCACTTGGGAGGCACAAGTAGGTGGATCACCATCAGTTCAAGTCCACCCTGAGACTACATAGTGAATTCCAGGTCAGCCTGGGCTAGAGTAAAACCTTACCTCAAAAAAAAAGGAAGAAGCGGCTGGAGAGGGCTAAGCGCTTAAGCGCTTGCCTGTGAAGCCTAAATACCTCAGTTTGAGGCTCTATTCCCTAGGACGCACGTTAGCCAGATACACAAGGGGGCGCATGTGTCTGGAGTTCCTTTGCAGTAGGTGGAGGCCCTGACATGCCCATTCTCTATCTGCCTCTGTCTGTCACTCTCAAATAAATAAACAAAAAAAAAATTTTTTTTGAAAAGCAGGAGAGGGAGGGTATTATCATGGCATATTTTTAAATTTATTTATTTGAGAGTGACAGACAGAGAAAGAGACAGAGAAAGAGAGAGAGAGAATGGGCACTCCAGGGCTTCCAGCCACTGTAAACAAACTCCAGAAGCATGCGTCCCCTTGTGCATCTGGCTAATGTGGGTCCTGGGGAATCAAGCCTTGAACCGGGGTCCTTAGGCTTCACAGGCAAACCCTTAACTGCTAAGCCATATCTCCAGCCCATAGCATATTTTTTATAATCATGGAAATTGTTAATAAAAAACTTGAAGAGAAAGAAGAAAAAAGAAAAAAAGATAGGGATTAGGTTGAATAGCACTTGGGCAGAGCCTAGTTGCATCCTCACAACTGTGAAAAATAAGGCCAAACAAACAACTAAGAAACAAATCAAAATAGAAAAACAAAGGAAGAATTTATGAGATCATGTCTTATTCCTATCCAGATTCTGCAATCTTGTGTTAAGGAACCCTCATCTGTATTTTTACAAATCTCCAAAGGTTGAAACACAGGACACTGTACAAAAACTTTTTTTCCTTGGGCTGGAGAGATGGCTTAGCAGTTAAGCGCTTGCCTGTGAAGCCTAATGACCCTGGTTCGAGGCTCAGTTCCCCAGGTCCCACGTTAGCAGGATGCACAAGGGGGTGCACACGTCTGGAGTTCGTTTGCAGAGGCTGGAAGCCCTGGCGCGCCCATTCTCTCTCTCTCCCACTATCTGTCTTTCTCTCTGTGTCTGTCACTCTCAAATACATAAATTAATTAATTTTTTTAAAAAAACTTTTTTTCCTACTATTAACAGAGGTTCTCCAAATTAAGTTCAAATGCATTAACTCTTCAGCGTGCGCGCGCACACACACACACACACACACACACACACACAAAACCTCCTATCACTTACCCTTTCTGCATTTGGAAATAAGACAGCAAATAAGAAAGTACAGGGCTGGAGAGATGGCTTGGCAGTTAAGTGCTTGCCTGTGAAGCTTACTAAACCCATGTTAGCCAGATGCACAAGGGTGTACACTCATCTGGAGTTTGTTTGTAGTGGCAGGAGGCCCTGGCATGCCCATTCTCTCTATGTGCCTTTCTCTCTCTCTCTCGCTCTTAAATAAATAAACATAAACCAAAAAATTTAAAAAAATAAGAATTACAAGTACAATGGGTCATTTGATAAAATACCAGTAAGAAATAACACATTAACAAAAAAAGATTAACCCTAGCATGAATATGTGTTTATGACCATTGGTGCAAAGTCAAAATCATGAAAGTCAAACCCATTCCTTGTGAAAAGTAAACATTTTATCTAAAGAATCTAATTTGGCTATATAAAATCTATGTTTTTTTTTGTTGTTGTTGTTGTTATTGTTTTTCGAGGTAGGGACTCTCTAGCTCAGGCTGACCAGGAATTCACTATGTAGTCTCAGGGTAGCCTTGAACTCACGGCAATTTCCCTACTTCTGCCTCTCAAGTGCTATCAAACGTTTTGGTAGACTGTCTACATGAAGACACTTCTGATCACTACCTCATTTTTCAAATTCTCCCCTCCCTTGTTTAGCTTGACATCCTCTGGTGTTTCTCTTCAGTTCATTCCAGCTATATTTCCCACTTTTCCTCTTCTCATTCCATCCCAATTCTGATTTTTGCATCCATCCCAGTCAGCACTTTCTCCTGTCCCCATCTCATCATTGACCACCATAAGAGATAGTCTAAAATACTGTAAGAATTATCAAAATGAGGGAATTACCATGGGATATATTTTATAATCATGGAAAATGTTAATAAAAAATTTAAAAAAAGAATTATCAAAATGTGACAGAAAGTGAGCCAATACTGTCTGAAAAATGGCACTGAAAAGACTTGCTTAGGGTTGGAGGGGGTCAGCTATTAAAGATACTTGCTTACAAAGCCTGTTGGCCTGGGTTCCCCAGTACCCACAAGGCCACATGCACAAAGTAGTACATGCATCTGGAGTTTGTTTGCAAAGTGGCAAGAGGTCCTGGTGTGCTTATTCTCTCTGCTTGAAAAGAAATATTAAAAAAAAAAAAAAGACTTCCTAGCCAGGGTAGTGCATACCTTTAATCCCAGCATTTGGGAAGCAGAAGTAGGAGAATCACCATGGATTAGAGGCCAGCCTGAGACTACATACTGCCAGGTCAGCCTAAACTAGAGTGAGACTCTACCTTGAAAAGCCAAAAAAATAAATAAATAAATAAATAAATAAAATAATCCATGTTTAATTCCCCAAGACCCACGTACACCAGATGTGCAAGGGAGTTGCAAATGTCTAGAGATCATTTGTAGTGGCTAAAGGCCTGCATGACCATTCTATCTGCCTCTACTCTCTCTCTCTCTCTCTCAAAAGTTAATTTTAATATTTAAAAATGTAGCTAGGCAGCTACCACGAGTTCAAGGCCATCCTGAAACTACACAGTGAGTTCCAGGTCAGGCTGGGCTACAGTGAGACACTACCTAAAAAAAAGGAGCAGGGGCTACAGAGATGGCTTAGCAGTTAAGGCGTTTGCCTGCAAACCCAAAGGACCTTGGTTCAATTTCCCAGAACCCACATAAGCCAGAATCACAAAGAAGCGTCTTGAGTTTGTTTGCAGTGGCTGGAGGCCCTGGTGCACCCATTCTCTCTCTCAAATAATATTTTTAAAAATTAAATTAAATTAAAAAAAAAAGTTGGCCCTGGCAGCACTCAGGAGGCAGAGGTAGGAGGATCATCATGAGTTGGAAAACACCCTGAGACTACATAGTGGATCCCAGGTCACCTGACTAGAGTGCAAGCCTACCTCAAAAAAAAAAAAAAAAAAAAAAAAAAACACTAAATGATAAACTACTAGTTTAAAAATTAAAAGGCTTATACGTCAAGTGCTAATAAACTTTCATTATCTCTACTCCTTCTCAATCCAGTAAAACAAAATTTAAGATTCCTATAGATAGAAAAATTACCTTTCTCTTTCTTCCTCGTCGGGCAGCTTTTGGAGTGGTTATGTCAATAGCTTTTGTCATATCCTAAAAAGAATAAGACAAAAACAAGCAGAAAAGCACAGATGAAACTGAATAAATAACAAGTGAAAGGCTGGGGATGGCTCGGTGTTTAAGGTGCTTGCCTACAAAGCCTAACAACCAGGATTTGATTCTCCAGTACCCATGATGGAAAGCTAGATGAACAGTGGCACATGGATCTAAACTTCATTTGCAGCAGCTAGTGGTCCTGGCACACCCTGTCTCCCTGTCTCTCATCTATCTTTCTGCTTGCAAATAAATAAAATTTTTTTAAGCATAGGGCTGGAAAGATGGCTCAGAAGTTAGAGAACTTGCTTGAAAGCCTGATGGCCTCAGTTCAGTTCCCCAGTACACAAAAGCCAGATGCACAAAAGGTGAACATGCATGTAGAGTTAGTTTGCAGTGACTAGATGCCCTGCCATGCTTATTCTACTATCCCTGTCCCTCCCTCCTTTCTCTCTACTTGCATATAAATTAAAAAAAAATTATTTAAAAAAGTATAAAAATTTCACACTTTGCAAGGAATGGTGATGCATGTCCTTAATCCCAGCACTTGGGAGGCAGTGATAGGATGATGATCGCCATGAATTTGAGGCCATCCTAAGACTACACAGCCTGAGCTAGAGTAAGACCCTACCTCAAAATCTCTCCTCCCCTCCCCACCAAAAAAACTTCACACTTGCTAGTACACCTCTAGTATAAAATTTTGGATTTACAAAATCACTTTTCTACAGAATTCTGAATATAAGGGTTATGGCTTTTGTCTTCTTGGGGACAAGTGGGTCTAGCAAATAGAAACCAGATCTTCGTGCCTGCTAAGCCAGCACTATAAACAGAACTAAAGACCCATCCCCAAGGTTAGTTTTCTTTTTGTTGTCATTTTGTTTTTTTCCCCCTGAGGAAGAGGCTCACTCTGACCTAGGCTGAACTCGAATTCACTATGTAGTCTCTCAGGGTAGCCTCGAACCCACTGTGATCCTCCTACCTCTGCCTCTGGGAGTGCTGAGATTAAAGGTGTGTGCTGCCACACCCAGGAGCTAAGCAAAGGGTGCTGTAATTTTGGGAATCATCTAGTAACAATTTTCTGAGAGGCTGTGTATCCAACTCAGATTATGACATGTGCAAATCATCCCAGGTTGAAACAAATTCAGCCTAGTGTATTTTCCAGTACATCCAGCCCACAATACTACTTTCATATATGCTTAATATTAACATACTTTATACTTGGATATGTTTGTTTTCCACATAAAAATAACTTTAAATAAAAAGTCATACATAAACTAGTTTACAATACAATTTTTAATATCTATATAATAAACCTTAGTAAGTTGCTTTTTTTTTTTTTACTTCAGTCTTTCAAGGTAGGGTCTTACTCTAGCCCAGGCTGAGGCTGACCTGCAATTCACTATGTAGTCTCACAGTGGCCTTGAACTCATAGCGATCCTCCTACCTCTGTATCCAGAGTGCTAGGATTAAAGGCATGTGTCACCACATCCAGCTCTCATTTTTAAAGACTACTTCTTACCTTGTCTTGGACAACTTTACAATTTATTATTTGCAATGAAATTGAAAATCTGAGAGAAAGTTCTCTAGTAGTTACTTCCAAGCTCACTGTTCCCTTACAGTGTATTCAATAAACTAGTCTTCCTTGAAAGATAAAATAAGGGCCAGGTGTGGTGGTGCACCATTAATCCCAGCACATGGGAAGCTGAGGTAGGAGGGTTGCTGTGAATTCAAAGCCGTCCTGGGCTGGCGTGAGACCCTACCTTGAAAAAAACAAAACAAATACATAAATCCCTGTTAGAACAGGAGAGAAATAAAACATACTTCATTGCTGGCTTTTTCTTCATGATCAGTATCTTCCTTTGAAACATTAGTTTCTTTTTCTTCCACTTCAACATCAGATGATGCATTTGATTGTTTAGTTGATGTCTGTGCAAAATAGACTCTTATTAATTTCTCCGAATAAGGTTTTGTTCAACTTGAAAATGTTCACTCTTGAAAAATCAGAAGCTTAGACCGGGCGTGGCACACACCTTTAATCCCAGCACGAGGGAGGCAGAGGTAGGAGGATCACCATGCGTTCCAAGGCCACCCTGAGACTACATAGTGAATTCCAGGTCAGCCTGGGTTAGAGTAAGACACTACCTCGAAAAAACAAAAAAGAAAAAGAAAGAAAAATCAGAAGCATCTCGGTGAGAAAGTTATGAAAATACTCAAATTTCCCTTTCAAAAGGCACTTAATACATACAATTTGAAAAGCATTCAACTGGGCATGGTGTCACATGGCTGTTAGCCCACCATTTTTAGAGGGTAAGTTCCAGGCCAACCTGGGATAGATAGCAGGACTGAGTTAAAAAAAAAAAAAAAAAAAAGACTTAAAAAAAGGGACAAAATAATGCAAAAAATCTCCACAAAATAGCAGGGGATGAGGCAGGCATGATAGCCCATGTCTTTAATCCCAGCACTCCAGAGGCAAAGATAGGATCAACCGGGAACTAAAGAGTAAGACTGTATGTTGAAAAAAATGAAACCAGGGCTGGAGGCATGGCTTAATGGTTAAGGTGTTTGCCTGCAAAGCCAAAGGACCCAGGTTCGATTCCCCAGGACCCACGTTAGCCAGATGCACAAGGGGGTATATGCATCTGGAGTTTGCAGTGGCTAGAGGCTCTGACACTACCATTCATTCTGTCCCCCACTTCTCTGTCAAATAAATAAATAGAAATAAAATACTTTAAAAAAGAAAAAAAAATTAAAACACTAAATTTGGGTATCAGTGCTTTCTCTAACCCTTGAATTGTTCCCTGGAATGCTTCATATCAGGACAGTCAGTCATACTGCATGGAAAGTCAAAGTGGTTTGGTTTCATCATATAACCTACCAAAACTCATTTTGAAAACAGGAAATTACAGATTTGTATAGGGAAAACTATTTAGAGGCTAAGATAGGAAAAGGGACAGAGTAACTCTTACAAGCAATTGGAGAATAAAAAGATCATGAAAATATAATCACAAAATAGATAATCCAGGAGATATTTGGTCTTCCCATATACTCTATAGAACTGGGAAGATAACACATGTTAACTATTTTATTCACAGAGCTATAATAGCTCTCTGGTCCTACTATAAAAGCTGGCTCATACAGAAGAGTTCGGGGGGGGGGGAGGCTGAGAAAATGGCTCAGCAGGTAACAGTACTTGTAGCACAATCATGAGGACCTGAGTGATCCCCAGCATGCACCTAAAAAGCTGGGTGTGAACATAAGTATACCACCAGTGTGCATGGTATGGGGGTGGGGTAGAGTTAGACCAAGAACTGGCTTGCCAGTCAGCCAATATAACCAGAGAATAATAAACCTGCAAACTCCAGGTCTGTCTCAAGGAAAATAGGTAGCAGAGGCACCCATCTACTGGCTTCCACACATGTGCATATAGGGTGCATGCATTTAGCACACAAGTACCAAAAAATCAAAGAATTCTGAGAATTCGGTATGTTCAAGAGAGCAACTGGGCTAGGGAGATTGCCATGTGGTTAAAGTTACTTACTGGCAAAGCCAACATCCTGGGTTCAACTCAACAGTACCACATAAAATTGGAGATGGCACATATATCTGGAGTTTGCAGTAGCAAGAGGCCCTGGCGTACTCATACACAAACATACATACATACATACATACATACATACACATACAAACACACACACACACACACACACACACTCTCTCTCTCTCTCCCCCCTCTCTCTCCCTTTCCACCCCTCCCCCCACAAATGTATAACTTTTTTTGTTTCTTTGTTTTTCGAGGTAGGGTCTCACTCTAGCCCAGGCTGACCTGGAATTCACTCTGTAGTCTCAGGGTGGCCTCGAACTCACAGCGATCTTCCTACCTCTGCCTCCGGAGTGCTGGGATGAAAGGCATGCACCACCAAGCCCGGCTTATAAAAATATTTTTAAAGCCAGGTGTGGTGGCACACACTTTTAGTCTCAGCACTTGGGAGGCAAAGATAGGGAGATCACCGTGAGTTCAAGGGCACCCTAAGATTACACAGGTGTGTGTCACCACACCTGGCTTTAAAACCACCTCATGAAAATTCAGTGTCATATAAATTACCAAAAAGGTTGGGCATTGGGCTATAAGTACGTTAAAATCACACATAATGGGCTATGGAGCTAAATAGAGCAGTCTCAAAGGAAGAAATATGAATGGCATATAAGCATCTAAAAAAATGTTCTACGTCACTAGTCATCAGGGAAATGCAGATTAAAACTACACTGAGATTCCATCTCCCTCCTGTCAGAATGGCCACCATCATGAAAACAAATGATCATAAATGTTGGCGGGGATGTGGAAAAAAAGGAACCCTTCTGCACTGCTGGTGGGAATGCAATCTGGTCCAGCCATTGTGGAAAACAGTGTGGAGGTTCCTAAAACAGCTAGAGATTGATCTACCATATGACCCAGCTATAGCACTCCTAGGCATATATCCAAAGGACTCATCTCATTTCCTTAGAAGTACATGCTCAACCATGTTTATTGCTGCTCAATTTATAATAGCTGGGAAATGGAACCAGCCTAGATGTCCCTCAACTGATGAGTGGATAATGAAGATGTGGTACATTTATACAATGGAGTTCTACTCAGCGGTAAAGAAAAATGAAGTTATGAAATTTGCAGAAAAATGGATGGACCCGGAAAGTATTATACTAAGTCAGGTAACCCAGGCCCAGAAAGCCAAGCGCCACATGTTCTCTCTCATATGTGGATCCTAGCTACAGATGACTGGGCTTCTGCGTGAGAATGAAAATACTTAGTAGCAGAGCCCAGTAAGTTGAAAAGGAGACATAAAGGGTGGAGAAAGGAAGGGAGGAGGATACTTAATAGGTTGATATTGTATATATGTAATTACAATGATTGTAATGGGGAGGTAATATGATGGAGAATGGAATTTCAAATGGGAAAGTGTGGGGGTGGGGAGGGAGGGAATTACCATGGGATATATTTTATAATCATGGAAAGTGTTAATAAAAATTAAAAAAAAAAAATCATACATAAAATTTAACCTATGGGGGCTAGAGAGATGGCTTAGCAGTTAAGGCACTTGCCTGCAAAGCCAAACAGCCCACATTCAATTAACCAGATCCCACATAAGCCAGATGCACATGGTGGCGCATGCATCTGGAGTTCATTTGTAGTGGCTAGAGACCCTGGTGTACACATTCTGTCTCACTCTCTCTAATAAATAATAAAATATTTTAAAATTTTTAACCAATGTAAGGTATATATAATGCAATTCTATGGATTTAGAAATTGTGTTCCTTTTCTTAAATCTATAATGAAATCTTTCTAAACTTCAAACAAAAGGAATTGAAAGATAATAAATGCAACCACATACACTTAAAAAAATGGGCTGAAATGATGGCTCAGCAGTTGAAGGTGCAAAGTCTAGTTGCTCAGGTTCAAATCCCCAGTACCCACATAAAGCCAGATGCACTGAGTGATGCATGCATCTAGAGTTCATTTGCATTGGTAGGAGGGCCTGGCATGCTCCATTCCCTCTCTCATTCTCTTCCCCCACCCCAGCCTGCAAATAAATAAAAATATTTATTGTATAAAGAAGGATGGGGGGAGGGTCAATCATACTTCAAGATATTCTGAATAAGACATATGAAAATCTACTTTCTTGAATATTGGCACATCCAGAAGCCATAGATTGTTTCTAGAAAATTTTCAGTGTCAGGGATGAGATACCTTACAATGAGTTATTGCCCAGGGAGGTCCCTATTGCCTCCAAAACATTACAGCCTATTTCCAAAGCCCTTGATTTCCCTTAAGAAACAGACCCTGTAGCTGAAAATTTCACATGCCTGAGTGGCAAAGTCATTGAGAAATCAAGCTGGTGCTGAGCAGAAAACCTCCTCCCTGTAGCCCAGCCAACTGAAAGCTGGAAAAGGCTGCACTGTATGCAGCTTTATGGGAGACAAAAGTCATCAGCAGTGAAAACAGTAGACACTGGAAACTTCAAGTTTGGCCAAACAGGCCAAATGACTGAAGTGACTGCAATAATGGCACGTCTACTCTGGGGGAAACCAACTGCTCTTTAATTAGACTGAAGGCCCACTCTATGGGAGGGAATACATGCCTGGCCTGGAACTGAAAACATAATCAAAAGCCTATGGCAGGGGAGATCATAAGCCATAGGGGTATAAAGCCTGCTCTAGTCTGAATAAATGCATGTATTACATTCTCACCAAATGCCCTGAAAGCACTACACTTAATGTTCATACTCACATATTAATGCTATTAATCATGCAGAAAGAATGTAAGAGCCAAAGGAAGGGTACCACTCCTTACATACAACTGTCTGGACAAAAATTGGCCTCAATATTCATGACCTCACAATGCCTAGCAATACCTACACAAGACCCTCACAATATGAGAAAAAGATGATGACATCAAATTAAGAGAGAGACTAATGGAGAGAGTGAGGGAAAATGATAAAGAGCAGAGTTATGAAGGGGAAAGTATGTGGGGGAGAATACCTTGTTTTGTTATAAGTCTAGAAGTTGTCAATAAAATATATATTTATTTTAAAAAATCAAAATTTAGAGCCAGGTGTGGCTTTGCAGGCAAGCGCCTTAACTGCGCTCTCTAGCCAGTAAACTCAATTCTTAATCAGTAGATTAGCACACTGTACTCTCAATCAGGAGGAACTAAACAAGTCTTTATTCTTTTAAGACCTCTTTAGCCATGAAATTAATAGCTTTAATCATTTAGACAGGGCAAGGAGAATCAAGACTCAACTACAACCTCATAAGAACACAATATAGTTCATATGGCTCTTAAACTATGTTTTCACCATGTGTGGTAGCATATAATCCCAGCATTTGGGAGGCTGAAGTAGGAGGATTGCTAAAGTTCAAGGGCAGCCTGGGACTGTAGAGTTCCAAATCAGTCTGGGTTAGAGTAAGACCCTACCTTGGGGAAAAAAAAATTTACTTTCCTATGACAATAATATTTTTCTTCAGTATTAATTTAATAATAATTTCCTTGACAATATTTTTCTCCAAAATCCAATAATAATTTAGTATTAATAGGGTACATAATCCTAAATTTTATGTATAACTCACCTGTTGGACTAGGGAAATGACTTAGCAGTTATGGCATTTGCCTGTGAAGCCTAAGGACATGGGTTCGATTCCCCAGGACCAATGTAAGTCAGATGCACAAGGGGGCACATGTGCTTGGAGTTCGTATGCAGTGGCTAGAGGCCTTGGCATGCCCATTATCACTTTCTCTCTGTGTGTCTCTTTCTTATAAATAAATAAATATTACATACTCACCTGCTGACTTGAAAATTTCACTTTTGGATTGTTATCTATCTCCCATAAACCTTCATTAAATCCTTTTCGTTTATTTGGTTTGCCATACTTCTCCTTATTCTCTGAGTATGGAAATATATCCTTTGGTCCTAAAAATGCACTGAAACATAAGTGGAAGATATGAATGTAAACAATCACAATTAAATACATAGTAAGCTATTAAAGAACACTAGTCTGTGATACATTTTAAATATATAAATTAACTGAGAGCAGTCTCACCAGGGTATGAGAAGGCTCTGATAAAGTGCTATTGCAACAAATGCTTCTAAAAGTTCTTCAGGTTCCATTACAAAATAAAGCTTCCCAAGGGCTGGAGAGATGGCTTAGCGGTTAAGCGCTTGCCTGTGAAGCCTAAGGACCCCAGTTCGAGGCTCGGTTCCCCAGGTCCCACGTTAGCCAGATGCACAAGGGGGCGCACGCGTCTGGAGTTCGTTTGCAGAGGCTGGAAGCCCTGGCGCGCCCATTCTCTCTCTCCCCCGCTATCTGTCTTTCTCTCTGTGTCTGTCGCTCTCAAATAAATAAATAAATAAAATTAAAAAAAATAAAATAAAATAAAGCTTCCCAAAAGCTGGGTATGGTGGCGCATGCCTTTAACCCCAGCACTCGGGAGGCAGAGGTAGGAGGATTGCCATGAATGGTCTGAGGCCACCCTTAGACTACATAGTGAATTCCAGCTACAGAAGACCCTACCTTGAAAAAAAAAAAAAAAAGTTTCCCTGTTTAGGGTTCGGGAGAAATGTAGAAAAAATAAATATAATTACATTTAATTCCAAATACTTTTTTTGCATCCTGTATTAAAGATTGAACCCAGGACTTCACACAAGCTAGACAAGCTATCTAACCTGTGAGGATAGAGAATGATAGATATGCACAGAAGCCATAGCAAGTTACAGAAAAATACCAGTGCCAGGGAATGGATACCTCCTTAGTGAGGTACTGGTCAGGGAGATCCATGAGGCCCCCCCAAAACAATACAATAGTCAATGCTCTTGGTTGCCCATCAGAACTGAACAGACCCCATTTGTTGAAGACATCGCACGCATCGGTTACAGCATACTGAGAAATCAAGCTGGAACTGAGATGGATGCCTCCTCCCTGCTGGCTAACCGTAATGCTGAAAAGCGCTATGCAGGATGCCAAGGAAGAATAGTAGTCAACAGACTCACCCAGCAGGGAAACTTCCAGCCATACAATTGGCCAGCCAGGCAAGATGTGCCTACCCTGTAGTAGTGGCAGGACTGTTATGGTAATAATCGCCTGATCTCTGATTGGAGTTGAGGCCTATTACACAGGAGGTATCCATACCTTATGTTGAAAATCTGGCCCAAACCCAGAGATGGGTTGGAGAGATGAATTAGGGGTTAAAGTGCTTGCCTGCCAAACCTAAGGACCCAGGTTTGATTTCCCAATACCCACATAAGCCAGATGCACAAGGTGGCACATGCATCTGGAGTTCATCTGCAGTGGCTGAAGGCCCTGGTGTGCCCATTCTCTATCTCTCAAACAAATTTAAAAAAAAAAATGCTGGGCTGGAGAGAGGGCCTAGTTGTTGAGGCGATTGCCTGCAAAGCCTAAGGACCTGGGTTCAACTTCCCACAATTTCTCAGTACCCACAGAAGCCAGATATACAAAGTGGCACATGCATCTGGAGCTCATTTGCAGTGGGTGGAGGCCCTGGTACACCCATTCTTTATCTGCTTCTTTTTCTCTCACAAATAAAAATTATTTTTTTTAATTTTTATTAACATTTTCCATGATTATAAAAAAAATCCCATGGTAATTCCCTCCCTCCCCCCCCCACCACTTTCCCCTTTGAAATTCCCTTCTCCATCATATTACCTCCCCATCTCAATCATTGTACTTACATATATACAATATCAACCTATTAAGTACCCTCTTCCCTTCCTTTCTCTTCCCTTTATGTCTCCTTTTCAACTTACTGGACCATTCTTTATCTGCTTCTTTTTCTCTCTCAAATAAAAATTATTTTTTAAGAGCCAATGGTTATGAAGTTCATAGGCCCTGGGGGAGCTACTGTTGTTTTAGTAAATAGGTAAGTTGTGCTCATCAAATTGCTGTCTTAATATTTGTATTTATGTTTATAATTAGTTCTATTCTCACTTTCAGTCACAGAACCTTCTTTCTTTTTTTTAACTTTTTAAAAATTTTTTGGTTATTTATTTTTATTTATTTGGGAGCAACAGAGAAAGAGACAGAAAGAGAGAGAGAATGGGCGTACCAGGACCTCCAGCCACTGCGAACTAACTCCAGTTGCGTGCGACCCCTTGTGCATCTGGCTAACATGGTCCTGGGAAATCGAGCCTCGAACTGGGGTCCTTAGGCTTCACAGGCAAGCACTTAACCGCTAAGCCATTTCTCCAGCCCCCTTTTTTCTTTTTAAATTTTCATTTATTTATTTGACAGAGAAAGGGGGGGGGGGAGAATAGGCGCAACAAGGCCTCTAGAAACTGCAAACGGAACTCGACGCATCTGGCTGATGTGGGTCCTGGGGAATCAAACCTGGGTCCTTAGGCTTTGCAGGCAAATGCCTTTACTGCTAAGCTATCTCTCCAGCCCCAGAGAACATTCTTTCTAAGTGGTAGCAACTGCTGGAGAGACTTAGGACTCGTTGAAGTGCTGAGAAGGAAATTACACAAAAATGCTCATTTTAGACACGAAGTACCAATTGCAAGCATAACCTCTCAGCAGCTGCTGTTACCTGTGTAGTATTGGGATCCATCAACATGTTGTCACGGATGATAGAGAAGGCCAAAAAAGACATCAGACTAGAACTAGTTGGAAAAGAAGGGCTTTGTGGAAGGGATATGATGGAGAGGGGACAAAAGAAAATAACAGGAAGTTATTATGATCAAAATAGATTTGGGGGCTGGAGGGATGGCACAGTGGTTAAGCCATTTGCCTGCAAAGCCAAAGGACCCAGGTTCGATTCCCCAGGACCCACGTTAGCCAGATGCACAGCGGGGAGCATGCATCTGGTGTTCGTCTACATTGGCTGGAGGCCCTGCCTGGGGTGGCCCATATTCTCTCTTTCTCTCTCTCTCCCTCTGTCAAATAAATAAATAAAATATTTTTTACTCAGCGGTTAAGAAAAATGAAGTTATGAAATTTGCAGAAAAATGGATGGACCTGGAAAGGATTAAACTAAGTGAGGTAACCCAGGCCCAGAAAGCCAAGCGCCACATGTTCTCTCTCATATGTGGATCCTAGCTACAGATGATTGGGCTTCTGAGTGAGAATGAAAATACTTAGTAGCAGAGGCCAGTAAGTTAAAAAGGAAGCATAAAGGGAAGAGAAAGGAAGGGAGGAGGGTACTTAATAGGTTGATATTGTACATATGTAAGTACAATGATTGTGATGGGGAGGTAATATGATGGAGAATAGAATTTCAAAGGGGGAAGTGGGGGGGGAGGAATTACCATGGGACTTTTTTTATAATCATGGAAAATGCTAATAAAAATTAATTTAAAAATCCAGAAAAAAAATAAATTAAAAAATTTATTTTGTAGGGCTGGAGAGATGGTTTGGTGGTTAAAGTGTTTGCCTGCCAAGCCAAAGACCCAGGTTCAATTCCATAGAAATTTCAGGGGGCCTGGGGAGATGGATCCATGGATAGAACATTTAGTGCATGAATATCCGGTGTTTGAGTTTGGATCCCAAACCTCTGTAAGAGCTAGATGCAGTGGTGGGCATCTTTAATACCAGCCCAATCAGAGGACAGAATGGTCTTCCAAAAAAGCTAAAGGGACAACTAGCCTAGTAAACACAGTTAGGAACAATAAAGAGAACATATCTCTTAACAAGACAGAAGGCAACTACCCAAAGTTATCCTGGCCACCACACGCTGTGGCAAATGTTTCCCTGCACGGACATATGTGAACACTATATATACAAACTCAATGGGAAAAAAAGGTTTCAGGGTTTCCGTATACACCAGGACACACTCTCTGAAATATCTGAGTGAAATACTGATCCCATATCACTATATATACACTTAAACTTAAACCTCAAATACCAAGTCAGAGCTCCAAACAAACAAAGACTATCGTCAATGTCCCCAGGACCCACATTAGCCAGATGCACAAGGGGGCACACGTATCTGGAGTTCATTTGCAGTGGCTGGCAGCCCTGGTACGCCCATTCTCTCTATCTGTCTCTTTCTCTCTC
This sequence comes from Jaculus jaculus, assembly GCF_020740685.1. Taxonomy (NCBI): domain Eukaryota; kingdom Metazoa; phylum Chordata; class Mammalia; order Rodentia; family Dipodidae; genus Jaculus; species Jaculus jaculus. Next base: position 83,648,546 of record NC_059102.1, read on the forward strand.
TCTCACTCTCAAATAAATGAAAATAAATTAAAAAAAAAAAAAAAAGAATTTAGGGCCCAGTATGGTAGCACATGCCTTTAATCCCAGCACTCAGGAGGCAGAGGTAGGAGGACTGCCATAAGTTCAAGGCCAACCTGAGAATACAGAGTAATTCCACTTGAGCCTGGGCTAGTGACAGCATACCTCAAAAAAAAAAAAAAAAGAAGAAGAAGAATAATTTAGGGGCTAGAAAAATGGCTTAGCGATTAAGGGATTAGCCTGCAAAGCCAAAGGATCCCCAGTTTCACTCTCCAGGACCCACATAAGCCAGATGTACAAGAGAGCACATGCATCTGGAATTCGTTTGCAGTGGCTGGAGACCCTGGCGCACCCATCACCCCACAGCTCTCTCTCACAAATAAATTAAATTAAAAAGGGGGCTACAGAGATGACTCAGCACTTAAGGTGCTTGCCTGCAAGCATAATGACATAAGTAAAGAATTTAGCGGTATAGCACTCCTAGGCATATATCCTAAGGACTCATCTCATTTCCTTAGAAGTACGTGCTCAACCATGTTTATTGCTGCTCAATTTATAAGAGCTGGGAAATGGAACCAGCCTACATGTCCCTCAACTGATGAGTGGATAATGAAGATGTGGCACATTTATACAATGGAGTTCTACTCAGCGGTAAAGAAAAATGAAGTTATAAAATCTGCAGAAAAATGGATGGACCTGGAAAGGATTATACTAAGTGAGGTAACCCAGGCCCAGAAAGCCAAACGCCACATGTTCTCTCTCATATGTGGATCCTAGCTACAGATGATTGGGCTTCTGCATGAGAAGGAAAATACTTAGTAGCAGAGGCCAGTAAGTTAAAAAAGACACATAAAGGGAAGAGAAAGGAAGGGAGGAGGACACTTAATAGGTTGATATTGTATATATGTAATTACAATGATTGTAATGGGGAGGTAATATGATGGGGAATGGAATTTCAAATGGGAAAGTGTGGGGGTGGGGAGGTAGGGAATTACCATGGGATGTATTTTATAATCATGGAAAATGTTAATAAAAATTAAAATTAAAATTAAATTAAAAAAAAAAAAGAATTTAGCTGGACATGTGAAACACATCTTTAATCCCAGCACTTGAGAGGCAGAGGTATGAGGATCACTGGTAGTTCAAGACTACCCTGAAACTACATAGTAAATTCCAGGTCTGCCTGGGCTAGAGTAAAACCCTACCTTAAAAGAAAAAATTAAAATTTAAAAATTAAGCTAGTTGTGGTTATAGTGATGTACCCCTTCAACTTTAATCCCATGGCCAGGCAAGTACCCAAAACAAAATTAAATTAAAATTTAAAAATTAAGCCAGCTGTGGTTATAGTGATGTACCCCTTTAACTGTAATCCCATGGCCAGGCAAGTACCCAAAACTTGGGAGGCAGAGGTAGGAGGATCACCATGCATTTGAGGCCACCCTGAGACTCCATAGTGAATTCCAGGTCACCTTGAGCTAGAGCTGAGACCCTACCTCAAAAAACAAACAAATAAAAACAAGTGGTTAGACTGAAGAGGTAACCATAGGCTAGGTCATACAGCCTTACACAATCAGCACTCGTAGCTAGTTGGTGGATCTTGGTCATTGGTAATGTTAAAAGGGAATTACTAAAGATTTCTGGACAGGGAAATAACATACTATAACTGGGATATGTAAATCACTCTGAACAGGGCATGGTGGCACTTGCCTTTAATTTCAGTGTTCAGAGGCTGAGGTAGGAGGATTACTCTGAGTTTGAAGCCAACCTGAGTGAGTTTCAGATTAGCCTGACTAGAGGGAGACCCTATCTTGAAACAAAGAGAATGAAGATACAAACAAAGAGAATGAAGAGAATTCCAGGAGTGATTACAGCATAAATTTGAACCATAAACAAAGAGCTAGAAGAGTAAGCCAAGTAGGATGCTTTTTTTGTTGTTTTTGTTTTTATTTTATTTTATTTTATTTTTTTGGTTTTTTGAGGTAGGGTCTCACTCTGGCCCAGACTGACTTGGAATTCACTATGGAGTCTCAGGGTGGCCTTGAACTCACAGCGATCCTACTACCTCTGCCTCCCAAATGCTGGGATTTTTAAAGGCGTGCGCCACCACGCCCGGCTTGTTGTTTTTGTTTTTGAGGTAGGGTCACCCTCTTGCCCAGGGTGACCTGGATTTAACCCTGTAGCTCCAGACTAACCTCGAACTCACAGCAATCCCTCTACCTGAGTGCTGGGATTAAAAGTGTGCACTACCACGGCTAGCTAGAATGTAATTTGAAGGAAAAGCTAAGGGTGCTGATTGGATGTGTGAAAGAAAGGGAAAGAGGGAAAAGACTTCACATACACTACAGAATTCAGGCACACCAAGATTGGTGAAGAAATGGGTCCAGGGGCTAGGGGGCTCAGTGCTTACAGGGACTACCTTACAAAGCTTAACAGCCCAGGTTCAAATCCCCAGTACCCTGGCACGCCAATGCTCACTCACTGCCTCTTGTCCCTCCCCCTTCTTCTCCTCCCTCCCTCCTTCTCTCTCTCTCTCTCTTTCTCTCTTATATACATATATATATATACACACACACATACACATATTTGAGTGAGGGGAGGTATTTTTTGGTTTTTCGAGGTAGGGTCTCACTCTAGCTCAAGGCTGACCTGGAACTCACTATGTAGTCTCAGGGTGGTCTTAAACTCACAGCAATCTTCCTACCTCTGCCTCCTAAGTGCTGGGATTAAAGGCGTGCGCCACCAGGCCAGGTCTATTTTTTTGTTTTTTGTTTTCTTTTAATTTGAGTGAGAAATAGGCAGGTGAAGAGAGAGACAGAGAGAATGCATGAACTAGGGCCTCCAGCCACTGCAAACAAACTCCAGATGCATGTGCCCTTGTACATCTGGCTTACATGGGTCCTGGGGAATCAAACCTGGGCCCTTTGGCTTCACAGCCAAGTGCCTTAACCACTAAGCCATCTCTCCAGCCCTTATTTTTTGTTTTTTTGTTTTTTTTTAAGTTTTGTTTTCTGAGGTAGGGTCTCACTCTAGCCCAAGATAACTAAGTGTTGGGATTAAAGGTAAAAGCACCATCATGCCTGGCAAAGTATATTTAAAAAAAAAAAAAAAAAGACAGATAGATAGATATGGGTCCATTTCAGAACCACCTACTAAGAACCTGGTTTAACTATGTTACAGCCAAGACAATGGTGGAAGATAATCTAATCCCAGATCCAAAAATACTTTTAGAAAACATAAATGATGAGCTGGAAAGATGGCTTAGCAGTTAAGACACTTGCCTACAAAAGCCACAGGACCTAGGTTCAATTTCCCAGGACCCATGTAAGCAGATGCACAAGGTGATGCACACATCCCAGTTCATTCACAATGGCTAAACATTCTGTTGCACCCATTCTTTTTCTCTCTCCTTGCTGTCTTCTCTCAAATAAAAATATCTTTAAAAAAAATTTTTTTAATACATGATATCACTGACACAAAATGCACAAAACTGGCAGAATAGTAGTTGCTGAGGGCTATGAAGAGGGGGGAAATTAACTAATAGGAAAGGGAGCAAATATACTAAAATCAAGTGAATTAAACACTTTTAGGGGTTGGGGATATGGCAAAGTGGTTAAAGGCACCTGTCAGCAAATGAACTAGACATTCAATCTTTGGGTTTCATAAATCACACTAATAAATGTTTATATATATTTGAGAGAGAGAGACAGACAGACAGAGAGAGGGGGAGAGAGGGAGAGAATGGGCACGCCAGGGCTTCCAGCCACTGCAGAAGGGCTCCAGATGTATGCACCACCTTGTGCATCTGGCCTACATAGGTCCTGGAGAGTCAAACTAGGGATCCTTTGGCTTTGCAGGCAAATGCCTCAACTGCTAAGCTATCTCTCCAGCCCACTTAATAAATTTATGTGAACATTTTTATAGTAGCTAATCAACATTAAACAAAATGTTTCCATCGTAGCCAGTCTTAGGAACATACAATTACAATTAGAGTGGCAACAATTTTGTTTCTCCTCATCCTAGCTAACACGTTAATTCTACAGAAAGTATTACATGGCTATTAAAATATAGGTAACAATATACTCTTTGGCATTAATGAAATATAATCCCATGTGTCTAAAAACAATAGAACAACTTTTAACTGTAACTTCTGAAAAGTTTTTCACTAAATCAGTTCTCTCTGTACAGCCACAAGGGACAGCACAGCAGTCAGTGGCTGTACTTACCATAGAAATACACAGAGGACACTACCCAGATTTCCACTTCTCATCTACCATATAACACAGCATTTTTAGCTGATAGCACAAAGGCTAAAGCAGGGGGCCAGGAAGTCCTTATAAAATACATCCATTTTACTCCTGTTGAATGCCTTGTTACTCTCATTCAGTCACTCTTGTGATTCCTGGGATACCTTTATTTTGATTAAGCAAGTATCTATTCTAATAATTAAACCTGTAGTATCTTTAATCTCTACTTTAAAAATAATAGCCCCCAGCACTGCAAAAAAAAAAAAAAAAAAAAAAAAGGCAGGCCGGGTATGGTGGCACACACCTTTAATCCCAGCACTTGGGAGGCAGAGGTAGGAGGATTACCATGAGTTTGAGGCCACCCTGAGACTACATAGTGAATTACATGTCAGCCTGAGCCAGAGTGAGACCCTACCTCAAAAAAAAAAAAAAAGAAGCTGGATGTGGTGGCGCACACCTTTAATCCCAGCACTCAGGAAGCAGAGGTAGGAGGATTGCCATGAGTTCAAGGCCACCCTGAGATTCCATAGTGAATTCCAGGTCAGCCTGGGCTAGAGTGAGACCCTACCTTGAAAAACCAAAAAAACAAAAAAGAAAAAGAAAAAAGGCTGAAGAGACGGCTTAGTGGTGAAGGCCAGCAAAGCCAAAGGACCCAGGTTCAATTCCCCAGTACCTATATAAACCCAGATGCACAGGATAGCAATATGCATCTGAAGTTTGTTTGCCATGACTAGAGGCCCAGGAGCACGTACTCTATCTGCCTCTTTCTTTCAAATATATAAAATATTTGTAAAAATAAGAAAAAACCTATCTAAAGTTCAAAGATGACTTTTAGAAGTTTTCTATTAAGGGGCAGAGAGATGGTTCAGTGGTTAAGGCACTTGCTACAAAGCCTAACAACCCAGGTTTGATTCCCCAGAACCCACAAAAAGCCAGGTATACACACACAGTGGCACATTCATCTAGAGCTCATTTGCCATGGCTAGAGTGCCCTGGTGCACCCCATTCTGTCTGTATCTGCTTGTAAATAGTTTTCTATTTATTATTTCCCACTGGAATTCTTAAATGTCTACGTGTTTTTCATTTTATGCCTAACCCCATACAAAATTAGCTCGAGTCTAAAGCTAACAGGACTTACGTCTCATGAGTTCCAAAAAAGAATATGGGTAGTTTGTTTGTAGGTGGCTTTACAGCTCCATCAGGAACTTCATCTACCTAGAAAAAGATCAGAAAAATTAAAGTCGTTTAAGCCATACATATTTTAACATTATCTGAGTAAACTCAGACTAAGACACCACAAGCTGGGCATGGTGGTGTAAGCAAGCACTTGGGAGGCAGACGTAGGAGGATTGTGTTGAGTTTGAGGCCACCCTGAGACTACACAGTGAATTCCAGGTCATCCTGGGCCAGAGTGAGAACCTACCTCAAAAAAAAAAAAAAAAAAGACACCACAAAAAAACTTGATATAATAAAATGGACCCAGCCAGGCATGATGGCACACACCTTTAATCCCAGCACTTGGGAGGCAGAGGTAGGAGGATTGCCATGAGTTCAATGCCACCCTGAGCTAGAGTGAGACCCTACTTCAGGGGGGGGGAAAAAGGACCCATTTTACAGGCCCATCATCTCAAACAAGTTCTAAAAGTATGGATTTCTCCAAAACTCATTTGGTGACAAAACCTGGGCTGACAGAAATGGGACACCTTCCAGTGAGTTGTTGGCCAAGGAAGTCCCCTGATGGCCCCAAAACATTACAGGCCATTGCCAAGCCTCTTGGTTTCCCACCAGAAATAGACCCTACTGCTGAAGATTCCACATGCTTAGAAGCTGCAAGGTCAGTGAGAAATCAAACTGCAGTTGAACCGAAAACTTCCTCCCTGTAAACCAGCTAACAGAAAGCTAGAAAAAGGCATAGTACATGCAGCCCTGTGAGAAAGAGAAGTCATCAGTGGTGAAAACAGTGTACAATGCAAGCCTCAAGTTTGGCCAGCCAGGCCAACTGAGCTAACGGGTGCAATAATGGCATGGCTGTTATGGGGGAAACCAACCACTCTCGACCTGAACTGGAGCCCCATTCCATTGGAGGGATACATGCCTACTACTGAAAACCTAGTCAAAAGCCTATAGTGGAGTTCATGAGACCTATAATGCCTGCTCTTGTCTGCCTAAATACATATATTATGCTCAGCAAACTGCTCTGTAAGTACTTTTAACATTCATACATAATGCATATACATACATACTATATATACTTTGGTTTTTCAAGCTAGGGTCTCACTTAGCTCAGGCTGACCTAGAATTCACTATGTAATCTCAAGGTGACCTCGAACTCATGGCACTCCTCCTACCACTGCCTCTGGAGTGCTGGGATTAAAGGTGTGTGCCACCACACCCAGCTTTATACCCATATATTAATGCTACTCTCACTTTTAGGTACAGAAGCTTCTCTTTTCAGATGATGGTGACCACTGGGATGACTCAAAAGATAACACAGTGCTAAGAAGACAGAGTTCAACACTGACACATCTCTATCACACCCTCCAATGCTCAGGGTCCATTGTGGAAGAGATGGTGGAAGGAATGTAAGAGCCAACGGAAGGGTACTACTCCTTATAGTGCAATTGTTCAGCCACACATTGGCCTCAATATCCATGACCTCGCAGTGCCTAGCACTACCTTTACAAGACCCTTATAACAGGAGGAAAAAATGGCATAAAAATAAAAGACAGACTGATTGCCGGGCATGGTGGTGCATGTCTTTAATCCCAGCACATGGGAGGCAGAAGTAGGAGGATCACCATGAGTTCCAGGCCACCCTAAGACTACATAGTGAAGTCCTGGTCACTCTGAGCTAGAGCAAGACCCAACCTCAAAAAAAAAAAAAAATGTAAATATGTAAATATATATATATATATATATATATACATATATATATATATATAAAATATATATGTTTATTACGTATCTGAAAGCCAGTCATGGTGGTGAGTGACTTTAATCCCAGCACTTGGGAGGCTGAGACAAGAGGATTGCCAGTCAAATGCTACAGTGAAGTCTAGGTCAGCCTGGGCTAGAATGAGACCCTGCCTTGGAAAAAATAAAAAATAAGCAGGAGGGCTGGAGAGATGGCTTAGCAGTTAAGGCACTTGCCTGCAAAGCCTCAGTACCCAGGTTCAATTCTCCAGGTCCCACGTAAGCCAGATGCACATGGTGGCACATGCGTCTGGTGTTCATTTGCAGTAGCTAGAGGCCCTGGCATGGCCATTCTCACTATCTCCCTGTCTCTAATAAATAAAATCTTAAAAAACAAATTTAAAGAACATGTTTTTTTTTTAATTTTATTTATTTATTTATTTGAGAGTGACAGACACAGAGAGAAAGACAGAGGGAGAGAGAGAGAATGGGCGCGTCAGGGCTTCCAGCCTCTGCAAACGAACTCCAGACGAGTGCGCCCCCTTGTGCATCTGGCTAACGTGGGACCTGGGGAACCAAGCCTCGAACCGGGGTCCTTAGGCTTCACAGGCAAGCGCTTAACCGCTAAGCCATCTCTCCAGCCCAAAAAACAAATTTAAGCTGGGCGTGGTGGTGCATGCCTTTAATCCCAGCACTCGGGAGGCAGAGGTAGGACTGCTGTGAGTTTGAGGCCACCCTGAGAATAGAGTGAATTCCATGTCAGCCTGGGCTACAGTGAGACCCTACCTCGAAAAAACAAAAAGAAGCAAAAAAAAAAAAAAGCTAAAATAAATAAAATAAGCAGGGACCTAGAGAGATGACTTAGCAGTTAAGGCATTTGCCTGCAAAGCCAAAGGACCTCAGTTTGATTCTCCAGGACCCACATAAGCCAGGTGCAAAAGGTGGCACATGTCTGGAGTTTGTTTTCAGTGGCTGCAGGTCCTAGCATGCCCATTCTCTCTATCTGCCTGCCTCTTTTCCTCTCTTGTGCTCTCAAATGAAAATGAAGAAAAACAGCGGGCATGGTGACCCATGTCTTCCAACCCAGCAGAGGTAGAACTGTTGAGTTGGAGGCCAGCCTGGGACTCAAAAAATAAAGCCCCTGAGTGAAACACATTATCATTTTCTTCCTTTTTCAGTTTTTTGTTTTGATTTTGCTTTTTGAAAGTAGGGTCTCACTTTAGCCTAGGCTGACCTAACTTCCTATCTCTACCTCCTGGGTGCTGGATCAAATGGATGTGCCACCACACCCAGCTGTCAATTTTCTTTTCTTTTATTTTTATTTATTTGGTTTTTCGAGGTAGGTTCTCATTCTGGCCCAGGCTGACCTGGAATTCACTATGGAGTCTCAGGATGACCTCGAACTCACGGCAATCCTCCTACCTCTGCCTCCCGAGTGCTGGGATTAAAGGCGTGCGCCACCACGCCCGGCTCTCTCTCTTTTTTTTTTTTTTATCTTGAGAGAAAAAGAGGCAGAGAAAGAATGGGTGTGCTAGAACCTTCGGCCTGCTGTGAATGAACTCCAGATGTATGCCCGCCTTTGTGCACATCTGTAACTTTGCACACTTGCATCTGGCTACATGGGACCTAGAAATTTAAACATGAGCTCTTAGGCTTCACAGGCAAGCCTCTTAACCTCTAAACCATCTCTCCAGCCCTCTATCTTTCTAATTGAGGAAGGAAGAAAGCATCAGGTGTTGTCTAACACGTCTGTGTCATGTGTTACTCTCCTTGTTCTGCCACCAGGCAGTACTGCTATCTGGCCAGAATTTTCTAGTATTTGTTTTGAATTTCATAATTTTACAAACATCTTAAACATCAATGACTTTATTGATGAAGGGCTGAACATCAAAGGACCAAATGAGTCTCTAAGCATTATAGCACAGATAGATCATGAAGGTAACTGGCCTGAATCTACAGAGAGCACCTCAAAATTCTAGACACGAAGAGAAATCATTACCAAATACTTCCAAGTGTCTTAACTTATCTGTCTATATGGTAAAGATCATTCCTGTCATTACAACCTTGTGTGAAGGCCCCAAGAATTGCAAAAAGGAAATTTTCTTGCAACTTAGGTTACACGCTCCTTTCTGCTGGCAGCTTCAGCGGCTGGGAGAACAGCCCAATACTTAAAGGCTCTTGAGGCACATGAAGAGCCTGACAGCTATGGTTGAATTCCGCAGCCAGGAACCTACATAAAGCCTGATGCAAAAAGGGGCTTTAGGAGTAGAGAGAAGGCTCAGTGGTTAAAGACACTTGCTTGCAAAGCCTAGAGACCAGGGTTCTATTCTCTAGTACCCATGTAAAGCCAGATTCACAAAGTAGGGCCTACACCTGAAGTTCATTTGCAGTAGCAGAAAACCCTGGCACTCCCAATTCATTTTCTCATTCTCTTTCTCTCCTTTCCCTCCCTTTAGTCCCCCTCCATCTATTTGCTACATACATATGCACATGTGTGTGTGTGTGTGTGTGTGTGTGTGTGTGTGTATAAAGTGGCGCAAGTGGGCTGGCCAGATAGCTCAGCAATTAAAGGCACTTGACTCTTGTCTGCAAAGCCTGATGGCCCAGGTTCAATTCCCCAGTACCCATGACAAGCCAGATGCAAAGTACAGCATGGATCTGGAGGATTTTTTTGTTTTGTTTTCCAGGAGGGTCTCCCTCTACCCCAGGCTGACCTGGAATTCACTATGTATTCTCAGGTTGACAAGAGACCTGGCATGCTCATTCTATTTCTCTATTTGTCTCTGCCTCTCTGCTTGTAAATAAATAGGTAAACAGGTAAGAATATTTGGCCCAAGTGTCTAGCATTCCATTTGCAGAAGCAAGAGACCCTGGTGCATCCTCACATGCAAGATGCAAGGATGCAAAACAAAACAAAACAAAACAAAAAAAAACTTGTTTTATGGACCAGGTGTGGTAGTGTAAGCCTTTAATTCCAGCAGGAGTATTTCCATGACTTAAAGCCACCCTGAGATTACATTCAAGGTCAGCCTGAGCTACAGCAGGACCATACCTCAAAAAACCAAAAGAAAGAAAAAAATAAAATGAGCTAAATGTGGTGGCACACGCCTGTAATCCCAGCACTTGGGAGGCAGAGATAGGAGGATCACTGTGAATTCAAAGCCATCCTGAGACTACAGAGTGAATTCCAGGTCAGCCTGAGCTAGAGTGAGACCCTACCTCAAAAAACCAAAAAATAAAATAAAATGAGAATAAGAGATGTCCTTGTGGTGGCACACACCTTTAATCCCAGTACTTGGAGGCAGAGGTAGGAGGATTTCTGTGAGTTCGAGGCCACTCTGAGACTACATAGTGAATTCCACGTCAGCCTGGGCTACAATGAAATCCTACCTCGAAAAAAAGAAAAAAAAATAAAAAGTCCCTGGACTGGGAATATGGCTCAGAGGTTAAAGGCACTTGCTCAGGAAGCCTGCTGGCCCAGGGTTTGATTCCTCGGTATGCACAATGCCAGACACACCTAGTGGCTCATGTATCTGGAGTTCTTTCGCAGGGGCAAGAGACCCTGGCTTGCAATTCTCTCTCAAATAAATAAAAACGAGAGGTCACATTTGAGAACTTAATATTCTCATCTTAGTAAAGACGACTTAAAACTTTCTGAGATTGATAAAATGTAATTTTAGATAGAATGTTAAAACTGAGGCTGAGGTAGAAGGATCACCCTGAGTTTGAGGCCACCCTGAGACTATATAGTGAATTCCAGGTCAGTCTGAGCTAGAGAGAGAGCCTACCTCAAAAAAAATTAATAATAAAAATTTTTTTCAACCACTGCTGCTTAGAATACCAATGGGAAGGTCTGAAAAAGACAAAACTTTTCTATTTCAATCCAAACGAATTCAGTAAATGCAGAACTTGTTTAATAACCAAAAGGCAATGACTTAGTCACTTCACATACTATTTGGTGTGAGGAAGACGTAGGCATTTGTGTTTGGCTACTAACTACACTGTGGCATGGAAATCTGAATATGGATGTTATCAAATAGCATCACATTCTATGACAACTCAAAATATTGATGACTCAAGGTAACTATGAAAGTGTCTTGGAAGTGATCTTAAATCCACCCAGGTCCAAAGGCTTTATTTAAGTACAAAACAGTGTTTATAAGTGTTTATAAGCAGTGTTATAAGCACATGATTATGTCACTAATGACTGAAGGATAAATTAGCCACTGCCCTTGTTTAGTATATAATGTATTTGGAAATCAAAGCATACACAAGGTTTTTTGTTTTTGTTTTTATTTTATTTTATTTTATTTTTGGCCTGGCATGGTGGTGCAAGTGTTTAATACCACCAGTCCAGAGGCAGAGGCCAGCCTGAGACTACAGAGTGAATTACAAGGTCAGCCTAGGCAACCAGAAGCATGTTAGAATACTACATACGTAAGATATGGTGGAGGACTGCTCAGTAAGACTACCAAAAAAGTACACTTATAGACCAGAGGGGAGAAAGTTTTACAAGTTAAAAAACTGGAGTCCATACAGATTGGAAGGGGGGAGTGATCATTTTATACTTGGATGTCCCACTCAACTCCTTACACATGACTGCTCTTTAAGAGGCAATTTTTACCCATTGTTCTCGCCAGATAATGATCTGGGAACTGATAAACCTCAACATTTTTTAGGTACTAGCCATCAAAAACACTTCTCTTTTGAAAATGGAGCTGAGGTGTTTATATAGTCACAACTCCTAAATGTCTCAAACCATCTAGGATCCTTAATTACTACTTCTCTACACAATGAAATGTGAATCCAGAGTTTGGTCCACTCCTTTCACCTATAGGGAACAAAGAAAGTGAAACAACTTCTTCAAGGTCATGAAGTAGTAACATGCAAGCCTGATGTGGTGGCGCACGATTTTAATCCCAGCACTCAGGAGGCAGAGGCAGAAGGACTGCCATGAGTTCAAGGCCACCCTGAGACTACATACTGAATTCCAGGTCAGCCTAGGGTAGACTGAGACCCTACTTTGAAAAACCAAAGAAACAAAAAGAAGTAACATGCAGAAGAAAGTGGTAATACATTTTCTAGATCATCTTGGTCCTGATTTACTGTAAAATTTTCAAAAGAATCAAATCCAGAGACATCAAGTATAAATCACATATTAAGGGTGGAAGAGAAAAAAACCTGCAAATGCAAATTAACCACTTCTGGCATCCAAGAGTTTGTAATTTACAACAATTTCATTGGCGCTTTTTATTTCATTCAAAACTAGGGAAACAGTAATGTTTCACTAAATTTTAAACACAAAATTACAACTGGATTTCACCTACAATGGAAACATTAGCTGAACGGCATTCCCCCCATAGTTCCTATAAAGATCATCTGCCCAAAAACAAGTCATAGGAAACCCACAGGTATGTCATGAAACCCGGACTTTTACAGTTACATGGTATACTGAGGGTTGAAAGGAGGAACTCAAGTAAAAGGTCAGTTTACAAGTAACAGTAAAGAAAAACGAGAAAGAGAGGTCAGAAGGGAAAATTTAAAAAATGGTTGGCTGCAAGCAGGCCTCTGGCTAGGAGGCAGCACCGGCTAAACGCGGGGCGGGGGGGGGGGGGAGGGCTGCAAATCACTTACCCGAGCCGGCCAATGAGGGTAACCTTTCATCTTGGCAAAGATGAGGTCTCCAGGTTTGAAATCGCGAGTCATCTTTCCGGGGGCGAAGCCTGGGGTCCTGAAGCCAGAAGGTGGTGAGCTCGGGTGGGGACCTAGAGGTGCGAGGGCGGATGGAAGCCCAGGATCGGGGGGCCGGGGACGGATGCCTCGGGGCGTTGAGACGCGGCTGCTGGGAACAGCAGGGAGGACGGTTAAAGCGCTGAGACCCGGAGGGAGGGACGTGGGGAGGGGGGAGGGGCGCAGAGGAGTGGAGGGGAGGCGAGGGGAAAGGAGAAGGGGGGAGGGGACGGCGGGAGGAGGCCGCCTCTCGCTCCTCAGCCCCAGTGCGGCCTCCGCAGCCCCCCGGCCGCCGCTCCCGCCCGGCGCCGACCCCTCCTCAAAGCCGCCGCCGCCGCCGCCACCTGCGGCAGGGATGCTGCGGGGCCGCCGATCCCTTCCTCCCACCCCCTCTCTCTCCTCGGGTCCTTCCCCGCGGGGCTGAGCCCCACGAGGGAGGGGGCGCAGCGGAAAGGATGGGAAGAAAGGAAAGGATGGGCCGAGCAGCAAGAGCGTCACCTTCCCGCCGCACGGCCGCCCCCGCGGCCCCCACTCCCCGCACCCGGCCGGGCCGCGTCCACTTGCCCGCCACGGGCTGCGGAGGCCGGCGGGGGGGGCGGGGCGGGCGGCCGCCGCCAGCTCACCTGCCGAGGCGCGGGTGCTGGGGCTGCGGTGGCGGGCTGGCCGCCTCTGCCCGCGTCCACGAGAGCCACCTGCGCCACCAGCTGCCGCAGAGGCGTCTCAACGGCCGACACTAGCCACCGCCACTGCCGCCGCCGCCGTCGCTGCGCCGCTCCCGCGCGGCTCCCGCTCCGCGCCCGCTAGCACTGGGGCGGAACCAACTGCTCGGCGATCCCGGGGGAGGGAGTCAGCGGCCACAAGAGTTCGCAACTCCGGAGCGGAGCTTGGGAGCACCGAGATCCGCGGCTTCCCCTGCTCACTAATATCCGTCTACCGACGGACAGAAAGAGACGGGCGGGAAGGAAGAGGGAAACGAACTCGGCCTCTGTAGCTGCGGCTCCCCCCCAACAGGCCCGCGGAGTGGTCGCGCCCGGCCCGCCCCTGCTGGCTGCTCTGCGTGTGTGTATTTGTATGTGTACTGTATGTAAAAGGCGGGGAGGGAGGAAACGATTGTTGTGGACCGGTTTGGGGGGCGGGTATCCGGGCCTGGAATACTTGGGCTGTGTCTTCAGAGAAACCCGCAGCTCGAGCAGCTTGTTCTTGCACCGTTTCCTTAGGTGGGAAGGCTTGAGTGCTGCTCTTGCGCAGTTTACATCATCCAAGAAGAAGGGGCGCTGTACAAAAACCCACAGATGAAATTGGAGCATGAAGCAGTTGCACGTTGTGCAGCTTGTAGGCCTCTTACACCGCGCTGAATGGGCCTTGCAGGCTCCTTTTCCTGGAGACTGTAAAACGAGAAAACTCCATTCATTTCTTTCACATTTCAAGAATCTAGAACTGTTCTTAAAAAAAAAAAATGCTATACTAATGAATGCAAAATGTGAAGGATAGTAAACAATATGAAAAGCTTAAGCCTGTCAGATAGGCTGTGAATTTGGACCCAAACTAAATTTTAGCTGCACTTAAATTTTATTTCCCTAGAAGAGTGGGAGCTAGTAGGTGGTACAAGGAAGAAGTGTTACTAAAGCTCAAACGTTTTATCTCAAAATACTCAACATATTTTTAAAGATTATCTTATTTTTTATCTTTTAGCCACTATGTTTTTATTATATTGATAATATATCCAGATTTCTGATAGGGATTGATACGTCAATATCCGTTAACATTCTCCCAGGTTCTCAGTAACTATGTAGCAAATGAGAAGACATTGAACATTAATAAAAGCCAAGAAAAAAATATATCTTGCCACGAGTGCTGATGCACGCTTCTAATCCCAGCACTCAGGAGGCAGATATAGGACAGTTCGAGACCAGCCTGGGAGTAGAGTGAGCCTACACTAGAGTAAGACCCAACCTGGAAAAAAAAAAAAAATTGGGGCTGGAGAGATGGCTTCCTGAAGAGCCAGCCCAACGTGGTGACACACTGGAAAGGCAGAGGTAAAATCACTGAGAAATTGCTTAGCTGTTAAGACGCTTGCCAGCTAAGCCAAAGGACCCAGGTTCAATTTCCTTAGTACTCACATAAAGCCAGATGCACAAGGTAGCACAGGCATCTGGAATTTGTTTGCAGTGGTTAGAAGCCCTGACATACCCATTCTTGCTCTATATCTGCCATTTTCTTTCTCAAACAAATAAAAAAAAATTTAAAGAAAAACTAACATTAACTTTTGTTTCATCCTTCATTGAATACCCCAAAAATGTTGGTGTTGCATACACAGTTATGAACAAATTCTTCCTGTATTAAACACGTTGAAAACTTTAAACACATAAAAATATCAAAATAGAGGGCTGGAGAGATGGCTTAGTAGTTAAGGCACTTGTTTGTGAAACCTAAGGACCCAGGTTCAATTCCCAAATACCCACTTAAGCCAGATGTACAAGGTGGCACATGTGTCTAGAGTTTCTTTGCAGTGGCCAGAGGCCCTGGTGTGCCCATTCTCTCTCAAATCAAATATTTTTTAAAAATTCAAACATGCATGTGTCAATGTTTTAATACTGCTTTAAATAAAGGACTTACAGCTAGAAATAAATTAGGACAAGCTTTACTGAGTAATCAAAATTTCAGTTTTTTGAACATAATACAGCATGCCTTTAAATGAGAAATAAGAGCCAGACATGGTGGTGTATGCCTTTAATCCCAGCACTAGGGAGGCACAGGTAGGAGGATCGCTGTGAGTTTGAGGCCATCCTGGGATAATGGAGTGAATTCCAGGTCAGCCTATGCTACAGTGAGAACCTACCTGAAATAAATAAGGATTGGAGAAATGGATCAGTCCCCAACACCCACATAAAGCCAGTGGCTGAAGAACCTGGAACACCTATGTTCTCTCTCTCTCTCTCTCTCTCTCTCTCTCTCCCCCTGCTTGCAAATAAATATTAAAGAAGTAAAACTAAAAGAAATGAGAGCCAGAGGTGGCGGCACACTCCTTTAATCCCAGCACTCAGGAGGCAGAGGTAGGAGGATCGCTGTGAGTTTAAAGTCACCCTGAGATTACATAGTGAATTTCAGGTCAGCCTGGGCTAGAGCAAGGTCTTTCCTCGAAAAAAAAAAAAAAATCAAATGCTGACATAATCCCGCAGTTATTTTGTGAACCCCTGTTTTTCTCAATCCTTTAAGGCACTGCAAATCCAGCATGTTCAGACCATACAGAATGGGCTTCACCTGAGGACTTCTTAGAAGCTCAGCCTTTCCCCCCAGATCTAGTAAATAATAATCTACATTAACAAGATCCCCAGGTGATCCTTATGAATATTCAAGTGATAGAGGAAGAGCTTATATAGAAGTTCTGCATAGTGGTACATTCCTATAATCGCAGTACTAGGAAGCAGAGGTTATAGGGTAGGGTATTAGAGGCCAACCTTTAGGAAGTGCCTTTGTTAAGGGAAAGAAATCACATGGAGAAGATATATAATGAACACTGTATAGCCCAGGTGGTTATTGTAAGTGGTCATCAGAAAATAAATTTTTTTTTTGAAGTGGAAAGGCCTGATATATTAGTTTTAAATAGTTATAATACTTAACAATTTGATGCCTATTGATTTTGGCAATTTCAATTAGTAGTCTGTAGACAACAGGTGATACCTTTTCAACAACAAACCTGAACAAAACAGATGGTATAGTTTAAGCCTTCAGAAAACAAAAGGCCAGAACCCCAGGGAGCAACAGTTCAGGCTCTGAATGGGAGTGAGGAGGGATGGCTAGGTGTAATACAGCTTCTCAGAGCTATCATGAGGTGTGCTGCTCCCCAACAGGAGAAGAAAGAACCCCTTTCCCAAAACCGTGCCAGCAAGAAGGAAAGGAATGGCAAATCTAAAAAAAAACTTGTTTTGATCTTTCGATTTTTCAAGGTAGAGTCTCACTCTAGCTCAGGCTGACCTGGAATTCACTATGTAGTCTCAGGGTGGCCTTGAATTCATTCATGGTGATCCTCCTACCTCTGCCTCCCAAGTGCTGGGATGAAAGTCGTGTGCCACCACACACGACAAATCTAAATATGTTGAGGCAGGATCCTAAGATACATTTTCTTCAAGAGTCATTCTTCCCATTTTACAGACTAGAAAGCAGGCTCATAGAAGTAAAGCCACTTGCCCAGGATCACACCCACAGTCAAACAGCCCAGGCAACCTTCCAGCCCTGACTTCTGTTCTCCAAGCCACACCCTTCTGTGCTCCCACAAGTTCTCTAGGTGGGGCAGGGAGGCTGCCTGGAGAATGAAAATGGCTTTTAATTAGAAAAAGATGTCTGGAAAATAAAAGCCGCCCAGTTCTCTTTTTTTCCAGCTTCAAATTTCCTAATAATCTCCCTCTACTCCATCCCCCAGTTTATCCTCACCACCAGCTCATTCTGTTTAACCCTTTCTGGGCCGAAATGCTCACACCCCAAAAATACATCTAAAAAGACTCAAGTCATCACCTAGTGGCTTAATTTCTCTCTCTTTTAAAATTTCTTTAAAAAAATTTTTTTCTTCTCTTTTAAAATTTCTTATTTTTAGACTCTATTAAAACAAACACTATCTTACTCCATTCCTGTACTTTGCAAGTACTCAATTTTTTTTATTTTATTTATTTTTTTTATTTTATTATTTTTTTTTTTTTGTGGCTGGGCATGGTAGCACACACCTTTAATCCCAGCACTCAGTAGGCAGAGGTAGGATGATCGCCAGGGCCTCTTGTTTGCAGACAACTCCAGACACAAGAGCCACTTTATTCATCTGGCTTTACATGGGTACTGAAGAATCAAACTCAGCCTGTCAGGCATTGCAAACAAGTGCCATTAACAGCTGAGTCATCTCTCCAGCCCAATAAATAAAACTATTTTTAAACTTGTTTCAGTAAATATTTATTGAATGAATGAGAAGGGGGGGTAGGTGATAAATGCTTACAGAGCTCTAATCCTTTAGGCTGAAAACAAGTAAGAAGACACATGGAGTTGTGGCACATTTTTGTAATCCCTACTATTTAGCAGGCTGAGGCAGGAGAATCACAAGTTGGGAGGCAGCCTGTATAATTTAGTGAGACCCTTTCTCAGATAAACATAAGGAATGCTGGGTGTGATGGCGCACAACTTCAATCTCAGGACTCTGAGGTAGGAGGATTGCTGTGACTTCAAGGCCAGCCTGGACTAGAATGAGATTCTGCCTCAAAAAACAAAAGGCGGGCTGGAGAGATGGCTTAGCAGTTAAGCGCTTGCCTGTGAAGCCTAAAGACCCGGGTTCAAGGCTTGATTCCTCAGGACCCACATTAGCCAGATGCACAAGGGGGTGTACACGTCTGGAGTTCCTTTGCAGTGGCTGGAGGGCCTGGCGTGCCCATTCTCTCTCTCTCTGTGTCTTTCTCTGTCTGTAACTCTCAAATAAATAAATAAAAATAAACAAAAAAAATTTTTTTTAAAGGCATGGGCTGGAGAGATGGCTTAGTGGCCAAGGTGAAGCCTAAGGACCAAGGTTAAATTCCCAGTATCCACATAAACCCAGATGCACAAGATGGTGCGTGCATCTGGAGTTTCTTTACAGTGGCTGGAGGCCCTGGTGCACCCCTTCTGTATGTATGTATGTATGTATGTATATATATAATATATATGTACATATATATATATCCCCACAAATAAATAAAATATTTTTTAAAGGCATGATTCTGAGGTGTACACCTAAAGCCAGATATGTAAAGTGCCACATGTATCGAGTTCATTTGCAGTTGCAGGAGGTCCTGGCATGCCCATACTCACTCTCTGTCCACCTTTTTTTTTTTAAATTTATTTTTACTTGAGACAGAAGAGAGAAAAAGAGAGAGAATGGTGCACCATGGCCTTTAGCCACTACAAACAAACTCCAGACATATGTGCCACCTTGCATCTGTCTCTCTGCCTTTTTCTATATTTCTCACTCAAATAAATAATATTTAACAAAAAACAAAAGATGAAACAATAAAAAAAAAAATCAAACCTAAGGAGCTGGAATGTAGCTTAGTGGTAGAGTGCTTACCTGGCATGCAAAAAGCCCTGACTTTGATCTTTAGAATTGGTAGATAAATGTATAAAATATTTGTGTTTGGCTGGGCATGATGGCACACACCTTTAGTCACAGCATTCAGGAGGCAGAGGTAAAAGGATCACCCTGAGTTTGAGGTTAGCCTGAGAATACAGAGGGAGTTCCAGGTCAACCTGGGCTAGAGTGAGGCCTTACCTGGGGTTGGAGTGGGAAAGGGTCTTTTATGGGAAATTACTGGATGGGAATTTACCTGTGCAAATCCTATGCCAGGTATCTTCCTATTCTTTAGAGAAGAAGAAAAGATAAGAGAAGAGCAGATTAATCTGGTTGGTAGGAAAAGAGTAATCTTATTTACATTTCTAGGAAAGGGGAATTCTTCTGACATTTCTGGCCTCTAGCAAGGTGACAGTAAAGACTCCCTTAGGAAAAAAGAGATAAGGAAGAACTGGATTTCCCTTTCAGGTTCAAGGACATTTCTCATTTTGCCACCACTCCCCCCCCCCACCCTTCCCCACCCCAGGTAGGGTCTTGCTGTAGCCCAGGCTGACCTGAAATTCACTAGGTAGTTTCAGCCTGGCCTTGAACTCACAGTGATTCTCCTACCTCTGCCTCCAGAGTGCTGGGATTAAAGGCGTGTGTCACGACACCCAGCTACTTTTAAAAAAATATATGCTTATTTGTTGCAGAGAGATAGAGAAAGAGAAGGAATGGGTCATCACCAGGGCCTCTTACAATTTCAAATGAACTCCAGACATGTGTGACACTTTGTGCATGGGGATACTGGGGAATCAAACCCAGGCTGTCAAGCTTTGGTAGCAAGTGCCTTTACCCACGTAGTCATCTCTTCAACCCCTTTTGCCACCACTTCTGGGGACTCCAGTAAGCCCATACTGCCTCATTAGAAAGAATAGGTGCAGAAAGAACAAACATTAATCAAAGAGCTGCTTTTGTACCAGATTTCCTAAATCCAATGCAGGCTTTCTTAGGAGCCTGGCCCTCAGGCAGGGAAAAAAAATAAAGATGGATTATTTTGTGAGAGAGGGACTTTTGCTAAACTAGTGTTGTTTGTAGATACCTGGCAGAACAGAAGTCCTTAGTCTGGATGCTCAGTGGATGAAGTAAACTAGACAATAAGTAGATTGTCAAGTGGCTTTGGGTGCTAATTTTGAAGGCAGCCTAGACTATGGATTGCTTTCTCAGTGGAATTTCTTTCTTTTGGGGAGGTAGGGTCTTACTCTAGATCGTGCTGACCTGGAACTCACTCTGTGTCTCATGTAGGCCTTGAACTTATGGCAATCCTCCTACCTCTGCCTCCCAAGTGCTGGGATTAAAGGCATGTGCCACCACGTCAGGCTCTTCTGTTTTGTTTTATAATTTTAATTTTATTTTTCAAACAGAGAAAGACTGGGTGTGGTGGTGCACACCATGAGACTACAGAGTGAATTCCAGGTCAACCTAGGCTATAGTGAAACCCTATGGGGTGGGGGGATACGGAGAAAGAGAGAATGGACACTCAAGGGCCTTTTGCCGCTGCAAATAAACTTCAGATACATGAGCCACATTGTTCATCTGGCTTTATGTGGACACAGGGAATCAAATCATTGCTGGTAATCTTTGCAAGCAAGTACCTTTAGCCTTTGAGTCATTTCCCTACCCCCAGTTTTTTGTTTTGTCTTGAGAGAGGGTCTCATGTATCCTAGGCTGGCTTCAAACTTGCTATGTAGCCAAGGATGACCTTGAATTTCTTGTCCTCTTGCCATCATCTGAGTGCTGGAATACAGGCTTATGTTGCCATGTCACACCATACCATAACCCTGTTATTTTCCAGCACTTAATTTAGGACTGTTGACGGTAAAGAGTGTATTATGCTATATTTTGGTGATATGCTATCTTTGGGAGCAAATTGATACATAGCATGTGTGAATGAATTTGAGCTGACAGTCAGGTATTGGAAGCTTTACATAAAACTTCTTAGCTGGGTGTGGTGGTGCACGCCTATAATCCCAGCACTCTGGAGATTTCTATCTAGCCCAGTCTGACCTGGAGTTCACTATGTAACCTCAGAGTGGCCTCGAACTCGTGGTGATCCTCCTACCTCTGCCACCTCCCGAGTGCCAGGATTAAAGGCATGCGCCACCACGCCCGGCCCTCAGCCCATTTTTTGTCCATTGTTTGTTTTGTTTTTTAAAACATTTTACATTTTATTCATTGGAGAGAGAGAGAGAAAGAAAGAAGCAGAGAGAAGGGGCATGCCAGGGCCCCCAGCCACTGCAAAGGAACCCCAGAAGCATGGTTCACCCTGTGCATCCGGCCCATGTGGGCACTGGGAAATTGAACCTGGGTTCCTAGGCTTTGCAGGCAAGTGCCCCAACTGCTAAGCCATCTCTCTAGCCCTCTTTTGTTTTGAGGTATATAGGTTGGTAGTCTAAGTTTAGCCCAGATCCTCCTACCTCAGCCTCCTGAATGCTGGAATAATAGTTGTGGGCCCCCGTGCCCACCAAGCTTGTACTTATTTTGATATCAGTGAAATGTCAGTATTGATGCTTGCCTTAGTAGGCCATTGTGAGGACTGAATGATCATAGATACATAATACGTATGGTTTAGTGTCTGGTATATATTTCTTGACTGCATTTATAACATAGAGGAAAAGTGTCTTCCATGTGGGTATAGTGTTGTACAATGGCCAGATCTCAAATCCAACCAGGCAAAGAGGCAGTGTTTCAGTTGCAAAGTTTTACTCCAAAGAACTTCTGGCTAATGATTTACTGGTTTAATTGTGCTATATTTTCTTTCTTTCTTTTTTAAAAATATTTTTATTTATCTGAGAGAGAAAGAGAGAGAATGGACGTGCCAGGGCTTCCAGCCACTGCAGACAGACAAGCTCCAGATGTGTGAGCCACCTTGTGCATATGGCTTACATGGATTCTGGGGAATTGAACCTTAACAGCTAAGCCATATCTCCAGCCCTCGGTTTTTGCTTTTTCCAAGGTGGGATCTCATTCTATCCCAAGCTGACCTGCAACTCACGCTGTAGTTCCAGGCTGTTCACAGCAATCCTCCTATTTCTTCCTACCAAGTGCTAGGATTAAAGGCATGTGCTACTGTGGCATTAAATTTATTTTTATTTATTTATTCGTTCATTTTTTAAAGACTACTTCATACTTTGTCTCGGACTATTTACTTTGCTATATCTTATTTGCAATAAAATTGAAAATCTGAGCCGGGCATGGTGTCTCACGCCTTTAATCCCAGCACTCGGGAGGCAGGAGGATTGCCATGAGTTCAAGGCCACCCTGAGTTAATTCCAGGTCAGCCTGGGCTAGAGTGAGACCCTACCTTGAAAAAAAAAAATTGAAAATCGGAGAGAAAGTACTCTAGTCATTCCACTAAGGCTCGCTGTTCCCTTACAGCGCATTCCTGAGTGCTGGGATTAAAGGTGTGCACCACCATACCAAGTTTTAAATTTATTTTTATTTGAAAGAGAGAGGGAAAAAGAGGCAGATGATAGAGAGGATGAGCGCACCAGGGCCTCTAGCCACTGCAAATGATCTCCAGACATATATGCCACTTTGTGCATCTGGCTTAAGTGGATCCTGGGGAATAGAGCCCTGGTCCCTAGGCCTTCACAGGCAAGTGTCTTGACAGCTAAGCCGTGTCTCCAACCTTTATTTATTTTTTGAGAGAGACAGATGAAGACAGACAGAATGGGCAAACAAAATCCCACCGAAGTTTAGGGAATTTTGCAGAAGAAGGGGCAGAAAGATTGTAAGAGCCACAGGTTGGGACATTTATAAACAAACACATGCCCCCTCCCCTTTGTGCAGCTGGTTTGCATGGGTACTGGGGAATTGAACCTGGGTCCTTAAGCTTCATAGGCAAGCCCCTTAACCACTAAGCCATCATTCCAACCCCCCCGCCCCCCGTAAGGAGATGGTAATTACAGGACCAACCATGCCTATTTTATGCAGTGCTGGAGACCCAACCTTGGCTTTTGCACATGCTATGCAAACACTGTACCAGCTGAACTACATCCGCCAGCCCTAAGATTTTATTGTATGAGTGTATTAGCTTTTAATTTTCTTTTTTCTTTCTTTCAAGGTAGGGTCTCACTGTGGACCAGGCTAACCTGGAATTAACTATGTACTCTCAGGGTGGCCTTGAACTCACGGTGATCTTCCTACCTCTGCCTCCCAAGTGTTGAGATTAAAGACCTGCACTACCATGCCCAGCTAATTTTTTTTTTGTGTGTGTGTTTTCTTTTGGGTTA
The DNA here is from genome assembly GCF_020740685.1 of Jaculus jaculus. Taxonomy (NCBI): domain Eukaryota; kingdom Metazoa; phylum Chordata; class Mammalia; order Rodentia; family Dipodidae; genus Jaculus; species Jaculus jaculus. The sequence goes on from NC_059102.1 coordinate 83,671,804, forward strand.
AGTTTTTCGAAGTAGGGTTTCACTCTATCCCAGGCTGACCTGGAATTCAATGTGTAGTCTCAGGGTGGCCTCGAACTCACAGCAGTTCTCCTACCTCACCATGCCTGATTTTTTTTGTGTGTGTGACTTTTTTTTTTTATTTTGCTTTTTCAAGGTAGGGACTCACTCTAGCCCAGGCTAACCTGGAATTCACTATGGAGTCTCAGGGTGGCCTCCAACTCATGGCAATCCTCCTACCTCTGCCTCCCAAGTGCTGGGATTAATGACTTTTTTTTTAAATTAAGAACATACTTTGGCTGGGTGTGGTGGTACATGCCTTTATCCCAGCACTTGGGAGGCAGAGGTAGAAGGATCACTGTGAGTTCAAGGCCACCCTGAGATTACAAAGTGAATTCTAAGTCAGCCTCACCTAGAGTGAGACCCTACCTCAAAAAAAAAAACAAAAAAAAGGAAAAAAAAGAACATACTTTGTATGGATACATCATGTCAGTCAGTACCATTACTTCCCTCTTCCCTGCCCCCATTCCACAGGAGGCCCTCGTCAGTGGACTTGCTGGTATTCCGCATGGGGTTGTGGGTTATGTGTTGTGGGAGCAGCAGTCTGTTATTAGGCAGAAACAGTGCCTCTGGGTATGACCTCCCAACCTATGGCTCTTAAATCTTTCCAACCCCTCTTCCACAAAATTCCCTGAGCCATGGTGGGTGAGTTTTAAGACTACTTCATTAATAAGCTCTTAGGAACCTCTGAATTTCTGCTTTGATATGTGTTGAGTATCCTCAGGTTCTGTCTCTTTCACCCTGGCACTGATTATCAGGCTCACAATGGAAGCAGCACTCTTGTTTATCTCCCCAATTCCTCTGTAGTTTTGCCTGGACCTTGGCTGAAATGTGAGGGGTGGTTTATCTCCTTGGATCTTGCTACATTCTGAAAAAGAAAAACAGATCCTCCAATGGAGAGGAAATAAACACAAAATTAAACGAAAAGTGAACTGGTACCATAGAAACCTTTCTTTCTTAAAAAATATTTTATTTATATATTTATTTGAGAGAGAGAAATAGGGGAAGAGAGAGAATGGGCGCACCAGTGCATCCAGCCACTGCAAACTAACTCCAGACGCATGTGTCCCCTTGTGTATCTGGCTTACATAGGTCCTGGAGAATCAACGGAGATCCTTTGGCTTTGCAGGCAAACACCTCAACCGCTATGACATCTCTCCAGCCCCATAGAAACCTTTCTCCTTGAAGGTAGACTAAAAGATATAACTCTCAACAGGAGTACAGGGTGAGCACTTGAAAAGAAGGGCCGTGGAGCCAGGTGTGGTGGTGTACACCTTCAATCCCAGCACTCAGGAGGCAGAGGTAGGAGGATCACGTGAGTTCAAGGCAACCTTGAGACTACATAGTGAATTTCAGGTCAACCTGGGCTAGAGTGAGACCCTATCTCAGAAAAACAAAAACAAACAAAAGGGCCCTGGAAAGGGTAGGATGAAACCTAACCCTAAAAAATTTTGGCTCTGACCTATAACTCCCAATCCCCACTTTTATTTAATATAGTTCTGAAAGTCTTAGCCATAGCAATAAGGCAAGACACACACACAAAAGGGATATAAAAGCCAGGCATGGTGGCACACGCCTTTAATCCCAGCACTTGGGAGGCACAGGTAGGAGGATCGCCCTGAGTTTGAGGCCACCCTGAGACTACATAGTTAATTCCAGGTGAGCCTGGACCAAGTGAGACCCTAGCTCAAAAAAACAAAAAATAAATTAATAATTAATTAAAATAAAAATTTTAAAAAGGAATACAAATTGGAAAGGAAGAGATCAAGTTATCATTATTTGCAGATAACATGCTTATATACATGAAGGATCCTAAAGACTCTACCAGCAAACTATTAGAGCTGATAAACACCTATAGCCATGTAGCAGGATGCAAAATAAATACACAGAAATCAGTAGCCTTCCTATATACTAACAACAAAAACACAGAGGATGAAATCAGAGAATCACTCCCATTCACAGTTGCATAAATAAAATATCTTGGAATAAACCTAAGCAAGAAAGTAAAGGATCTCTATAATGAAAACTGTAAAACACTCAAGTGAGAAATTGCAGAAGACATTGGGAAATGAAAAAACATCTCTTGTTCCTGGATCAGAAGAATCAACATTGTGAAAATGGAAAACTTACCAAAAGCAATCTACATATTTAATGCAATCCCATAAAAATTCCAAAGGCATTTTTCATGAAAATAGAAAAAACAATCCAAAAAATGCATTTGGAATCACAAAAAAATCTCGAATATCTAAAACAATACCAAGCAACAAAATAAGGCGGGTGGTATCACCATACTACAGAGCCATAGTAACAAAAACAGCATGGTACTGGCACAAAATCAGACATGTAGATCAATGGAACAGAATAGAGGACTCAGATGCAAGTCCGGGTAGCTATAGCCACCTGATATTCAATAAAAATGTCAAAAATACTCATTGGAGAAAAGACAGCCTCTTCAGCAAATGGTGTCAGGAAAACTGGATATGTATCTGTAGAAGGATGAAAATAGATTCTTCTCTCTCTCTGTGCACAAGAATTAAGTCCAAATGAAGTAAAGACCTTAACATCAGACCTGAAGCTCTGAAATTGCTAGAGGAAAAAGTAGGGGAAACCCTTCAACATATTGGCCTTGACAGACTTTCTGAATATAATCCCAATTGTTCAGGCAATAAAATCACAGATTAACCACTGGGATCTCATGAAATTACCAAGATTTTGTATGGCAAAGTACACTGAATAAAGCAAAGAGGCAACCTACAGAATGGGAAAAATCTTTGCCAGTTATACATTTGATAGAGGGTTAATATCTAGGATATACAAAGAACTCAAAAAAATTAAATAATGGGGGGGACGGTATTACCATGGAATATTTTTTATGATCATGGAAAATGTTAATAAAAATTGAGAAAAAAATTAAATAATAAAAAAATCAAACAAGCCAATTAAAAAATGGGCTATGAAACTAAATAGAGAGTTCTCAAAAGAAGAAATACAAATAGTGTATAAGCATCTAAAAAATGTTCTACATCCCTAGTCATCAGGGAAATGCAGATTAAAACAATGTTGAGATTCCATCTCATTCCTGTCAGATTGGCTACCATCATGAAAATAAATAACCATAAATGCTGGCAAGGATGTGGGAAAAGAGGAACCCTTCTACACTGTTGTTGGGAATGCAATCTGGTCCAGCCATTGTGTGGAGGTTCCTGAGACAGCTAAAAATAGATCTACCATATGACCCAGCTATAGCACTCCTAGGCAAATATCCTAAGGACTCCTCTCATTACCTTAGTGATACTTGCTCAACCATGTTTAATGCCACTCAATTCACAATAGCTGGGAAATGGAACGATCCTAGATGTCCTGGAACTGATGAGTGAATAATGAAGATACGGCATATTTATACAATGGAGCTCTACTCAGCAGTAAAGAAAAATGAAGTTATGAAACTTGAGGAAAATGGATGGATCTGGAAAGACATATACTAAATTAGGTAACCCAGGCCCCGAAAGTCACGTTATCTCTCATATGTGGATCCTAGCTACAGATGATTGAACTTCTGTGTGAGTAGGAAGAAAACTCAGTAGCAAAGGCCAGTAAACTGGAAAAGAGATATAAAGGGAAGAGAAAGGATGGGAGGGGCTACTTAATAGGATGGTATTATATATATATATAAGTAGAATAATAGGTTAATGGAAGTGAAAAGGCCCAAAGTGAGGTCAGGGGAAGAGATTGAATAAAGGAAAGGTAGAGGGAGGGCTAATCAAAATCTAAGAGGATATAAATAAATCATATGGAATCCTACTTTTTTGGACAATGGAACACTCAGAAGCCATAGATTGTTCCTAGAAAAATTTCAGTGCCCGGGATGGGATACCTTCCAGTGAGTTTTGGCTAGAGAGGTCCTTTATGCCACCAAAATATTACAGGCCATTGCTGAGGCCCTTAGTTTCTCACCAGGAATAGATGGTAAGACCCTATTGCTGAAGATTCTACATACTTGGTCTGCAAGGCCACTGAGATATCCTGCTGGAACTGAGCTGAAAACCTCCTCCACATAGACCAGCTGACAGAGAGCTGGAAGGAGCCATTCTGCATGCTGTTCAATGGGAGAAAGAGAAATCACCAGTGAAGATACTCAACAGTAGGTACTGCAAGCCTTATATTTGGCCAGCCAGGCCAAATGAGCCAATGGGTGCAATAGTGGCACATCTGTCATGGTGGAAACCAACTGCCCTCTAAATGGACTGGAGGCCCTCTCCATGGGAAGGAATACATCCCTGATAATGAAAACTTAAAACAGGGGTAGTCATGAGACCTAGAGGTGTCTGGCTAAATGTATACACTATGCTTATCAAACTGCCCAGTAAGCACTTCTCTTAATGTTCATACCCTTATATTAATGCTACTCTCACTTTGGGTAGAGAATCTTCTCTTTTCAGATGGCAGTGACCTTGGGATGACTCAGAAGGCATCATGGTGCTGGAAAGAAGTGACCGGAGTGCTCAGAACTGCAATATCTCTATCACACTTTCCAAGGCTCAGGGTCTATTGTGGAAGAGGTGGCTGAAAGAATGTAAGAGCCAAAGGAAGGGTAGGACTCATTACAACGTGCTCTTCCAGACACAAGATACCCTGTATATCCGTAACCCCACAGTGCCTGACACTACCTACATAAGACCATCATAATAGGAGGAAAAGATCATGACATCAAAATAAAAGAGAGACTGATTGAGAGGAGGAGAAATTGGGGGGAGGGAGGGCATTACTATGGGATATTTTTTATAATCATGGTAGTTGTTAATAAAAAAATTTAAAGAAAAAATAATTGTCTCTGACTTATAACTCCCAGTACCAGAAGTTAGTGCTACCCACATTGAGCTATTGATCAGAGGGACCTACAAAACAGGCTTCTGCTAAAGCACTTGATTACCTTCTCAAGGGAAAAGGTAAGACATTATTGCTGAAGGCGCCATATGCTGCCAACACAGCTCACAGAGAGATCTGGCTGGAATCTGGAAGAGAGCCAGTCCCCAGATAGCCCATCTAGTGCTGGAAAGTGCCACATGAACTACTGGGGGAAAGTGGCCAACAGTGGTGTGAGCAAAAGGGGTCTAAGCTACTCAAGCAACCAGCCTGAATGGTGGCATACAGTCTTGGTGGATCACCAATGACTTTCTTTTTTAAAAAAATTTTTTTTGTTCATTTTTATTTATTTATTTGAGAGTGACAGAGAGAGAGAGAGAAAGAGGCAGATAGAGAGAGAGGGAGAATGGGCATACCAGGGCCTCCAGCCACTGCAAACGAACTCCAGACACGTGTGCCCCCTTGTGCATCTGGCTAACATGGGTCCTGGGGAATTGAGCCTCGAACCTGGGTCCTTAGGCTTCACAGGCAAGGGCTTAACCACTAAACCATCTCTCCAGCCAATGGCTACCTTATTAGCTAAGAGATCCACTCAATGGAAAGGAACCCATATCTGGAACTGGGAACCAGGTCAGAATCCTATGAAGACAAAGATTATGCTCCCCAATGTCAAGATCCCACTAGTCTTTGGCTAAAAGATGGGCTACATTCATCAAAATCTCCCTAAATTATCCAAATTTAAAAATTTTGTTTTTCCCAGGCATGGTGGTGCATGTTTTTAATTCCAGCACATGGGAAGCAGAGGTAGGAAAATCACGATGAGTCTGAGGGCAGACTGGGCCTACAGAGTAAGTTCCAGGTCACACTGGACTAGACTGAGGCTCTACCTCAACAACAACAAAAACATCTTAATATTTTATTTATTTATCTGAGAGAGAAAGACAGAAAGAAGCAGCAAGACAGAGAAGGAAATAGTTCACCAGAGCCCCTTGCCACTGCAAATGAACACCAGATACATGCACCACTTTTGTACATCTAGCTTTACATGGATATGAGAGACTTGAACCCTGGTCTTTAGGGTTTGTTAGCAAGTATCTTTAACTGCTGAGTCATCTCTCCAAGTCCAGGTTTTAAATTTTTTTTCTAGCTGGGCAATGTGGTACATGCCTTTAATCCCAGCACTGGGGAGATAGAGGTAGGAGGATTGCTGTGAGTTAGAGGCCACCCTGAGACTACATAGTGAATTCCAGGTCAGCCTGAGCTAGAGCAAGACCCTACCTTGAAAAACCAAAATTAAACAAATAAAATAAAAATAAAAAAAGAAAAGAAATAACGAAAATAGATTGGTGAGGTTGCTTAGTAGTTAAGGCACTTGCCTGCAAAGCCTAAGGGCCCAGGTTTGATTCCTAGGTACCCATGTAAGCCAGATATACATGGTAGTGCATGTGTTTAGAGTTCATATGCAGTGGATAGATGCTCTGGCATGCCAATCCTTTTTCTTTGCCTGTTTTTGTCTCTGAAACAAATAAGCAAAAATAAAATATATTTTTTGTTTGTTTGTTGTGTTTTTGTTTTTGTTTTTCGAGGTAGGGTCACTCTAGCTCAGGCTGAGCTGGAATTCACTCTGTAGCCTCTGGATGGCCTTGAACTCACAGTGATCCTTGTACCTCTGCCTCCTGAGTGCTGGGATTAAAGGTGTGTACCACCATCCCCGGTTTATTTTATTTTATTTTATTTATTTATTTTTATTTATTTTATTTATTTGAGAGTAAGAAGCAGACAGAAAGAGAGAGAAAGGAGAGAATGGCAAGCTAGGGCCTTCAGCTGATGTAAACAAACTCCAGACATATGCACTACCTTGTGCATCTGGTTTATGTGGGTTCTGGGGAATCAAACCTGGGTCCTTTGGGTTTTCAGGCAAACATCTTAACTGCTAAGCCATCTCTCCAGCCCTTATTTTTAATGTTTTTCGTGGTAAGGTCTCACTCTTGCCCAGGCTGACCTGGAATTTAATATGTAGTCTCAGGCTGGTCTCAATTCACAATGATCCTCAGTCTCCATAATGCTGGGATTAAAGGCATGCATCATTACCCCAAGCTCCATAGACTTTTTTTTTTTTTTTTTTTTTTTTTGGTTTTTCAAGGTAGGGTTTCATTCTAGCCCAGGCTGACCTGGAATTCACTATGTAGTCTCAGGGTGGCCTTGAACTCACCATGATCCTCCTACCTCTGCCTCTCAAGTGCTAGGATTAAAGGTGTGTGCCACCATGCCCGGCGTTCCATAGACTTTTTAAAATTTTTTCAAAATTAAATTTAATTTATTTGAGAGTGAAAGAGAGAGAGAGGTAAAGAGAGAAAGAGGGAGAGAATGCACATGCCAGGGCCTCCAGCCACAGCAAATGAACTCCAGACGCATGCGCCACCTCGTGCATCTGGTTTACATGGGTACTGGGGAATCAAACCCGGGTGCCTAGGCTTTGCAGGCAAATGTCTTAACTGGAGCCATCTCGCCAGTCCTCTATAGACTTTTGCTGTTGTTGTTGCTTATTATTTTGTTTTTTTTTTTTTGTTTGTTTGAATCATGGTTTAATAGGTCCCCTAGTTGACTACTCTAATATCCACCCTATTAGGACCACTCCTCCTCCTCCTCCTCCTTCTAACGTTTGGGCCCTGCATTTTAAACCGTCTGGTAACGTTCATCAGGGAGAGAATTAACACAGTCCAACTACTGGTTCTCCGTCAGCGATATCAGCTAATAGGGGAATCAGAAACCTAAAATTCCATGATTGGAATTATGCCCAAGAAAAAGGGGGGAATGTAAAGTTAAAAATGCTAACCTGCCTTCTTAGCTTTTGTAACGTTGCTTGCTTGCCTCAAATTGACTAAAGAACAACCATTTTGAGATGATAATCTCTGGTTAGCCCCTGCCCTGAGAATCTAACCCACTTGTTGTTGTTCTTGAACCTTGCTCCATTGCCTAGTTCCCGAACCCTGTCTTTGTTTCCTGGAACCCAGGAAACCACCACCCTGCCTGCAGTCACTTTTGGCCTAGCCAAGCAACGCCAGGTGGGCTCCACCAATCAGAATCCCCTCTATATGAAAGTCCCCTGAGCAAGACCCCCTCCCTAGCTCTGTGGCTTTTCCCTATGTAAACCCTGTGAAGTTGCTATTGGGGCTCTTCACCCCTCCTGCGTGAGGACTCTGTGTTGAGCCCCGTGCACCGGTACTTCAATAAACACCTCTTGCTGCATTGCATCGAGAAGCGTCAGTGTCAGTCTTTGGGGTTTCGCTCGACTCCCGAGATTTGGAGTCCCTCCGTGAGGAGGGGTCCCAACAAACAACCCCTGCCGTTGACATGCCGTCTTTCCACAGGTGGTGGGCATCGTGCCAACCGGCAGGAGCGCCGCTGCCTGGCTGCTCCCGTTGTTCTCGGATGCCGGGAGCCTCAGACGCCCGCGTGGGGAACCCCGCAGCACCCCTCTCGAGTAGGACAAGCCTGCAGCCTTCCAACTGGGGACAGAGAAACTTTCCCGAAGGGTTTTGTTGATGGAACTTGAAGAAGTGGTTTAATTTCCAGATCCTGTTTTTCTAAAATGGGTCTCAGTAAATGTCTGGAATAAAGGTTCCCCACATTCACTCCTTACAATAGACTCCTGATCAGAAAGTCCACCACAGGGAGGTGGTCACAGTTCCAGCGCCTCTTCCTTCTGCGGCGTCCCCAGGAGCCAGTTCCCGAACTGGGCCCATGGCAGTGGCCACAGCAGTTTATAAGCAGCCTCCAGCAGTAATAGGGTCACAAAGAGGACAAGGAAGGTTAGGAAGATCTTGTCCAAGGCGCAGCGCAGGGGACCCCTCGGAGGAGTGGGACCCTGGGCAAATGCCAGGAACACATCCCCTTCATCCATACTGCCTTCCTCCTCCGCCATCCTCCTCCCTGTTTTGTTTTGGTTTTTGAGGTAGTGTCTCACTCTAGCCCAGGCTTACTGGAATTCCCTGTGTAGTCTCAGGGTGGTCTTGAACTCATGACCAGGCTCCATAGAGTTTTGACTAGGTGTTCAGTACCATGCATGTATTCCCTCCTGTGGAGCAGGTCTCCAGTACAGTTAGGAAATGGTTGGGGCTGCATGTCTTTAATCCCAGCACTTGGGAGGTAGAGGTAGGAGGATCACTGTGAGTTCAAGCCCAGCCTGAGACTATACAGTGAATTCCAGGTCAGCATGGGCTACAGAGAGACCCTACTTTGAAAAAACAAACAAAAAAAAAAGAAAGAAAGAAAGAAAGAAAGAAAGAAAGAAAGAAAGAAAGAGAAGTAGGAAGTGGTAGGTTGCTCCTGTAACAGACATTCCACTACTGCCACTATTGCACTAGTTGGTACATCTGTCTTGACTGGCCAGTATTAGGGCTTTCAGGGTCCACTGTTGTTTAACACTGTTGATGACTTCTCTTTTGTAAAGGGCTGCATGCTGCATAGTTCTTTCCAGATTTCTGATAGTCAACAGGGAGGAGGTTTCCAGCATAGCTCCAGCTTGATTTCTCAGTAACCTGTAGACCAAACATGTGGTCTTCAGCAGTAGGGTCTTAACATCTAGTTTTGATGGGCAACCAAGAGCCTTGGCAATGGCCTGTAATGTTTTGGGGACATTGGGCACCTCTGCAGTCAACAACTCACTGGAAAGTATCCCATCACTGGAACTGAAAATTTTCTAATAGCAATGTATGGCTTCTGGTCTCACTGTTAGCAACATCCATAGCATACTTCTGCCCATACTCTCTCTCTTTTTAATTTTTTTGTTTATTTTTATTTATTTATTTGAGAGAGAGAGAGAAAGAGGCAGAGAGAGAAAGAGAATGGGTGCACCAGGGCTTCCAGCCACTGCAAACGAACTCCAGATGCGTGCACCTCCTAGTGCATCTGGCTAATGTGGGTCCTGGGGAATCAAGCCTCAAACTGGGGTCCTTAGGCTTCACAGGCAAGCACTTAACCACTAAGCCATCTCTCCAGCCCTCTCTCTCTCTTTTTAATATTTTATTTATTTATTTATTTGAGAGAGAGGAAAAAAGACAGATAGTGAGAATGGGCAAACCAGGGCATCCAGTCACTGCAAATGAACTCCAGACACATGTGCTACCTTGTGCATCTGGCTTTACGTGGGTACTAGGGAATCAAACCTGGCTCCTTAGGCTTCACAGGCAAGTGCCTTAACTGCTAAGCCAGCTCTCTCACTCTCAATCTCTTTTTAAACTTATATATTGTTGACTAGCAAAGAAGGTTTCCATATATTATTCATAACATCATTAATTTAGGTTAACCCTCCTCTGACCCTTCCTTTTCTCATCCCTCCCCTAACCCCACTTAAGGTATTCTACTCCCAATAATCTTCCCCTATACTTACATATCTATAGTACCATCCCTTTAAGTCCTGCTCTCTCTTCCCTGCTTCATAGTCTCTTTCTAGCTTTCTGGCTTCTACTACCAACTTTTACTACAACTCACATACAAACATAAACATTTGTAACTAGGATCCACATATGACAGAGAACATGCAGCATTTGACTTTCTGGACCTGGATTACCTCACTTATTATATTACTTTCCAGATCCATCCGTTTCTCTGTAAATGTCATCTTTCTATACTGCTGAATAGAACTTCGTTGTAGAAATGGACCACATCTTCTTTATTCATTCATCAGTTGAAGGGCATTCAGGCTGGTTCCATTTTTCTAACTATTATGAATAGAGCAGCAATGAATGTGGATGATCAAGTATCTCTAAGGTGGCAAGTAGAGTCCTTGGGGGGTATGTCAAAGTGTGGCAGAGCTGGGTCAAAAGGTAAATCTATATTTAGTTGTCTCAGAAAACTCCACACACATTTCCACAATGGCGGTGCCACCTACATTACCACCGGCAAAGAAGAAGGGTTCCTCTTTTTCTACACCCTCACCAGCATTTATTATAATTTGTTTTCTTGATGATAGCCATTTTGACAGGAGTGAGATGGAATCTCAAACTGCTTTTTTTTTTTTTTTTTTCCAAGGTAGTGTCTCCCCCTAGCCCAGGCTGACCTGGAATTCACTGTCTTAGGCTGGCCTTGAATTCACAGTGATCCTCCCACCTCTGCATGTGACACCACGCCTGGACATGGCAATGTCTCACTCTAGCCCAAACTGACCTGGAACTCACAGTGATTCTCCTGCCTCAGCCCTCCCAAGTGCTGGAACTAAAGGTGTGTGATTCCATGTCCAACCATATCTACTTTTTTGTTTGTTTCTTTTCAGGTAGAATCTTGCTCCAGTTCAGGCTGACCTGGAATTCACTTTGTAGTCTCAGGGTGGCCTCGAACTCACAGTGATCCTCCTACCATGCCAGATCATGTCCATTTTTGTATAAAGGAAACTTAATACAAAGAGTTACAAATTAAGTAGGAGTTAGATGAACTGAAAAGGTGAGGATTCCAGGGGATGCAGAAGTATCAGGCACAGACAGGCAGTTACTACCTGAAAGCTAAGAAAAAAGGAACACTACAGCAGCTCAGGGTGCAGAGAAGAGCTCTGCTCACCTATGCTGAGATTCACATGCCTGTAAAGAAAATGCGCTTACTGTCTGGAGTGGTGGCACATGCCTTTAATCCCAGTTCTAGGGAGGCAGAGGAAGGAGCATTGCTGTGTGTTCAAGGTCAGTTTGGGCTACAGTGAATTCCAGGTCAGCTTGGGCTAGAGTGAGACCCTACCTTGAAAAAAACAATAAAAAAGAGAAACTATGCTTACTACATACACACACAACCACACACACAACGACGTAGAGCCACACAATCCACCAATGGTACAGAAACTTGCTAGAGGTATATGTAGATGTGGTTCCTCATTGCTAGAGAGAAGAAACAGGCTGGATTAGAATGCAGAATGGATAAATAGATGTAAGTGGCTTGAATCTGGTCTAAACTGGCCTGAAGAAGAAAAAAGAGCCTGGAGACACCGCAGGAGCTCCAGTATAGGAGGATAGAGGGCTGGAGCCCAAAAGTGTCTTCTTAGCTGAAAGTGGTGGTGACCACCTTTAATCCCAGTGCTTGGGAGGCAGAGGTAGGAGGACTGCAGTGAGTTCAAGGTCTGCCTGGTACTACAGAGTAAATTCCAGGTCAGTTTGGGATAGAGACTACCTTGGAGGAAAAAAAACGTGTTTTCCTGTAACTATGCCACGCAGCGACTCTCCAGTGCCCTCTGCTGTTGAATCATAGCACTTCATCTGCTGGGGTGGTGGGAAAAAAGCGAGTTTAGGACTCAGTGCTAATACCACAAATCAAGACAAAATAGGGTAGATTTGCAGCAGTGTTGTAATATCAAATTTACAACTGCACATATGTCCATTATTATAAAAATATAGTAGTAATTGACGGACGTGGTGGCGCATGCCTTTAATCCCAGCACTCAGGAGGCAGAGGTAGGAGGATTGCCATGAATTCGAGGCCATCCTGAGACTCCATAGTGAATTCCAGGTTAGCCTGGAATAGAGTGATAACCTACCTTGAAAAAACCCTACCTTAAAAAAATTGCATTCTTATTGTAAAAAACAAACCAAAAAATCAAAGTGATTATTATTGTTATTTTTTGTTTGTTTTTTTTTGAGGTAAGTTCTCAATCTGGCCCAGGCTGACCTAGAACTCACACTGTAGTTTCAGGGTGGCCTTGAACTCACAGCGATCCTCCTACCTCTGCCTCCCGAGTGCTGGGAGTAAAGGAGTGTGCCTCCATGTCCTGCCTGCCAAAATTATTTTTATATCTTATAAACTAAGGGACTAAGTCTTGTTTGAATTTATGGCTATTCCAATAAATTCAAATAAAGTTAAATATTTTATTTTTATTTATTTATGTGAGAGAGAAAGGCAGAAAGAGAGAGAGAGAAAGAGAAAGAGTGGGCACGCCAGGGCATCTAGCCACTGCAAATGAACTCCAGATGGATGTGCCACCTTGTGCATCTAGCTTACGTGGGTATTGGGGAATTGAACCTGGGTCCTTTAGCTTTGCAGGCAGACACTTTAACTGCTAAGCCATCTCTCCAGCCCTACGGTGTTTTTTTAAAAAATATTTTATTTATTTGAGAGAGAGAAAGAAGCAGATAGAAGGAGGGCGGGAGGGGAATGGGCATTCCAGGGCCCCTAACCACGGTAAACAAACCCCACATCTGCATGTGCCACCTTGTGCATCTGGCCTATGTGGGTAACTGGTTAATAGAAGCTAGGTTCCCAGGTTTTCCAGACAAGTGCCTTAACTGCTAAGCCACCCCTCCAGCCTTTTTTTATGTGTTTTCAAGGTAGGGTTTCACTCTAGCTTAGGCTGTCCTGGACTTCACTGTATAGTCAGTCTCAGGCTGGCCTTGAACTCACAGCAATCCTCCTACCTCTGCCTCCCAAGTACTGGGAATAAAGGCATGTGCCGCCACACCTGGCTTAAAGTTTTTTTTTTTGTTGTTGTTGTTGTTGTTTGTTTGTTTTTAAACATTTTCTTTTTATTTCTTTCAAATTTTTAATAACAACTTCCATGATTATAAAAAATGTCCCATGGTAATACCCTCCCTCCCCCCATTGAAACTTTCCCCTTTGAAACTCCATTTTCTATCATATCCCCTCCCCCCATCTCAATCAGTCTCTCTTTTATTTTGGTGTCGTGATCTTTTCTTCCTCTTATGATGGTCTTGTGTAGGTAGTGTCAGGCACTGTGAGGTCATGGATATCCAGGCCATTTTGTGTCTGGGGGGAGCATGTTGTAAGGAGTCCTGCCCTTCCTTTAGCTCTTACATTCTTTTTTTTTTTTTTTTGGTTTTGTGAGGTAGGGTCTGTTGCAGTCTGGTCCGCATTGCTGGTAGAAATCACCCAACCAAGAGTAGCTTCTGGGAAAAAGAGGTTTATTTTGGCTTACAGGCTCGAGGGGAAGCTTCACGATGGCAGGGGGAAACGATGGCATGAGCAGAGGGTGGACATCACCCCCTGGCCAACATAAGATGGAACACAGCAACAAGAGGGTGTGCCAAACACTGGCATGGGGAAACTGGCTATAAAGCCCATAAGCCCGCCCCCAACAATATACTCCCTCCAGGAGGCATTAATTCCCAAATATCCATCAGCTGGGAACCTAGCATTCAGAACACCTAAGTTTATGGGGGACACCTGAATCAAACCACCACATTCCGCCCCTGGCCCCCATAAACTGATATCCATACATGATGTAAAATACAATGCATTCATCTCATTTTAAAAGTCCCCATAGTTTTTATCAATCTCAATGATGATCATACATCCCCATAGTTCAAGATCTTTTAACTGAGCCATAATACCAAAATATAACCTCAAAAAACCCATACTGGCACAGATTAATATTCACACTGCAAAAGATGGCATTGGGCATAGCAAAGAAACATTCAACCAATACAAGATTTAAACAACCAGGGCAAATATCAAACTCTGTAGCTTCAAGTCCAGCAACTCTAGCCAGTGACAAATCTTCAAGTCGGTTAATTCTAACCAGCAACAAGTCTCTGGCATTCCAATTCCGCCCCTCCAGCTAGGCTACTCACAGTCCTGGAAAACTTCACCGGGGCCGGCAGCTCCTTGGCAGCCATCTCATGGTCCCGGCATCTCCACTAGGTCTCCACTGCAAGCCACGGTTCATCCTCATGGCCCCATGGGGTCTCTATGCAGGCAACCAGCAAACCCACTTCACACTACCCATGGCCATTTCCAAAACACAAGACCGTGTTGCAAACTCAATGACCCTCTTTCCAGCATTTCTTATACTCCATGATACCAGGTAGGGTGCCAATTTGTTAATCCAGGGGGGAATAAAGCAGACTTTGAAGAACAGGACACTCCTTGAGCACTCAGGCCCCTTCAAAAGAGTTGACATTCTTTTTGTTGCCCCAGCGCAGGTCAGCTAGCCCAGTCTCAAAGGTTGTAATCTCTCAGTTGCAGCTGAATTGGCAGTAGTTCACCCAAAGATTTTTCTTTCTGTGCCATATCCCTCTGCACACACCAGTTCATTTCTACGCAAAGCAACCCTGCACAACTTCTCAGGACATGGGCATAAGAGCAAGCTTCTCACACAAACTGCTAGCCCAGTCCAGGCACAGCTCTTTCTCACCCTCATAAGCCAAACCTCACAGTCCATGGTTCTTACTACATTCAGGTCTTGGAGCTCAGACCAGAATAGTCCTTTAAGCTGTAATTACAGCACTGCGAGGCATCTCTTAGGCCAAGGTTTCAAATCCTTCCACATTCCTCTTGAAATTCAGCTACAAAAGGCTGAAGCCACATAGTCAGGTGTCTAGCAGCAACCCCACTCCTGGTACCACTTTACTGTTGCAGTCTGGTCCGCATTGCTGGTAGAAATCACCCAACCAAGAGTAGCTTCTGGGAAAAAGAGGTTTATTTTGGCTTACAGGCTTGAGGGGAAGCTTCACGATGGCAGGGGGAAACGATGGCATGAGCAGAGGGTGGACATCACCCCCTGGCCAACATAAGATGGAACACAGCAACAGGAGGGTGTGCCAAACACTGGCATGGGGAAACTGGCTATAAAGCCCATAAGCCCGCCCCCAACAATACACTCCCTCCAGGAGGCATTAATTCCCAAATATCCATCAGCTGGGAACCTAGCATTCAGAACACCTAAGTTTATGGGGGACACCTGAATCAAACCACCACAGGTCTCATTCTGGTCCAGGCTGACCTGGAATTAACTCTGTAGTCTCAGGGTGGCCTTGAACTCACGGCGATCCTCCTACCTCTGCCTCCCGAGTGCTGGGATTAAAGGCGTGCGCCACCACGCCCGGCTAGCTCTTACATTCTTTCAGCCACCTCTTCTGCATTAGACCCTGAGCCTCGGAAGGTGTGATAGAGATATTACAGTACTGAGCACTCTGGTCCCTCTTTCCATCACCATGATACCTTCTGAGCCGTACCAAGGTCACTGCCATCTGAAAAGAGAAGATTCTCTACCCAAAGTGAGAGTAGCATTAATATAAGGGTATGAACATTAAGAGAAGTGCTTACTGGGCATTTTGATAAGCATAGTGTATACATTTAGCCAGACAGCAGCAGATGTTACACCCCTAGGTCTCATGACTAACCCTGTTTTAAGTTTTCATTATTAGGGATGTATTCCTTCCCTTGGAACAGGCCTGCAGCCCAGTTAGAGGGCAGTTGGTTTCTACCATGACAGATGTGCCACTATGGCACCCGTTGGCTCATTTGGCCTAGCTGGCCAAATGTAAGGCTTACAGTCTCCACTGTTGAGTATCTTCACTGATTATTTTTATTTCTTTGAGAGACAGATAGACACAGAGAGAATGGGCACACTGCAAATGAACTCCAGATGCATGTGCCACCTTGTACATTCGGTTTATGTGGGTCATGGGGAATTGAACCTGGTGGGTTCTTTGGCTTTGCAGGCAAGCACCTTAACCACTAAGCCATCTCTCCAGCCCAAAGTTTTTTTTTTTTAATTTTATTTAACTTATTTGACAAAGTCACATGCACCTGCATTTATTTGCAAGATTTATTTAGCAAGAGACCCTAGTGTGCATACACACACACACACACACACACACACACACACACACACACAGACTTGTAAAGAAAAATTAAGCAAAAGAAAGCTTAACCACAACTCTCTGATTATTTAATTTGCAACAGACATAATCAAGAAAATTTGGAAAAAGTTGTTAGAGAGATAAAATAGAAACATAAGGAGCCTGGTGTGGTGGTTCACGCCTTTAATACCAGAACTCAGGATGCGGAAGTAGGAGGATTGTAGTGAGTTTTAGGCCTGGCTGGGACTACAGAATGAGTGTCAGGTCAGCCTGGGATAGAATGAGACCCTACCTTGGAAAAAAAAAAAAAAGTTAGCCAGGTATGGTGGCGCATGCTTTTAATATAAGCACTTGGGAGGCTAAGGTAGGAGAATCACTGAGTTCAAGGCCAGCCTGACTACATAGTAAATTCCAGGTCAGTCCTACCTTGAAAATCCAAAAACAAACAACCAAAAGCAAGGAATAGTTGTAAGGGTTGTTAGGAGTTCATCTCTGATAGAATGTGCTCAGCATGCTAGAACCTTGGTTTAAGTCATCAGCTCAAACAAAAAATAGAACAGGGGCTGGAGAGATAGCTTAGTGGTTAAGTGCTTGCCTGTGAAGCCTAAGGACCCCAGTTTGAGGTTCAATTCCTCAGGACCCATGTCAGCAGCTGCAGAGCAGGAGATCTCCTTTGTATTAAGAGATAAGAGAACACCCTTAGTTCCCAAGGTCAAAGAGCAGCTGTGGCTCCCGACAGAGAGAGAGAGTGAGAGAGCATGCAAACTTCACACATGTGTGCCACCATGCATGCATGCTCCACCTTGTGTATCTGGATTACGTGAGTTCTCAGGAGTCAAAACCTAGGTTCTTAGGCTTCACAGGCAAGTGCCTTAACTGCTAAGCCATCTCTTCAGCTCTTCAATTATTTTCTAAAAACATATTTTTGGGTTGGAGAGAGCTTAGCGGTTAAGACATTTGCCTGTAAAGCCAAAGGATCTGGGTCTGACTCCCTAGGATCCAGGTAAGCCAGATGCACAAGGGGTGCATGCATGTGGAGTTCCTTTGCTGTGGCTGGAGGCCCTAGCACATTCATTCTCTCTCTCTCTCTCTCTCAAATAAATAAATAATTAATATATATTTAAAATATTTTTATTAGCTGAGCATCGTGGTACATGCTTTCAATCCCAGCACTTGGGAGGTAGAGATAGGAGGATCGCCATGAGTTTGAAGCCACCTTGAGACTACATAGTGAATTCCAGGTCAGCCTGAGCTAAAACCAGACACTACCTTTAAAACAAAACAAACAACAACAAAAAATTGATTTATGGCCATGGGGACATGCCAGAGTCTCTTGTGTCCAGCTGCTTTAGCCATTTTTTAGGCAAGCACCTTAACCACTGAGTCATCTCTCCAGCCACTTTTTAATTTTCTTTCCTTTTCTTTCTTTCTTTCTTTCTTTCTTTCTTTCTTTCTTTCTTTCTTTCTTTCTTTCTTTCTTTCTTTCTTTCTTTCTTTCTTTCAGAGCGAAAGACACAGAGAGAAAGACAGATAGAGGGAGAGAGAGAGAATGGGCGCGCCAGGGCTTCCAGCCTCTGCAAACGAACTCCAGACGCGTGCGCCCCCTTGTGCATCTGGCTAACGTGGGACCTGGGGAACCGAGCCTCGAACTGGGGTCCTTAGGCTTCACAGGCAAGCGCTTAACCGCTAAGCCATCTCTCCAGCCCTCCAGCCACTTTTTAAATCTGGCTTTTACATGTGGGTGCTGGAGAATTGAACCCTGGGCCAGCAGCTTTGCCAGCAAGCTCCTGTCACTGCTAGCTCATTTCCTCAATCTCTGTCCCAATTCTTCCAGTCCCTTCTCATTATATCCAGAATAAAATTCAAACTTTTCTTTTGCCACTCAACAACAATTAGTCTCACAAAAGATTTCAGACAGGAAGGTGATCAGTCATGCTTTAGAAAGGTTTCTGAACACACACACACACCAAAAAAAAAAAAAGAAAGAAAGAAAGAAAGAAGACTTCTGTTGTAGCATATGGAAGGAACAAAGGACCAGATCCTCCACAGGCAACAATTATGCCAAGGCCTTTCAGTTCCAAACAGCATAATAATGAAGGTACTTGGTGCCAGAACATTCTGGGGAGGTCGTAGAGGGGTCAAAGGGATGCTGTTCCTCTGAAGCTCAAGAAACTCTGAGGCTCACTCACTATCTGCATGTAACATTCCCCTGTGTCTGCTTTTGATTTTTATGTCCTCTGATCCCCTCCTGTTGTATTTGTCAGCTTAAGAATGTCCTAAAGCCAGCCATGGTGGTACATGCCTTTAATCCTAACACTTGGGAGGCAGAGGTAGGAGAATCTTGGTGAATTGAGGGTCATCCTGTAGTGAATTCCAGGTCAGTTTGCGCTAGAGCCAGACTCTACCTAAAACAAAACAAAACAAACAAAACAAAACAAAAGTAAAGAAAACAAACAAACAAAAAACTCTTACATGTTTATGGCTAACTGCACTGAAGTGATAAGTGAGCATTGGTCACAAAGATGGTCCTGAGGACAAGTATATGGATAAGAAGCAACAGGATGGTTTGGAGAGATGGCTTAGCATTTAAGTCACTTGCTCAAAGGACCCAGGTTTGATTCCCCAGGACCCACTTGAGCCCTGGCACACCCATTCTCTCAAATACATAAATAATTTTTTTTTTTTAAAGAAGAAGTAACAGGAAGGCTGGAGAGGTAGCTTACAGGTTAAGGTGCTTGCCTGCAAAGCCAAAGGACCCAGGTTCAGTTCCCTAGTACTCAAGTAAAGCCATATGCAAGAGGTGGCATGTGTGTCTGGAGTTCATTCACAGTGGCTAGAGGCCCTGGTGTGTCCATTCCTTTTCTACCTGCATCTTTCTCTCTCTTTCTCTTAAATAAATAAATAACATATTTCAACTGCCCCCACCCCACCAGCCATACAAACAAAATCATAAGGAAAAAATTTTAAAGTTTTTTTTTTCTTTATATGAGAGAAAGAGAGAGAGTGAGAACAGAGAGAGAGAGAGAGAGAGAATGGGGGGGGGGATATGGGTGCACCAGGTCCTCCAGTCACTGCAAACAACTCCAGATACATGCATGCGCCTCCTTGTACATCTGACTTATGTGGGTCCTGGGGAACAGAGCCTCGAATGGGGTCCTTAGTCTTCATAAGCAAGTGCTTAACTGCTAAGCCATCTCTCCAGCCCCCCCAGAATTTTTTGTTTGTTTGTTTTGCTGTTTTTCCAGGTAGGGTCTTCCCCTAGATGAGGCTGACCTAATAGTCACTATATAGTCTCAGGGTGGCCTCGAACTCATGATGATTCTCCTACCTCAGCCTCCCAAGTGCTGGGATTAAAGGCATGTGCCACCATGCCCAGCTCCCAGAATTTTTTTAAATTAATTAATTAATTAATTTAATTTTTATTAACATTTTCCATGATTATAAAAAAAATCCCATGGTAATACCCTCCCTCTTCCCCTCCACTTTCCCCTTTGAAATTCCCTTCTCCATCATATTACCTCCCCATCTCAATCATTGTACTTACATATATACAATATCAACCTATTAAGTACCCTCCTCTCTTCCTTTCTCTTCCCTTTATATCTCCTTTTTAACTTACTGGCCTCTGCTACTAAATATTTTCCTTCTCATGCAGAAGCCCAATCATCTGTAGCTAGGATCCACATATGAGAGAGAACATGTGGCATTTGGCTTTCTGGGTCTGGGTTACCTCACTTAGTATAATCCTTTCCAGGTCCATCCATTTTTCTGCAGATTTCATAACTTCATTTTTCTTTACTGCTGAGTAGAACTCCATTGTATAAATGTGCCACATCTTCATTATCCACTCATCAGTTGAGGGACATCTAGGCTGGTTCCATTTCCCAGCTATTATAAATTGAGCAGCAATAAACATGGTTGAGCATGTACTTCTAAGGAAATGAGATGAGTCCTTAGGATATATCCCTAGGAGTGCTATTACTGGGTCATATGGTAGACCAATCTTTAGCTGTTTTAGGAACCTCCACACTGATTTCCACAATGGCTGGACCAGATTGCATTCCCACCAGCAGTGCAGAAGGGTTCCTTTTTTTCCACATCCCCACCAACATTTATGATCATTTGTTTTCATGATGGTGGCCAATCTGACAGGAGTGAGATGGAATCTCAATGTAGTTTTAATTTGCATTTCCCTGATTACTAGTGATGTAGAACATTTTTTTAGATGCTTATATGCTATTCATATTTCTTCCTTTGAGAATGCTCTATTTAGCTCCATAGCCCATTTTTGATTGGCTTGTTTGATTCCTTATTATTTAACTTTTTGAGGCAGAAAATTTTTTTCAAAAAGGTTTTATTTACTTGAGAGAGAGAAAAGAATGAGAGTAGGTGCGCTTGGGCCTCTTGCACTGTAAACTCCAGACCCAGGTGTTGGGAAATTGGCCTGAGCAGGTAGGCTTTGCAAACAAGCTTCTTTAACCACTGAGCAATCTCCCCAACACCTCATATATAAGGAATTTAAAGAAGCTATAATCTTAAATTTTTTTTTTTTTAAATTTAAAAGCCAGGCATGGTAGAGCACACCTTTAATCCCAGCACTTGGAAGGCAAAGGTAGTAGGATCACAGTGAGTTCAAGGCACCCTGAGACTACATAGTGAATTCTAGGTCAGTCTGGGATAGAGTGAGACCCTACCTCGAAAACTCCCCCGCAAAAAATATTTATTTGACAGAGAGAGAGAGAGAGAGAGAGAGAGAGAGAGAGAGAGAGAGAGAGAATGGGCATACCAGGGCCTCTAGCCACTGCAAATGAACTCCAAGACTCATGTGGCAACTTGTGCATCTGGCTCAGGAATCAAATCTGGGTCTTTTGTCTTTGCAGGCAAGGGCCTTAACCACTAAGTCATCCCTCTAGCCCTTAATTAATTAATTTTTTATTAACAACTTTCATGATTGTAAACAATATCCCATGGTAATGTCCTCCCTCCCCCCAATTTCCCCTTTGAAACCTCATTCTCCATCATATCCCCTCCCCCTCTCAATCAATCTCTCTTTTATTTTGATGTCATGATCTTTTACCTCCTATTATGATGGTCTTGTGTAGATAGTGTCAGGCACTGTGGGGTTACGGATATACAGGGTATCTTGTGTCTGGAAGAGCACGTTGTAATGAGTCCTACCCTTCCTTTGGCTCTTACATTCTTTCAGCCACCTCTTCCACAATAGACCCTGAGCCTTAGAAAGTGTGATAGAGATATTGCAGTGCTGAGCACTCCTCTGTCACTTCTTTCCAGCACCATGAGGCCTTCTGAGTTATCCCAAGATCACTGCCATCTGAAAAGAGAAG
Organism: Jaculus jaculus; assembly: GCF_020740685.1. Classification (NCBI taxonomy): domain Eukaryota; kingdom Metazoa; phylum Chordata; class Mammalia; order Rodentia; family Dipodidae; genus Jaculus; species Jaculus jaculus. The sequence continues at coordinate 83,693,645 of NC_059102.1, forward strand.
ATTCTCTACCAAAAGTGAGAGTAGCATTAATATAAGGGTATGAACATTAACAGAAGTGCTTACTGGGCAGTTTGTTGAGCATATATACATTTAGCCAGATAGCAACAGACATTACACTCCTAGGACTCATGACTACCCCCGTTGTAGGTTTCCAGTATCAGGGATGTATTCCTTCCCATGGAGGGGGCTTCCAGTCCAATTAGAAGGCAGTTGGCTTCCACCATGACAGACATGCCACTGTTGCACCCATCGGCTCATTTGGCCTGGCTGGCTAACTATAAGGCTTGCAGTATCCGCTGTCGAGTATCTTTTCTGGTGATTTCTCTTTCTCCCATTGAACTGCATGCACAATAGAATGTAGACCAGCTCCTTCCAGTTGGTCTACATGGAGGAGGTTATCAGCTCATCTCCTGCAGGATTTCTCAGTGGCCTTGCAGCCCAAGTATGTGGAGTCTTCAGAAATAGGGTCTTACCATCTATTCCTGGTGGGAAACCAAGGGACTCGACAATGGCCTATAATGTTTTGGGGGCATCAGGGACCTCCCTGGCCAACAACTCACTTGAAGGTATCCCATCCCTGGCACTGAAAAGTTTCTAGTAACAATCTATGGCTCCTGACTATTCCGCTATCCAAAACAGTAGGTTTCCATATAATTTATATCCCCTTAGATTTTGATTAGCCCTCCCTCCACCTTTCCTTTATTCAGTTTCTTCCCCTGACCTCACTTAGGCCTTTTCACCCCCACTAATCTATTCTTTTTTTTTTTTTTTTTTTGAGGTAGGGTCTCACTCTAGCCCAGGATGACCTGGAATTCACTCTGTAGTCTCAGGGTGGCTTCAAACTCTTGGTGATTCTCCTACCTCTGCTTCCTGAGTGCTGGGATTAAAGGCGTGTGCCACCATGCCTGCAATCTATTCTTCTATGTATGTATATACAATACACAATACCATACTATTAAGTGCCCCCTCCCTTCCTTTTTATTCCCTTTGTATCTCTTTTCTACTGAAGCTGTATTCTATTTAACTTTTAATTTTTCCATTTGATTTGGAGTGAGCTATTTATTTATTAATCTTATTTTATTTTTTTCTCAATTTTTTAAAACATTTTCCATGATTATAAAAAATATATCATGGTAATACCCTCCCTCCCCCTTTTTCCCCTTTGAAATTCCATTCTCCATCATATCCCCTCCCCATCTCAATATGTCTCTCTTTTATTTTGATGTGGTGATTTTTTCCCTCCTCTTATGATGGTCTTGTATAGGTAGTGTCATGCACTATGAGGTCATGGATATCGAGGCCATTTTGTGTCTGGAGGGAGCACGTTGTATGGAGTCCTACCCTTCCTTTGGCTCTTAGATTCTTTCTGCCACCTCTTCTGCAATAGACCCTGAGCCTTGGAAGGTGTGATCGAGATGTTACTCGGTACTCTAGTCACTTCTTTCCAGCACCATGATACCTTCTGAGCCCAAGGTCACTGCCATCTGAAAAGAGAAGATTCTCTACCCAAAGTGAGAGTAGCATTAACATAACGGTATGAATATTAAGAGAAGTGCTTACTGGGCAGTTTGATAAGCATAGTATATACACTTATCCAGACATCAGCAGATGTTACACCCCTAGGGCTCATGACAACCCGTTTTAAATTTTCAGTATCAGGGATGTATTCCCTCCCTTGGAGCGGGCCTCCAGTCCAATTGGAGGGCAGTTGGTTTCCACCATGACAGATTGCCACTATTGCACCCATTGGCTCATTTGGCCTGGCTGGTCAATTATAAGGCTTGCAGTGTCCACTGTTGAGTATCTTCACTGGTGGTATCTCTTTCTCCCATTGAACTGCATGTAGAATGGCTTCTCCCAGCTTTCTGTCAGTTGGTCTACACGGAGGAGGTTATCAGCTCAGTTCCAGCAGGATTTCTCAGTGGCCTTGCAGCCCAAGTATGTGGAGTCTTCAGCAATAGGGTCTTACCATCTATTCCTGGTGGGAAACTAAGGGCCTCGGCAATGGCCTATAATGTTTTGGGGCCATCAGGGACCTCCCTGGCCAACAACTCACTGGAAGGTATCCCATCCTGGGCACTGAAAATTTTCTGGCAATGGTCTATGGCTCCTGAGTGTTCCATTGTCCAAAATTGGAGGATTCCATATGATTTATTTATATCCTTTTAGATTTTGATTCGTCCTCCCTCCACCTTTCCTTTACTCAGTCTCCTCCCCTGACCTCACTTTGGGCCTTTTCACCCCCGTTAATCTATTTTTCTACTTACATATATACAATACCAACCTATTAAGTACCCTCCTCCCTTCCTTTCTCTTCCCTTTGTATCTCTTTTTTAGCTTACTGGCCTCTGCTACTGAGTTTTTTCCTTCGGAGTGAGCTATTTTTTTGAATCAGTTACCTTCTTTTTGGCTACTGTGTTAAGAAGCAAGGACAACCTCCATTTTATTTATTTATTTTTAAATTTTTATTTTTTGAGTTTCATTTATTTGAGTCAGAGAGAGAGACAGAGACAGAGAGAATGGCCACGGCCAAGGCCTTCAGCCACTGCAAACAAACTCCAGACACTTGTTCCACCTTGTGCATCTGGCTTACGTCCGTCATGGGGAATCAAACAGGGTCCTTTGGCTTTTCAGGCAAATGCCTTAACCACTAAGCTATCCCTCCAGCCCGACAACTTCCATTTTAAGTCTAAGTCAGTAAACTCAAACAAAATGCTAGGTACCAGAGTCAAAGACATTTAATCTGTATATTTGCATTTATGACTATGGGCTTTTTGATGATAGAGGAAAGACTCATATCTGGTTTCAGGTTGTTTACAACCAGCAAGGGACGAGTTTATCTAAAAGGCTCATTTTGAATTATATCCCTTTTTTAGCTCCAGTGTGGTGGCTCACATATTTAATCCCAGCAGTTAGGGAGGATCTCGATTTTTGAGGCCAGTCTTAAAAGTGGGTTTCAGGTCAGCCTGGGCTTGAGTGGGACCTTGCCTCAAAAAAATAAAAAAGATCAACAACATAAAGAAACCAAAGGTTTGTGTGAGGGAGAAGGTGGTGGTGGTGAAGATAAAAATCCTGCCAATTTGCATTGGTCTTTGGGGAATAGGTTTTCAAAAGCTCAAAAGGCGAGGAACAAAAGAGGATTTGCTTTGCCAATCTCCCTGAAGAAACCAAAGCACTGGAGAGGGGCGAAGGAGAATGTTCCAAGGCCTTATTTTGCGATATATCTGGTTGCATAATAAAAAACAGAGGCGCTCAATAGCAGGGAGAAAGGGAAGCAGGGACTGAGGGAGTGGGGAGGGGGAAGGGAGAGAGAACGTTCCAAGGCTTTATTTTGCGATATAACTGGTTATGCAGTATTTATAATGGAGGCGTTCAACAGCATCAAAGCATCGACGCCCCCCACCCGCCCAACCCAAGCCGGGATATAATGAGGATGGGATGAGGGGACAAATCATGCACCTGCTGAGAGCAGTCCCGAGGGAAACCAGCCACCTGTGCAGAGGCGGGGGGGGGGGGGGGGGGGGTGTCAGCATTTCCCTGGGGATCTCGGAAACCGCGGATCCCTAACAATCAGCCAGCACGGAGGCTAATTTGAATTTGGAGAAGCAGGTGGTGGCCCCTTAGTCTTTATTTAGTAGGCAGGGCAAAGTGCTTAGTGGCTGGGACAGTGCATGTCTAGGTGGTCCCGGGGACTGGGACCCGAGGACCTCAGCACCAGAACCAGCCGCTCGACCCGGCCGGGGCGTCCCCGCGAGCCCCCCAGCGCGCCCCCCCCCAGCAACGGCGCATGCGCCCTCCGTTCCACCGCGGCGGCGGCGGCAGCGGCGCGCGCACCGGCTCGCGGCCGCGCTTCCCACCGGAGCTCGGCGTTGGGTGCGGGTATCCCGGAGCCGCGGCCCTGACGGCGGGAAGCCGGGAGGACGGGCGGGCCGGGAGGCAGGGGCGGAGCCGGGGCGGCCTGGTCCGTCTTCCGAGGGCTGGGAGGGAAGTCGCGTGCTCCCGGCCCCCGGAAGTGGCCGCTGCGAACCGGGGCTCGGCAGCTCTTTTCTCCACCCGGAGGCCGGCGGGTTTCAACAGTTTCCGCGCCCAGCCTGGAGGCCGCCCCGGGGGCCGCGCGAGCCCCGAGGTGAGCACGGCGCTGCTCTCGCCGGCCCGGCTCGTCCGTGGGCCCTGGCCGCTGCGGGTCGGGCGCCGGGCGCCCCCCTCGCGCCGCCCCTTCCCCAAGCCCCTCTCGGCCCGCCGCGCACCACTCGCGGGTTTCGGCCCCTTGAGCCCGCCCTCCAGCGCTCTGGAAAGTCATCTGCGAGCTTTTGTTTTTTTTAAATGTACATTTTCGCCGGGCGTGCTGGTGTACGCTCTTAATCCCAGCGCTGGGGAGGCAAAGGTAGGACGTCCGTGAGTTCGAGGACAGCCTGGATTACAGCGAGACCCTACCTTTAAAAAAAAAAAAAGTACATTTTCTTTAGAAGCGATGCCATTCTCCCCTCCCCCCCCCGTAGTATTTATTCCATTAAGATATTTATCCTAGGCAAATCCATTGTTTTGTTAGAAAACTCTTAATGTCCAGCGCCTTCTAATCTTACACATCGATGTTTTATAGTTCTCATAACTTGTAGAAAAGATCCTGCTGGTTTGTTACTTGTTTTACTTAATGGTGCCTAGTAACAACCAAACAGTGGTAGAGCAGGAAACGATATTTTTGTTTGTTTGTTTGTTTGGTGAAACGCAGAAGAAATAACGAATCCACCCCGGTGTTAGGAAAAGTGAAGAGTCCTCTCCCTCCCTTCCCCTCTCTCCCTTTTTCTCTTAATTTCTTTTGGAGTGCTCTTCCTCTAACTTTCTGTATTACTCCTGAGTGACAGGCAGATCACCCAACCTTCCCTGGGCATTAGATTACTTATATATCAGATAACGACAATGGGCTTGATCTCTGAAGTCTCAATTCAAAGACTTTTATTTAAAGCTGGGTGTGGTGGCGCCTGCCTTTAATCCCAGCCAAAGTAGGAGGATCGCCTTGAGTTCAAGGCCACCCTGAGACTAAAGAGTGCATTCCAGGTCAGCCTGGACTAGAGCGAGACCCTACCTTGAAAAACAAAACAAAACAAAAATAAATAATTTTATTAAAAAAAATTAAACTCAACCTCTTTGACTTAATCCTATTTTTGTTTTTTTGAAAGGAATCACACATCCCTTTTAATTCATAGGTCTTTTTCTGGGGAAGGAGAGAGTTACTTGGAGTTGGACCAGAACTTTAGGCATGTGCTGAGCCGCATCTCCATGCCTTTTCTTTTTTGGTTTTTCGAGGTAGGAACACTCTAGTAGCAATTTTACCTCTGCTTCCCCAGCGCTTGGATTAGAGGTGTGTGCCACCATGCCCAGCTATCTCCACGATTTTGAATGGTGAAATATGTAACTGCTGATAGAAACTCCCTACATAGGTGTGGTTACTAATGGACGCAGCACTACATCATGAAAAAATGATGGATGTATTATTAGGGAATTCAAGTTTCCTTCCGCTCCACTTGAAATGGGCTTGTTGAATTGAAGAGTAGTATTGAGCTAAGAAAAAAGATTATTTGGTAAACCATCAAAACCAAGATTACTATAATGAAAGACTGCCTGTTTATTTATTTTATTTTTATTTTTATTTTGGGGGGGATATCAAGGTAGGGTGTCACTCTAGCCCAGGCTGACCTGAAATTCACTCTGTATTCTCAGGGTGGCCTCGAAATCACTGTAATCCTCCTACCTCTGCCTCCAGAGTGCTGGGATTAAAGGCATGAGCCACCATGCCCGGCTAATTTGTTCTTTTGAGGTAAGGTCTCACTCTAGCCCAGGCTGACCTGGAATTCACTGTGTAGTCTCAGGGTGGACTCACATTCACAGTGATCCTCTTACCTCTGCCTCCCAAGTGCTGGGATTAAAGGTGTGTACCACCATACCCTTCTAAGGCCATCTTTAAAAAAAAATTTTTTTTTTGTTCATTTTTATTTATTTATTTATTTTAATTTTTTTTTCTTTATTTATTTGAGACTGACAGAGAGAGAAAAAGGCAGATAGATAGATAGAGAGAGAATGGGCGCTCCAGGGCCTCCAGCCACTGCAAACGAACTCCAGATGTGTGTGCCCCCTTGTGCATCTGGCTAACGTGGGTCCTGGAGAATCAAGCCTCAAACCAGGGTCCTTAGGCTTCACAGGCAAGCGCTTAACCGCTAAGCCATCTCTGCAGCTCTCTTTTTTGTTTGTTTCAAGGTAGAGTCTTACTTCAGCTCACACTGACCTGGAATTCACTATGGAGTCTCAGGGTGATCTCGAACTCACAGCAGTCCTCCTACCTCTGCCCCCTCCCCTCTGAGTGCTGGGATTAAAGGCGTGCGCCACCACGTCTGGCCTAAGACCATCTTTTAAAAATAATAATTAAAAATTAAAATTAAAAATAAAATTATTATTATTTGGGGAGAGAGAGAGATAGAGATAGATAGATTGGGTGTGCCAAGGCCTCCTGCTACTGCAATAAACTCCAGAAGCATGCACCTCTTTCTGCATCTGGCTTTGTGTGTGTCCTGGGCAATTGAAGCTGGGCCATTGGGCTTTGCAAGCAAGCACCTTTAACCACCCAGCCATCTTCCCTAGCCTTCATGAAAGGCCGGCTTAACAATTCTGTGCTTTTTGTCTTTTAGTAAGAGAAATAAACCTTGGTTGGGTTGGGGTGTTACATGATTACTGAAGCCTGGTTCCTGATCACCTGTCCAGTTGATTTGTATCAGTCTTTGTGGTGGTGTGAATTTAAACTCTCCCCCTTAAACTCATGTGCTTGAATAACTTAATCCTCAGTGGTGGTGCGATTTAGGAAGATTGTGGAACCTGCAGGAAGTGGGTCTTTCCCCAAGCAGGCCTTGAGCAGGTGCAGCCCCGCCCTACTTGCAGCTCTCTCTACTTCCTACCTGCTGCAGTGATGGCATGATGCTGCCACCTGCGCTGCCAGGCTTTCCCTAACATGGTAGACTTTGGAACTGTAATCTGAAAGTTGGATATGTCCCAGCAACCATGAAGTACCTGATAAAGTCTTGAAAGGAACAGGTGTGCTGTGTGCTTAGGGATTTTTCTAGACATGATTACAACCTAGAGGCTATGGGTGCATTTTTCTTGAACAAACACGGCTGAAGTCAGTCTGATAAGAGTAGTTTTTTTTTTTTTCCTTCCAGTGTTGAACATTGAACCCACAGCCCTGTGTATGTCACCCAGGCACTCTGCCACTGAGGCACACTTCTGGCTTCTAAGAGTACATAATTATGGCAGTTTCTCTTCATTGCCTTTGCCATAGAAGCAAGGCACAAGTTGTTCCTGGTCAAGGGGGGGGGGGGCATTACATAATAAAGAAACACTAGCTGACTGTGGTGGTGCCACCTTTAATCTCAGCCCTTGGGAGGCAGAGGTAGGAGATCACCATGAGTTCAAGGCCACCCTGAGACTACATAGTAAATTCCAGATCAGCCTGGGCTATAGTGAGACCCTACCTTGAAAAAAAGAAGGGGGGGTGAAGATAGTGGGGGTTGCTTGCTTAACACATTATCTGTATGAATGATTTGGAAACTGAGCTCCATCTAGAAGCCACATTCTGCCTAGAGAATAATCAGCTGTTAACAGTACTGAAGTAACTCAGGCCATCTCTTCAGTTTAGTTTTCTCAAAATAACCTTATTAAAATTAGTTAAATTCTCTCTTTCTGTATGCTTTTCTTCCCAAGGTAAAACAAATCTGCTGTTATTAAGGTTGTAATAATACAATGTTTTAAAAGTTTGTCTATTATTTAGTGTGTAGTAATGGGAGTCAAACCCAGGAATTTGTGCCTATTAGGCAAGTGCCCTACCAGTCAGTGACCCATACCTCTTATCTAAAGTACTTTTCCCAGGAGGTAAGTGGAGCTCTGTTGGGGGCTTTTGTGCCAAATGCAATACACACTTTATGGAGTTTGTATGTATATGTCTTTTAAGTATTTTCACATAGAAACTTAACATATGTTCATTTAATTTTTTAAAATTTATTTGCAAGCAGAGAGAGAAGAGAGAGCGAGAGAGGAAAAAAAGAAAAAGACAGGGAGAGAATGGGAATACCATGGCCTCCAGCTTATGCAAATGAATTCCTTATGCAATTGCCACCCTGTGCATCTGGCTTTATGTGGGACTGGGGAATTGCACCTAGGTCATCAGGCTCTGCAGGCAAGCTCCCTGACTGCTGAGCCATCTCTCCAGCCCTCATATGTGCAATTTTTTAAGTTTTTTTATTTTTTGAGGTAAGGTCTCACTCTAACCCAGGCCGACCTGGAATTCACTGTGTATTCTCAGGGTGGCCTCAAACTCTTTAACAGTCTTCCTACCTCTGCCTCCGAGTGCTGGGATTAAAGGCATGTGCCACCATGTTTGGCTGCATCTTCTTAAAACTGTTTATTTATTTGAAAGAAAGGGAAAGAGGCAGATAGAATGGGTATACCAGGGCCCTTTAGCTACTGCAAATGAACTCCAGATGCATGTGCTACCTTGTGGCTTACATGGGTCCTGGGGAATTGAACCTAGGTTCTTTGGCTTTGCAGGAAAGTGCCTTAACTGTTAAGCCATCTCCAGCCTATAGCTGCATTCTTTTTGTTTTTTATTTTTTTTTAATTTTTATTAACATTTTCCATGATTATAAAATATATCCCATGGTAATTCCCTCCCTCCCCACCCTCACACTTTCCCATTTGAAATTCCATTCTCCATCATATTACCTCCCCATTACAATCATTATAATTACATATATACAATATCAACCTATTAAGTATCCTCCTCCCTTCCTTTCTCTTCCCTTTATGTCTCCTTTTTACCTTACTGGCCTCTGCTACTAAGTATTTTCATGCTCATGCAGAAGCCCAATCATCTGTAGCTAGGATCCACATATGAGAGAGAACATGTGGCGCTTGGCTTTCTGGGCCTGGGTTTCCTCACTTAGTATAATCCTTTCCAGGTCCATCCATTTTTCTGCAAATTTCATAACTTCATTTTTCTTTACCGCTGAGTAGAACTCCATTGTATAAATGTGCCACATCTTCATTATCCACTCATCTGTTGAGGGACATCTAGGCTGGTTCCATTTCCCAGCTATTATAAATTGAGCTGCAATAAACATGGTTGTATAGCTGCATTCTTTTTTTTTATTATTATTTTTTAAAAATTTTTTTAAATTTTTATTAACATTTTCCATGATTATAAAATATATCCCATGGTAATTCCCTCCCTCCCCACCCCCACACTTTCCCATTTGAAATTCCATTCTCCATCATATTACCTCCCCATTACAATCATTGTAATTACATATATACAATATCAACCTATTAAGTATCCTCCCCTCTTCCTTTCTCTACCCTTTATGTCTCCTTTTTAACTTACTGGCCTCTGCTACTAAGTATTTTCATTCTCATGCAGAAGCCCAGTCATCTGTATATAGCTGCATTCTTAAAAGATATTTATTTATTCATTAATTCATTTATTTGTGATTGGTGGGGGAGTGTCCTCTTGCCACTGCATATGAACTCCTGATGTATGTGCCACTTTGTGCATCTTGCTTTATGTAGGTAATGGGGAATTGAATTCAGGTTACCAGACTTTGCAAGTAAGTGCCTTTTAACTACCAAGCCATCTCTCCAGCCCCTATATGTGACCTTTTTTTTTTTTTTTTTTTTTTTTAGGTGGGGTCTCGCTGTAGCCTAGGCTGACCTGGAATTCACTATGTAGTCTCAGGGTAGCCATGGACTCACAATGATTCTCCTCTCTCTGCCTTCCAAGTGCTGGGATTAAAGGTGTGTGCCACTACACCTGATGGATGTTACTCTTAAATTTGCAAAAGTCCATTTCTTCTAGAGTCTAACTTTCCTTCAATTTTGAAGGCAGTGTTTTTGGGACTGAATCTTTCAGAGTATGGTGGTAGGATTGTAAGATTTTGAGACTCTGTACCCAAAATAATTTGACTGAGGTCTGGAGAGATGGCTGGTGATTAAAGGCATTTGCATGCAAAGCCTGATGACTGGATTTGATTCTCCAGTACTCACATAAATCCAGGTGCACACATGCATCTAGAGTTGTTTTGCAGGAGATTTTGGTGCACCCATATTTACTCTGTGTTTTTTTCTCTGTCTATCTCAAATACATAAATAAAAATATTTTTAAAAAATTTGATTCGAGGCCACCCTGAGACTCCATACTGAAATCCAGGTCAGCTTAGGCTAGAGTGAGACCCTACCTCGAAAAACCAAAAAAAAAAAAAAAAAAAAAAAAAATTCGAGGGCACACCAGGCATGGTAGCACAACTTTAGTCACAGCACTCAACTGGGTCGGGGCAGGTGGGCACAGGTAGGAGAATCACCATGAGTTTGAGGCCAGCCTAAAACTATAGTGAACTCTAGGTCAGCCTGGGCTAGAGGGAGACCCTACCTTGAAAAACAAATTAAAAAAAAAAAATTAAGGGCTAGAGAGATGGCTTAGCTGTTAAGATGCTTGTCAGCAAAAGTCAAAGGACCCAGGTTCAGTTCCCCAGTACCCACGTGAAGCCAGATGTACAAGATGGCTCATGTGTCTGGAGTTGGTTTGCAGTGGCTTCAGACCCTGCTCATGCCCATTGTATTTCTATCTCTCCCTTTCTCCCTCTCTCTTATTCTCATAAAATAGTAACAAAAAATTTGCTGGGCGTGGTGGTGCACGCCTTTAATCCCAGCATTCGGAAGGCAGAAGTAGGTGGATCACCACGAGTTTGAGGCCACCCTGAGACTACATAGCAAATTTCAGATCAGCCTGGACTAGAGTGAGACCCTACCTCAAAAAACAAAAACAAAATAATGAAAAAAAGTTGAGCTGGGCATGGTGGTACATACCTTTAATCCCAGTACAAGGAGGCAGAGGTAGGAGAATCAATTTCCTTGAGTTCGAGGCCACCCTGAGACTACAGAGTGAATTCCAGGTCAGCCTGGGCTATAGTAAGACTGTACCTTGAAAAATCAAAAAAAAAAAAAAAAAAAAAAAAAAGTTTAGGACTGGAGAGATTGCTCAGTGGTTAAGGCACTTGTCCGCAATGCCCAATGACCTGGGTTCAGTTTTCAGTACCCATATGAAGCCAGATGCACAAAGTGGTGCATGCATCTGGAATTCATTTGCAGTGGGTGCAGGCTCTGTCACACCCATTCTTCCTCTCCATCTCTCTCTGCAAATAAATAAAAATATTTTAAAAATTGAGTCTGTTGTGGTGGCACATGTCTTTAGTCCCAGCAGTTGGGAGGCAGAGGTAGTAGGATTGCTGTGAGTCAAGGCCAGCCTCCAACTAAAGAGTGAGTTGTAGGGCTGGAGAGATGGCTTAGCGGTTAAGCGCTTGCCTGTGAAGTCTAAGGACCTCGGTTTGAGGCTCGATTCCCCAGGACTGACGTTAGCTAGATGCACAAGGGGGCACATGCATCTGGAGTTCGTTTGCAGTGGCTGGAAGCCCTGGCGCGCCCGTGCTCTATCTCTGTCTCTCTTTCTCTCTCTCTCTCTCTGTTTCTCACTCTCTCTCTGGCTGTCACTCTCAAATAAATAAGTAAAAATAAACAAACAAAAATTAAAAAAAAAAGTGAGTTAAGGTCAGCCTGGGCTAGAGTGAGACTACTTCAGAAAAAAAAAAAAAATTTTGAGTGCTAGTACTTCTCCTTCAGTATCCTTAATAGGTGGCTAGTCTTGGGCAAGTCATTTAGCCTTTCTGTCTCAAGTATAAAATTTCTGTTTTATTATTATGTTAACAGACTCGAGTCCATCTATCCTGTAAATCATAGACATCTGTAAGGAAGTATATCATTAAGAAACAGTTGGGTGTTTTGAAAAAATTTGGAAGACTTACTATGAGTGTAAGCACTTCAAGTAATACCACTGCAGGGGATGCCCAAAGGTAAGCCTTTGGTCTTTTCATTTGAAATTGATTTTCCTTTCTGGTTTACTTTTTTTGCATGTGTACATGTGTGTTTTGGTATGCCAGGTTCTTTTGCTGCCACAAATGAATACTCATCTGGCTTTATATAGATGTCTGGGGGAATTGAACCTGGGCCAGTAGGCTTTGCAAGCACTTATAACCACTGAGCCATTTTCCTAGCCACAGAAAGTGCCTTTGATTGCCATGAAAAGGTGAAGTAAGATGATGGAGCTAATTGTAAGAATTATTATGGGATGATCAAAGAAATAGAAAAGTCTTGGGACTTGGGCAGCAGGTACTTTATTTGCTAGATTTAGAGACCCTGGTACTGCTGTACTCCCTTGTTAACTTGGGTCACAGAACTCATGAGTCTGAACTTTCTACAGACACTGGACAGTTGCTGATTCTTTTCCAATAATCTAGATTCTTGCTTGTATTTCTACTTTTTTTTAGTTTAATTTTATTTATTTGACAGAGAGGGAGAGAGAGAGAAAGAAAGAGAAACAGGCAGATAGAGGGAGAGAGAAAAGGTGAGCCAGGGTTTTCAGCTGCTGCAAACAAACTCCAGATGCATGCACCACTTTGTGTATCTGGCTTACATAGGTCCTGGGGAGTCAAACCTGGGTCCTTTGGCTTCGTGGGCAAGTGCCTTAACTGCTAAGCCATCTCTCCAGCTGCTGCTGCTGTTCCTTCTAACTTCTTCCTTCTTCCTCCTCCTCTTCCTTCTTCCCTCTCCTGCCCTTTCCTCCCCTCCCTCCCTCCCTCTCTCCCTTCCTTCCCCCCCCCCCCCCCCCCCGAGGTAGAGTTTCACTGTAGTCCAGGCTGACCTGGAATTCACTGTGTAGTCTCAGGGTGGCCTCGTACTCAGTGATCCTCCTACCTCTGCCTCCTGAGTGCTGGGATTAAAGGTGGGCGCCACCACACACAGCTTTTTTTTTTTTTTTTTTCTTTTGAGGTAGGATCTTACTTTGTCCAGGCTGACCTGGAAGTAACTATGTAGTCTCAGGATTACCTGAGACTCAGGGCAATCCTCCTACCTCTGCCTCCTGAGTGCTGGAATTAAAGGCGTGTGCCACCACCCCTGGCTCTGTCTTTTTTTCTTAATTTTTAAATTTTATTTTTATATTAGAGAGAGAGGGAAAGAATATCAATATGGGTGTGCCAGGGTCTTCAGCTGCTGCAAACAAACCCCAGAAGCATGTGCCATCTTGTGCATGTGGCTTATATGGGTCTTAGGGAATCAAACCTGGGTCCTGGAGCTTTGCAGGCAAGTGCCGTAGTCACTAAGCCATGCCTCCAGCCCTTTTTTTTGGATTTTCGAGGTAGGGTTTCATTCTAGCTCATGCTGACCTCAAACTCACAGTGACCCTCCTATCTCTGTCTCCTGAGTGCTGGGATTAAAGGTGTGTGCCATCATGCCTGGCCTAGTTATGACTTTTTTTTAAAATTAAAAAATATTTATTTATTTGAAAGAGAGAGAGGAAGAAGCAGATAGTGAGAATGGGTGTGCCAGGGCCTCCAGCCAAACAAACTCCAGACACATGTGCCACCTTGTGCATCTGTCTAATGTGGGCACGGGGGAATTGCATATATATTCTTTTTTTTTTTAATTTTAATTGTATTTTTTTAATTTTATTTTTTTAAAATTTTTATTAGCATTTTCCATGATTATAAAAAAATATCCCATGTTAATTCCCTCCCTCCCCCCCACTTTCTCCTTTGAAATTCCATTCTCCATCATATTACCTCCCCATGCACATATATTCTTAAACTTCGTGAGCAAGCATTGTAACTGCTGAGCCATTTTTCCAGCCCCTTTAAGAATTTAATTTGTTTATGAGAGAGAATGCGAAATGAATGGACTCACTAGGGCCTACACCCACTGTGCTTTAATGGCTAAGCCATTTCTCCAGCTCTGGTTTTTTTAATTTTAAAAAATTTATAATTTTTATTTTAGAGAGAGGGAGAGAGAGAGAGAGAGAGAATGAGAATGAGAATGAATTGGTGCACCAGGGCCTCAGCCACTAAATCAAACTCCAGATGCTTGCGCCACCTAGGGGGCATGTGGGACCTTGCACTTGCCTCACCTTTGTATGTCTGGCTTATGTGGGATCTTGAGAGTCAAACATAGGTCCTTAGGCTTTGCAGGCATGTGCCTTAACCACTAAGCAATCTTTCCAGCCTTTTTTTTTTTTTTTTTTTTAAAGTTGGGTTTTGCTCTAGCCCAGCCTGACCTTATTCACTATGTGGTCTCAGGGTAGCCTTGAACTCACTCCTACTTCTGCCTCCTGAGTGCTGGGATTAAAGGTGTGCACCACCATGTCCAGCTCTGTTTTTATTGTTTTGTACCATAATCTCAGTGGCTTTCAGTCTTGCTTCATTGCTGCTGCTCTAATTCATGGCTTCTGCTTAAGAATTCTCTTAGATTTTTCTTCCTTTGCTCTCTGTTCTTTCAATAGTTATCTTTTAGAGTGCATTTCAAGAAGTGTTATCTGGGGCTGGAGAAATGGCTTAGCAGTTAAGGCGTTTGCCTGTGAAGCCAAAGGACCCAGATTTGAATCCTCAGAACCCATGTAAGCCAGATGCACAAGGGCACATGTATCTGAAGTTTGTTTGCAGTGGCTAGAGGCCTTGGTGTGCCCATTTTCTCTCTTTCTGTCTCACTTCTCTCGCTCTGTCTCTGATTTCAAATGAATAAATAAATTTAATTTAAAAAAAAGAAGTGTCATCTTATTGCTGTGGTTCATCTTTTTTTTTTTTATAACCATGTATTTTTTTTGCCTTTGGGTAAGTTGCTTATTTTTATTTCATTTACCTCTGGTAGGTGGTGTCTATAACACAAAACAAGACTACTTTGGAAAGTGTAGTTTTTTTCTAAGTGTGGTTTACAAGAAAGTGAGTACAGTGAATAAAAGTAGTTGGTGTGGTGGTTCACGCCTGTAATCCCATACTTGGGAGGTAGTGAAGTAGATCTCTGTAAGTTTAATGCTAGCCTGGACTACATAGTGGGTTCTAGGCCAGCCAGGGCTACATACTGAGAGCCTGTCACACACACACACACAAACACACACACACACTAAATGCTTAGAACTTTTCTAGTCACAGAAGTGAGTAATAACTGCTTAATCTCAAAATAAAACATTTGGGGTTATAGTTTGTTGTATGGTGTTTTTATTTTTATTATTTTATTAATTTATTTTCAAGCAGAGAGAGAGAGAGAGAGAGAGAGAGAGAGAGAGAGAGAGAGAGAGAGAGAGAGAGAGGGAGGGAGGGAGGGAGAAAATGAATGGGTATGCCTGAGTACTGGGGAATCGGACCTAGGCCACCAGGTTTTGCAGGCAAGTGCCTTAATTGCAGAGCCATCTCTCCACCCCAGTTTTTAAAAAAATATGTTATTGGGCTGGAGAGATAGTTTAGTGGTTAAGGCACTTGATTGCAAAGCCAAAGGACGCATGTTTGTTTCCCCAGGACCCACGTAAGTCAGATGCATAAAGTGGCGCATACGTCTGGAGTTTGCAGTGACTGGAGGCTCTGATGTGTCCATTCTCTGTCTCTCTACCCCCTTATTTTTCTCTCTCCCAACTAAATAAATAATATAATATTTAAAAAATATTTATTTATTTATTTGTTTGTGAGAGGGCTAGAGAGATGTCTTAATGGCTAAAGGCATTTGCTTCTAAGCCTCATGGCCCAGGATAGATTCCCCAGTACCCCTGTAAAGCCAAATGTACAAAGTGGCAGGAGGCCCTGGCATACTCATAATTTCTCTTAAATAAATAAATAAATAAATAAATAATTAGAGAGAGAGAGAGAGAGAGAGAGAGAGAGAGAGAGAAAGAGAGAGAGAGAGAGAGAGGCAGATAGAAAGAGAATGAGTGCACCAGCCACTGCAAATGAACTCTAGACATGTGTGCTACCTTGTGCATCAGGTTTATGTGGGTCCTGGGGAATTGAACCTAGGTTCTTTGGCTTTGTGGACAAGTGTCTTAATTGCTAAGCCACCTCTCCAGCTTTTTTTTTTTTTTTATATTCCGTTTAAAATAAAATGTATTCTAATAGGCTGGAGAGATGGCTTTCTCTCTCAAATAAATTAAAAAAGTGTTTAAAATGTATTCTAAGCCAGGTGTGGTGACACACACCTTTAATCCTAGCACTTGGGAGGCAGAGGTATGAGGATTGCTTTGCTCATGCCCATCGTTATTTTTATTTTTTGATTTACAGCTTCTATAATTATAGACAATAAACCCTGGTAATCCCTCCTCCCCACTTTGCCTTTGCAACTCCATTCTCCATCATATTTCCTTCCCCTCTCAATCAATCTCTATTTCATTTGATATCATCTTTTCCTCCTATTATGATGGTCTTGTGTAGGTAGTGTTGGGCACTGCAAAGTCATGGATATCCAGGCCATTTTGTGTCTGGAAGAGTGCGTTGTAAGGAGTCCTAAACCCTTCCTTTGGCTTTTAGATTCTTTCCACCACCTCTTCCGCAATGTACCTGGAGCCTTGGAAGGTGTGATAGAGATGTTTCAGTGCTAAGCACTTCTCTGTCACTACTCTCAGCACCAGTGTACCTTCTGAGTCATCCCTAGGGCTCATCCCTAGGGCTTTCAGTATCAGGTATGTATTCCCTCCTGTGGAGCGGATCTCCAATCCAATTAGAGAGCGGTTGGTTTCCCCCATAACAGATATGCCACTATTGCACCCATTGGCTCATTTGGCCTGGCTGGCAAAACTTGGGGCTTGTAGTGTCCACTGTTTTCACCACTGATGGTTCTGTCTCCCATAGGGCTTAATGCAGCACAGATTATTCCAGCTTTCTGTCAGCTGGTCTACAGGGAGGAGGTTTTCAGTTCAGCCCCAATTTGATTTCTCAGTGACCTTGCAGCCCAGTCATATGAATCTTCAGCAATAGGATATTATCATTTATTCCTGGTGGGAAACCAAGAGCCTTGGCAATAGCCTGTAACATTTTAGGGGCACCAGGGACCTCCCTGGCCAACAACTCACTGGAAGGTATTCCATCCCTGGTACTGAATACTTTCATACTTAGTTTCAGAAATACTCAGAGACTGTGTGTATGTGTGTGTCTATGTAATCTTAGAGTTAATGATTGATAATTTGGAAAGTATTTCTTCAGACTTTTTCTTATGAAAATATCAATATATATTGATCAATAGAAATACATATTTTAAAATTGTGATTGTATTTCATTCTTTATTATATATCTTAGTTTATGTGGGAATTATCAATAGATGTTTGTACTATTTTTTTTTTTTTTTCTAGGTAGTGTTTTGCTGTAACCCAAGCTGACCTTGAATTTACTTGTAGTCTCATGCTGGCCTTGAATTTACAGCAGTCCTCTTACTTCAGCCTCCCAAGTACTGGGATTGAAGACATGTGCTACCAAGCTGGGCCTGTTATTTTGTTTTTGAGGCAAGGTCTCACTCTAGCCCAAGCTGACCTGGAATTCCCTATGTAGTCTCAGTGGCCTCAAACTCACAGTGATCCTCTACCTCTACCTCCTGAGTGCTGGGATTAAAGGCGTGCACCATCACCCCCAGCAGTTTTTATTTTTTTTTGAGGTAGGGTCTTTTGAGTAACCAGCTTCTGCCTGGAGTTTACTATCTAGTCTCAGGCTGACCTTGAACTCACAACTTTCTACCTCTGCCTCCCAAGTGCTGAGATTAAAGGTGTGTGCCACCATGCCTGGAATGTTTTACATAACTATAAATATATATATATATTTAAAATATTTATTTATTTGAGAGTGAGAAAGAGACAAATAGAGGATGGGTGTTCCAGGGCATCCAGCTGTTGCAAAGGAACTCCAGATACATGCACTACCTTGCACATCTTGCTTATGTGGTTCCTGGAGAATTGAACCTGGGTCCTTTGGCTTTTCAGGAAAGTGCCTTAACTGCTAACCCATCTCTCCAGCCTATATATATTTAAAATATTTTATTTAAGCTGGGCATTGTGGCACATACCTTTAATGTCAGCCCTCAGGAGACAGATAGGTGAATCAAGTGAGCTTGAGATCACCCTGAGAGTAGATAGTGAATTCCAGGTCAGTCTGGGCTAGAGTGAGACCCTACCTTGAAAAAGCAAAAAAAGAAAAACATTTTTGTTCCTGAGAAAGAGTGAGAGAATGGGCATGCCAGGACCTCTTGTTACTGCAAAGAAACTCCAGATGCATGTACCACTTTGTGCATCTGGATTTTAGGTGGGTACTGGGAAATTAAATCCAGGCCATCAGGCTTTGTAACAAATACCTTTAGCCACTGAGCAATCTCTCCAGCCTACATAGTAAGTATATTTAAAAATTTTATTTATTTTATTATTATTATTATTTTTTGTTTTTTCGAGGTAGGGTCTCACTCTAGCCCAGGCTGACCTGAAATTCACTCTGTAGTCTCAGCATGGCCTCGAACTCACAGCAGCCCTCTTACCTCTGCCTCTCAAGTGCTGGGATTAAAGGCATGCACCACCACACCCGGCTAAAATTATTATTTATTTTTTCTTCTTCTTTTTCTGGGGGGGTTTGAGGTAGGGTTTCACTCTAGCCCAGGCTCACCTGGAATTCACAATGTAGTCTCAGGGTGGCCTCAAACTCACAGTGATCCTCTTACCTCTGCCTCCCCAGTGCTGGGATTAAAGGTGTGCACCACCATGCCTATTCTTTTTTGTAAAGTATTTTATTTATCCAAGGAAGACAGAGATGGGGGGAGAGGGAGAGGAAGAGAGAGAGGGAGGGAGAGAGAGGAGAGAGAGAAGGAATATGAATGAAAATTAGAATGAGAATGGGCATTATAGGACCCCCAGGTGCTTCAGACAAACTCCAGATTTATGTGCCTTTTTTTTTTTTTCTAGGTAGGGTTTCACTCTAGTCCAGGCTGACCTGGAATTCACTGTGTAGTCTCAGGGTGGCCTCGAACTCATGGTGATCCTCCTACCTCTGCTTCCTGAGTGCTGAGAATAAAGGTGTGTGCCATCACTCCCAACTTTATGTGCCAGTTTGTGGGTACTGGGGAATCAAACTGGGCTTGTTAGGCTTTGAATGCAAGTACCTTAACAGCTAAGCCATCTTTTCAGCTCTTCCCCTTTTTTGGTGTTTTTTTTTTAAGGTAGGGTCTTATTCTAGCCCAGGCTGGCCTGGAACTCTGTAGTCCCAGGTTGGCAACAAATTCACAGCAATCCTCCTACCTTTGCCTCTTGAGTGCCGGGACTAAAGGCATGTGCCACCAGGCCTGCATTTAATAACTATATCTTTGTCATAATTCTAAAATCTGAACAGTCATTTAAATTTTCTTATTACTGACATACTTTATATATCTATAGCTTTATTTTTCTGAACACCTCCCATCAGTGAAGTCATGCATTGTGTAAGTTTTCTGTGTCTGGCTTCTTTCTTTTGTTAGAGGTTAGGTCTCACATTAGCCTAGGCTGACCTGGAACTCACTCTGTATCTCAAGGCTGGCCCCAAACTCACATTTATTTATTTATTTACTTATTTAACACAGAGAGAGAAAGAGGCAGATAGAAGGAGGGAAGGAGTGAGGGGGGAGGGAGAGAGAGAGAGAGAGAGAGAGAAAGAGAAAATGTACATGCCAGGGTCTCTAGCCACTGCAAACAAACTCCAGATGCATGCATCATCGTGTGCATATGGCTTATATGGTGTGGTGGTTTGATACAGGTGTCCCCCATAAACTTCTATTTTCTGATTGCTAGTTCCCTAGCTGATGGCAAATTGGGAATTAAAGTCTCCTGGAGGCAGTGTATTGTTGGGGGTGACCTTATGGGTATTATAGCCAGCTTCCTCTTTTTTTGTTGTTTTTTAATGTAGGGTTTCACTCTAGCCCAGGGTGACCTGGTATTCACTATGTAATCTCAGGGTGGCCTTGAACTCATGGCGATCCTCCTACCTCTGCCACCTGAGTGCTGGGATTAAAGATTTGTGCCAGCATGCCCTGCAGCCAGCTTCCGCTTGCCAGTGTTAGGCATACTCTCCTATTGCTGTTGTCCATCTGATGTTGGCCATGATGATATTGCTTCTACCATCATTTTCCCTTGCCATTATGGAGCTTCCCCTCTGATCTGGAAGCCAAATTAAACCTTTTTTCCCCCACAAGCTACTCTTGGGTGTTGTTGCCGTCTGGTTCGCATTGCTGGTAGAAATCACCCAACCAAGAGCAGCTTCTGGGAAAAAGAGGTTTATTTTGGCTTACAGGCTCGAGGGGAAGCTCCACGATGGCAGGGGAAAACGATGGCATGAGCAGAGGGTGGACATCACCCCCTGGCCAACAGAAGGTGGACCACAGCAACAGGAGGGTGTGCCAAACACTGACATGGGGAAACTGGCTATAAAGACCATAAGCCCGCCCCCAATGATACACTCCCTCCAGGAGGCATTAATTCCCAAATATCCATCAGCTGGGAACCTAGCATTCACAACACCTAAGTTTATGGGGGACACCTGAATCAAACCACCACAGGTGTTTTCTGCCAGCAGTGAAAACTTGATTGCAACACATGAGTACTGGGGAATCAAACCTATGCCCTTAGGCTTTGCAGGTAAGTGCCTTAACTGTTAAGCCATCTCTACAGCCCCCAAACTTACTTAGATTCTCTTACCTCAAACTCTTAATGTTGCCACTACAAGCATGCGATACTACATCCTGCTGTCTTTTAATTTTTTTTTTGTTTTTTTTTCGAGGTAGGGTCTTGCTCTAGTCCAGGCTAAACTGGAATTCACTCTGTAGTCTCAGGGTGGCTTCGAACTGATGGTGATCCTCCAATCTCAGTCTCCCGAGTGCTGAGATTAAAGGAGTGCACCATCACACCTGACTCTTATTTTAATTTTTTTCTTCAAAAATATTTTTTTATTAACAACTTCCATGATTATAAAAAAATATCCCATGGTAATACCCTCCATCCCCCCACTTTCCCCTTTGAAACTCCATTCTCCCCATCTCAATCAGCCTTTCTTTTATTTTGATGTCATTATCTTTTCTTCCTCTTATGATGGTCTTGTGTAGGTAGTGTCAGGCACTGTGAGGTCATGGATATCCAGGCCATTTTGTGTCTGAGAGGAGCACATTGTAAGAAGTCCTACCCTTCCTTTGGCTGTTACATTTTTTTCAGCCACCTCTTCACAATAGACCCTGAGCCTTGGAAGGTGTGATAGAGATATTGCAGTACTAAGCACTTCAGTCACTTCTTTCCATGCACCATGATGCCTTCTGAGTCATCCCAAGGTCATTTCCGTCTGAAAAGAGAAGATTCTCTACCAAAAGTGAGGGTAGCATTAATATAAGGGTAAGAACATTTAGAGAAGTACTTACTGGGCAGTTTGGTAAGCATAGTATATACATTTACTCAGACAACAGTAGATGTTACACCCCTACAGCTCATGACTGCCCTTGTTTTAAGTTTTCAGTATCAGGGATGTATTCCTTCCCATGGAGCTGGCCACCAGTCCATTTCGAGGGCAGTTGGTTTCCACTATGGCAGACATGTCACTGTTGCACCCGTTGGCTCATTTGGCCTGGCTGGCCAAATATAAGGCTTGCAATGTCCACTGTTGAGTATCTTCACTGGTGATTTCTTTCTCCCATTGAACTGCATGCAGAATGGCTTCGTCCAGCTTTCTGTCAGCTAGTCTACACGGAGGTTCCAGCAGGATTTCTAAGTGGCCTTGCAAGCTCAAGTATGTGGAATCTTCAGCAATAGGGTCTTACCATCTATTCCTGGTGGGAAAGCAAGGGCCTTGCTTTTGCCAATATTTTTAATTTATGAGAGCAAGCGAGAGAGATAGAGTATTGGTGTGCCAGGAACTTAGCCACTGCAAATGAACTCCAGATGTGTGTGTGCCACTTATACACAGGTATCACTTTGTGCATCTGGTTTACATGGGTTCTGAAGAGTTGAACCTGGGTCCTTAGGCTCATAGCCAAATACCTACCTGCTAAGCCATCTCTTGGGCCCCCCCTTTGCCAATTCTTAAGTTGTTTCCTTATTATTGAGCTTAAAGAATTCTTGTATATTTTTGATGTAAGTCATGTATTAGGTAAGATTTAGAAATGTTTTATCCCATTAAGAAGCTTGACTTTAGCCAAGTGTGGTGGCGCATACCTTTAATTCCAGCACTTGGGAGGTAGAGGTAGGATCATCACCATGAGTTCGAGGTCATCCTGAGACTACATAGTGAATTCCAGGTCAGCTTGGGCTAGAGTAAGACCCTACCTTGAAAACAAAAACAAAAACAACAACAAAAGCTTGACTTTAAGCTAAGCATGATGACACGCCCCTTTTATCAGTACTTGGGAGCAGAGGTAAGAGGGTTACCTTGAGTTTGAGGTCAGCCAGAGACTACATAGTGATTTCCAGGTCACTTTGGGCTAGAGGGAGATCCTACCCCAGAAAACCTAAATAAATACATACATATGAATGATATATGAATGAATGAATCTGGCTGTTCAAGCTGGGCATGATAGCACATCTTTAATCCAGCATGTGGGAGGCAGAGGTAGGAGGATCACTGTGAGTTGAGGCCAACCAGGACTACAGGGTGAATTCCAGGTTAGCCTGGGTTAGAGTGAGACCCTACCTCAGTGACAATTAATTCTTTCTTTTTTCCTTCCTTCCTTCCTTCCTTCCTTCCTTCCTTTCCTTTCCTTTCCTTTCCTTTCCTTTCCTTTCCTTTCCTTTCCTTTCCTTTCCTTTCCTTTCCTTTCCTTTCCTTTCCTTTCCTTTCCTTTCCTTTCCTTTCCTTTCCTTTCCTTTCCTTTCCTTTCCTTTCCTTTCTTTCCTTTCTTCCTTTTTTTCCTTTCTTTCTTTCCTTTCTCTCTCTCTCTCTCTTTCTCTTTCTTTCTTTTTTTCTTCTTGAGGTAGGTTCTCTCTGTAGCCCATGCTAACCTGGAGCTCACTCTGTAGTCCCAGGCTGGCTTCGAACTCACAGTGATACTCCTATTGATATAGGAAACTAAGGCTCACAGAACCAGCACCAGAGACAGAGTGGAAAATCAGAAAATTTTCATGTTGACATGGATTCAGGTGAATAACTTCAAAGCCTGAGTACTGAGCTGTGATAGCTTGGGAGCTTTATAGATAGCATAGCAGGCAGTTTGGTATCTTGAATTTGTTGTATTAGTGATGAGTCACAAGTTTCTAAGGTTACATTTTTTTTTTTTTTTTTTTGAGGTAGGGTTTCACTTTAGCCCAGGCTCACCTGGAATTTACG
The DNA here is from genome assembly GCF_020740685.1 of Jaculus jaculus. NCBI lineage: Eukaryota > Metazoa > Chordata > Mammalia > Rodentia > Dipodidae > Jaculus > Jaculus jaculus. The sequence continues at coordinate 83,716,846 of NC_059102.1, forward strand.
ATGTAGTCTCAAGGTGGCCTTGAACTCACAGGGATCCTTTTACCTTTTCCTCCTGAGTGCAGTTAAAGGCATGTGCCACTATGCCTGGCTTGCTTCTTTTTTAATTTTTATTTATTTCTTAATTTTTTTTGTTCATTTTTATTTATTTATTTGAGAGCAACAGACACAGAGAGAAAGAGGCAGATAGAGAGAGAGAATGGGTGTTCCATGGCCTCCAGCCACTGCAAAGGAACTCCAGATGCAGGCGCTCCCTTGTGCATCTGGCTAACTGTGGGTCCTGGGGAATCGAGCCTTGAACTGGGGTCCTTAGGCTTCACAGGCAAGCACTTAACCGCTAAGCCATCTCTCCAGCCCTTTTTTTTTGGATTTTTTAAACATATTTTATTTATTTGAGAGAGAATGGAAATGGGTGCATCAGGGCCTCCAGCCATTGCAAACAAACCCCAGATTCATGTGCCCCTTTGTGCATCTGGCTTATGTGGGTCCTGGAGAGTCGAACCGGGATCCTTTGGCTTTGTAGGCAAACACCTTAATTGCTAACCCAACTCTCCAGCCTTTTTAATTTTTTATTTTTCAAGGTGGGGTCTTGCTGTAGCTCAGGCTGACATGGAATTCACCATGTAGTCTCAGGGTGGTCTCAAACTCATGGCGATCTTCCTACCTCTGCCTCCCAAGTGCTGGGATTAAAGGAGTGCACTACCATGCCTGGCTTTCTAAGGTTACATGATTTTGAGGCACAACCAGAAAATTCCCTAGCAATAAATCAGCAAAGTATAAATGTCACCTGGGCGTGGTGGTGCACACCTTTAATTCCAGCACTCGGGAGGCAGAGGTAGGAGGATCGCTGTGATTTCGAGGCCACCCTGAGACTACATAGTGAATTCCAGATCAGTCTGGGCTTGAGTGAGACTTTACCTTGAAAATCAAAACAACAACAACAACAAAGTACAACTATAGAACAGAAAGGTGTTTGTTTGTTCAGGGTCGTTTGTGCCTATGGCTGCACTAAGCAGCTAACATAAGCAGGGTGCAGCTGCATAGATAGGGAGGCGACTCAGGATCATGCTATTTCCCTGGTAAAGCTTGTACAGAATAAATTTTTTTTTTTTTTTTTTTTTTGTTTCTTCGAGGTAGGGTTTCACTCTAGCTCAGGCTGTCCTGGAATTCACCATGTAATCTCAGGGTGGCTTTGACCTCAAGGTGATCCTTCTACCTCTGCCTCCTGAGTGCTGGGATTAAAGGCGTGGGCCACCATGCCTGGCTTGAAAGAAACTGTTTTAGAGGATCACAGGTATGTTCCTTTGTTCATTTTCTTCTACTACACTACCTCTACCTCTACAGTGCTGCGACTCAGGTGTGTGCAACCACGCCAGCTTTTTCCTTTGTTTGGCGGATGTTGAGTATTAAATCCAGAGCCTTTCCTGTGTTAGGCAAGTGTGGTAGTTTTAATGTATATCTCCCATAGACTCAGGTGTTTTTTAGTTTTTTTCAAGGTAGAATCACACTCTAGATCAGGCTGACCTGGAACTCACTCTGTAGTCTCAGGGTGGACTTCAACTCATTATGATCCTTTTCTAGTCAGGTTGACAGACATCAAGACAGACCTGACCAAGAGCAGCTTGTGCAAGGAAAGTGTTTATTTTGGCTTACAGACTCAAAGGGAAGCTCCATGATGGCATGGGAAAATGATGGCATGAGCAGAGGGTGGACATTATCTTCTGGCCAACATGAGGTGGACAATAGCATCAGGAGAGTGTGCCAAATACTGGCAAAGGGAAGCTGGCTATAATACCTATATGTCCATCCCCAACAATAACACTGTCTCCAGGAGGCTTCAATTCCTAAATTGCCACCAGCTGAGGACCTAGCTTTCAGAACACATAAGTTTATGGGAGACACCTAAATCAAACCACCTCATTGTGTCCCTAGTCCCCATAAACTGGTAACCATACATGGTGTAAAATGCAATGTATTCAGAACAACTTTAAAAAATGTCCCCATAGTTTCTATCAGCCCTATTGATGTTCAAACATCTTCATAGTCTAAGATCTTTTAACTGAGCCATAATACTAAAAAAACAAAACAAAAAACCAAAATGGCACAGAATAAACATTCACACTGCAAAAGATGGGTATCGTATTGAGCCAATACAAGATTTAAAGTAAACAGGGCAAACATCAAAATTCTGTAGCTCCAAGTCCCACAACTCTAGTTAGTGAAGTCTTTTTTTAAAAAAATTTAAATAAATATTTTATTTATTTATTTGACAGAGAGCCAGAGAGATGGAGAGAATGGATGTCCCTGGGCCTCTAGCCCTAGTTAGTGAAAAGTCTTAAAGTCTGATAATTCTAACCAGTAATGAATCTCTGAAGTTCCAATTTCTCCCATCAAGCTATGCTACTCAGTCCCAGAAAATGTTACGTGGTGCCAGCAGGTCTCCTTGGCAGCCATTCCATAGTCCTGACATCTCTATTGGGTCTTCACTGCAACCCATGGTTCATCCTCATGGCTGTATTGGCCCTCCATGTAGGTAATCCAGCAAGCCCAGGGCCATTTCCAAACAACAAAACGGTGTTACAATTCAATGACCTTCTCTTTCCTGCATTTGTTATACTCTGTAGTATCAGGGGGGCTACCAACCTGTTAACTCAGGGGAAATAAAGACGACTTTGAAGAACAGGACATTCCTTCAGCGTTCATACCCCTTCAGAAGAGTCTGAATTCTTCCTGTTATCCTAATTTTAGTATATGTGCTACTGAAGCAAGTTCTTCCCTGTTGTCCTAATGCAGGTCAGCTGGCCCAATCTCAATAGTTGTAATCTCTCAAACAATTGTAGCTGAATGGGCAAAGATTTCATTTCTTTTCTGTGTCATATCCCTCTGCTCACACCAAGCATTTCTATGCATCAAATCCCTGTACAACTTCTCAGCAAGCCTCTTACACAAGCTATTTCTAGCCCAGACCAAAACCCTTCCCCACAGTCCATAGTTCTTAACTGCACTCACGTCTTTCAACTTTGACCAGAGTAGTACATCAAGTTGTACTTATAGCACTGTAAGGTATCTTTTAGGTCAAGGTTTCAGATTTGTCCACATTCCTTTTGCAAAGCAGTTCCAAAGGCCAAAGCCACAGAATGACCTGATTCTGGCAACAGTGACCCCACTTCTTGGTACCAGTTTTACTGTTGTAGTCAACTTTACATTGCTGTCAAAAACACATAGCCAAGAGCAGCTTGTGGGATGAAGGGGTTTGTTTTGGCTTACAAGACTCTAGGAGAAACTCCATGATGGCAAGGGAAAATGATGGCATGAGCCCAGGGTGAACATCACCTCTTCGCAAACATCAGGTGGACAACAGCAGCAGGACAGCGTGCCAAACACTGGCAAGGGGAAGCTGGCTAGAACACCCATAAGCCCATCCCCAACAATACACTGCCTCCAGGAGTCTTCAATTCCCAAATTGCCACCAGCTGAGGATTTAGCCATCAGAACGTATAAGTTTATGGGGGACACCTGAATCAAACCACCACAATCCTCCTATCTTTGCTTCCTTATTTACACTTCTTTGTAGTGTGTTTTATACTTACAGTAAGTAAAATATGTTAAAATGTACTATTAAAAGGGAGCTGGGCTAGAGTGAGACCCTGTCTCAGAAAAAAAAAGGAGCTTGGGTGGGAAGATAATAAGCAGTTGAGCACTTGCTTGCAAAGCCTACTGGCCAGGGTTCAATTCCCATGCCACTCACAGAAGCCAGGTACAGAAAAGTGGTTCACATGTCTATTGTTTGTTTGCAGCTGCAAGAGGCCTTTGCACACCCATACACATGGACACACAATTAAAAACAAAAAGAGGAAGCTGAGGAGATGGCTCAGCAGTCAAAAGTGCTTGTTTGCACAAAGTCTGCGGTCTGGGTTTCCCAGGACCCATGTAAAACCTTATATATAAAATGACACATGAGCCTGGAGTTAATTTGCAGCTGCAAGAGGCCCTGGTGTCCCCATACCCTTTGAGTAATAAATAAAAATATAGGGCTGGAGAGGTGGCTTAGCAGTTAGGGTGCTTACTTGTGAAGGCTAAGGACCCTCGTGCAATTCCCCAGGACCCACATAAGCCAGAAGCACAAGGGGGCGCAGGTGTCTGGAGTTCGTTTGCAGTGGCTGGAGGCCCTGGCGTGCCCATTCTCTCTCTCTCTGCCTCTTTCTTTCTCTGTCTGTCGCTCTCAAATAAATAAATAAAAATAAACCAAAAATTTTTTAAATGTTTTTATACCCTAAACTTCTAGTTTTTTATATTTTATTTATTTATTAGTAACAAAAAGAGAAAATAGAATGGGCACGCCAGGGCCTCCAGCCACTGCAAACGAACTCCAGACGCCTGCGCCCCCTTGTGCTTCTGGCTTATGTGGGTCCTGGGGAATTGAGTCTCAAACCCGGGTCATTAGGCTTCACAGGCAAGTGCTTAAGTGCTAAGCCATCTCTCCAGCCCTAAAAAAAACATTTTTTTAGCAAAAATAAAAAAATATGGGCTAGAGGAGTTAGCTCATTGAATACAGTGCTTCTTGTGAAGTATGATGACCTGACTTTGGATCCCCAGAACACATGTGAAGCTGGACATGCTAGTGCTCATATCAGTAGTCCTGTGGGAAAATGTGAATCTGAGACAGGAGAATCCCTGGAAGCTCATGGGCCAGCTGGGCTGGCAACTTAAAAACAAACAAGAAGGACTGGAAAGATGGCTCAACGGTTAAGGTGCTTGCTTGCAAAGTGTAATGACCGGGCTTGATGCTCCGGTACCTACATAAAGCCAAGTAAGTGCACAAAGTGGCACATGTGTCTGGAGTTCGTTTGTAGTGGCTAGAAGCCCTGGTGTGCCCATTATCTCTATCTGCCTTTCTTTTTCTCTCTGAAAATAAAATCAATCAATCAATAAAATATTTTCAAAACAAGCAAGAAACCCTTCAAACAAGGCAAGAGGTTGTCCTCTGGTCTCCACATGTGTATTCCTGCATTCACACACATGAACATGCACGGGTCTCTCTCTCTCTCTCTCTCTCTCGCTCTCCCCCCCCCCTCTCTCTCTCTCTCTCTCTCACACACACACACACACACACACACACACACACACACACACACACACATTGGAAAAAGGAAGTCATTCTTTTTCATTTTTCAAGGTAGTGTTTCACTCTAGCCCAGGCTGACCTTGAATTTACTATGTAGTCTCAGGGTGGCCTCAAACTCACAGCGATCCACCAACCTCTGTCTCCTGGGCTGGGACGAAAGGTGTGCGCTAGCAAGCCCAATGAAGTCACTCTTAAACTTTCCAGCTTGTGATATGCTAGGATGGTTTAAATAACAATTTTGAATGAAGTAGATTTGTAGGGTTGAAGAGATTGCTCGGTGGTTAAGTCACTTGCCTGCAAAGCCTAACGACTTGGTTTCAATTCCCCAGTAACCACCTACAGCCAGATGAACAAAGTGGAATAGGGGTCTGGAGTTCATAGTGGCTGGAGGCCCTGGTACACCCATTTTCTCTTGTTTCTCTTCTCTCTTGCTGCTTGCAAGTGAATAAATAAAAAAATATTTTTTTAGGTAGATTTGTAGTGGAAATTTGTTAAGCTTTGCATTTTTATCTAAGTTTTGTAGTGGACACCTTATACTAGATTGCAGCTTTCTTTAAGTCAAGGATATTATCATATGCCTTTATTTCTTTTGCAAACAAGTACCTTTCAAAGCTGAGCCATCTATCTCTCCAACTTTGTGTTTATGTTGAAAAGAAGTTATCAGAAATATGAATGGTATGAAACATTTTAATGAAATTTATATTTTATATGACTTATTTTACAGATTGAAGAATACTTCATTGGATGTAAAACAAATGCTAAAGAGCGAAGCAGAGTTAGATATTACTGCAGATCTCAGAAAGAAACTCCATCGGGCTAAGAAAGAAAAATTAGAAATGACTACTAAGCACAATGCTGAGGTAGGGTTTATTTTTCCTCACATTTAAGTTACAGTTGAGTTTGAATACTTAGTTTCATTTGATATTACAAACCCTATATACAACATTTTAACAAGCTTTTTCTGGGCTGGAGGGATGGATTAGTGGTTAAGGCGTTTGCCCTGCAAGGCCAATGGACCCTGGTTTGATTGTCCAGGACCCATGTTAGCCAGATACATGAGAGGGTGCACACATCTGCAGTTCGTTTGCAGTGGCTGGAGGCCCTGGCATGCCCATTCTCTTTCTTTCTGTTTCTCTGCCAATAAATAAATAAATAAAAATTAAAAGAAACAAAAACCTTTTTCTTAGAGGAGCCAGTGTGGTGGTGCATGCCTTTAATTCCAGCACTTGGAAGGCAGAGGTAAGAGGATCACCATGAGTTCCAGGCCAGCCTGAGACTACATAGTGAATTCCAGGTTAGCCTGAGCTAGACCATACCTTGAAAAACAAAACAAAACAAAAAAATTCCCACTTTTTCTGAGAGAGAGCGAGAGAGAGAATGAATATGAATTGGCACACAAGGGCCTCCAGCCACTGACTTGAACTCCAGATGCGTGTGTCATCTTGTGTACAAGTTTGACCTTGCACATGTGTCACCTTGTGTGTCTGATTATGTGGGATCTGGGGAGTTGATCATGGATTCTTTGGCTTTGCAGGCAAGTGCCTTAACTGGTAAGCCATCTCTTCAGCCCCCTATACACAACCTTTATAACTATATCATTGCTGTGCTTAAAATGAAATTGTAATATGAAAAATAGATACTTTAAAAATTTATTTGTGTGTGTGTCTGTGTATGTAGGATGGTGGTACCAGGATCTCTTGATCCTGTAAATGAAGGCATGTCTGGATTTTCATGGGTGGCTGGAGAATTGAATCCAGGCTGGCAAGCTTTACAAGCAGGTGCCTTTAACTATTGAGCTATCTCTCTAGCCCTTGGCTATTAAAAAATATATTTTATTTACTTATTTATTTGACAGAGAAAGAGGGGGAGAGAGAGAGAGAATGGGCATGCCAAGGTTTCCATCCACTGCAGATGAACTGCAGACAAATGTGCCCCCTGTGTATCTGGCTAACGTGGGTCCTGGGGAATCGAACCTGGGTCTTTTTGGCTTTGCAGGCAAATGCCTTAACCACTAAGCCATGCCTCCAGCCCCCTTGGATACTTTTTTAAAAATGAATGAATGAATTATTATTATTATTATTTTGTTGTTGTTTTTTTAAGGTAGGGTCTCACTCTAGCTCAGGTTGACCTGGAATTTATTATGCAGTCTCAGGATGGCCTCTAACTCACGGCGATCCTCCTACCTCTGCCTCCTGAGTGCTGAGATTAGTGGTGTGCGCTACCATGCCTGGCTTATTTATTTATTTTAATTTAATTTAATTTTATTTTTAAAATTTTTATTAGCATTTTCCATGATTATTATTTTTTTTTTTTATTAACAACTTCCATGATTGTAAATATCCCATGGTAATGCCCTCCCTCCCCCTGCTTTCCCCTTTGAAACTCCACTCTATATCATACCTCCTCCCCCTTTCAATCAGTCTCTCTTTTATTTTGATGTCATGATCTTTTCCTCCTATTATGATGGTGATCTTGTGGGATACTTTGTTTTTTAGTTTTTTAAAAATATTTTATTTGTTTATTTGAGAGAAAGAGATCGAGAGAGAGACTGACTGATAGAGAATGGGCATGCCACTGCAGAAAAACTCCAGATGCATGTGCCACCTTGTGCATCTGGGTTACATGGGTACTGGGGAATTGAACTTGAGTCCTTAGGCTTCACAGGCAGGAGCCTTAACCACTAAGTCATCACCCCAGCCCTATTTCTTTTTTTAAAAATTTTATTATTGAAGGATTAATAGCCTTTCCTGAAAACTAGAGGAAACTAAAGAGTTAATAACTCTCCCTAAAACTAGCAGGCAATAAAGAAGTCACAGAGGCATGCAGCCTTGACTTCCCTTAACTCAGATAACCTTGAGGAAACAGACCATCTGGTGGGGTTATTCTTCCTAGACAATTTGGCTAGAAAAACTTATTCTGAAGCTGGGCATGGTGGCACACTCCTTTAATCCCAGCACTCGGGAGGCAGAAGTAGGAGGATCGCCGTGAGTTCAAGGCCACCCTGAGACTACATAGTGAATTCCAGGTCAGGTCAGCCTGAGCTAGAGTGAGACCCTATCTCAGAAAACCAAAAAAAAAAAAGCTTATTCTGAGCAAGGACACAGATAACTATAGTTCCTTATTTACTTCCCTTGGACCTGAAGCTGGCACAGTCTGTTTTTCTTAGGATCCTCCTTATAAGCTTACACCCCAGCCTGGCCCACTGCTTCAGCCTTCATCCCGTGGGAAGGCTGCTGCCCCTCACTGTTTCTTTCAATAAACTGTCTGTAGAGATCAAGTCCAGTGCTTGCTTTTTCTCTTACACTTTCCTTACAAATATATATAATTAAATATATAAAAAATACATATATATTTTAATAACAGGTTATACTTTTTTATCCCCTTGCTACCCTAGAGGCCCTTCTCATTGGGGTTATGGTATTCATGGGATCATGAAGGCCTTAGTCAGTCCCTGTGAAGTATGGGAAGGGGGACCCTGCCTCAGGGTATTCCTACCCATGCTGTGGCTCTTACAATCTTTCTGCCCCCTCTTCCGCAATGTTTTCTGAGCCATGGCAGGAGTTTTGGCAGTCTGATGTAGTGTGTTGAGTTCTCTGTACTTTCTGGATTTCTGCTTTGATAGTTTTTTTTTTTTTTATTAACAACTTTCATGATGATAAACAATATCTCATGGTAATGCTCTCCCTCCCTGGGATACTTTTTTTTTGTTTTTGTTTTTCAAGGTAGGGTTTCACTCTAGTCTAGGATGACCTGGAATTCACTATGTAGTCTCAGGGTGGCCTCAAACTCATGGTGATTCTCCTACCTCTGCCTCCTGAGTGCTGGGATTAAAGGTATGTGCCACCATGCCTGGCTGCTGTGATACTTTTTTTATACAGTAGAATTACAGGGGTTGGAGATGTGGCTCAGCAGATAAGGTACTTGCTGGCAAAGCCTTATGACCTGGGTTCAATTCTCCAGTACCCACGTAAAGCCAGATGCATAAAGTGGCGCATGCATCTGGAGTTCATTTGCAGTTGCTAGAGGCCCTGTTGCGCTCATACTCTGCCTGTCTTTCTTCAATCTCTCTCTGCAAATAAATAAAATAAAATAAATATTAAAGAAAAGGTTCTCTGTCTTTAGAAATAAATTATATAGTAGTATTAATGTAGAGCTTTAATCACTTCTAGTTGTTTGTTTTCTTAGATGTATTTTAGTTATTGGGTATAATTCACTAAAGTATCAATTGATGAATCTTTTTGATGACTAAAGAATTTGTAAATTAGAGCCAGGTATGGTGTTATATACCATTAAACCTAGAGGCTTGGGAGGCTGAGGTAGGACATCACTATGAGCTCAAGGCCAGCCTGGGGCTACAAAGTGAGTTCCAGGTCAGCCAGCATGGGCTCGAGTGAGACCACGTGTTAAAAGAAGCAAAATAAAATTTATAAAAAATTAAAAATAGGAAGTTTTTTTCGAGGTAGGGTATCACTCTAGGCCTGGCTGATCTGGAATTCACTCTATAGTCTCAGGGTGGCCTTGAACTCATGGCACTTCTCCTACCTCTGCCTCCCCAGTGTTGGGATTAAAGGCATGTGCCACCATGCCTGGCTTAAATTGGAATTAAAAATTATTTTTAATTTAATTATGTAAGAAAGAGGCAGAGACAGAAAGAGAATGGGCATGACAAGGCCTCTAGCCACTGTGATCTAACTCCAGACACATGTGCCACCTTGTGTATTTGGCTTTTGAACTTAGGTCCTTAGGCTTTGCAGGCAAGTGCCTTAACCACTAAGCCATCTCTCTATCCATAAATTGAATTTTTTAGTTTTTAGTTTTTTTTTTTTTTGCTTATTTTTATTTATTTGAGAGTGACAGGACAGAGAGAGAAAGAGGCAGACAGAGAGAGAGTGGGCATGCCAGGCCCTCCAGCCACTGCAAATGAACTCCATATGCATGCACCTCCTTGTGCATCTGGCTTATGTGGGTACTGGGAATCGAGCCTCAAACTGGGGTCCTTAGGCTTCACAGGCAAGTGCTTAACCACTAAACCATCTCTTCAGCCCTGTTTTTAGTTTATTTAATTTTAATTTTTTATTTTTTCAAGGTAGGGTCTTGCTCTAGCCAAGAATGACCTGGAAGTCACTTCATAATCTCAGGGTGGCCTTGAACTCATGGCAGTCCTCCTGCCTCTGCCTACCAAATCCTGAGATTAAAGGTATGCATCACCGTGCCTGGCTAGAATTTTTTTTTATTTCAAATTTTTATTAACAACTTCCATGATTATAAAAAATATACCATTGTAGCTGGGTGTGGTGGCGCACTTAATCCCAGCACTCAGGAGGCAGAGGTAGGAGGATCGCTGTGAGTTCGAGGCCACCCTGAGACTCCACAGTGAATTCCAGGGTCAGTTTGGGCTAGAGTGAGACCCTACTTCAAAAAACCAAAAAAAGGGCTGGAGTGATGGCTTAGCAGTTAAGCGCTTCCCTGTGAAGCCAGTTTGAGGCTCAATTCCCCAGGACCCACGTTAGCCAGATGAACAAGGGGGCACATGTGTCTGGAGTTCGTTTGTAGTGCCTGGAAGCCCTGGCGTGCCCATTCTCTCTCTCTCTCTCTCTCTCTCTTTCTCTCTCTCTCGCTGTCGCTCTTAAATAAATAAAAATAAACAAAAATTAAAAAAAAGAAAAAAGAACCCCCCCCCAGAAATCCCATTGTAATACCCTCCCTCCCCCCACTTTCCCCTTTGAAACTCCATTCTCTATTATATCCCCTCCCCATCTCAATCAGTCTCTCTTTTATTTTGATGTCATGATCTTTTCCTTTAATTATGATGGTCTTGTGTACGTAGTTTCAGGCACTATGAGGTCATGGATATCCAGGCCATTTTGTGTCTGGGGGGGAGCACAAGGTATCCCATCCTTGGCACTGAAATTTTTCTAGCAACAATCTATGGTTCCTGAGTGTTCCATTGTCCAAAATTGGAGGATTTCATATGATTTATTTATATCCTCTTAGATTTTGACTAGCCCTCCCTCCACCTTTACTCAAGCTCTTCCCCTGACCTCACTTGGGCCTTTTTATCCCCATTAATCTGTTCTTCTACTTACATATATATACAATACCATCCTATTAAGTACCCCCTCCCTCCCTTTTTCTTCCCTTTATATCTCTTTTCTAGCTTACTGGCCTTTGCTATTGAGTTTTCTTCCTACTCACACAGAAGTCCAGTCATTTGTAGCTAGGATCCACTGATGAGAGAGAACATGCGATGCTTGGCTTTCTGGGCCTATGTTACCTAACTTAGTATAAGCCTTTCCAGATCCATCCATTTTCCTGCAAATTTCATAACTTCATTTTTCTTTACTGCTGAGTAGAGCTCCATTGTATAAATATGCCATATCTTCATTATCCACTCATCAGTTGAGGGATATATAGGCTGGTTCTACTTCCCAGCTATTGTGAATTGTGCAGCAATAAACATGGTTGAGCAAGTATCTCTGAGGTAATGAGATGAGTCCTTAGGATAAATGCCTAGGAATGCTATAGCTGGGTCATTTGGTAGATCTATTTGTAGCTATCTCATGAACCTCCACACTAATTTCCACAATGGCTGGACCAGATTGCATTCCCACCAGCAGTGTAGAAGGGTTCCTCTTTTTCTGCATCCTTGCCAGCATTTATGGTCATTTGTTTTCATGCTGGTAGGCAGTCTGACAGGAGTGAGATGGAATCTCAATGTAGTTTTAGTCTGCATTTCCTTGATGACTAGGGATATAGCATAAGTTTTTCAGATCCTTATATGCCATCTGTATTTCTTCTTTTGAGAATTCTCTATTTAGTTCCATAGCACATTTTTATTTTTATTTATTTATTTTTGTTGTTGTTATTTTTAATTTTTATTAACATTTTCCATGATTATAAAATATATCCCATGGTAATTCCCTCCCTCCCCACCCCCACACTTTCCCATTTGGAAATTCCATTCTCCATCATATTACCTCCCCATTACAATCATTGTAATTACATATATACAATATCAACCTATTAAGTGTCCTCCTCCCTTCCTTTCTCTTCCCTTTATGTGTCTTTTTTAACTTACTGTCCTCTGCTACCAAGTATTTTCCTTCTCATGCAGAAGCCCAATCATCTGTAGCTAGGATCCACATATGAGAGAGAACATGTGGTGCTTGGCTTTCTGGGCTTGGGTTACCTCACTTAGTATAATACTTTCCAGGTCCATCCATTTTTCTGCAAATTTCATAACTTCATTTTTCTTTACCGCTGAGTAGAACTCCATTGTATAAATGTGCCACATCTTCATTATCCACTCATCAGTTGACCATAGCCCATTTTTATTTGGCTTGTTTGATTTCTTACTATTTAATTTTTGAGTTCTTTGCATATTCTTGATATTAATCCTCTATCAGATGTATAGCTGGCAAAGACTTTTTCGCATTCTCTGCAAACGAACTCCAGACACATGCGCCCCCTTGTGCATCTGGCTAACGTGGGACCTGGGGAACCGAGCCTCGAACCGGGGTCCTTAGGCTTCACAGGCAAGTGCTTAACCACTAAGCCATCTCTCCAGCCCCTTTTTCGCATTCTCTAGGGTTGCCTCTTGGCTTTATTCACAGTGCCTGTTGGTGTACAAAATCTTTGTAATTTCATGAGGTCCCAGTGGTTAGTCTGTGGTTTTATTGTCTTAGCAATTTGGGTTATATTCAGAAAGTCTTTTCCAAGACCAATATGTTGAAGGGTTTCTCCTTCTTTTTTCCTGTAGCAGTTTCAGAGTTTCAGGTCTGATGTTAAGTTCTTTAATCCATTCAGACTTAATTCTTGTGCATGGAGAGAGAAAAGACTCTATTTTCATCCTTCTACAGATCCATCTCCAGTTTTCCCAGCACCATTTGTTGAAGAGGCTGACTTTTCTCCAGTGAGTATTTTGGCATTCTTCTCAAATATCAGGTGGCTGCGATAGCTACCCGGACTTATATCTGGGTCCTCTATTCTGTTCCATTGGTCTACATGTCTGCTTTTGTGCCAGTACCATGCTGTTTTTGTTACTGTGGCTCTGTAGTATAGGTTAAAGTCAGATATGGTGATACCACCAGCCTTATTTTTGTTGCTCAGTATTGTTTTAGATTTTGAGATTTTTTTTGTGATTCCAATTCATTTTTGGATTTTTTTTAATTTCTGTGAAGAATGCCATTGTAATTTTTGTGGGGATTGCATTAAATGTATAGATTGCTTTGGTAAGATTGCCATTTTCACAATATTGATTCTTCCGATCCAGGAACAAGAGATGTTTTTCTATTTCCTACTGTCTTCTGCAATTTCTCATTTGAGTGTTTTAAAGTTTTCATTGTAGAGATCCTTTACTTTCTTGCTTAGGTTTATTCCAAGGTACTTTATTTTCTTTGATGCAATTATGAATGGGAATGATTCTCTGATTTCATCCTCTATGTGTTTGTTGTTAACATTTAGGAAGGCTACTGATTTCTGTGTACTTATTTTGTATCCTGTTACATGGCTATAGGTGTGTATCAGCTCTAACAGTTTGCTGGTAGAGTCTTTAGAGTCCTTTATGTGTAGTGGTGTCATGTCATCTGCAAATAGTGATAACTTGAACTCTTCCTTTCCAATTTGTATCCCTTTTATGTGTGTCTCTTGCCTTATTGCCTGGCCAAGACTTCCAGTACTATATTAAATAAAAATGGGGACAGTGGACACCCTTGTCTTATTCCTGATTTTAGTGGAAAAGCTTCCAGTTTTTCCCCATTTAGTAATATGTTAGCTGTAGGCTTGTCATAAATAGCCTTTATTATATTGAGATATGTTCCTTCTATTCCCAGTCTCTGTAAGACTTTTATCATGAAGGTATGTTGAATTTTGTCAAATGCTTGTTCTGCATCTAATCAGATGATCATGTGATTGTTGTCCTTCAGTCCATTTATACAATGTATTACATTTATCGATTTGCATATGTTGAACCATCCCTGCATCTCTGGGATAAAGCCTACTTGGTCGGGGTGAATATCTTTCTGATATATTCTTTTTTTTTTAATTTGTTTTTATTTTTTTATTTAATTTTTATTAACATTTTCCATGATTATAAAATATATCCCATGGTAATTCCCTCCCTCCCCACCCCCACACTTTCCCATTTGAAATTCCATTCTCCATCATATTACCTCCCCATTACAATCATTGTAATTACATATATACAATTTCAACCTATTAAGTATCCTCCTCCCTTCCTTTCTCTACCCTTTATGTCTCCTTTTTAACTTACTGGCCTCTGCTACTAAGTATTTTCATTCTCACGCAGAAGCCCAATCATCTGTAGCTAGGACCCACATATGAGAGAGAACATGTGGCACTTGGCTTTCTGGGCCTGGGTTACCTCACTTAGTATAATACTTTCCAGGTCCATCCATTTTTCTGCAAATTTCATAACTTCATTTTTCTTTACCACTGAGTAGAACTCCATTGTATAAATGTGCCACATCTTCATTATCCACTCATCTGTTGAGGGACATCTAGGCTGGTTTCATTTCCCAGCTATTATAAATTGAGCAGCAATAAACATGGTTGAGCACGTACTTCTAAGGAAATGAGATGAGTCCTTTGGATATATGCCTAGGAGTGCTATAGCTGGGTCTGATATATTCTTGTATTCTGTTTGCCAATATTTTGTTGAGAATTTTTGCATCTATGTTCATGAGGGAGATTGGTCTGTAATTTTCTTTTTTTGTTCTGTCTTTGCCTGGTTTTGGTATCAGGGTGATGCTGGCTTTGTAGAAGGAATTTGGTAGGATTCCTCCTTTTCCTATTTTGTGGAAAAGTTTAAGAAGTAATGGTGTTTGTTCTTCTCTGAAGGTCTGGTAAAATTCACCAGTGAATACATTTGGGCCTGACTTTTTTGGGTGGGGGGATTTTTGATAACTGTTTGGATCTCCATACTTGTTATAGGTCTATTTAAGTGATTAATCTCATCTTGATTTAATTTAGGTAGGTCATATAAATCAAGGAAATCATCTATTTCTTTCAGATTTTCATGCTTAATGGAGTATGTCCCTATGATTTTTTGAATTTCTCTGGTATCTGTTGTGATATTGCCTTTTTCATCTCTAATTTTATTAATTTGTGTCTCTTCTCTCTTTCTTTTGGGCTGATTTGCTAAGGGATTATCAATCTCATTTATCCTTTCAAAGAACCAACTCTTTGTTCATTGATTCTTTGGTTTGTGTTTTTGGTTTCTATTTCATTATTTTCTTCCCTAATCTTTATTCTTTCTTCCCATCTACTGATTTTTGGTTTGTCTTGTTCTTTTATTTCCAAGGCTTTAAGGTGAAGTATTAGGTTGTTTACTTGAGACCTTTCTAATTTTTTTTGAAATATATATATATTTTTAAATTTGTTTATTTTTATTTACTTATTTGAAAGTGACGAACAGAGAGAGAGAGAGAGAATGGGTGCACCAGGGCCTCCAGGCACTGCAAATGAACTCCAGATGCGTGCGCCCCCTTGTGCATCTGGCTAACATGGGTGGGGAATTGAGCCTTTAACCGGGGTCCTTAGGCTTCACAGGCAAGCGTTTAACTGCTAAGCCATCTCTCCAGCCCTGTTCTTGTGTTTTTTTTTTTTAATTTTTATTAACATTTTCCATGATTATAAAATATATCCCATGGTAATTCCCTCCCTCCCCACCCCCACACTTTCCTATTTGGAAATTCCATTCTCCATCATATTACCTCCCCATTACAATCATTGTAATTACATATATACAATATCAACCTATTAAGTATCCTCCTCCCTTCCTTTCTCTTCCCTTTATGTCTCCTTTTCAACTTACTGGCCTCTGCTACTAAGTATTTTCATTCTCACACAGAAGCCCAGTCATCTGTAGCTAGGATCCACATATGAGGGAGAACATGTGGCACTTGGCTTTCTGGGCCTGGGTTACCTCACTTAGTATAATCCATTCCAGGTCCATCCATTTTTTCTGCAAATTTCATAACTTCATTTTTCTTTACCGCTGAGTAGAACTCCATTGTATAAATGTGCCACATCTTCATTATCCACTCATCAGTTGAGGGACATCTAGGCTGGTTCCATTTCCCGGCTATTATAAATTGAGCAGCAATAAACATGATTGAGCACGTACTTCTAAGGAAATGAGATGAGTCCTTTGGATATGTGCCTAGGAGTGCTATAGCTGGGTCATACAGTAGATCAATCTTTAGCTGTTTTAGGAACCTCCACACTGTTTTCCACAATGGCTGGACCAGATTGCATTTTTGAAATATTTTTATTTATTTATTTGAGAGTGACAGTCAGAGAGAGGAAGAGGCAGATAGAGAGAGACAGAGAATGGGTGCGCCAGAGCCTCCAGCCACTGCATACGAACTCCAGACACGTGTGCCCCCTTGTGCATCTGGCTAATGTGGGTCCTGGGGAATTGAGCCTCGAACCAGGGTCCTTAGGCTTCTCAGGCAAGTGCTTAACCGCTAAGCCATCTTTCCAGCCCCTAATTTCTTTTTTTTTTTTAAATTTTTATTAGCATTGTCCATGATTATAAAAAAATATCCCATGGTAATTCCCTCCCTACCCCCCCCACCCCAAGTTTCTTAATATAGGCACTTAAAGCTATAAATTGTCCTCTTAGGACTGCCTTCATTGTGTCCCAAAGGTTTTGGTATGATGTGTTCTCATTATCTTTTGATTCTATGAATTTTTTTTTTTCAATGTAGGGTCTCAGTCTAGCCCAGGCTGACCTGGAATTAACTATGTAGTCTCAGGGTGGCTTCGAACTCATGACAATCCTCCTACCTCTGCCTCCTATGTGCTGGGATTAAAGGTGTGTGCCACCACACCCGACAACTCATTCTTGATTTCTTCATTGACCCATTCATCATTTAGTAGAGTATTGTTTAATTTCCATGATTTTGTGTATGCTCTATAGTTTTTCTTGCTATTGATTTATAGTTTGATTCCATTGTGGTTAGATAGAATACAAAGAATTATTTCATTTATCCTGTATTTGTTAAGATTTGCTTTGTGTCCTAATATATGGTCTATTTTAGAGATTATTCCATATGCTGCTGCAAAGAATATATATTCTGCAGCACTTGGATGCAATGTCCTGTTTATATCTGTTAGGTCCATTTCTTGTATGACCTCATTTAATCCAGATGTCTCTCTGTTTATATTTTCCTGGGATGACCTGTCAATTGATGAGAGTGGGGTATTGAAGTCACCCACTACAATTGTGTGTGGTGTCATGTGTGACCTTAGTTCTTTTTTTTTGGGATAGAAGCCATGAGCATGAATTTAATTTTGAGATTCATTTCAATGTTTGTAACTGAGGTAGAGCTTTTCTGGATTTTATTATTGTTTGTTTGTTCATTCTTTTTTTTTTTAAATTTTTACTAGCATTTTCCATGATTATAAAAAAAATCCCATGTTAATTCCCTCCCCCCCACACTTTTGATCTTAGTTCTAATAGTGTTTGTTTTATGAATTTAGGAGCTCCCATGTTAGGTGCATATATGTTTAGGATTGTGATATCCTATTGGAGTGTGCCTTTAATCAATATAAAGTGACCTTCCTTATCTTTCTTTTTTAGTATTTTATTTTTATTTATTTCTTTGAAGAGAGAGAAAAAGGCAAGAGGGAGGAAGAGATTGGGCCCACCAGGGGCTCTAGCTGTTGTAAATGAACTCTAGTCACCTGTGCATCTGGCTTTACATGGGTTCTGGGGAATTGAACCTGGGTTCTTTGGCTTTGCTGGCAAGCACCTTTACTGCTAAGCTATCTCTCCAGCCCCCTTATCTTTCCTAACCAATGTTGGACTGAAGTCTACCTTGTTAGGTATTAGGATTGCTTGTTTTCTACGCCCATTTTCTTGAAACACTGTTTTCCAGCCTTTCACCGTAAGATAGTGTCCATCCTTTGTAGAAAGGTGAGTTTCTTGGAGGCAACAAATTGAAGGATCCTGCTTTTTAACCCAGCCTGCAAACCTATGTCTTTTGGTTGGTGCATTGAGGCCATTGATATTAAGAGATGTTATTGAAACGTGTGTATTTATTTTTGCCATTTTTTTTGTAGTTCTTCTGGTTTTACCTTTGCTGTCTTGTGTTAACTAGTATTTGAGTATTTTTTATTTTTCCAGGTACCTTATATGTGTGCCTTTCTTTCTCTTCAGCATGGAGGATTCTTTCAAGTATTTTCTGTAGACTTAGTTTTGTCTTCAAATACACCTTTAGCCTGCCTTTGTTGGGGAGTGTCTTTATTTCTCCATCTATTTGAATGGATAGCTTTGCAGGATAAAGTAACCTTGGTTGACAGTTGTTATCTTTCAGAACTTGAAGTACATCACTCCAAGCCCTTCTGGCTTTTAAAGTTTGTGTTGAGTAATCTGCTGTGATCCTGATGGGCTTGCCTTTGTAGGTAACTTGATTTTTCTCTCTAACTGCTTTCAATATTTTTTTCTTTGGTTTGTGTGTTTGGTAGTTTGATTACAATATGGCGAGGAGAGGTTCTTTCCTGATTTTGTCTGGTTGGTGTTCTAAAGGATCCCTGTATCTGCATTGGCATCTCTTTCCCAATTTGGGGGAAGTTTTCTTCTATGATTTTGTTGAAGACACCTACTATGCCTTTGGAGTGGAATTCTTCTCCTTCTACTATGCCCTGAATTCTTTTTTTTTTTAATTTTTTTTTGTTTATTTTTATTTATTTATTTGGGAGCGACAGACAGAGTGAGAAAGAGGCAGAGAAAGACATAGAGACAGTTGGCGTGCCAGGGCCTCCAGCCACTGCAAACAAACTCCAGACGTGTGCGCCCCCTTGTGCATCTGGCTAACGTGGGTCCTGGGGAGTTGAGCCTTGAACCAGGGTCCTTAGGCTTCACAGGCAAGCGCTTAACCGCTAAGCCATCTCTCCAGCCCCTGAATTCTTATATTTGATCTTTTCATAGTATCCCAAATATCTTGAAATTCCCACTCATACTTTTCTATAAGTTTGTCTTTCTCTTTGTTGGACTGTATTAGATCTGCCACCTGATCTTCTAGTTTAGATATTCTGTTCTCTCCTTCATCCATTCTACTGGTGAGATTTTCTACGCAGTTTTTTATTTCATTAACCGTGTTCTTCATTGTTAGTAATTCTGACTGGTTTTTCTTTATCATTTCTATTTCCTTATTTATATCTCATATTGACCTCTTTATTTCATCAAATTGTTGCCTTGTGTCTTCTTTGATTCCTTTGGTTTCCTCTTTCATTCCTCTTATTTCTTCTTTGACTTCTTTGACCATATATTTTTTTTTAAATTTTTTTTGTTCATTTTTTATTTATTTATTTGAGAGCGACAGACACAGAGAGAAAGACAGATAGAGGGAGAGAGAGAGAATGGGTGTGCCAGGGCTTCCAGCCTCTGCAAACGAACTCCAGACGCGTGCGCCCCCTTGTGCATCTGGCTAACGTGGGACCTGGGGAGCCGAGCCTCGAACTGGGGTCCTTAGGCTTCACAGGCAAGCGCTTAACCGCTAAGTCATCTCCAGCCCTTCTTTGAGCATATTTATAATCGTTCTTTTAAAATCTTTCTCAGGCATTTCCTCTAACTCATTCTCAGTGGAGGTTATTTCTGATGCATTAATACTTTTTGGTGGATTTATATTATATTGATTTTTGGTGTTTCTTGTGTTATAATGTATATATTTTTGCATCTTGGATTAATTAATGCTTAAATTTTCTCATTAGCTGCAGTATTATTAGATGTATCAATCAATCTGATGTTATATATCTTGAGGTTATATATATTAAGGTGCTAGGTGTGGCTCTTAAGACTCTCAGAGTATCTACAAATGTGACCCTAGATATTAGGTTTGCCTGCTATGAGAGTATTCAGGTAGGCTGAGTGGAACAAAAGACAGGCAGAGTCTAAAATTTAACTAAGCAATGTATACTTTCAATGAAAAACAGCACAGTGTATTTATGCAAGAGGTAGGTATTATGACAACCAGATTCTCTAATTGTCCCTTAGGGTGTGTGGTGCCCCACACCCTTAATCTTGGCATCAAGGAGGTTAAGATTTCTGGTCTGTTGAGGGTTCCAAGTGAGATCCTTTCCTAATGTATAAGAGAAGAGGAAACAAAGCCAGTATAAATGAAGAAGCAACAAATAGCAAGTCCAAAATGTAGCTTATTTAAGAATGGCAGATCTGCCGGGCATGGTGGCACATGCCTTTAATCCCAGCACTCAGGAGGCAGAGGTAGGAGGATCACCATGAGTTCAAGGCCACCCTGAGATGCCATAGTGAATTCCAGGTCAGCCTGAGCTAGAATGAGACCCTACCTCAAAAAAATAGAAAAAAAAAAAAAAAAAAAGAATGGCACATCTGACCATCTATCAGATCTAACATATAATTTATCCTGATATGGAAGATCCAATTGACCTGGTGTAATACCAGTTACCTTTTGGGATAATTTTGGTCTCAGTTATGCTGCGCTCCTGCTTGGGTCCCTCTTTGGTGCACTGTGGGTTCAAGTCAGCTGGCTTGGATCGCTGTTCTGGTCACTGGTGCTGGGTGCTGTGATCTCCCTTCCTCAGGGTCTCTTGTGCTTGCTGGCACTTGCAATGGCGGTGGGGGAGGGGAGGCTGTTGATGGTGGCTCTAGTTCTCTTGCTGGTCCACATGGTCCTCTACCTTGTGATCTGCTCCTCCATTGTTCACTGCAGTTCTCCACGTTTCTTGAGTTTGGGAAGAGCTCTGGTGAGAGTGGAAAATCCCCTTACCTGGCTTCTCCTGCACCTCAAGCCAAGCTGTGGCCCTGCAGACCTGGTGCTGCCGCCGCTGGAGTCACTTCTGTCTGCCTGTGTGGGCTCTGGATGCTCTGGATCTCTGCTACTTTTTAAAAATTTTTTGCTAGGGTTTCTTTGGGCTTTTTCTCCCCTGGGCTGCTTTGGCATGTTCCTAGCTGCCATCTTAACCAGAAGATCTCCCTTCCCCCTCTCAATCAGTCTCTCTTTTACTTTGATGTTATCATCTTTTACTCCTATTACAAGAGTCTTGTGTAGGTAGTGTCAGGCACTGTGAGACCATGAATATCCAGGCCATTTTGTGTCTGGAGGAGCACATTGTAAGGAGTCCCGCCCTTCCTTTGGCTCTTACATTCTTTCTACCACCTCCCCAATGGACCCTTAGCCTTGGAAGGTGTGATAGAGATGTTTCAGTGCTGAGCACTTCTCCATCACTCCTTCTCAGTACCATGGTGCCTTCTGAATCATTCCAAGGTCACTACCATCTGAAAAGAGAAGCTTCTCAACCAAAAGTGAGAGCATTATTAATATATGGGTATGAACATTAAGAGAAGTGTCTCCTGGGAAGTTTGTTGAACAAGTACATACATTTAGCCAGACAACAGCAGACGTTACACCCCTAGGCCTAATGACTACCCCTGTCATAGGTTTTCATTGTCAGGCATGTATTCCCTCCCATGGAGTGGGCCTCCAGTCTAGTTAGAGAGCATCTGGTTTCCTCCTGTTGCAGTCTGGTTCACATTGCTTGCAGCAATCACCCATCCAAGATCAGGTTGTGGGAAAAAAGGTTTATTTTGGCTTATAGACTTGAGGGGAAGTTCCACAATGGCAGGGAAAATGACAACATAAGCAGAGGGTGAATAT
Source organism: Jaculus jaculus (assembly GCF_020740685.1). Classification (NCBI taxonomy): domain Eukaryota; kingdom Metazoa; phylum Chordata; class Mammalia; order Rodentia; family Dipodidae; genus Jaculus; species Jaculus jaculus. The sequence goes on from NC_059102.1 coordinate 83,738,629, forward strand.
CACCTCCTGGCTAACATAAGGTAGACAACAGCAATAGGAGGTTGTGCAAAACACTGACATGGGGAAACTGGCTATAACACCCATAAGCACCCCACTCCAACAATATACTGCCTCCAAGAGGTGTTAACTCCCAAATCTCTATCAGCTGGAAACATAGTATTCAGAACACCTAAGTTTATGGGGGATACCTGAATCAAACCACCACATTCCACCCCTGGCCCCCATAAACTGATAAGCATACATGATGTCAAATGCAATGCATTCAGTCCAACTTTATACGTCCCCATATATTTTTTAATCAATCTTAATGATGTTCAAATATCTCATAATCCAAAGTCTTTTAACTGAGCCACAATACCAGAAATTCCCCCCAAAACCCATAATGGCACAGAGTACACATTCACACTGCAAAAATGGCATTGGGCATAGCAAACATCAAACTCTGTAGTTCCAAGTCTAGCAACTCTAGTCAGTGACAAATCTCCAAGACTGATAATTGTAACCAGCAATAAGTCTCTGGAGTTTCAATTCCACCCCTCCAGCTAGGCTACTCACAGTCCTGAAAAACTTCATCTGGGGCTGGCAGCTCTCCTTGGCAGCCATCTCATGGTCCCAGCATCTCCACTGAGTCTTCACTGCAAGCCATGGTTCATCTGCATGGCTCCATCGACCCCAATCTCAAAGGTTGTAATCTCTCATACAATTATAGCTGAACAGACAGCAGTTTGGGCCCAGAGATTTCTTTCTGTGCCATATCCCTCTGCACACACCAGTCTGTTTCTACACACTGCAGCCCTGCACAGGTTCTCAAGACATGGGCATAACAGCAAGCTTCTCACACAAACTGCTTCTAGCCCAATCCAGACAAAGCTCATTTTCACCTTCATGAGCCAAACTTCAGTCCATAGTTCTTATTGCATTCAGGTCTTGCAACTCTGAGCAGAATATCCCATCAAACTGTACTTATAGGACTACAAGACATCTCTTAGGCCAAGGTTTCAAATCCTTCCACATTCTTTTTGAAAATTATCCCCCAAAGGCCAAAGCCACACAGTTAGGTGTCTAGCAGCAATCCCACTCCTTGGTACCAGTATTACTGTTGCAGTCAGGTTCTCATTGCTTGCAGAAATCACCTGGCTAAGAGCACGGTGTGGGCATACAGATTCGAGGGAAAGCTCCATGTTGGCAGAGAAAATGACGACATGAGCAGAGGGTAGATATCACCCCCTCACTAACATCAGGCAGACAACAGTAGTAGGAATGTGTGTAAAATACTGGCATGGGGAAACTGCTATAATACCCATAAGCCTGCCCCCCAAAATACACTGCATTCAAGAGGCATTAACTCCCAAATCTTTATCAGCTGTAAGCCTAGTATTCAGAACACCTAAGTTTATAGGGGACACCTGAATCAAATTACTACACCCCCATAGCAGACATGCCACTATTTCACCCATTGGCTCATTTGGCCTAGGTGACTCTCTCCAGCCCTATTTTTTAATTTTTACTTTTATTTATTTATTTATTTATTTATTTATTTATTTATTTATTTTGGTTTTTCAAGGTAGGGTTTCACTCTAGTCCAGGCTGACTTGGAATTCACTATGTAGTCTCAGGGTGGCCTTGAACTCACGGTGATCCTCTTACCTCTGCCTCCTGTGTTCTGGGATTACAAGCATGTGCCACCATGCCTGGTTATTTTTACTTAGATTTTTAAAAAAAATATGTATTTATTTATTTTTATTCACAGCTTCCATAGTTATAACAATATCTCATGGTAATTCCCTCCTTTCCCTCCCTTTTCCCTTTGAAACTCCATTCCCCATCATACTTTAAAAATAATTTATTTATTTATTAATTAGAAAGAGAGAGAAAGAGGGAGGGAGAGAATGGGTACTCCAGGGCCTTAAGCCACTGCAAACAAATTCCATATGCATGCCCCACCTTGTGCATCTGGCTTATGTGGGCCCCGGGGAATTGAACCAAGATCCTTTGGCTTTGCAGGAAAGTGCCTTAACCACTAAGCCATCTCTCCAGCCCTAGAATTTTTATTTTTGGTTTTAGTTTTTCAAGGTAGGGTCTCACTCTAGGCCAGGCTGACCTGAAACTCAATATGTAGTCTTAGGCTGGTCTCAAATTCATAGTGATCCTCCTACCTCTGCCTCCTGAATACTGGGATTAAAGATGTGTGCCACTGTTGCAGTCAGGTTCACATTGCTGGTAGAAATCACCCAAGAGCAGTTGTGGGAAAAATGAGGTTTATTTTGGGTTGGAGGCTCGAGGGAGAAGCTGCACGATGGCAGGGAAAACGACATGAGCAGAGGGTGGACATCACACCCTGGCCCACATAAGGTGGACCATAACAAGAGGAGAGTGTGCCAAACACTGGCATGGGGAAACTGGCTATGACACTCATAAGCCTGCCCCCAACAATACACTGCCTCCAGGAAGCATTAATTTCCAATTGCCTTCAGCTGGGGAACCTAGCATCCAGAACACCTAAGTTTATAGGGGACACCGGAATCAAACCACCACAGCTACCATGCCCAGTTAAGAATTTTTATTTATTTATTTAATTAATTTATTTTTGAGGTAGGGTCTTTCTGTAGCTCAGACTGACTTGGAATTCACTATGTAGTCTCAGGGTGGCCTCAAATTCATAGTGATCCTACTATCTCTGCCTCAGGACTTCTGGGATTAAAGGCATGTGCTGTCTCGTATGGCTTAGACTTTTTATTTTTTTATTTTCAAAAAAGTTTTTTAATTAACAACTTCCATGATTATAAGAAAATATCCCACGGTAGTAACCTCCCTCCCCATACTTTCCCCTTTGAAATTCCATTCTCCCCATCTCAATCAGTCTCTCTTTTATTTTGATGTCATGATCTTTTCCTCCTATTATGATAGTCTTGTGTAGGTGTAGACTTCTTATTTTTAAAAAATATTTTTATTTATTTACTTGAGAGAGAGAGAGAGTGAAAGAAAGAAACAGAGGCTGATAGATAAAGAGAGAATGGGTGTGCCAGGGCCTCTAGCCCCTACAAATGAACACCAGACATGTATACCATCTTGTGCACCTGGCTTTTGTGGGTACTGGGGAATCATACCTGGCTTGGGTCCTGAGGTTTTGCAGGCAAGCTCCTTAACCACTAAGCCATTTTTCCAGCCCAGATTTTTTTTTTTTCCCCAGATGTCTTGTTATGTAGTCTAGGCTGGCCTCGAATTTTTGATTATTCTTCCTTAGCCTCCCGAGTGCTGTGATCATAGGTTTGTACCATCCTGCATTGCTTAAATTAGACATGTTTGAAATTTAAGTGTTGGGGCTGGAGAGATGGCTTAGTCATTAAAGGTACTTGCTTGCAAAGCTTGACGGTCTCTGTTCAATTCCCCAGCACCCATGTAAAGCCATATGCAAAAAGTGGCCAATGCCTCTAGAGTTCATTTGCAGAAGGCCTTGGCATGCCCATTCTCTCTCTCTCTCTCTTGTCTCTCTAAATAAATAAATAAATAAGCAAATAAAGTATTAAAAAAAAAGAAATTTAAGTGTTTATGTGATCTCATCATCTTGGAGACAAGTGTTCATTCTAGTTCATGAGCTCAAGACTCTGTTTTAGTTGTCAAGCTATGAGAGCCAGATTGCTAGACTGAGGTCTGAAGTTGAAAAAGGAGAAGCATTGAGACAAAGTCTGGAATATGACCTGGCTGTTGTTCGAAAGGAAGCTGGTCTTGGAAGACGGGCTGCTGAGGAAAGATTAGCTGAGGCACAGAGGATCCAAGAAAAGCTCTGTGGTAAGAGGATTTCTGTTTTTTCCATGTTTAAAAACATAACCTTATTCTATGTCATTGTTCACTGTTGTAAATCCATACAGGGTCAGATAAATATTTATTTATTATAAATATTTATATATAATATATTTATATAAATATTATAAATAAAAGTATTTATTTATTTGAGAGAGAGAGAGAGAGAGAAAAAAAAAAAGCAGATAGAGAATGTACATGCCAGGGACTCTAGCCACTACAAATGAAATCCAGACACATGCACCATCTTGTGTATCTGGCTTTAAGTGGGTACTGGGAAATCAAACCTGGGTCCTTAGGCTTCATAGGCAAGTGCCTTAACTGCTAAGCCATCTCTCCAGGCCTCTTAATCACTTAAATTTGTTTTATGTATTTATTTTCAAGGGGAGAGAGAGAGAGAAAGAAAGACAGTAGGCACACCATGGCCTCTAGCCATTGCAAACAACCTGTAGATGCATGTGTCACTTTTTGCATCCAGCTTTATGTGGGTACTGGGGAATCAAACCCGGTCATTTGGCTTTTCAGGCAAGTACCTCAAACCACTGAGCCAATGCTCTACCTTTAAACACATTTTTTTTTTTTTTTTTTTGAGATAGGGTCTTGCTCTAGCCCAGGCTGACTTGGAATTCACAATGTACTTTCAGGATGAACTTGAACTCATGGTGATCCTCCTACCTCTACCTCCCCAGTTCTGGGACTACAGGCATTTGCCACCATGCCTGGCTTAATCTCTTTTTTGTTTATTTTTATTTCATTTTTAAAATTAATTTGAGAGAGAAGAGACAGAGAGAAAATGGGCATGCCAACTGCTGCAGACGAACTCCAAATACATGTGGCCACCTTGTTCATCTGGTTTATGTGAAGAATCAAACTGAGGTGCTTAGGCTTTGCAGACAAGCATCTTAACCACTAAGCCATCACTCCAGCCCTTAATCACTTTTTTTTTTTTCAAGGTAGGGTCTCACTCTAGCTCAGGTTGACCTGGAATTTACTGTGTAGTCTCAGGGTCACCTTGAACTCTTAGTGATCCTCCTACCTCTGCCTCCCGAGTGCTGGGATTAAAGGTGTGTGCCACCATGCCTGGCTCCTTCGTCACTTAAAAAAATTATGACATAGAGGGAGAGAGAGGGAGAGAGAATATGAGAATTGGCATGCTAGGTCCTCTAGCCACTGCAAGGAACTCCAGACGCATGTACCCCCTTGTGCACATGCATGACCTTGTGTGCATGTATCACCTTGTGCATATGGCTTACTTGGGTTCTGGGGAGTCAAACCTGGATCCTTAGGCTTCACAGGCAAGTACCTAAACCACTAAGACATCTCCCCATACCCCTTAATAACTTTTTGAAGAGTACTTGTTCCAAGAATAATTAGCAGAATCAAAAAAGGATTAAAAAATATATGCATATTTTAGACCCCTCCATTACATATAATTTGAACCAGAATTTTTTTTTTGAGGTAGGGTCTCACTCTAGTCCAGGCTGACCTGGAACTCACTATATAGTCTCAGGGTGGCCTCGAACTCATGACAATCCACCTACCTCTGCCTCCTGAGTGCTGGGATTAAAGGCATGCACCACCATACCCGTTTCTGAACCAGAATTTTCAGCTTGAGAATCTAAATGTTCAAGAAACACTCTAGACCCGGGTGTGGTGGCACACATCTTTAATCCCAGCACTCAGGAGGCCGAGGTAAGTGGATCACCATGCGTTTGAGGTCAGCTCAGTCTGAGACAACATAGTGAATTCCAAGTCAGTCTGGAAGTCAGACCCCACCTCACAAAAAAACCAAAAACCAAAAACCAAAAACCAAACAAAAAAAACTCTAGGCTGGGGAGATGACTTAGTAGTTAAAGGCATTTGCTTGCAAATCCTGCTGATCTGGGTTCAATTCCCCATTACTCACATAGAACCAGACATAAAAAGTGGCACAGGGGTGGAGGGATGGCTTAGTAGTTAAGGCATTTGCCTGCAAAGCCTAAGGACTCAGGTTCAATTCCCCAGAACCCATGTAAGCCAGATGCATATAGTGGTACATACACCTGGAGTTTGTTTGTAGTGGCCAGAGGCACTGGTGTATTCATTCTCTCTCTTTCCCTCTCCCTCTGTCTAATAAATAAATAAAAAAATAATTTTTTTAAAAAAAGTAGCACAGTTGTCTGGTGTTCATTTGGAATGGCAAGAAGCCCTGATGTATTTGTGTACACACACACACACACACACACACACACACACACAAACTTGGTTTTACCTCTTTATTACTGTTTGTTTGTTTTTTTTAATTGGTTTTTCGAGGTAGGGTTTCACTGTAGCCCAAGCTGACCTGGAATTCACTGTACACTGTCTCGTCTCAGGGTGGCCTTGGACTCACTGTGATCCTCCTACCTCTGCCTCCCGAGTGCTGGGATTAAAGGCGTGCGCCACCACGCCCGGCTCTAAAAATTATATTTTAATGCTCATTTTGACAAAAGAAGTAGATAGTTATAGAGAAACATTGTTAGATAAAAGGTATGACCTGGGCTGGAGAGATGGCTTAGCGGTTAAGCGCTTGCCTGTGAAGCCTAAGGACCCCGGTTCGAGGCTCGGTTCCCCAGGTCCCATGTTAGCCAGATGCACAAGGGGGCACACACGTTTGCAGTGGCTGGAAGCCCTGGCGTGCCCATTCTCTCTCTCTCCCTCTATCTGTCTTTCTCTCTGTGTGTCTGTCGCTCTCAAATAAATAAATAAAAAATTAAAAAAAAAAAAAGGTATGACCTGCCAGGTATGGTGGTGCATGACTTTAATCCTAGCACTCAGGAGGCCAGAGATAGGAGGATCACTGTGAGTTGAGGCCAGCTGGAGACTACATAGTGCATTCCAGGTTAGCCTGGGCTAGAGCAAGACCCTACCGCAAGCAAGCAAGCAAACAAACAACAGGGAGGGAGAGATGGCTTAGAGGTTAAGGTGCTTGCCTGCAAAGGTTAACGATCCAGGTTTGATTCCCCAGAACCCACGTAAAGCCAGATGCACAAGGTGGCACATGCGTCTGGAGTCCATTTGCAGCTCTTGGAGGCCCTGGCGTGCTCATTCTCTTTCTCTATCTGCCTCTCTCTCTCAAAAGACTAAATAAATAAAAATGAAACATTAAAAAAAAAGTCTCAGAACTGGGCATGGGGGTGCATGCCTTTAATCCCAGCACTCAGGAGACAGAGATAGGAGGATTGTCATGAGTTTGAAGCCACCCTGAAACTATGTAGTAAATTCCAAGTCAGTCTGGACTAGAGCGAGACACTACCTCAAAAAAACAAAACAAAACCCCAAATAAAGCAAAACAAATAACAACAAAAGAAGGCATGAGGCGATGTAATAAATTACCGAGGGCTGCCCAACAGGGCTTGTTTGTTTTCTCCCCTTACTTCTGTCTAGGTCTAGGGTAGGATGCCTGTTCCATGAGGGTCTTATGACCTACACTCATGGGTGTCATTTCTGGACTCTATGGCTTGCTTTAGAGGAGGAGGAAAAAAGGTAGAAAATAGAGCAGCAGAAGGACAGAAAGACCTTCTTGCTTTTGTGACTCTTTTGCCTTTCTTAATTCAAAACTACTTTGGGTTATTGTGTTCTGAGTTCTGATAATTTCCTATTGGATGTAATACCTACATCACTACCAGAATTTAGAAATATAAGAATTGGAAAGTAGGGCGGGGGGGATGGCTCAGTAGATAAAGTACCTGTTAGCCGTTTGTGAGGACTGGAGTTCAGATCTCCAGCACCCATGCAAAAACTGGGTGTGGTGGCATGTGCCTGTAATTTCAGCACTGGGTAGGGGTGGGGAGAGGCAGGAGGATGCCTAAGGTGTTCTGTGTAGCTAGTCTGAATCAGGTTCAGCTCTAGGTTCAGCAAAAGACCTTGTTTTACAAAAAAAATAACAAGGTAGATGTATTTCTTTATTTTATCGCCACAGAAACTTAATGAGGAAGTGTTTTTTTTAAATTTTATCTATTTATTTATTTGAGAGCTACAGAGAGAGAGAAAGAGAGAGAGAGAGAGAGAGAGAGAGAGAGAGAGAGAGAGAGAGTGAGAATGGGTGCACCAGGGCTTCCAGTCACTGCAAAGGAACTCCAGATGTGTGCGCCCCCTTGTGCATCTGGCTAACGTGGGTCCTGGGGAATCGAGCCTGGAACTGGGGTCCTTAGGCTTCACAGGAAGCGTTTAACTGCTAAGCCATCTCTACAGCCCAAGGAAGTGTTTTAAAAAATATTTATTTGAGAGAGAGAGATAGAGGGAGGGAGGGAGGAAGGGAGGGAGGGAGGGAGGGAAGGATGGAGAGAGATAGAGAAGATGGGCAAACCAAGGCCTCTTGTGATTGTAAATTTACTCCATAAGCATATACCACTGGAGAACTGAACCCACACCATCAAGTTTCACAAACAAGCCTGATAAATATATATTTAAAAATATCGTATTTTTATTTATTTGACAGAGAAAGAGGGAGAAGAGAGAGAGAGTGGGTGAACCAGAGCTTCTAGCCACTGCAAACAAACTCCAGACATGTGTGCCCCTTGTGCACCTGGCTTACATGGGTCCTGGGGAATTAAACCTGGGTCCTTTGGCTTTGCAGGCAAATGCCTTGACTGCTAAGCCACACCTCCAGCCCCAGATAGATATTTTTATTTGAGCTGGGCATGGTGGTGCGCGCCTTCAGTCCCAGCATTTGGGAGGCAGAGGTAGGAGGATCACCGTGAGTTCAAGGCCAGATTGGGACTACATAGTGAATTCCAGGTCAGTCTGGGCTAGAGTGAGACCCTACCTCAAAAAACTGCACATAAAAAAATTTTATTTGCATGTGTGCACACATGCATGTGTGCTTTTTTGCAGGGCCTCTTGCCACTGCAAATGCATATGGTACTTTTATTGTGTCCGTTTTTATATGGGTACTGGAGAATGGAACCCAGGCTGCCAGGCTTTTAACCACTGAGCCATTTCCCCTGCCAACGAGGAAGTACTTTATTTCCATTCAAGGCCAAAGAATCAGAGTTTAAATCCTGAGGGAGGTGAAGGAGCCAACCCTAGGAGCCTTCCCTTACTTCTTGTCTAGATGCTGACTTACACAGCAGTGGTGCCTGTTGACCAGTACCACTTATTACTGAGGTGATAGAAGGGTGAGAGATGAGTGATGCCTTGGTTGAGGTGGGTAAGTCATACAACTTCAAGGACTGTAGCAGTGGTCCCCATTCTCAATTTTGTGACAGTCTGATTTGTAAGGTGCATCACAACTAGCTTGTTTCCAATCATGAAATACTAAAATCTGTAATCTATTGAGTCTTTAAAAAGTATCATGATGCTTTTGTTGTTGCTGTTGTTGTTGTCCGAGGTAGCTCTAGCCCAGGCTGACCTGGAATTCATGATGTAGTCTCAGGGTGGCCTCAAATCCACAGTGATCCTCCTGCCTGCCTCTCGAATGAGTGTTAGGATTAAAGACATGCACTACCATGCCCAGAACATGATCTTTTAAAATAAACACACAGTGTAGTTTATTTTTGGAAGGGGGGAAATGAAAGAATTATAATTAGTACTTGAGGTGCAACTAAACATGGACATGCCTTCAAGAATATACTATCCAGTTTCATATTAAAATCACGTTTGTTTGTTGATTCCGAACTTGAGACACTTCATGTTGAATTTTTTTTTTTTTTTCAAGGTAGGGTCTCATTCTAGCCCAGGCTGACCTGGAATTCACTATATAGTCTCAGGTTGGCCTTGAACTCACATCAGTTCTCCTATCTCTGCCTCCCTGGTGCTGGGATAAAAGGTATGTACCATCAGGTCCAGCTTCAAGTTAAATATTTTGTCCTAAGCTCATATTGTAAATGAAGTCAGCTTCAGTGAGTAGGTTTTTAGACTAATGATTTAGTGCATGGTTATAAATACATCTCTTCTATTCTGCTTTCCACAGCTCAGAACTCAGAGCTTCAAGGAAAGGCAAATGAGACCGAGAAAGCATTTCAGACTTCCCAACAGAAATGGAAAGAAGAGTGTAGAAGGTTTGAACATGATTTGGAAGAGAGAGACAATATAATTCAAAATTGTAACCGAGAATATGATTTACTCATGAAGGAAAAAAGCAGACTAGAAAAAGCCCTACAGGTAAAATTTTTTCATAAAGGAATTTTTCTAAATACAGTATTTATTGAGATGCACTGTATATTACCTGAAGTTATCCTTGGGCTCCTCCCTTTTCCTCTTTCCCTCTCCTTTTTCCTTTTCCTTTTCCTTTTCCTTTTTTTTTCTTTTTTTTTTTTTGAGCTAGGGTTTCGCTCTACACCAGGCTGACCTGGACTTCCCTATGTAGTCTCAGGGTGGCCTCAAACTGAAAGTGATCCTCCTGCTTCTGACTCCCAAGTGTTGGGATTAAAGGATGTGCCATCATGCCCAGCTTTTGAGATTTTTTTTACAGGCCATATTAATAGATCTATTAGCTGGGTATGGTAGCCCATGCCTTTAACCCAGGACTTGGGAGACAGAGCTAGGAGGATCACTGAGTTCTTTTTTTTTGGATCACTGAGTTTGAGGCTAACTTGATGATACATGGTGTTTGCAGGTCAGCCTTGGCTAGAGTGAGTACCTGGGTCAAAAAAACCAAAAGAAGGGCTGGAGAGATGGCTTAGTGGTTAAGGTACTTGCCTGCAAAGCCTAAGGACCCATGTTTGAGTCTCAAGATCCCATGTTACCCAGACACACAAAAGTGAGGCCAGTGCAAGGTCACACATGCCCACTAGGTGGCACAAGCATCTGGAGTTTGATGGCAGTGGCTGAGGCCCTGGTGCACCAATTCTGTCTCTATCCTCTTTCTCTGTCTTTCTCTCTTGCTCTCTCTAGAAAACAAACAAACAAACAAACCCAAAATAGGTATACTGTTTATTTTGTGAAAAGTATTTGGGATCTCTGATCAAAAATTTTTTAAATTTTTTTATTTTTATTTTTAAAATATTTTTTGTTTACTTTTATTTATTTGAGAGTGACAGAGAGAGAAAGAGCCAGAGAGAGAGAGAGAGAGAGAGAGAGAGAGAGAGAGAGAGAGAGAGAGAATGGGCACCCCAGGGCCTCCAGCCACTGCAAACGAACTCCAGACGCATGTGCCCCCTTGTGCACCTGGTTAACGTGGGTCCTGGGGAATTGAGCCTTGAACCAGTGTCCTTAGGCTTCATAGGCAAGCGCTTAACTGCTAAGCCATCTCTCCAGCCCTCTGATCAAAATTTTAAAGGTGACAGGCATGGTGGCACATGCTGTTAATTCCAACACTCAGAAGGCAAAAAAAAAGGAAAACATGGTTGAGGATGCAGTTCTGTAAGAGATGTGCTTGCCTGACATGTATGAGGCCCTGGGTGTAATCCCCAGAATATGTAAAAAATAAAAGTGAAAAGAAGACAACAAAACCAAGCAAAAGAAAAACAGCAAAAAACAAAACAAACAAACAAACAAACAAAAACTTAAAAGGAAGAAATAGACCTGTGTATGGGCATATTGTAAAACAATAACCTATAGTCCATTTGGTTTAGCAGCATGAAATTTTGGAATTTGAAAAAATAATAGGTCCTAGATTTCACTTTTAATATGCAATAAAGAGAAAACTAAGCCAGGTATGGTGGTGCACACTTGGGAGGCAGAGGTAGGAGGGTCGCCATGAGTTCGAGGCCACCCTGAGGCTATGTAGTAAATTCCAGATCATCCTGAGCCAAAGTGAGACCCTACCTTGAAAAACCAAAAAAAAAAAACAACAAAAAAACCCCCCAAAAACCACCCCCCCAAAAAAACCAACACAAACATTATAAAAAGAAAACTAACAATGCCTTTGGCATATATTTTGTTATGTAGACCATATTGTATGAGGATTTATGAGGTGAAAAATATTAAAATTTACTAGTATTATTGTGCACATGTACATCCCCATAGATTTTTTTCATTTTCACTTTCTAAAGCATACGTAGGATCTAGGGTGGAAGTTAGCAGTCACTTGAAAGGTAGATTTTGAATTGTACATACGTTCCATGCTTTTGAATTAACGGTTTAAAATTTAAAGATAAGAGCTTGAGAGACAGCTTAGCAGTTAAGGTGCTTGCCTACAAAGTTAAAGGGCCTCAGTTTGATTCCCTAGGACCCATGTAAGCCAGATGCACAAGGTGGCACATGTGTCTGGAGGTCCTTTGCAGAGCTGGAAGTCCTGGTGCACCTATTCTGTCTGTTTCTTGCTCTCGGTCTGCCTCTTTCCCTGTCTCAAATAAATAAATAAAAATAAAACATTGATTAGAGGGAGGAGAGGCAGCGTTCTCCGTCAAGTCTCGGGAGACGTGGTGGTGGGAGCCTGCTTGGTCGCGTTTGGGTTATTTATTTCTTTTTAGATCTCTTGGTCCTTCCAGGCCTCGCCCTCAGAGGGCGTGGAGCGGGATCCCGGGGGTCCGGCTGGGCGCCGAGGGGCCTGAGCGGCCGGGCTGTGCGGGCGGGCGCCGCCGCGGCTGACGCGAGCTCGGCGCGCCTGCGGTCGGCTCGGGCGGCCGGGCGGCGGCGGGATGGCTGCGTCCGGTGGCAGGGCTGCGGCGGGCCGAGCCTACTCGGTCAAGGAGGTGCTGCTCGGGGAAGGCTGCGTGAGCAAATCACCGCTGGTGCTGCGCTACTGCGAGAACAAGTTCAACGACAAGCACGTCACCACGCTGCAGGCATCTTTCTTAACAAAGAAGTTAAATATTGGTGGGAAAAGAGTAAATCCTGCCATATGGGACACAGCAGGTCAAGAGAGATTCCATGCATTGGGACCCATTTATTACAGAGATTCAAATGGAGCTCTTTTAGTTTATGACATAACAGATGATTCTTTTCAGAAGGTTAAAAACTGGGTCAAGGAATTGCAGAAAATGTTGGGAAATGAAATCTGTTTATGTATAGTTGGTAATAAAATAGACTTGGAGAAGGAAAGACATGTTTCCATTCAAGAAGCAGAATCGTATGCAGAATCTGTGGGAGCAAAACATTACCATACTTCAGCTAAACAGAACAAAGGAATTGAGGAACTCTTTCTTGACCTTTGTAAAAGAATGATAGAAACAGCACAGGTGGACGAGAGAGCAAAAGGTAATGGCTGCAGTCAACCCAGTGCTGCACGGAGAGGAGTCCAGATTATTGATGATGAGCCCCAAGCCCAGGCTGGCAGTGGAGGGTGCTGTTCCTCTGGATAACTGTTTACGCTGAAGAAATGCAGAACAAACAGAACTGTGGATCATTGCCCTCCACATGAAGACTGCCATATTCCAAGTCACATCATTTTACCAATGGAGTTAGAGAATTAACAGTATTTTAAATTACATTTATAACACTGCAGAGACCTTAAATGCTAAACTTAGTGGAGTTTGTGACCAGAGAATTGGCATTTTCTACAGATGTTAACAAAGCAATTACCAATGGCTTTTTTACATATTTTTTTCTTTAATGAGGAATAATATGCATGTAGAAAAGACCTACCTAAAGGCTTCATTTATATTCTTTTAAATCAAATCTTTATTTAATAACTTATATATGTTGTTGGAATGGTATACATTTTTATAGCCCTTTGTATTTTGTGGTAGTTTGAATTGTATCACTTCTAAAAAGCACACTGTCTTTGCTTTTGATTAGCAGATACCTGAAGTTCTATTTTTGCAGGGTTTGCACAGGCCCCGAACTGTCTACTACTTTGATATAATCTCTATACATTCTGTATGCTGAGCTGGTAAAATACATTGTAAATTACATATTAAATATTTTATCTGCTTTTACAAGCGCAAGGTGTGTTATTCGTGACTGTGAAATGAGCTAACCATTGGTAATAATGCCTAAGCTTCCTGACCATTACACCCAACATCACTCTCCTTCACTTTGTCTTAACTTGAAAGTGACCTGTTTCAATTTTCTCACACACATGACTTGAATTATTGCTGTTGTCCCCCCCCTTTTTTCCCCTCACCTCTATAAGTCATCTGATGGAATAGCAGCATTTGCCTCCTTTTCTTTTTTATTAAAAAGATGACTTCTGCTGATTTTGTTTTAGAATGGTTATTTTAGAAACATTTGAAGGGAGCATGCCCAGTTTCACTTCTGCAATAACTTCAGTCTTCTTTTAGGCTTTAGGTGAGATAGACTCGCTAACACAAGAAGAGAAAGGAAAGTCTGAGACAATAGCCATTCACCAATGCTCATTCATACAGCATGTTGGTAATACTCTGTGGTCCTGAGGCAATAGTTTTAGATCTTTTGTGAACAGGTTTGTATTGGTTATTACTTGTCAGAAATGAACACAGAAAGTTCAGTTTTATCTTATAGGTATTATCTTTCTGAGTTTTTCTGGAGAGAAGTATTTTCTAATGTAGTTATAGCAAACACTGGAAAGATTGATTATAAGATTATATTCTTGTACACTTTGTAAATTAGTCCCTCATCAGATTTGCTTTCTTTAGCATTGGACTAACCTTGTTATTTTTAATAGAATCAGGCACTGCTCTAAGAAAGAACAGATTGTGGAAATGAACATAAATTGTTCTTGTTCTAATATATATATATTTTCATTTCTGCCATGCTTGGAAAACTAGTAAGTGTTATGTCTAAGATAAGATGGAATGGTCCTTGCATTTATTTACAAGAAGTGGTAGGATGCAGTAAAGCTGCTAGCATGAGCATTTATGAAGACATTAAGTGGTCATAGTTACTGAGGAAGGAACACCATATTTTTAAGTTAATAGCTTAAGCCTTCCCAAGTGGGCTAAAAATTGAAGGACTTGACACCTTGATGCTACAATGTTAAAAATGTCACTTAGGGGCTGGAGAGATGGCTTAGCGGTTAAGCGCTTGCCTGTGAAGCCTAAGGACCCCGGTTCGTTGCTCGGTTCCCCAGGTCCCACGTTAGCCAGATGCACAAGGGGGCGCACACGTCTGGAGTTTGTTTGCAGAGGCTGGAAGCCCTGGCGCGCCCATTCTCTCTGTCTTCCTCTATCTGTCTTTCTCTCTGTGTCTGTTGCTCTCAAAAAAAAAAAAAAAAAAAAATTAAAAAAATTAAAAAATGTCACTTAGTATTGAATGTTTTGTGAGCCTTCATTTTACATTCTTCAACTATGATCCTTGACAGATTCAGAAGGCTGATCTTTGTGTTTGAGGAGGTCAGAGTGGAGTTGAGGAGTAAGCCAAAATTGTCTTGTGTGGAGTGATTGTGCTCTGTATTGTTTTTGGATCTCCTGTGCTTATGTGGTGCTTATTCAGGACTGTAAGGGACAGTGGGGGTGGGAGGTCATTAGTTACAGGAAAGTTTCTGTTTGTCCTTCTGGCATTTTCAGAAGGAATAAACTATTACTATAAATAAGAAACTCTTCTCACTGAAGTGAAAAATGGTTTTAAACTCAAGTTGAAATTGAACTTTATTCCAGAGAGCAAGTTAAATTTGATTGAAGAGCTGTTTCACTTTCAGTGGTATAAATTCCAGATAGGAGCCTGTGCTCTAGAGATGCCTGATAATTATTGGTAAGGTCCAGGCTATCATACATGTTTCCTCCTTTGCCCCCTCTTGGCTTCTGAACCTTGAACATTACTTTCTCTTTTTTTAAAAACTGTAATTGAGGCTAATGCTAATAGCAGCAGTAGGCAATAATGATATTCCTGTTGCTACTCTAATGTTCAGAAGGTGTTTAAGTAAAAATAATGTTCGAGGGGCTGTAGAGATAGATGGCTTAGCAGTTAAGTGCTTGCCTGTGAAGCCTAAGGACCCCAGTTTGAGGCTCAATTCCCCAGGACCCATGCTAGCCAGAATCCCAAGGGGGTGCACATGTCTGGAGTTCATTTGCAATTGCTGGAGGCCCTGGCGCGCCCATTCTCTCTCTGTCTGTTGCTTTCAAGTAAATAAAAATAAACAAAATGTTTTTTTTTTTTTAAATGTTAGAGGATAATGAAAGAGGACTGATCAGCTGCAGTTTGTATGTAAGGGGAAAATTAAGAGATAGAAACCAAGACTGGGCAACTTTTTTGAGGCTTTCTTTGTACCATTTCCCTGTGTTTCTGTCCTAACAATTGTGCTCTTAGGAAGAAGACATAAATTATGGCATTGTATATTAAAAGTAGTAGATAGATAGGGTTCATGTTTTCAGTGAGTAAGTATATACATGTTACATAATTTGAAATTGGTTTAAGGTAGTCATTAAAATATGTTAAAAGTACAATCATTGTCTCTATGATGAATATTTTACTTGTTCTGTTAGTACAGAGGAAGAATGTTTTAACAACACTTTTGCTGTATAAAGAGTAATATGAAAAGAAAGAAAAGAAAACATTATTTTTTCTTTTTTAAAATATATTTAATTTATTTATTTGATGGGGGAAGGGAGGGAGAGGAGAATGGGCGTGTCAGGGCCTCCAGCCACTGCAAATGCACTCCAGATGCATGTGCCCCCTTACGTAGGTCCTGGAGAATTGAACTGAGATCCTTTGGCTTTGCAGGCAAACACCTTAACCCCTAAACCATCTCTTCAGCATCCCCCCCCCAAATAAAGAAAGAATGCCCTACACTTACCAGCAGTATAAATGGTTTTCTGCATCTTCACTAAAAAGCAATTTTGCAGAAACATTTCAGTGTAAAAGTTTTGGTACAAAGTTCCCAGACCATCAGCCGATTTACTTTTATTTTTGCATGTCAGTAGTTCTACTACTTGTTTTGATTTATTTATTTTTTTGAGGTAGGGTCTTGCTGTAGCCCAGTTAACTTGGAATTCACTGCGTAGTCTCAGAGCAGCCTTGGACTCCCCAGTGCTGGAATTAAAGGCATGTGCCACCCTTCCCAGCTAATAGCTCTACTTTGTATCTTGACTACCACTGGACTCTGAAATAGTGCTTGGCCTACTCAAGGGCTTCATTAGTATTGGAATGGCCAATGTTTAGGTGTTTGGCACTGAAAGTCCTTGGGTAGGTGTGTTTAAGTTTGCCTACAACACATGTGAGAAAAGAAGGGTGATGATGGCAGTGTTTTTAGCTAGTCAGCCTGCTTTTCTGTCCTACTAAGACCTTCGAAGGAATGTGGTGTTGATTAGGAGTCACTTTTCAGACTATGGGACTCTTGTGGCTTTCTACAAGTGAGAGTTATGAAGGTGATATTTCTAAAACGGATCCATATGGACAGATCCATTTGTTTCTTTCATATAAATCTCACTGAAAATTTCTCCTCTTGTAATGGGACTTAGTTTAATGAGTTAATTATTATTATTTTGTTTTTCAAGGTAGGGTCTCACTCTAGCCCAGGCTGACCTGGAATTCATTATGGAGTCTCAGGGTGGCCTTGAACTCACAGCAATCCTCCTACCTCTGCCTCCCCAGTGCTGGGATTAAAGGTATGCACCACCACGCCTGGCTGAGTCAATTATTATTTTTATTTATTTATTTAGGTTTTTGGAGGTAGGGTCTCACTCTAGCTCAGGCTGACCTGGAATTCATCAATTATTATTATTATTATTATTATTATTATTATTGTTATTATTTATTTGAGAGAGAGAGGGCGGGGGGAGGAAGAGAAAGAGGAAGTGGGAGAGAGAAAGGGAGGGGGAGAGAGAGAATGGGCACTCCAGGGCCTCCAGCTTCTGCAAATGAACTCCAGATGCATGTGCCACCTTGTGCATCTGGCTTATGCAGGTCTTGGGCAATTGAACCTGGGTTTTATGGCTTTGCAGGCAAGCACATTTACCACTAAGCCATCTCTCCAGCCCTGTTTTTTTTTTTTTTTTTTTTTTTTTTATTTGAGAGCGACAGACACAGAGAAAGACAGACACAGGGAGAGAGAGAGAATGGGCGCGCCAGGGATTCTAGCCTCTGCAAACGAACTCCAGACGCGTGTGCCCCCTTGTGCATCTGGCTAACGTGGGACCTGGGGATCCGAGCCTCGAACCAGGGTCCTTAGGCTTCACAGGCAAGCGCTTAACCACTAAGCCATCTCTCCAGCCCCCCCCCCTTTTTTTTTAAAGGTAGAGTCTAAATGTAGCTCAGGCTGACTTGGAACTCACTCTGGTTCTAGGCTGGTCTCAAACTCACAGAAATCCTTCTACCTTTGCCTCTTGAGTGCTGGGACTAAAGGTATGCATCACCACAGCAGGCTGAGATAGCAAGAGTAAGAGAGAATACACACACACACACACACACACACACAGAGAATGAGAATATGGGTGTGCCTGGGTTCTAGCCATGGAAATGAACTCTAGATGCATGTACCACTTTGTGTATCTGACCTTATGTGACTACTGGGGAATGACCTCAGGCTTTGCAGGCAAGCTCCTTAACAGTTAAGGCATTTCTCCAGCCCTAGGAGTATTATTATTTTTTTCAAGGTAGGGTTTCACTCTAGCCCAGGCTGACCTGGATTTTACTATGTAGTCTTAGGGTGGCCTTGAACTCATGGTGATCCTCCTACCTGTGCCTCTGAGTGCTGGGATTAAAGGTATGCACCACCATACCTGGCTATTTTTTTTTAAAGTAATTTTTTGTTTTATTTACTTATTTATTAGATACAGAGGGAGGGAGGGAAGGAGAGAGAGAGAGAGAGAGAGAGAGAGAGAGAGAGGGAGGAAATGAATGAACATGCCAGGGCCTCTAGCCACTGCAAATGAACTCCAGATGCATGCGCCACAATGTGCATCTGGCTAATGTGGAACCTGGGGAATTGAACTTAGGTCCTCAGGCTTTGTAGGCAAGTGCCTTAACCACTAAGCCATCTCTCCAGTGCACCTGGCTACTTTTTCAAACATTTTTATTTATTTACTTATTTGGTTTTTTGAGGTAGGGACTTGCTCTAGCCCAGGCTGACCTGGAATTCACTATGTAGTCTCAGGGTGGCCTCAAACTCATGATGATCCTCCTACCTCTGCCTCCGAGTGCTGGGATTAAAGGCATGTTTCACCACACTCAACTATGTTTTTCAATTTAATTATTTATTTACAAGCAGACAGACACAGAGAGAAGAGAGACAGAGAGAATGGGCACTCCAGGACCCCTTGCTACTGCAAATGAACTCCAGATGCATGTGTCACTTTGTGTATCTGGCTTTATGTGGGTACTGCAATCAAACCGGTCACGCTAGGCTTTTGTAGGCAAGCACCTGAATCATTAAGCTATCTCTCCAGCTCCAGCTAGGATGATTATTTTTATCCTGATTTATTATATTCTTTCTTTTGCCCTCTTTTTTAATCTGATGATCAAAACAATAGTTTCATTAGGATTTTAACATTATTAATAATAATGATAACAATTATTATTAGAGGCAGTGTCTTAAGCTGGCCTTAAACTTGCTTTGTAGCAAAGGATGTGTTGCAGTCCAGTTCACATTGCTGGTAGAAATCACCCAACCAAGAGCAGCTTCTGGGAAAAAGAGGTTTATTTTGGCTTATAGGCTCGAGGGGAAGCTCCACAATAGCAGGGGAAAACGATGGCATGAGCAGAGGGTGGACATCAGCCCCCTGGCCAACATAAGGTGGACCACAGCAACAGGAGGGTGTGCCAAACACTGGCATGGGGAAACTGGCTATAAAGCCATAAGCCCGCCCCCAACAAAACACTCCCTCCAGGAGGGCTTAATTCCCAAATATCCATCAGCTGGGAACCTAGCATTCAGAACATCTAAATTTATGGGGGACACCTGAATCAAACCACCACAGGATGACCTCAAAATTTTCATCTTCCTGTCTGTCCTAAACTCTGGGATTACAAGAGTGTACCATCATACCTTATTTTATTCAGTGCTGGGGATTGAACATAGGGCCTTTGTACATGCTAGGCAAGCATTCTAACCAATTGAGGTACATCTCTTGCCCCAAGATTTTTTTCTGTTTATGTTTATTTATTTATTTGAGAGTGACAGATAGAGAGATTGAGGGAGGGAGGGAGGGAGGGAGGGAGGGAGAGAGAGAGAGAGAGAGAGAGAGAGAGAGAGAGAGAGAGAGAATGGGTGTACCAAATGAACTCCAGATGCATGTGCCACCTTGTGCATTTGGTTTACATGAGTACTGGGGAATTGAACCTCCAACTGGGGTCCTTAGGCTTCACAAGCAAGAGTTTAACTGCTAAGCCATCTCTCTAACCCTCTTGCCCCAAGATTTTAACATGAGTTATGAGGTTTTGATAGTCTATAGGTAAGGAGAACTTCTTTGTACATTTGAAGGATAAAAAGTAACCTTTATTGATATAATAGTAAAGCGAGATTTTATCCATGTAAAGGAAGCGCTGGAGAAACATCAGCAAGAGAAGCGTGAGGTGGAGTCTCATATCAGGGAAACAGCGCTGGAAGAGTTTAGATTACAAGCAGAACAATGGGAAGCAGAAAGAAGAGAGTTACAATTTATAGTACAGGTATTTTGAATATCATTTGATTCCTTAGGTATGATTTTCTAACGTTTGTTATATTACAATTGTTTTAGTGTGCTAATTTACTAGTTTACTCAAGTGTGGGGGGGTAATTCTTGGTCTTTTTGTTTTTTCAGACTAACCTGGAATTCACTATGTATTTTCAGGGTGGCCTTGAACTCATGGCAGTTCTCCTGTGTCTCCATCATACTACTTTTAATTTTTAAAATATATTTTTAATACATTTTATTTATTAACTTGAGAGAGAGAAAGAGACAGAGAGAGACAAGGGCAAGCTAGAGCCTCCAGCCACTGCAAACAAATTCCAGACGCATGCGCCCCTTGTTCATCTGGCTTATGTGGGTCCTGGAGAATCAAATCTGGATTCTTTGGCTTTGCAGGCAGGCACATTAACTGCTAAGCCATCTCTCCAGCCGTCCATTACATCATCTTAATGGCTTAGGAACTACAATGTAATACTTGGTGGAAAGAATTTAAGAGCCAAAATATGAGGAGTGTTTTGAAATGCTGTCTCCCAGATACAAATAAATAGTTGTATTCATGACCTCACAGCAGCTGTCATTCCTTCACAAAACATGAATGATATTGGGCTAATTAACGGGCTGTCATAGATGATGAAAGAAGGAAGAAAACGTATCAATATACTTTGATTATATTCAATCTCCATTACCTTCTCTTTTCCTCCATTCCTCCTGCTGGTCTCTTCCTCTTCCCAGAGAGTACCTCCTTGTAATTCCATGTCATTCATATACATATAGATATATATGGATATATCCATATATATCTGTTTACATATATATATAAAATTTTTGGCTTTTTTATTAATTTGCTTTTTTGACAATAGACAATAACCCATGGTGATTCCCTCCCTCCCCCCACTTTACCCTTTGAAACTCCACTCTCCCTCATACCCCTTCCCCCTCTCAATCAATCTCCCTTTTATTTGTTTGTTTGTTTATTTATTTATTTTGGTTTTTCAAGGTAGGGTCTCACTTTAGCTCAGGCTGGCCTGGAATTCACTATGTAGTCTCAGGGTAGCCTCAAACTCATGGAAATCCTCCTACCTCTACCTCCCAAGTGCTGGGATTAAAGGCATGTGCCACTATGCCCAGCGTCTGTCTTTTATTTTGATGTCAGGTAATGGGAGGTCATGGATATCCAGGCTATTTTGTTTTAGGAGGAGCATGTTGTAAGAAGTCCTATCCATCCTTTGGCTCTTACATTCTTTCTGCTACCTCTTCTGCAATGGACCCTGAGTCTTAGAAGGTGTAATAAAGATATTTCAGTACTGAACACTCCTTTATCTCTTCTCAGCACCAAGGTACCTTCTAAGTCATCCCAAGGTCATTGCCATCTGAAAAGAGAAGCTTCTTTAACCAAAAGTGAGAGTAGCCGGGTATGGTGGCGCAAGCCCAGCACTTGGGAGGCAGAGGTGGGAGGATCGCTGTGAATTCGAGGCCACCCTGAGACTACATAGTGAGTTCCAGTTCATCCTGGACTAGAGTGAGACCCTACCTTGAAAAACCAAAAAATAAAAATAAATGCAAAAGTGAGAGTAGCATTAATATATGAATGTGAACAATAAGAGAAGTGCTTGCCAGACATTTTGGTGAGCATACTATATACATTTAAGCAGCAGAAGATGTTACACCCCTAGGGCTTATGACTACTGTTGCAGTCGGGTTCGCATTGCTGGTAGAAATCACCTAACCAAGAGCAGCTTCTGGGAAAAAGAGTTTTATTTTGGCTTACAGGCTCGAGGGGAAGCTTCACGATGGCAGGGGAAATCGATGGCATGAGCAGAAGGTGGACATCACCCCCTGGCCAACATAAGATGGACCACAGCAACAGGAGGGTGTGCCAAACACTGGCATGGGGAAACTGGCTATAAAGCCCATAAGCCCGCCCCCAACAATACACTCCCTTCAGGAGGCATTAATTCCCAAATATCCATCAGCTGGGGAGCTAGCATTCAGAACACCTAAGTTTATGGGGGACACCTGAATCAAAACACCACATTCCGCCCCTGGCCCCCATAAACTGATATCCATACATGATGTAAAATACAATGCATTCAGTCTGACTTTAAAAGTCCCCATAGTTTTTATCAATTCCAATGATGTTCATACATCCCCATAGTCCAAGATCTTTTAACTGAGCCATAATACCAAAATATAACCTCAAAAACCCCGTAATGGCACAGAATAAATATTCACACTGCAAAAGATGGCATTGGGCATAGCAAAGAAACATTCAACCAATACAAGATTTAAAACAACCAGGGCAAACATCAAACCCTGTAGCTTCAAGTACAGCAATTCTAGTCAGTGACAAATCTTCAAGTCCGATAATTCTAACCAGCAACAAGTCTCTGGCATTCCAATTCTGCCCCTCCAGCTAGGCTACTCACAGTCCTGGGAAACTTCATCGGGGCCGGCAGCTCCTTGGCAGCCATCTCATGGTCCCGGCATCTCCACTGGGTCTCCACTGCAAGCCATGGTTCATCCTCATGGCCCCATGGGGTCTCTATGCAGGCAACCAGCAAACCCACTTCACACTGCCCATGGCCATTTCCAAAACACAAGACTGTGTTGCAAACTCAATGACCCTCTTTCCAGCATTTCTTATACTCCATGATACCAGGTAGGTGCCAATTTGTTAATCCAGGGGGGAAATAAAGTAGACTTTGAAGAACAGGACACTCCTTGAGCACTCAGGCCCCTTCAAAAGAGTCTACATTCTTTTTGTGCCCCAGCACAGGTCACTTAGCCCAGTCTCAAAGGTTGTCATTTCTCAGTTGCAGCTGAACGGGCAGCAGTTCACCCAAAGGTTTTTCTTTCTGTGCCATATCCCTCTGCACACACCAGTTAATTTCTACGCAAAGCAACCCTGCACAACTTCTTAGGACATGGGCACAAGAGCAAGCTTCTCACACAAACTGCTAGCCCAGTCCAGGCAAAGCTTTTTCTCACCCTCATAAGCCAAACCTCACAGTCCATAGTTCTTACTGCCTTCAGGTCTTTCAGCTCTGACCAGATTAGTCCATCAGGCTGTACTTACAGTACTGCAAGGCATCTCTTAGGCCAAGATTTCAAATCCTTCCACATTCCTCTTGAAAATCAGCTCCAAAAGGCCAAAGCCACACAGTCAGGTGTCTAGCAGCAATCCCACTCCTCAGTACCACTTTACTGTTGCAGTACGGTTCGCATTGCTGGTAGAAATCACCTAACCAAGAGCAGCTTCTGGGAAAAAGAGTTTTATTTTGGCTTACAGGCTCGAGGGGAAGCTTCACGATGGCAGGGGAAATCGATGGCATGAGCAGAAGGTGGACATCACCCCCTGGCCAACATAAGATGGACCACAGCAACAGGAGGGTGTGCCAAACACTGGCATGGGGAAACTGGCTATAAAGCCCATAAGCCCGCCCCCAACAATACACTCCCTTCAGGAGGCATTAATTCCCAAATATCCATCAGCTGGGGAGCTAGCATTCAGAACACCTAAGTTTATGGGGGACACCTGAATCAAACCACCACAACTACCATGTCATAGGTTTTCAGTATTAGGCACGTATTCCCTCCTATTGAGCAGGCTTCCAGTCCAATTAGAGAGCAGTTGGTTTCCACCATAACAGACGTGCCACTATTGTACTCGTTGGCTCACTTGGCCTGGCTGGCTAAATTTAAGTCTTGCAGTGTCCACTGTTGAGTATTGCTAATGGTGATTTCTCTCTCTCCTTGATTTGCATGCAACGTAGCTTTTTCCAGCTTTCTGTCAGCTGGTCTACATAGAGGAGGTTTTCAGCTCAGCTCCAGCAGGATTTCTCAGTGACCTTGTAGCTCAAGTCTGTGGAGTCTTCAGAAATAGGGTCTTACCATCTATTCCTGGTGGGAGAGCAAGAGCCTTGGCAATAGCCTGTAATGTTTTGGGGCATTAGAGACCTCCCTGGCCAACAACTCACTGGAAGGTATCCCATCCCTGGCACTGAAAATTTTCTAGTAACAATCTATTACTTCTGGGTGTTCCATTGTCCAAAAAAGTAGGTTTCCATATGATTTATTCATACCCTCTTAGATTTTGTTAGCCTTCCCCCCACCCTTCCTTTACTCAGTCTCTTCACCTGACCTCATTTAGGTATATATATAAATTTAAAAATATTTTAAAATATTTATTTATTTACTTGCAGGGGAGAGTGGGGGAATTGGGCACTCCATGGCTTCTTGCCCCTGTAATGAAACTCCAGATGCATGTGCCACTTTGAGCATCTGGGTCTACGTGTGTATTCGGGAATCAAACCCAGGCTGTCAGACTTTGCTAGCAAGTACCTTTAATAACTGAGCCATCTCTCCAGCCCTAAAAATATTTTTATTTATTTATTTGCAAGCAGAGAGGTAGAGGGAAGAGAGATAGAGAGAATAGGCATGCCAAGGCCTCAGTCTGCTGCAAATGAACTCCAGCTGCATGTACCTGTTTGTGCATCTGGCTTTATGTGGGTACCAGGATAACTGAACCTGGGTCATTAGGCTTTATAGCCTTAACTGCTGAGTCATCTTTCCAGCATATATATATATATATATATATATATATATATATATATATATATATATATATGTTTATATATATTTAAAAATCTGAATTCTACGAGAGAGAGAGTATATAATATTTTCCTGAGTTTGGCTTATTGAACTTGGAAGGACAATCTCCACTTACATTCATTCTTCTGCATCTACCATAATCTTGTGCTTCTTTATGACTGAATTGTGTATATATAATACATTTTCATTATCCATCCATTTGTTAATTGACCTATAGGCCGATTTCACAACTTTGCCAAGCCATCTCTCCAGCCCTAAGCAACTCTTGAGTTTTGAGTTTAGTTGAAAAAGCACATAGACCTTTAGTTGTTTTTCTATGAATAGTAAAGATTGTAAAAACTTCTGGAAAACTGAAGAGGAAATGTAACAGAGCCATCTAGTGGATATAACTTTTAAGAGCAGTAAGCAGAACATAAAGTAGATGAGCTCACATAAGCACCTCTCCTGGGTCATTGTTAGGCACTCAGACTTGTCAGACCTCCACACAAAGGGACTGTATTCATTTGTATTGCAAAATACTTGAAAATTTTAATTGCAGGGGAAATGCTATATATGACAGTTGAATTACAGCACTGGAAATAACCTTAGAAATGAATCGAACTAGTATGACATTCTAATAACCTATTCATACTTTATTTTTTATTTTTTTATTTTTTATTTTTCGAGGTAGGGTCTCACTCTAGCCCAGGCTGACCTGGAATTCACTATGGAGTCTCAGGATGGCCTTGAACTCATGGCGATCCTCCTACCTCTGCCTCCCGAGTGCTGGGATTAAAGGCATGCGCCACCACGCCCGGCTCCTATTCATACTTTTACTTGTAATATTTAATAACTAGATTTATTAAATTGTAAATATCCACTGGTTATTTTTAAATAGTATTTATCTACTTGCAAGGAGAGAGAGAGAGAGAGAGAATGGGCACACCAGGGTCTCCAGCCACTGCAGACAAACTCCAGGTGCATGTGCCACCTTGTGCATCTGGCATAATGTGGGTACTGGGAAATAGAACTTGGGTTAGGCTTTGCAGGAAAGCACTTTAACTTATTAGCCATCTCTCCAACCCATCCATTAGTGATTTTTTTTT
Organism: Jaculus jaculus; assembly: GCF_020740685.1. Classification (NCBI taxonomy): domain Eukaryota; kingdom Metazoa; phylum Chordata; class Mammalia; order Rodentia; family Dipodidae; genus Jaculus; species Jaculus jaculus. The sequence goes on from NC_059102.1 coordinate 83,764,493, forward strand.
GTTGTTGTTTGTTTGGATTTTCGAGGTAGGGTTTCACTGCAGCTTAGGTTGACCTGGAATTCACTATGTAGTCTCAGAGTGGCCTCGAACTCAGAGCAATCATTCTACCTCTGCCTCCTGAGTGCTGGGATTAAAGGCATGTGTCACCACGCCTGGCTCATCAGTGATTTTTTAAAAAAACACATACACCTTCTAAAACATTTCTGGGAAATATCTAGGCTTCCTTTGTTTTTGAGGTAGGGTCTTACTCTAGCCCAGGGCTGACCTGGCACTCACTCTGTACTCCCTGGATGGTCTCAAACTCACAGTGATCCTCTTACTTCTGCCTTTGAGTGCTGGGATTAAAGGCCAGCATGCCCTGGCTTTAAGTTTTTTTTTTTTTTTTTTTTGTCTGTATAAGTTAACCTATTGTAATTGAGGCATAATTCAGTTAGTACCTTCTGTTGTAACTTTTAATTATTGATGGCTTACAGGCTTTAGTGAATCAAGAATGAATTCTTTTTCAGGAGCAAGACAGTGCTGTCCAAAATATGCAGAAAAAAGTGGAGCAGTTAGAAACAGAACATATGGACTGCTCTGATCTTTTAAGGCGACAAACAACAGAACTTGAATTTAGCACTCAAAGAGAAGAACGTCTTCGAAAAGAATTTGAGGTATAGTTTATCATTTTTATAACATTGTTACTCATTCATTGATTGAAGGTTAGATAAAATTTATGTTACAAAAAATATGAAACTAGGCTAGGTGTGGTGGTGCACACCTTTAATCCCATCACTTGGGAGGCAGAGGGAGGAGGATCTGCCTGAGTGCAAGGCCACTCTGAGACTACATAGTGAATTCCAGGTCAGCCTGGGCTAGAGTGAAACCCTACCTCGAAACGTCCCCCCACCCCCCAAAAAGGGCTGAAGAGATGGCTTAGCAGTGTAAGGCATTTGCCTGCAAAGCCAAAGGGTCCTGGTTTGACTCTCCAGGACCCACGTAAGCCAGATGCACAAGGTAGCACATGCATCTGGCATTCATTTGCAGTGGCTGAGGCCATGGCATGTCTATTCTCTCTCTCTCTCAAATAAATAAAAACATTTAAAAAACCAAAATAAATAAATAAGTAAAATAAATATGAAATGAATTTTAAGGGTCATTTACATTATATATATATATATATTTTTTTTCTTTTTCTTTTTGTTTGAGGTAGGGTCTCACTCTAGCTCAGGCTGATAGTCTCAGGGTGGCCTTGAATTCATGACCATCCTTCTACCTCTGCCTCCTGAGTGGTGGATTTGGGCCACCATGCCCACCTTCTTTGAAATTTTAAAAAAATGTTTAAAAATTTTATTTATGAGAGATAGAGGGAGGGAGGGAAAGAGAGAGAGAGAGAGAGAGAGAGAGAGAGAAAGAGAGAGAAATGGGCATGCCAAGGCCTCTAGCCATTGCAAATGAACTTCAGATGCATGTGTCATCTTGTGCATCTGGCTTATGTGGGTCCTGAGGAATCAAATTTGGGTCCTTAGGCTTCCCCTAAACATTTCTGGGAAATATCTAGGCTTCCTTTTTTTGAGGTAGGGTCTCACTTTAGCTCAGGCTGACCTGGAATTCACTGTGTAGTCTCAGGGTGGCCTTTAATTTATGGTAATCCTCCTACCTCTGCCTCCTGAGTGCCGGGATTAAAGGCATGCACCAACATGCTCGGCTCAGATATGTATTTCTTGTTTGGCTGGTTGATTCTATTGTCTGCAGGGTCCCTTGCTTTTTTATGTTGCCAGTGGATGTTGTTCTTAAGCAGCTGCCATAGGACTTTCCAGCACTATGAGGACTAGCCAGGAGGGAGCTAGTCTCCCTTTTGGTTCCAGCTTGATATTCTGATGTCCTGGGATCACAGCCTGTGGTCCTGTGGCATCTTCAGCAACAGGGTCTTACCTTTTACCTCTGGCGGGTAATCAAGTGTTTGGCAATGCCCAACATTGTTTTAAGGACCTCATGCGTCTCTCTGGTTAACAGTTCACTGTGGGGGTAACTTAATTCTGTGCCTGGGATTTGTCGACCAGAGTGTATAAAACTTCTCTCTCTTTCTCTCTTTTGAGGTAGGGTCTCACTCTAGCCTAGGCTGACCTGAAATTCACTATGTCGTCTCAGGGTGGCCTTGAACTCAGCAATCCTCCTACCTCTGCCTCCCAAGTATTGGGATTAAAGGCATGTGCCACCATGTCCAGCTGATATTTTTCTTAAGTTTATTTTAATATACAGATTCTACAAATATAGTTTTCTTTTTTAAAATATTTTTTTATTTTTATTTATTTATTTGAGAGAGAGAGAGAATGGATATGCTAGGGCCTCCAGCCATTGCATGTGAACTCCAGACACATGTACCACCTTGTGCATCTTGCTTATGTGGGTCCTGGGGAATCAAACCTGGGTCCTTTGTCTTTGTAGGCAAATGCCTTAACTGCTAAGCCATTTCTCCAGCCTGCTTTATTTTTTTCTTATAACATGTTTCTTTTTGTGTGTGTGTTATGCTGAGGATCAAACCTAGGGCCTCTGTCATGCTCGACAAAGGCTTTACCACTGAGCCCCTATGGTACATACTTTTGAACATACCATGTCATTTGTGCTATATAACTCCCATTGATTACAAAACTTTAGAACATTAAAGACGTTTTTTAGTATGAATCTTGAGTCAGTGTGTAAGACATTTGGTACTTTCTTTGGTCAAAATTTTTGTTTTGTTTTGATTTTCAAGGTAGGGTCTTGCTCTAGCCTAGGCTGACCTGGAACTCACTCTGTAGTTCCAGGCTGGCCTCAAACTCACAGTGATCCTCTTACCTCTGCCTCCTGAGTGCTGGGACAAAAGGTGGGTATTACCACACCTGACTAAAGACTCATATTTTATTGTGAGGAAGTTTTTTTGTGTGTTTTTCTATTCAATTTTTTTTTTCTCCCTTTTAGGACTGTTGCTGAAGTTGTGACTAGTTTGATTTTCTTACTTCTTTCTTTCCTTCTCTTCCCTTTTTTCTTTTAAAGAAGTTGGTTTAAAAAAAATGTTTACTATGCTTACTTATTAGAGAGAGAGAGAGAGAGAGAGAGAGAGAGAGAGAGAGAGAGAATTTTGTATACCAGGGCCTCTAGCCACTGCAAACGAACTCCAGGTGCATGCACCACCTTGAGCAGCTGGCTTTACCTGAGTACTGGGGTATTGAACCTGGGTTCTTAGGCTTTGTTGGCAAGTGCCTTAACTGCTAAGTCAGCTGTCCAGCCCTTCTCTTCCTTAAAATTTTTTTCCTTTTCAAAATTAAAATAAAATTGTTTATTTTTATTTATTCATTTGAGAGTGACAGACAAAGAGGCAGAGAGAGAGAGAGGGAGAGAATGGGCGTGCCAGGGCCTCCAGCCTCTGCAAACGAACTCCAGACACGGGTGCCCCCTTGTGCATCTGGCTAATGTGGGTCCTGGGGAATCAAGCCTCCAACTGGGGTCCTTAGGCTTCACAGGCCAGGGCTTAACCACTAAGCCATCTCTCCAGCCCCCAATTTTTTTTTTTATTAACAATTTCCATGATTATAAAAAATATCCCATGGTAATGCCCTCCCTCCCCCCACTTTCCCTTTTGAAACTCCATTCTTCATCATATCCTCTTCCCCTCTCAATCAGTCTCTTTTTTATTTTGATGTCATGATCTTTTACTCCTATTGTGATGGTCTTGTGTAGGTAGTGTCAGGCACTGTGAAGTCATGAATATCCAGGCCATTTTGTGTCTGGGGGGAGCATGTTGTAAGGAGTCCTATCCTTCCTTTGGCTCTGACATTCTTTCTGCCACCTCTTCCACAACAGACCCTGAGCCTTGGAAGGTGTGATAGAGATATTGCAGTACTGAGCATTCCTGTCACTTTCCAGCACCATGATGCCTTCTGAGTCATCCCAGAGTCACTGGCTGGATGTGCCATTATTTAAGAAAGTAGAATTTCATATGTCTTATTCAGAATGTTTTGGATTTTGATTGACCCTTCCTCCACCTTTCTTTTATACAGTCTCTTCCCCTGACCTTGCTTAGGCCTTTTCCCTCCCTGTAATCTGTTCTTCTACTTACATATATACAATACCATCCTCTTAAGACCTTCCCTCTCCTCTCTCCCTTGTAACCTTTTTCTAGCTTATGGGCCTCTGATACTGATTTTTCATTCCAGATCACACAAAAGTCTATACATTTGTAGCAAGGATCCACATATAAGAGAGAACATGTGACGTTTGGCTTTTTGGGCCTGGGTTACCTCACTTAGTATAATCCTTTCCAGATCCATCCATTTCCCTGAAAATTTCATAATTTCATTTTTCTTTACTGCTGAAAGAACTCCATTGTGTAGATGTATCACATCTTTATTATCCATTCTTCTGTGGATGGACATCTAGGCTGGTACCATTTCCTAGCTATTGTGAATAGAGCAGCAATAAACATGGTTGTACAGGTATTTCTAAGGTAGTGAGAAGAGTCATTAGGATATATGTCTAGGAGTGCTATAGCTGGGTCATATTGTAAATCTATTTTTAGCTGTCTGAAGAACCTCCACAATGATTTCCACAATGGCTGTACCAGATTACATTCCCACCAACAGTGCAGAAGGGTTCCCCTTTTACCACATACTCACCAACATTTATTGTCATTTGTTTTTTTGATGGTAGCCATGCTGATGGAGAGAGATAGAATCTCAAGGTAGTTTTAATTTGCATTTCCGTGATGGCTAAGGATGTAGAACACTTGTTTAGATGTTTATATGTCATCTATATTTCTTCTGATGAGAACTCTATTTTGTTCAATAGGCCATGTTATTTTTATTTATTTATTTGAGAGAGGGAAAAAGGGAGAGATAGATATAGATAGATAGATAGAGAGAGAGAGAGAGAGAGGGAGGGAGGCAGAGAATGGGTATGCCAGGGCTTCCAGTCACTGCAAATGAACTCCAGATACATGTGCCCCATTGTACATCTGGCTAATGTGGGTCCTGGGGAATCCAACTGAGGTCCTTTGGCTTTGCAGGCAGACACATTAACTGCTAAGCCATCTCTCCAGCCTGCATAGCCCATTTTTTAATTGGGTTGTTTGATTTCCTATTGTTCTATTTTTTGAGTTCTTTGTATATTTTGGATAGTAATCCTCTGTCAGATGAGTAGTTGGCAAAGATTTTCTCCCATTCTATAGGTTGTCCTTTACTCTATTCACACCTGCATTCAGGTCTTTCAACCGGAATAGTTCATCAAGCTGGACTTACAGTGCTGCAAGGCATCTCTTAGGCTAAGGTTTCAAATCCTTCCACAGTCCTCTTGAAAATAAGCTCCAAAAGACCAAAGCCTAGCAGCAATGCCACTCCTTGTTATTGTACTGTTGCAGTCAGGTTCACATTGCTGGCAGAAATCACCCAACCAAGAGCAGCTTGTGGGAAAAAGAGGTTGATTTTGGCTTCCAGGCTCGAGGGGAAGCTCCATAAAGGCAGGGGAAAATGATGGCATGAGCAGAGGGTGGACATCATCCCCTGGCCAACATAAGGTGTACAATAGCAACAGGAGAGTGTGCCAAATACTGGCATGGGGAAACTGGCTATAACACCTCATAAACCCATCCCCAACATTACACTCCCTCCAGGAGGCGTTAATTTCCAAATTTCCATCAGCTGGGAATTTAGCATTCAGAACATCTAAGTTTATGGGGGACACCTGAATCAAACCATCATCGAGGCATATATATTCTTTTTTTTTTTTAAATATTTTTGTTCATTTTTTATTTATTTGAGAGCAACAGACATAGAGAGAAAGACAGATAGAGGAAGAGAGAGAGAATGGGCGCGCCAGGGCTTCCAGCCACTGCAAACGAACTCCAGATGCGTGCGCCCCCTTGTGCATCTGGCTAACGTGGGACCTGGGGAACCGAGCCTCGAACCGGGGCCCTTAGGCTTCACAGGCAAGCGCTTAACTGCTAAGCCATCTCTCCAGCTCTGAGGCATATATATTCTTAAAGTATGTCCTTATAATTGTCTGAATTTCTTTGGTATCTGTTGTAATGGTGCCTTTTTCATCTCTAATTTTAGTCTCTTCTCTCTTTCTTCTGGTCAAATTTGCTAAGGGTTTATCAATCTTGTGTATCCTTTCAAAGAACCAATTCTTTGTTTTGATGATTCTTTGGATTGTGTTTTTGGTTTCTATTTCACTAATTTCTGCCCTAATCTTTATGATTTCTTCTCGTCTACTGATTTTTGGTTTGCCTAGCTCTTTTTCCAAGGCCTTAAGGTGAAGCATTAAATTGTTTACTTGTGAACTCCCTAATTTCTTTTTTTTTAATTAAATTTTTATTAGCATTTTCCATGATTATAAAAAAATCCCGTGTTAATTCTCTCCCTCACCCCCCACTTTCTCCTTTGAAATTCCATTCTCCATCATGTTACCTCCCCATAACAATCATTGTACTTACATATATACAATATCAACCTATTAAGTACCCTCCTCCCTTCCTTTCCCTTCCCTTTATGTCTCCTTTTTAATTTACTGGCCTCTGCAACTAAGTATTTTCATTCTCACGCATAAGCCCAGTCATCTGTAGCAAGGATCCACATAAGAGAGAGACCATGTGGTGTTTGGCTTTCTGGGCCTGGGTTACCTCACTTAGTATAATCCTTTCCAGGTCCATCCATTTTTCTGCAAATTTCATAACTTCATTTTTCTTTACCGCTGAGTAGAACTCCATTGTATAAATGTGCCACATCTTCATTATCCACTCATCAGTTGAGGGACATGTAGGCTGGTTCCATTTCCCAGCTCTTATAAATTGAGCAGCAATAAACATGTTTGAGCATGTACTTCTAAGGAAATGAGATGAGTCCTTTGGAAAAATGCCTAGGAGTGCTATAGCTGGGTCTTATGGTAGATCAATCTTTAGCTGTTTTAGGAACCTCCACACTGATTTCCACAATGGCTGGACCAGATTGCATTCCCACCAGCAGTGTAGAAGGGTTCCTCTTTTTCCACATCCCTGCCAACATTTATGATCATTTGTTTTCATGATGGTGGCCAATCTGACAGGAGTGAGATGGAATCTCAATGTAGTTTTAATCTGCATTTCCCTGATGACTGGTGGCATAGAACATTTTTTTAGATGCTTATATGCCATTCGTATTTCTTCCTCTGAGAATGCTCTATTTAGCTCCATAGCCCATTTTTTGACTGGCTTGTTTGATTCCTTATTATTTAACTTTTTGAGTTCTTTGTATATCCTAGATATTAATCCTCTATCAGATATATAGCTGGTGAAGATTTTTTCCCATTCTGTAGGTTGCCTCTTTGCTTTTTTCACTGTGTCCTTTGCAGTGCAAAATCTTTGTAATTTCATGAGGTCCCAGTGATTAATCTGTGGTTTTATTCCCTGAGCAATTGGGGTTGTATTCAGAAAGTCTTTGCCAAGACCAATATGTTGGAGGGTTTCCCCTACTTTTTCCTCTAGCAGTTTCAGAGTTTCAGGTCTGATGTTAAGGTCTTTAATCCATTTGGACTTAATTCTTGTGCATGGCAAGAGAGAAGAAACTATTTTCATCCTTCTGCAGATATATATACAGTTTTCCCAACACCATTTGCTGAAGAGGCTGTCTTTTCTCCATTGAGTATTTTGGGCATTTTTATTGAATATCAGGTGGCTATAGCTACTTGGGCTTATATCTGGGTCCTCTATTCTGTTCCACTGATCTACATATCTGTTTTTGTGCCAGTACTACACTTTTTTTTTTTACTATGGCTCTGTAGTATAGGTTAAAATCAGGTATGGTGATACCACTAGCCTCATTTTTGTGGTTCAGTACTATTTTGGATATTCGAGTTTTTCTGTGATTCCAAATGAATTTTTGGATTGCTTTTTCTATTTCCATGAAGAATGTTTTGGAATTTTGATAGGGATTGCATTAAATATGTAGATTGCTTTTGGTAGGATTGCCATTTTAACAATATTGATTCTTCCAATCCGGGAACAGGGGATGTTTCTCCACTTTCTAGTGTTTTCTGCAATTTCTCGCTTGAGTGTTTTAAAGTTCTCATTGTAGAGATTCTTTACTTCCTTGGTTAGGTTTATTCCAAGGTACTTTATTTTTTTTGATGCAATTGTGAATGGGAGTGATTCTCTGATTTCATCCTCTGTGTGTTTGTTGTTAGCATATATGAAGGCTACTGATTTCTGTGTATTTATTTTGTATTCTGCTACATGGCTGTAGGTTTTGATCAGCTCTAACAGTTTGCTAGTGGAGTTTTAGGGTCCTTTATGTATAGAATCATGTCATCTGCAAATAATGATAACTTGATTTCTTCCTTTCCAAGTTGTATCCCTTTTATGTGTGTCTCTTGCCTTATTGCTATGGCTAAGACTTCTAAAACTATATTAAATAAAAGTGGGGACAGTGGACACCCTTGTCTTGTTCCTGATTTTAGTTGAAAAGCTTCCAGTTTTTCCCCATTTAGTAATATGTTGGCTGTAGGCTTGTCATAAATAGCCTTTATTATATTGAGATATGTTCCTTCTATTCCCAGTCTCTGTAGGACTTTTATCATGAAGGGATGTTGGATTTTGTCAAATGCTTTCTCTGCGTCCAATGAGATGATCATGTGATTTTTGTCCTTCAACCCATTTATGTAATGTATTACATTTATAGATTTGTGTATATTGAACCATCCCTGCATCTCTGGGATAAAGCCTACTTGGTCAGGGTGAATGATCTTTTTGATATACTCTTGTATTCTGTTTGCCAATATTTTGTTGAGAATTTTTGCATCTATGTTCATGAGGGAGATTGGTCTGTAATTTTCTTTTTTTGTTCTATCTTTGCCTGGTTTTGGTATCAGGGTGATGCTGGCCTGATAGAAGGAGTTTGGTAGAATTCCTTCTTTTTCTATTTCCTGGAAAAGCTTAAGAAGCAATGGTGTTAGCTCTTCCTTAAAGGTCTGGTAAAATTCAGCCGTGAATCCATCTGGGCCTGGGCTTTTTTTAGTTGGGAGATTATTGATAACTGTTCGGATCTCCATGTTTGTTATAGGTCTATTTAAGTGATTAATCTCATTTTGATTTAATTTAGGTAGGTCATATAGATCAAGGAAATCATCCATTTCTTTCAGATTTTCATACTTTGTGGAGTATATGCTTTTATAGTATGTCCCTATGATTTTTTGAATTTCTCTGGAATCTGTTGTGATGTTACCTTGTTCATCTCTGATTTTATTAATTTGTGTCTCTTCCCTCTTTCTTTTAGTCAGATTTGCTAAGGGTTTATCAATCTTGTTTATTCTTTCAAAGAACCAACTCTTTGTTTCATTAATTCTTTGGATTGTTTTTTTTTTTGTTTCTATTTCATTAATTTCTGCCCTAATCTTTATTATTTCTTCCCATCTACTGATTTTGGTTTGCCTTGTTCTTTTTTTTCCAAGGCTTTAAGGTGAAGCATTAGGTCGTTTATTTGCGACCTTTCTAATTTCTTAATATAGGTACTTAAGGCTATAAATTTGCCTCTTAGAACTGCCTTCAATGTGTCCCAGAGATTTTGATATGTTGTGTTCTCCTTATCATTTGACTCTATAAATTTTTTGATTTCCTTCTTGATTTCTTCATTGATCCATTCATCATTTAGTAGTGTATTGTTTAGTTTCCATGATTTTGTGTATGCTCTATAGCCTTTCTTGCTATTGATTTGTAGTTTAATTCTACTGTGGTCAGATAGAATGCAAGGAAGTATTTCAATTTTCCTGAGTTTGTTAAGATTTGCTTTGTGTCCTAATATATGGTCTGTTTTAGATAATGTTCCATGTGCTGCTGAAAAGAATGTATATTCTGCAGCCTTTGGATGAAATGTCCTGTATATATCTATTAGGTCCATTCCTTCTATGACCTCATTTAGTCCAGATGCCTCTCTGCTTATTTTTTCCCGGGATGACCTGTCAATTGATGAGAGTGGGGTGTTAAAGTCACCCACCACCACTGTGTTTGGTGTTATCTGTGACCTTAGTTCTAATAGTGTTTGTTTGATGAATTTGGGAGCCCCCATGTTAGGTGCATATATGTTTCGGATTGTAATGTCCTCCTGTTGGAGTGTGCCCTTAATCAGTATAAAGTGACCTTCTTTATCTTTCTTGACTAACGTTGGACTAATGTCTACCTTGTCAGGTATTATGATAGCAACCCCTGCTTGTTTTCTAGGCCCATTTGCTTGAAACACCATCTTCCAACCTTTCACCCTAAGATAATGTCTATCCTTTGTAGAAAGGTGTGTTTCTTGGAGACAACAAATTGTAGGATCCTTCTTTTTAACCCAGTCTGCAAACCTATGTCTTTTCATTGGGGCTTTGAGGCTATTGATATTAAGAGACATTATTGAAAGGTGTGTATTTATGTTTGCCATTTTTTTTTTTTTTTGTGTGTGTGTGGTTCCAGTTCTACCTGTGCTCTCTTGTGTTAACTAATATTTGAGTATTGCTTGTTTTTTCTAGGTTCCTTATATGTGTGCTTTTCCTTTTCTTCAGCATGGAGGATTCTATCAAGTATTTTCTGTAGAGCTGGTTTTGTTTTCAAATACTCCTTTAACCTGCTTTTGTCATGGAATGTCCTTATTTCTCTGTCTATTTGAATGGATAACTTTGCAGGATAAAGTAACCTTGGTTGACAGTTGTTATCTTTCAGAACTTGGAATATATCACTCCAAGCCTCTCTGGCTTTAAAAGTTTGTGTTGAATAATCTGCTGCAATCCTGATGGGCTTGCTTTTGTACGTAACTTGATTTTTCTCTCTAACTGCTTTCAGTATTTTTTCCTTGGTTTGTGTGTTTGGTAGTTTGATTATAATATGACGAGGAGAGGTTCTTTCCACGTTTTGTCTGGATGGGGTTCTAAAGGCTTCCTGTATCTGCACTGGCACTTCTTTCCCAATTTGGGGGAAATTTTCTTCTATGATTTTGTTGAAGACACCTACTATCCCTTTGGAGTGGAATTCTTCTCCTTCTACTATGCCCTGAATTCTTATATTGGATCTTTTCATAGTGTCCTGAATATCTTGAAATTCCCACTCATACTTTTCTATAAGTTTGTCTTTCTCTTTGTTGGATTGTATTAAATCTGACATCTGGTCTTCTAGCTTAGATATTCTGTCCTCTCCTTCATCCATTCTACTGGTGAGGTTTTCTACAGAGTTTTTTATTTCATTAACTGTGTTCTTCATTGCTAGTAATTCTGACTGGTTTTTCTTTATTATTTCTATTTCCTTATTTATGTCTTTTATTGCCTTCTTTATTTCATGAAATTGGTGTCCTGCATCTTCTTTGATTCCTTTGATTTCCTCTTTACGTTCCTCTTTGACTCCTTTGATTTGTTTTCTGACTTTTTGAACATATTTACAGTCATTCTCTTGAAATCTTTCTCAGGCATTTCCTCTAACTCATTCTCACTGGAGGTCATTTCTGATGCATTAATACTTTTAGGTATATTTATATCATCTTGCCTTTTAGTGTTCCTTGTGTTATAATGTATATATTTTTGCATCTTGGATTAAGTTAATGCTTGGATTTTCTAGCTAGCTGGGTATTCTTAGCTGTATCAGTTGATTTGATGTTATATATTTTCAGGGTAGGAGCTTAAGGTGTTAGGTGTGGCTCTTAAGACTCTCAGAGTATCTACAAAGGTGCTCCTAGGGGTTCAGTTTCCTTGCTATGGGAGTATTCAAGTAGGCTGAGTGTAATAAAGTACAGGTAGATTCTAAAAGTTAACTAAACACTGTACTCATTCAATCAAAAACAGCCCCAATTATGTATGCCAGAGTAGTTATTATTACAACCAGATCCTCTATCAACATAGAGGTTAAGATTTCTGGTCTGTTGAGGGATCCAAGTCAGCATATGACCAAGTGAGACCCTTCCCTGGTGCAATCCCAGTTACCTTGGATGATTTTGGTCTCAGTCAAGTTGCTGCCTGGTTGTTGGGCTGCTATTCTGATTTCTGGAGCTGGGCACTGGCTTTTGCTGTGGGGCAAACCGAGCCTGGCAACTGTGGCCCTGCAGATCAGCACCCCTGGTGTTTGAACTGCTGCTGCTAAAGCTGCCTCTGATGGGTCTGTCAGCTGCTAAAGCTGCTGCTGCTGAAGCTGCTGCTGCTGGGTCTGCCGCTGCTGCTGCTCCTGGGTCTGTTGATGTTGGGGCCTCTGTTACTGGTGCCGGAGCTGCTGGGTCCCGCTGTCGCCCCAAGTTGGCGTGGCTGGTCCGGGACCGCTGCTCTGTTCGCTGGAGCTGGGCTCAGGCAGTGGGGGAGGGGAGGGAGCCGCAGCTTCTCTGGATCTCTCGCTGTTCCACATGTTCCTCTACCTCGCGGTCTGCTCCTTCGTTGCTCACTGCCGCTCTCCCTTCACGTTTCCTGAGTTGCAGAGAGCGCTGGTGTGAGTGGAAGCTCCCGCACCTAGCTTTTCCTGTGGCTGGAGCCGAGTCTGGTGGCTTTCTGATGTGCCGCCGCCACCGCCACTGCCGCTGCCGCTGAGGTTGCCGGAGCTGCCGGGGCCGCTTTTGCTGGCCTGTGTGGGCTCTGGATGCTCTGGATCTCTTCTACTTCTCTGCTGCTGCTTCAATTTCCTATACACCTCACTTTTTAGTAAAAGTGTGTATTTTGCTGGTTTTTTTGGGTCTTTTTTCACCCCAGGCGCTTTGGTGTGGTACCTACGCCGCCATCTTAACCAGAAGTTCCCCCTAATTTCTTAATATAGGCACTCAGAGCTATAAATTTCCCTCTTAGGACTGCCTTCATTGTGTCCCAAAGGTTTTGGTATGTTGTGTTATCATCATCATTTGATTCTATGAATTTATTGATTTCTTCAGTGACCCATTGATCATTCAATAGTGTACTGTTTAGTCTCCATGAATTTCTGTATGCTCTGTAGCTACCATACCCAGCTCTCCTTTGAATTTTTAACTTCTTGAGAGCTCTTGTTCTCTGCTGGAGCAAATGGGTGAATGGAATTTTCATGTATTGAAATGGGAGAGGTCAGGTTTTAGATATGATTGATTTAACATGCTTGGTAGACATCTAAGTGGAGATTTTGGGCAGACAGTTAAGTTAGTTTTGGGTTTAGGAAACCTTACTATAGGATGATAAGGAAATATAAGTTTAATTGGGAAAATTTGAAATGTCGTAATCTGTCAGTCTTTTTTATGTATTTCTTTGTTTTCTCCACAGAGTCAAAGAGTCATCTATTAAATTCTGGTTTGGTTATTATAAAATGCAATAAGCAAGCTGGGCGTGGTGGTGCACGTCTTTAATCCCAGCACTCAGGAGGCAGAGGTAGGATGATTGCCATGAGTTTGAGGCCACCCTGAGACTACATAGTGAATTCTGGGTCAAGCCTGAGCTAGAGTGAGAACATACCTCGGGAAAAAAATGCAATAAGCAAATGGAACCTGGATATCATTGTAGTAGTTCTGTTCTTGTTGCTGGGACAAAACACCTGACTAGAAGCTGTTCATGGGAGGGAAGGATTCAAGCTTACAGTTTTGAGGGGAAGCTTCATAACAAAGTGTGGCAGCAGGCTCACATCATCACGCATCGCATTAGAGGGAGAACAGCACGAGTGAGCTAAGCTTTGAGTGCACTATGAGCTAGACTAACCTCAACCTCCACCCCCAGCAGTGCACCTTCTCTAGCCAGGTGCCACCAGCCAGCAAGTAAGTACAAAGCTCAGCCACAAGCACTTGAGCACTATTACATTAAAACCACCACACATATTGTTCTCTATGCAGACTTTTTCTCTGGTTTCAGTCTGGTGCATTCCTTTTCCTCAACTGTCCCTTGTGTATTTCTTTGTCTAGCTCTGGTTTAGGTTCACTCTCCAGATTATGAATCTGAAGTTTGTGGGAGGGTTAGAGAGGAGTAGTTATTTGGCTACCTGTGATAGGGATGAATGTGTGGAGATAAAACTTTTCATATTGGTGACTTAAAAAATGAGATTTAATATGCATATAATTTACCCATTTGGAGTGTACAAGTCACTGGTTTTTTTAAACAGCATTGCATTGTACAATCATCATCACAATTAATTTATAGCGTTTTCTGATGTGAAATTTCATACTGTTAAGACACCATTGGCTTATTCCTCCATTTGTCTGGGCCCTAAGCAACGAGATGTGATATTTTGTGACTTTTACTTCCTTTTTTTTTGGTTTTCAAGGTAGGGTTTTTATTCTAGCCCAGGCTGACCTAGAATTCACTATATACTTTCAGGGTGGCCTCAAACTCATGACAATCCTCCTACCTCTGCCTCCCAAGTGCTAGGATTAAAGGCATGTGCCACCCCACCTGGCTATTTAGTGATTAAAAAAAAAACATTTTATTTATTTGTTAGAGAGATTGGGCACGTCAGGGCCTCTAGCCACTGCAAATGAACTCCAGACACATGTACCACCTTGTGCATCTGGCTTTATGTGGGTACTGGAGAATTGAACCTGGGTCCTTTGACTTTGCTGGCATGTGCCTTAACCACTAAACCATCTCTCCAGCCTGTTTTTTTTTTTTTAAATAATTTTACTTATTTATTTGAGAGAGAGAAAGAGGCAGAGGGAGAGAGAGAGAGAGAGAGAGAGAGAGAGAGAGAGAGAGAGAGGGAGAATAACCATTGCAAATGAACTCCAGATGCATGTGCCCCCCTTGTGCATCTGGTTTACATGGGTCCTGGAGAGTTGAACTCTGGGATCCTTTGATTTTGCAGGCAAATGCCTTAACCACTAAGCTATCTCTCCAGCCCAGCATTTTTTTTTTTTTTCCCGAGGTAGGGTGTTACTCTAACCCAGGGCTGACTTGGGATTCATTATGTAGTCTCAGGCTGGCCTCTGCCTCCCGAGTGTGCATCTGGTTTACATGTTTCCTGGAGAGTTAAACTGGGATCCTTTGGCTTTTCAGGGAAGTGCCTTAACCATTAAGCCATCTCTCCAGCACAGCCTTTATTTTTTATTTTATTTGAGATAGGGTCTTACTCTAACCCAGAGATGACTGGAATTCATTATATAGTCTCAGGCTGGCCTCTGCCTCCTGAGTGCTGGGATTATAAGCATGCATCACCACGCCTGTCTTTTGTGACTTTCACTGAGCATAATGTTTGTAAGGTTCAGCCGTGTTATAGCATGTATCATTATTATGTCCTATCATATACCACATTTTATGTATGCATCCATTAGTAGATAGTTGTGTTATTTCTATTTCTTGGCTACTAATAATGCTACAGAAAACATTCATGTGTAAACTTTTTTTTGTGAGGTAGTTTTTAAAATTTTTGTGTGTTTATTTTCATTTATTTGAGAGTGACAGAGAGAGGGCTTCTAGCCACTGCAAACAAACTCCAGATGCGTGCGCCCCCTTGTGCATCTGGCTAACGTGGGTCCTGGGGAATCAAGCCTTCGTCCTTAGACTTCACAGGCAAGTGCTTAACCGCTAAGCCATCTCTCCAGCCCATTGTGAGGTAGTTTTGCTGTAGCCCAGACTGACCTGGAATTCACTACGAAGTCTCAGGGTGGCCTCGAACTCACGGCAGTCCTATCTCTGCCTCCCTAGTTCTGGGATTAAAGACGTACACCACACACCCAGCTCATGTGTAAATTTTTATATGGATATGTTATTAATCTGTTAGGTGTCTACCTAGGAATAAAATTTCTGGGTGTAATGGTTGTTCTTGGTTATCAACTTGATGGGTGGAGAGATACCAAGAACTGGTGAAATGCAGCTGTGCCTGTAGGAGCATTTCCAGAGAGACTGGTATGTGGTACAGGGACTGGAGGAAAAGGAGCTGCCATGAATGGGTACTTTCTTTGACAGGGCAGCCTGCCTGGGTGAAGGAGTACAGCAGTGCCTGAGCCAGCAGGCCTGTTTCTTTTCTCAGTGATGCCTGTCCTACTAACATCATGCTCTAGCTCTGGCTTATTTTTGTTGAGGTAGGGTCTCACTCTAGCCCAGGCTGGCCTGGAGCTAACTGTGTAGCCCAGACTGGCTTCAAACTCATAGCAATCTTCCCACATTAGCCTCCCAAGTGCTGGGAGGCCTCATGGTACCATATAAACAAGAAATTAAATTTCTAAAGAATATTGTATGCTAGTTTTATATTCAGTTTTGGAGATTATTACTGATAATTGTAGATACTTAAGTAATCATAATAACAAAGATGAAGTTAAGCTGGGTGTGTGGTGCACACTTTTAATCCCAGCACTCAGGAGGCAGAGGTAGGAGGATGAAGAGAGTCTGAAGCCAGACTTTGGACTACAGAGTGAGTTCCAGCTCAGCTTGGGCTAGAGTGACACCCTGCTTAAAAAAAAAAAAAGGGAGAAATTTTTAAAAAATTAACTGAAAAGGTACATATATATTTAAAGTATTTTCATTTTTATTTGAGAGAGAGGGAGAGAGAGAGAGGGAGAGAGAGAGAGAGAGAGAGAGAGAGAGAGAGAGAGAGAGAGAGAGAATGGGTGTGCCAGGGTTTGGCCACAGCAAATGAACTCCAGACATGTGCGCTCCCTCATGCATCCGCTTCTGTGGGTCCTGGGGAATTGAACCTGGGTCCTTTGGCTTTGCAGGCAAGTATTTTAACTGCTAAGTCATCTCTCCAACCCTAATAAGAATTTTTTTTTTTTGTTCTTTTGAGGTAGGGTCTCACTCTAGCTCAGGTTAACCTGGAATCTACTATGTAGTTTCAGGGTGGCCTCAAACTCATGGTGATCCTCCTACCTCTGCCAACTGAGTCCTGGATTAAAGGCATGTGCCCCCACATCTGGCTAAGGTATATTTTTAATATTAATAACAGAGTAAAGTAACATATATAATACACATTTAACTGAATTCATGTTTTAGAGTTTGGTGAATTTTTTAACAGGTGAATCTCATGAAGATGATTTCTTTATGTTCCTGAGCCAAGAAAGTTTTCATACAGACATTTATATATATAAAACATATTTATAAAATCTGATAAGCTATATACTACTGTGTGGTTTCATTGTAACATGGATCAATGTTTTCTTAGATTAAAAAAAAAAGAAACAACTCCCAGTCCAATTTTATAAATGCAGTGCTAGATACCATGGAATCAAGGGAAAGTGAACTGAAAAAAGAAATATCTGTGGCTTTTATAAGCCTCTTTATAACAAGGGGAGTTTATTATCATGGGAAATAAGTCTTAACTCAATAAGACAAAAGAGAAGATGCAAACCTCATTCTGAGAGAACTGAAGAGTCTCTTGAAGATCATAGTGGACAGAGAGAGCAGTCTAAATAAATTCTGAATTGCTTCTGTCAGTCATATGCTATATTATAGTCATAAAAAGAAGGGGAGAAGGTAGTTTTTATATTGAAATATGTGCTTTATTCAAGTGAAAAAGGTAGTAAAAGTAATTTAGGACCTTTGCTTTAAAGGCTTGAAGTCCTGTGACTATTTTTTCCCTTCTGTGCAAGTAAGGGATAGTATTACAGTTAAATGTTAGCACCTTTAAAAGATAACAAAGTAAAATGTACTTAGCATGAAAATAGCATTGCAGAATTAGTTTATAATGATTCAGTCTCTTAGAATGGTCTTTTTTTTTCCTTCAAATTAGCATCTCACTCTAGCCCAGGCTGACCTGGAACTAACTCTGTAGCCCAGGCTGGCCTCAAACTCCTGGCAATCCTCCTACCTCAGCCTCCTGAGTGCTGGATTTAAAGGTGTACACCATCATGCTTGGTCAGAATCATTGAACTCATGGAGATCCTCCTATCTTTGCCTTGCAGTGCTGGGATTAAAGGTGTGTGACACCATGCCAGGGCTTAAAAAAGAGGGAGAGGGGGAGAGGGGGGGAGAGAGAAAGAGAGAGAAAGAATGGTTACACCAGGGCCAGTTGTGGCTGCAAACGCACTGCAACTTTGTACATTTGCCTTTATATGGGTATTGGGAATTTGAAACTGGGCAAAACCTGGGCCAGCTGACTTTTCAAGCAAGTGCATTTAATTGCCAAGCCATTTATTTCCCAAGCCCCAGAATCTTTTGTTTTCAAGGTAGGATCTCACTCTAGCTCAAGCTGACCTGGAATTCAGTATGTGGTCTCAAGCTGGCCTTAAATTTACAGTGATCCTATCTCTGCCTCCTGAGTTCTGGTGTGTGCCATCATGCTCAGCTTAAATGTTTTAATGACAACCTCTGTATACATGGCAATATACCATGATCTTTTCTTATATTTCTTGATGTTTATTTTCGTGGGCTGAATTTCAAAACATGAAAGTTTTTTCTTGGGCTGGAGAGATGGTTCAGTGGTTAAGGTGCTTGCCTGCAAACCAAAGGACCTAGGTTCGATTCCCCAGAACTCATGTAAAGCTCTAGATACACAAGTTAGCACATACATCTGAAGTTTGTTTGCAGTGGCTAGAGGTCCTGGTGTGCCCATTTTCTCTCTCTCTCAAATAAATAAATCAAGCCGGGCGTGGTGGTGCACGCCTTTAATCCCAGCACTCGGGAGGCGGAGGTAGGAGAATCGCATGAGTTCAAGGCCACCCTGAGACTACAGAGTTAATTCCAGGTCAGCCTGGACCAGAGTGAGACCCTACCTCGAAAAACGAAAAAAAAAAAAAAAATTAAGAAAAAAATCAAAATAAGATGTTAAAAATTTTTTCTTCTTGACTAATTTCTTTATGTGTGCACACAGCCTCTTGATTTTTTTTTCTTTCTGTGATGGGGCCTCATGCAGAATATTGTAGTAGGGAAGGACATGCCAACCATCTAATAAATACCAAATAGGTACTGCACAAGGATTACATAATCATACAAGGTATAAACAAGTTTGATGTTCCTAGTGGTAGAAAACAGAGTACAATAATCGTGTAGTACTATGTAGCTATATATAGAAAACTGACCTGTACATAGTATATGAATTTCTACTGAATCTTGTTTCAGTCAGAATTGTTATGCTTTTTGTCATGGCTATTGTGATTATATCAGGATTAAATGCCAATGACACATCTTATAACTTACAGTAACATTCCATTGTATAAACTGTATTATTTTTCTGAATAGCACATGGATGTTACTCTAGCACCCTCTGCTGGATAGAAAAATTAATTTACCAAATTAGAATATTAAATTTTTAGAATCAAATGAATTTAATTATGTCTATCACAAAGCTCCTCCTTGAAAAGTGTTTGTTACATATTTTTTAAAATTATTTATTTATCTGAGAGAGAGAGAGGGAGAAAGAGAGAAAGAAGAGAAGAGAGAATTGGCATGTCAAGGCCTCCTGCTGCTATAAATAAACTTAAGACACATGTGCCACCACTTTTCATGTCTGGCTTTATGTGGGCACTGGGGACTTGAACCTGGGCCATCAGGCTTTGCAAGCAATCATTTAACTTCTGAACCATTTCTCCTGCCCAGAAGGTGTTTATTTAAAGACTGACAGAGTTATTACTGTCTTTATTGACTTATTGATAGTTACAGTAATAATAAACAGTTTGTGAATTTGTTTTATATATTTCACTCAAAACAGGAAGTTGTGAAAATACAGATGTGATCTCTACCCTATTATATCAACTTATTTGGTTTTGGTATAGGCAGGAAGAACAGAACCTCTTATGGACTTAGTAAGATGGAATCAAATAATTAATTAATCCATTTCAATATGAGAAATTCTTGATTTTTTTCATATGTTTATTGGCCATTTTTACTTCTTTTTAATTAAAAATTTTTATTAACATTTTCCATGATTATAAAATATATCCCATGGTAATTCCCTCCCTCCCCACCCCCACACTTTCCCATTTGAAATTCCATTCTCCATCATATTACCTCCCCATTACAATCATTGTAATTACATATATACAATATCAACCTATTAAGTATCCTCCTCCCTTCCTTTCTCTACCCTTTATGTCTCCTTTTTACCTTACTGGCCTATGCTACTAAGTATTTTCATTCTCACGCAGAAGCCCAACCATCTGTAGCTAGGATCCACATATGAGGGAGAACATGTGGCACTTGGCTTTCTGGGCCTGGGTTACCTCACTTAGTATAATCCTTTCCAGGTCCATCCATTTTTCTGCAAATTTCATAACTTCATTTTTCTTTACCGCTGAGTAGAACTCCATTGTATAAATGTGCCACATCTTCATTATCCATTATTCATTATTCATCTGTTGAGGGACATCTAGGCTGGTTCCATTTCCCAGCTATTATAAATTGAGCAGCAATAAACAAGGTTGAGCATGTACTTCTAAGGAAATGAGATGAGTCCTTTGGATATATGCCTAGGAATGCTTTACTTTTTTTTTTTTTTTTTTTTGAGGTAGGGTCTTGCTCTAGCTCAGGCTGACCTGGAATTCACTACGTAGTCTTAGGGTGGCCTTGAACTCATGGCTATCCTCCTACCTCTGCCTCCTGAGTGCTGGAATTAAAGGTGTGCACCACCATGCCCGGCTTTGTACTTCTTTTTAAATTTTTTTTTGGTGTATATATGTATGTAATATATATGTATATGTATACATATATATGTGTGTGTGAGTATATGTGTGTGTATGGAAGTCAGAAGATAACCTCAGGATGTTTCTCTTCTCCTTCTGCCTTTTTTTTTTTGAGGCAAGCCCAACAGACTGACTTTTTTTTTTAATTTTTAAATTTTTATTAACATTTTCCATGATTATAAAAAAATATCCCATGGTAATTCCCTCCCTCCACCCTGACACTTAACTTTTTTTTTTTTTTTAATGGGAAAGAGAGAGAGAAAATGAGAATTGACGTACCAGGGCCCCCAGCCACTGAAGTTGAAGTCCAGTCATGTGTGCCCCCTTGTGTGCATGTGCTACACTGTATGCTTGTGTCACTATGCATCTGGCTTAGATGGGACGTGGAAAGTGGAACATGAGTCTTTGGACATTGCAGGCAAGTGCCTTAACTGCTAAGCCATCTCTCTAGCTCTCATCTTTTTTGTTTGAGGGAAGGTCTCACTCTAGCCCAGGCTGACCTGAAATTTACTATGTAGTTTCAGGCTGGCCTCAAACTTAACAGTGATCCTCCTACCGTGGCCTTCTGAGTGCTGGGATTGAAGGTATGCACCACTACACCTAACAGAGACAGAGAGAATGGATCTGCCAGGGTGTCTAGCTGCTGCAAACTCCAGGTGCTTGTGCCATGTTGTGTATCTGATATTACATGGGTACTGTTGAATCAAACTCCAGTTGTTAGGCTTTGCAGGCAAGCACTTTAACTGCTGAGCTACCACTCCAGCCTAAAAATATTTTTATTTACAAGGAAATATATAGAGATAGATAGAGCATGCCAGGGCCTCTTGACCCTGCAAACAAACGCCAGATGCATGTATGTGGAGTTCAGAGGTCAACTTTGGAGTCAGTCCTCACCTTTCCACCTCATTTGAGACAGTTTCACTGCCTGGATTTCACTCTGCTGTTGAGTGAGGATCAAATTCAGGCACTCATACTTGAGTGGCAAGTGCTTTACCCACTGAGCAATCTCCTCAGCCTAATGATGTATTTTCATCACGACCCCTCCTATTACTTTCTTGTGTCCCTGTCCCTTCATTTTCTCAGCCCCCTTCAAATGAACTCTTTCATTTTGTTATGGGAAATGAAGGCACCCAGAACCAGCACCAGAGACTTCAGAATCAGAAGTTGTATTCATGTCAACATGGACTCAGGGGATGGACTTTAAAGCCTGAGCACTGAGCTCTGATAGCTCAGAATTTTTTTTCAAGGTAGGGTCTCACTGTAGCCCAGGCTGACCTGGAATTCACTATGTAGTCTCAGGGTGGCCTGGAACTCACAGTGATTCTCCTACCTCTGCCTCCTGAGTGCAGGGATTAAAGGTGTGTGCCACCATGCCTGGCTTGGCTCAGAGTTGGTTTTTTTTTTTTAACATTTTTTTTGATTTTTATTTATTTATTTATTTGAGAGTGACAGACACAGAGAGAAAGACAGATAGAGGGAGAGAGAGAGAATGGGCGCGCCAGGGCTTCCAGCCTCTGCAAACGAACTCCAGACGCATGCGCCCCCTTGTGCATCTGGCTAACGTGGGACCTGGGGAACCGAGCCTCGAACCGGGGTCCTTAGGCTTCACAGGCAAGCGCTTAACCGCTAAGCCATCTCTCCAGCCCGGCTCAGAGTTTTTATAAGCAGTATGGCAGGCAGTTTGACATCACCTTTAATTCTTCACATTATTGGTGGATTGAACTTCTGGGCTTTGTGACTGGGTATTTCAAAGGGAAAATTACAGAGGCTCAGGGGAGTTTGCTTATGGTTGTACTAACCAGATGTCATACAAGCAGGGTGTATCTGTGTAGATTGGGAGGAGACTCAGGGTCATGCTGTCTCCCTGCACAATAGAAACTGTTCAGAGCATTATCTGGGTCTGATTATATTAAGATTTCTTCTACCACAATTCCAACTGAGCCCTCTTCCCATTATCCATGTCAAAATGTTGTTGGGCCCAATATTGTAGAGGTTCTGTGCAGGCAACAACAGCCACTGTGAGGCCATGAACAGAACGACCACCTCATGTCCGTAAGACAGCATTCCAATCACTCCTCTTCATTCTTTGGCACTTGCGTTTTGTCAGCCATCTCTTCTACAGTATTCCTGAGACTTGGAGTGTGTGATAGAGATGTCTCATTTAGTGCTGTGCACTCAACAGTCACTTCTCAGCACTTTGACCAGATTGAGTCTCCTCAAAAATCACCACCATTTACCAAGCAAGAATCTCCTTTGATCAAAGCTGAGAGCATCAATAACGTATGGGTGTAAACATAAATATTTAGAGGGCATTTGAGGGGCTGAACTTATCCATTTAGCCAAACAACAATTTTAGCTTTCTTCCTAGGGCCTATGACTTTCCAAGAAATTTTGACAATATTTTTATTTTCCCAGTAAGAACCTTGTTTTCCAGTAGCAATCAATACTAATTCTCCTGTCTACTTCTCCCCCTAGTCCTTGGGAGCCACTAATACAGTTTCTGTCTATGGATTTATATATTCTGGATATTTCATGCAAATGAAGGTATACTATGTATAATCTATTACATCTTTCACTACCCTGAGGATACTCAACACCTACCAAAGTAGAGATCTAGAGGCTCCTAAGAGCTCATCACTGAAGTAGACTTAAAACACACCCACCACGGCTCAGGGAATTTTGTGGAAGAGGGAGCAGAAACATTGTAAGAGTCACAGGTTGAGACATCATGGCCAGAGGCATTCCCTCCCCCTCAAAATAAGTGATTACTGCTCCCACAACACATAACCCCATGGGGAATACCTGCAACCCACTGAGGAGTATCCCCAATGGAATGGGGGCAGGGATGAGAGAAAAAGAGGGTAACAACACATGATGTATCCATACAAAACATCTTGTTAACAATAACAATAATAATACATATTAAAAAGTGTCATTAAAAATGATTTGTGTGTGTCTGTAATTGTTGCATAGGTATGTGTCTATGTGTATGGGGGTGTGGTGTCTATATAGGTATGTGCATGCCATGAAAAGTGTGGAGGTCAGACAAAACCTTCAGGGTGTTTTTCCCCTCCTATCTTTTTAAAAAAATATTCTGTCTGTCTGTCTGTCTGTCTGTCTGTCTGTCTGTCTATCTTCCTATCTATCTATCTATCTATCTATCTATCTATCTATCTATCTATCAATCATCTATATATCTATTTACTTTGTTTATTTATTTTAGAGATAGAGAAAGAGGCAGAGAGAGAGAGTGAGAGAGAGGAGAGAGAGAGAGAGGAAGAGAAAGAGAGAGAATGGGCAGGGCCTCTAGCCACTGCAAATGAACTCCAGAGGCATATGCCACCTTGTGCATCTGGCTTATGTGGATACTAGGGAATCTAGCACAGGCTGACCTGGAATTCACCATGTAGTCTCAGGGTAGCCTTTTATTCATTGTGATCCACCTACCTCTGCCTTCCAGGTTGCTGGGATTAAAGGTGTGTGCCACCACACCTGATTTCATTCTAGTGAGTTTAAAAAAAAAATAAAATTTTTAAATAAATTTTTTATAAATAAGCTTATGTTTTATTCATTATTACAATATATACTTTTGTGAAATAGTATGTAAAGTACACTTTTTGTTATTGGTTTCTAAATTTATTTATTTTTTCTCAATTTTTATTAACATTTTCCATGATTATAAAAAGTATCCCATGGTAATACCCTCCCCCCAACTTTCCCCTTTGAAATTCCATTCTCCATCATATCTCCTCCCCATCTCAATCAGTTTCTCTTTTATTTTGATGTCATGGTCTTTTTCTCCTCTTATGATAGTCTTGTGTAGGTAGTGTCAGGCACTATGAGGTCATGGATATCCAGGCCATTTTATGTCGGGAGGGATCATGTTGTATGGAGTCCTACCCTTCCTTTGGCTCTTACATTCTTTCCGCCACCTCTTCTGCATTAGACCCTGAGCCTTGGAAGGTGTGATTGAGATGTTACTCAGTACTCCAGTCACTTCTTTCCAGCACTATGATACCTTCTGAGTCATCTCAATCTAAATTAATTAATTAATTAATTAATTAATTAATTAATTTATTTATATTATTAAGAACATACTTTGTATGGATGCATAATGTATTAGTACCATCTTCTCCTTTCTCCCTGTCATCATTCAGCAGGGTGCCCTCCTCAGTGGGGTTGCTGGTATTCCCCATGGGTTGTGGGCTATGCATTGTGGAAGCAGCAGTCTTTTCTTGGGGAAGGCAGTGCCTCTGGGCATGATCAACCTACAGTTCTTACAGTCTTTCCGTTCCTCTTCCACAAAATTTCCTGAGCCTTGGTGGGTGTGTTTTAAGTCTATTTCCAGTGGTGAGCTTTTAGGAGCATCTGGATTGCTGCTTTGATATGTGTTGAGTATTCTTACCATCTGTCTCTTTCACCCTGGCACTGATTGTCAGTCTCACCATGGAAGCAGCACAATTTCCCTCTCCCCACTTCCTCCATGGTTTTTCCTAGGCCGTGACTGAGATGCGGGGTGTGGTTTATCTACTCAGGTCTCACTACCTTCTGAAAAAGATTCTCAGATTCTCCACTGGAAAGTGAAGTCATCTTAGATTAAATTATATAAGTGTTATTAATTTAGGGAGCATTTGATGTATATAGCCATTCTTTTAGCCAAAAACTAGTAAGAGCTTCACATTGGAGAGCATAGTCTTTTTTGAAAAAGTTATTATTTTTTATAATTAACAACTTCCATGATTGTAAACAATATCCCATGGTAATTCCCTCTCTCCCCCCACTTTCCCCTTTGAGACTCCATTCTCCATCATATCGCTTCCCCTTCTCAATCAGTCTCTTTTTTATTTTGATGTCATCATCTTTTCCTCCTATTATGTAGGTAGTGTCAGATGCTGTGAGGTCATGGATATCCAGGCCATTTTGTGTCTTGAGGAACACATTTTAAGGAGTCCTACCCTTCTTTTGGCTCTTCCATTCTTTCTACCACCTCTTCCACAATGGACCCTGATCCTTGGAAGGTGTGATAGAGATATTACAGTGCTGAACGTTCTTCTGTCATTTCTTCTCAGCACCATGATGCCTTCTGAGTCATGCCAAGGTCACTGCTATCTGAAAAGAGAAAGTTCTGTAATGAAAAAGTGAGAGTAGTATTAATATAAGAGTATGAACATTAAGAGAAGTGCTTACTGGGCAATTTGATGAGCATAGTATATACATTTAGCTAGACAGTAGGCGTTGCACTCCTAGGGCTTATGACTACCCCTGTTGTAGGTTTTCAAAATCAGGGATGTATTCCCTCCCATGGAGTGGGCCTCTAGTCAAATTAGAGGGCAGTTGGTTTCTCCCACAACAGGCATGCCATTATTACACCGATTGGCTTATTTGGCCTGTTTGTCCAAATATAAGGCTTGCAGTGTCCACTGTGGAATATCTTCACTAGTGATTTCTTTCTTTCCCAGTGAGCTGCATGCAGAATGGCTTTTTCCAACTTTCTGTTGGCTGGTCTCCATGGAAGGGGTTTTCAGCTCAGTTCCAGTAGGATTTCTCAGTGACCTAAGGGGGCCGGCTTAATAGGATGGTATTGTATATATGTAAGTAGAAGAAAAGATTAATGGGGGCGAAAAGGCCTAAGTGAGGTCAGGGGAAAAGATTGAGTAAAGGAAAGATGGAGGGAGGGCTAATCAAAATCTAAGAAGACATAAATGAATCATATGGAAACCTACTTTTTTTGGATAAGGAACAGTCAGGAGCCATAGATTGTTACTAGAAAATATTCAGTGTCAGGGATGGGATACCTTCCAGTGAGTTGTTGGCCAGGGACATCCCTGATGCCCCTAAAAGATTACATGCCATTGCCAAGGCCCTTGGTTTCCCACTAGGAATAGATGGTAAAACCCTATTGCTTGTTTCTTATTTCCATTTACTTGGAATATAATTTCCCATCCTTTCACCCTGAGAGGTGTCTGTCTTTAGTGGTGAGGTGGATTTCTTGAAGTCAGCAGATGGACGGGCCCAGTTTTTTGATCCATTCTGTAAATTTGTGTCTTTTAATGGGTGAGTAAGAATTGTTATTATTTAAGGTTATAACTGTGATGCTCAATTTAATCCCTGACATGATGGGGTTCTTTATGGAGTTTGGTGCTTTCTTTGGCTTTGTACTTTTTTTTTTTTTTAGTTTTTTTGAAGTAGGGTCTCTGGCTCAGGCTAACCTGGAATTTACTATGGGGTCTCAGGGTGGCCTCGAATTCACGGCGATCCTCCTACCTCTGCCTCCCGAGTGCTGGGATTAAAGGCGTGCGCCACCATGCCTGGCTTCGGCTTTGTACTATTTTGAGCCTGCCCTAGTTTTGGTTATTGTGATCTTCTTCTTTTAGGCTCTTCAGATTGGTTGTTTGAAACACTCCTTTTTGGTGATTTTTCCCTGAAATATTTTTTTTAAGAAATATAGATTTTTTAATGTCTTAATTTCTTTAAAATACAATTTAGCAAAAAATCACATATAACTCAAATAGAATTAAAATAATACAAAGCATGAGTAAGAACAAAACATTTAAGTAATCCAAAAAGGTCAGGAAAAGTGAAACAAAGCAATACAGTTCAGATGAAATAGGAGGCAAATATTAAGACTTTGGATTTAACATACTAATAACACTAAACACTCTGATGAAAAAAATGTACAAAATATCACACTGGACAGAAAAACATGACTCAAGATTGTGCTGCTTATGAGGAATGCTCTCTAAATACAAATATGCAGGATGGACAGATGGCTTAGCAGTTAAGACATGTGCCTGGTAAGTCTAATGACCAAGATTTGATTCCCCAGGACCCATAAGCCAGATGCACAAGGGGACACATGCATCTGGAATTTGTTTGCAGTGGCTGGATGCTCTGGTGTGCCCATTCTCTCTGCCCTTCTCTCTCTTTCTCTCTCTCTCAAAATAGATAAATAAAATAAAATAAACATTTGATTTAAATACAAATGTGCAGATTGGTTAGAAACAAAATGATTGCAACTATGTCACATACAAACACCAGTTTAAAGAAAGTTGAGGGTCTGGAGAGATAGCCTAGCCATTAAGGTGCTTGCCTATAAAACCCAAGAACATAGGTTCAAT
Source organism: Jaculus jaculus (assembly GCF_020740685.1). Lineage (NCBI taxonomy): Eukaryota > Metazoa > Chordata > Mammalia > Rodentia > Dipodidae > Jaculus > Jaculus jaculus. The sequence goes on from NC_059102.1 coordinate 83,792,094, forward strand.
TCCCCAGTACCCATATTTAGCCAGATGCACATGGTGGTACATGCTTCTGGAGTTCGTTTGCAATGGCTGAAGGCCCTGGAGCACCCATTCTCTCTCTATCTGCCTGTTTGTCTCACTGTCTTTCAAATAAATAAAAATTTTAAAATATTTTAAAAACAGAAAGTTGAGTGGCTATGTAATATCTGATAGGGCAGACTTTAATATGAAAATTATTGTGTGTTAACATTGTTGGGACAAAATGTTTAACAAAATTCAGTTGAAGAGAGGAAGGATTTGCTTTGGCTCACAGCCCAAGGTTACAGGCCATAGCAGGGAAGGCACAGTGACAGGAGTATGAGGCATTGGGTCACATTGTGTCTGTAGCTAGGAAGTTGAGCATGATAAATTAAAGTGCCCACATATTTTTCTCCATTTCATACAGTCTAGGACCCCAGCCAATGAAATGGTGCCACCCACAATTAAGATGAGTTGTCCTGCCTCAACCTAATCAAGTTAATCCATCACAGGCTTGTCTAGAGGCTAACTTATTATTCTATATAATCTTTCATAGACATGTCCTAAAGTTCATTTCCTGGGTGATTCTAGATCCCATCAAGTTGACAAACAATCTAAACACAATATTTACTAGAGAAGGAGCATTTTGATAAAGGGTTAATTCACCAGAAGAGTATATAAATTCATTTTTTTTGAAAAACATTCTGTTAATATGATAACTGTATAAAAATGAGTTTCATGGTGATATTTGTATACACACAGGTATGTATTAGTGTATTGGAGGGTGTATATATGTGTTGCATGCAGAAGCCAGAGGACAATCTCAGGTATTGATCCTCAGGTGTCATCCATTATTTTTGAGAAAAGAACTCTCATTGGCCTGGAACTTGCTAAATAGTCTGCATGGGCTGCTTAGTTAGTGTCAGGGATCTGCCTTTCCTACCTTCCCAGTGCAGGAATTATAAGTGCATGCCACCACACTATGCTTTTGTGTGTGGGTTCTGGACATCAAACACAGCAAAGCAAGTACCTTACCAACTGAGTTATTTCCCCAGCTTTGATTGTGGTTTCCAAACATGCATATAGCACACTCTTATCATCCCCTCCCCTGACCTTCTTTCTCTTTCATATAATCCTAGAGCTGGCTTTTTTTTCTTGGAAAGTTTTCCTTTCACCATCTATTATGAGGGATACTTTTGCTGGGTATAGTAGTTTGGATTGGAAGCCATAGTTTTTTAGACTTTGAAGAGTTCCATTCCAGGCCCTTCTGGATTCCAGGGTTTCCACTGAGAAATCTGAGGTAATTCTGGTGGAATTGCCTTTGTATGTAGTGAGATGTTTCTGCTGTGACTTTTATCATTCTCTTTTTGTTTTCATTATTAAGAGTTTTAACTGTGATGTACCTTTGAGAGTTTCTTCTTTGGTCCTGTCTGTTTGGTGTTCTGTAAGCTTCTTGTGTCAGGATGGGCTTTCTTTTGTGAGATTGGGAGAATTTTCTTTAACAATTTTGTTGACTATGTTCTCTATGCCTCTGGCCTAGATTTCTTCCCCTTTTGGTATACTTATGATGTGGATGTTGGACATTTTAGGGTATCTCACAGTTCCCTCATGTTCTGTTCACATGATTATTTATTTATTTATTTAACGGAGAAAGAGGGAGAGAGAGAGAGAGAGAGAATGGGCTCGCCAGGGCCTCCAACCACTGCAAATGGGCTCCAGACTCACGTGCCCGCTTGTGCATCTGGCTAACATGGGTCCTGGGGAATCAAACCTGGGTCCTTTGGGTTTGCAGGCACATGCTTTAACTGCTAAGCCATTCCTCCAGCCCTCACATGATTTTTTAAAAAAATTTTTATTAGCATTTTCCATGATTATAAAAAAAAATCCCATGTTAATTCCCCCCCCACTTTCTCCTTTGAAATTCCATTCTCCATCATATTACCTCCCCATAACAATCACATGATTTTTTGAAGTTAGCAAAGTTTTTGGCCTCATGATCAGTTTCTTCAGTTTTATCTTCCAGCTCAGAGGTTCTGTCTTCCGCATGAGTGACTCTGTTAGTGAGGGATTCTAGAGGGGTTTTTACGAGCTCTGTGTGATTTTTGTTTTCTGTTGTGTTCTTTTGCATCATCTCCATCTCTTTTTTGAAGTATGATTTTAGTTCCAGGTCAGCTTTTCTTAATTCTTCCTGGAATTTATTCTTGCATTTGATTATGTCTTCATTAAGCTTAATTAGCTGGTCATTGAGATCCTCTATTTGTCAACTCACCTTCAATCCATTTATATCTCTTTTGAAGGTGTGGTTGTTTGATTCAAGTGTCCCCCATAAACTTAGGTGTTCTGAATGCTAGGTTCCCAGCTGATGGATATTTGGGAATTAACGCCTCCTGGAGGGAGTGTATTGTTGGGGGCGGGCTTATGGGCTTTATAGCCAGTTTCCCCATGCCAGTGTTTGGTACACCCTCCTGTTGCTGTGGTCCACCTTATGTTGGCCAGGGGGTGATGTCCACTCTCTGCTCATGCCATCGTTTTCCCCCGCCATCGTGGAGCTTCCCCTCGAGCCTGTAAGCCAAAATAAATCTCTTTTTCCCAGAAGCTGCTCTTGGTTGGGTGATTTCTAAAAGCAATGCGAACTGGACTGCAACAGTAAAGTGGTACCAGGAGTGAGGCTGCTGCTAGACACCTGACTGTGTAGCTTTGGCCTTTTGGATCTGATTTTCAAGAGGAAAGGGAAGGATTTGAAATCTTGGCCTAAGAGATGCCTTGCAGTGCTGTAAGTACAGCCTGATGGACTATTCTGGTCTGAGCTGCAAGACCTGAATGCAGTAAGAACTATGGACTGTGAGGCTTGGCTTATGAGGGTGAGAAAGAGCTTTGCCTGGACTGGGCTATCAGTTTGTGTGAGAAGCTTGCTCTTATGCCCATGTCCTGAGAAGTTGTGCAGGGTTGCTTAGCGTAGAAATGAACTGGTGTGTGCAGAGGGCTATGGCACAGAAAGAAAAATCTTTGGGTGAACTCTTGCCCGTTCAGCTGCAACTGAGAGATTACAACCTTTGAGACTGGGCTAGCTGACCTGCGCTGGGGCAACAAAAAGAATGTCAACTCTTTTGAAGGGGCCTGAGTGCTCAAGGAGTGTCCTGTTCTTCAAAGTCTGCTTTATTCCCCCCTGATTAACAAATTGGCACCCTACCTGGTATTGTGGAGTATAAGAAATGCTGGAAAGAGGGTCATTGAGTTTGCAACACGGTCTTGTGTTTTGGAAATGGCCATGGGCAGTGTGAAGCGGGTTTGCTGGTTGCCTGTATAGAGACCCCATGGGGCCATGAAGATGAACTGTGGCTTGCAGTGGAGACCCAGTGGAGATGCCGGGACCATGAGATGGCTGCCGAGGAGCTGCCGGCCCCATAAAGTTTCCCAGGACTGTGAGTAGCCTAGCTGGAGGGGTAGAATTGGAATGCCAGAGACTTGTTGCTGGTTAGAATTATCGGACTTGAAGATTTTGTCACTGGCTAGAGTTGCTGGACTTGAAGCTGCAGAGTTTGATGTTTGCCCTGGTTGTTTTAAATCTGGTATTAGTTGAATGTTTCTTTGCTATGCCCAATGCCATCTTTTGCAGTGTGAATATTTATTCTGTGCCATTATGGGTTTTTTGAGGTTGTTTTGGTATTATGGCTCAGTTAAAAGATCTTGAACTATGGGGATGTATGAACATCATTGGGATTGATAAAAACTATGGGGACTTTTAAAGTCAGACTGAATGCATTGTATTTTACATCATGTATGGATATCAGTTTATGGGGGCCAGGGGCGGAATGTGGTGGTTTGGTTCAGGTGTCCCCCATAAACTTAGGTGTTCTGAATGCTAGGTTCCCAGCTGATGGATATTTGGGAATTAATGCCTCCTGGAGGGAGTGTATTGTTGGGGGTGGGCTTATGGGCCTTATAGCCAGTTTCCCCATGCCAGTGTTTGGCACACCCTCCTGTTGCTGTGGTCCATCTTATGTTGGCCAGGGGATGATGTCCACCCTCTGCTCATGCCATCGTTTTCCCCTGCCATCGTGGAGCTTCCCCTCGTGCCTGTAAGCCAAAATAAATCTCTTTTTCCCAGAAACTGCTCTTGGTGATTTCTAAAAAGCAATGCGAACCGGACTGCAACATGAGGCTTCTCTGATTTTCTTCAACTAAGTTAAGCCTAGTGACAAAAACTGAGTGCTCTAAGAGATGATTTTGCTCAATTTCATTTATGAGATTGTTGAGTTTTAAAAATTTTTGTTTTTATTTATTTAGTTGAGAGCAACAGACAGAGAGAGAAAGAGGCAGATAGAGACAGAGAGCAGGAGAATGGGTGCGCCTGGGCCTCCAGCCTGCAAACGAACTCCAGATGCGTGTACCCCCTTGTGCATCTAGCTAACGTGGGTCCTGGGGATCGAGCCTCAAACTGGGGTCCTTAGGCTTCACAGGCAAGCGCTTAACCACCAAGCCATCTCTCCTGCCCAGATGGTTGATTTTTTGTTCATTTGCTTCCAGTTTTGCAATACTCCTGAATAGGGTCCCATAGCTTATTGTGTTTTTATTTTGGGATTCAATTGCTGTTGTTTTGTGTATGATTTCACTGGAGGCTTCCATTGTGGGGCTAGGCATCCTTGGTGGAGATCTCTCAGTTTTCTGACTTTTGTTGTTTTTTTTCGTATTGTGGTCTACCCATCTTGGGGTAAAAGTCTTATTTTATTGAGGAGGAAGGAAGTATTTGTCCTTGGAGGATCTTCAGTGAGTGTTCTGTTTAAAATGTGAACCAGATTGGAGTAGGATGGGTAGAACCACAGATGCACAGATTGTGGAGATTTAAAGTATATCAAAGGTAGCTGGGGAATTGGAGGTGGGGATCTGGGACCCCTGGCCTATTCACTTCACTTGTGCACACTCTTCAGCACAAAGGAACCACAGGTTGGGGAACTAGGAACAAGGAAGTGGGGGGAGGGGAGGACAAATGGCCAGGTCCCACAGTGGCATGTGTACCCTCTGGCTCAGGGGAACTGGGATTTAGAGACCCAGGGGCCAGTAAATCATGAAGCTAGAGTAAAAGGCCTGCTTCCATAGTACACATTCATGGACCACTCCACCCCAAGCCAGTAGCAGGGATACTGGGACCATAGAACTGGGAGGTGTGGTATGAGCCAGGAGCTCTGTTCTACTCACTGTGTGCAGTAACACTTTGGAGGAGGGGATCGAGGTATTGGGGACTCAGAGTAAGGTAGGTCAGGAAGGCAGAGCAAAAGGCCTACTTCTGCAGCATGCACACAGGGTCTTGAGTTTTAATAATTGTGTCCCCCATGTAACCAATATCCTAATCAATATCTGCTGCAATGTTGCCCTCTGTTTTTTAACTTTTTATTGACAGTTTCCATAAACATAGACAATATACCATGACCTTAATTCCCGCCCACCACCGTTTCTCCTCCATCTCGACAGATTCCCTCTCTACTAGATCCATTCTTTCCAACTAGTCTTTCTTCTCTTTTAAAGTCATCTTTTTTTTTTTTTTTTTCCTCATCTAGATGCTGGGATGAGCACCTAACCAAACACAGTTTTATGGATAAAAGGGATTTATTTCAAGTTTAAAGATCTATAGCAGACAGCTTCAGGGTTGCTGAGATGAACTTCCAGACCAGGCACAGTTATAGAGGAAGGCTATTTATTGAAGCTTATATATCCAGGGGGAGGTCCATAATGGCAGAAGAAGCTGGCCTGCCTTTACAAGTCTAAGCAGAAAGAGAGAAACAGAAGCCAAAAGCCAAAAGCCACATAGCACAGCACAGCACACTTCAGGAACTCCAGCTGGGCATACTTTTTACATTGAAATCTCACACCTACCACCACACCTTAAGATCCACCCAGTGACACTGCCTCCAGCCAGGTGGCTGCAGATACAAACTACAAACTAGTAAAACACTGAATATATTGGGGGCCATCTATTCCAACTATCACAAGATCCAAGGGAAGTTCCACCATTGGTGGAAGAAGCTGGTTCCTATACATAAATCCAAGCAGAAAGAGACCATCATCAGCCAGCAAGCTGGAAGCAAGCAGGACGCTAAGAGTACAGACCTCTCGGCATACCTTTGGGCTTAAATTCACATCAATACCAGTGACACTTCCTTAGCCTCCATAGCAGAAGCTAGGAGCAGAAGCTGCAAGCTCATTTTTTTTTTTTTTTTTCAAGATAGGTTCTCATTCTAGTTGAAGCTGACCTGGAATTCACTATGTAGTCTCAGGGTGGCCTTGAACTCTCAGTCATTCTCCTACCTCTGCCTCCCTAGTGCTGGGATTATAGGCATGTGCCATCATGTCTGGCTTGCAAACTCAATTTTAATAAAACACTTCAGCCAGGCATGGTGGTGCATACCTTTAATCCCAGCACTTGAGAAGTAGAGGTTGGAAGATTGCTGTGAATTTGAGGCCAGCCTAGAGACAGCATGAGTTCCAAGTTAGTCTGGGCTGGAGTGAGACCCTACCTTGAAAAAACCCCAAAAAAAACCCCACCTTAGTCTAAGGTGGTCATACATTCAAACTACCACATGTAGGTGGCATTAACCACTGTGAGGTCATGAATATGAAGGCCACTTTGCGTTTAGAATACAGTATTGTGAGTATTTTTTTCCTTCTTCGACTTGTATACTTTTGTTTTGTTTTGTTTTTTCAAGGTAGCATCTTGCTCTAGCCCAGGTTGGCCTTAAACCTTGTGATCCTCCTACCTCAGCCTCCCAAGTGCTCTGATTCAAGGCATGTGCCACCATGCCCTGCTGCTGCTTCTCCTTCTTTTTCTTCTTCCTCCTCCTCCTCTTCTTCTTAACCTTCTTCTTTCTCTTCCTTTTCTTCTTCTTCCTCTTCTTTCTCTTCCTCTTCTTCTCCTTCTTCTCCTTCCTCTTCCTCCTCCTCTCTTCTTCTTCTGTTTAAATATTTTATTTGGGCTGGAGCAATGGCTTAGAGGTTAATGCACTTTCCTCCAAAGCCTAACCATTGGGCGTGATTCCCCAGTACTCACAGAAGCCCAGATGCAGTGGCGCATGCATCTGGAGTTTGTTTGCAGCAGCTGTAGGCCCTGGCATGCCCAGTCTCTCATCTCATTTCGCTCTCTCTATCTTTCCTTTTTTTTTTTTTCTCAAATACATACTGACAGAGAGACAGACAGACAGACATACTGACAGACAGACAGACAGACAGAGAGACAGACAGACAGACAGACAGACAGACAGACAGACACACACACACACACACCCACAGAGAGAGAGAGAGAGAGAGAGAGAGAGAGAGAGAGAGAGAGAGAGAGAGAGAGAGAGAGAAAGAGAAAGAGAAAGAGAGAGAGAGAGAATGGACGCACCAGAATCTCTAGTCACTACAATTAACTCCAGATGAATGTGCCACTACATACATGGGTATTGGGAAATTGCACCTGGTTTGTTAGGCTTTGCAGGCAAAAGTATTAACTGCTGAGCCATCTTTCCAGCTATGGCTCTTACATTCTTATTGCCATCTTCCATATAATGGTCCCAGAACCTTGGATGGTGTGATAGAGATGTCGCAACTAGTACTAAACACTCCATTGTCATCCATCAGTTCTTTGCTGAGTTGTTTTTTTCAAGGTAGTGTCTTCCTCTAGCACAGGCTGACCTGAACTCACTCTAAAGCCCCAGGTTGGCTTCAAACTTGTAGTGACCTTCCTACCTCTGTCTCATGAATGCTGTGATTAAAGGCATGCACTGCCATGCCTGGCTCTATGGTGAGTTTTGGGTCTACCCAGTAGTCACTGCCATCTGAAAAAAGAAGCTTTTCTTTTTAAATTTTTTTGTTATTATTATTATTTATTTATTTGAGAGTGACAGACAGACATAGAGAGAAAGTGGCAGAGAGAGATAGAGATAGAGATAGAGATAGAGATAGAGATAGAGATAGAGATAGAGATAGAGAGAGAGAGAGAGAGATAAAGAATGGGTGTGCCAGGGCCTCCAGCCACTGCAAATGAACTCCAGATGCATGTGCCCCCTTGTGCATCTGGCTAACGTGGATCCTGGGGAGTCGAGCCTCAAACCAGTTTCCTTAGGCTTCACAGGCAAGCACTTAACCACTAAGCCATCTCTCCAGCCCAAGAGAAGCTTTTCTAACCAAAAAAAAAGAAAGAGTATCATTAATATGTGGGCATACACATAAGTAATTAGAGGGCATTTTGGTAGGCATAATGTATCCATTTAGTCAGAAAACAGTAGTAGTTTACTCCCAGGGCTTATGACCTCTATGGCCATAGACTTTTGATTAGGTTTTCCGTAGGAGGCAAGAATTCTCTTGCATGGAGTGTGTTTTATTTCCAGTTAGAAAGCTGCTGGTTTTCCCCTAACAGATATGCCACTGCTGCACCAGTTGGTATATTCAGCCTGGCTGGACAGCTGCAAATCTTGCAGGGTTCACTGCTGGGTAAGACCTTTGATGATTCCCCCCCCCCAATAGGCTGCATAGCTCTTTCCAGCATCTTGACAGCTAGTACATAGGGAGAGGCTTCCAGCTCAGCTACAGCTTGATTTCTCAGTAATCTGTAGCTGAAGCATGTGGAGTCTTTAGTAATAGGGTCTTACCATCTAGTTCTGGTGGGCAGCCAACAGCTTTGGTAATAGCCTGTAATTTTGGAGGGCATCAGAGGCCTCCCTGGACAACAGTTTGCTGGAAGGTATCCCACCCTTTGCACTGAAAATTTTTTAGTAACAATCTATGACTACTGGGCACAACATTACCCCCCTTCCCAGTATACTTTTGCCCAAACTCTCTCTCTGTCTCTCTGAGGTAGGGTTTCATCCTAGCCCCGGCTGACCTGGAATTCATTATGTAGTCTCAGAGTGGCCTTGAACTCACACGGATCCTCTTACCTTTTCCTCCAAAGTGTTGGGATTAAGGGCGTGTGCCACCATGCCCAGCTGTTTTCTTTTTCTTTTCTTTTCTTTTTCCAGGTAGGGTCTCACTCTGGTCCACGATGACCTGGAATTAACTATGTAGTCTCAGGGTGGCCTTGAACTCATGGCGATCCTCCTACCTCTGCCTCCCAAATATTGGGATTAAAGGCATGTGCCACCATGCCCAGCTGTTTTCTTTTCTACCATATGTATTATTATCTAGCAAAGAAGTGGGTTTCCATGTGGGTTACTCATAACATCTTTAATTTTGATTAGCTCTCTTCTACCCATGCTCTTTTCCATCCCCTCCCCTAACCTCTTTTAGGCCATTTCACCCTTAGTATTCTGCTCTTCTACTCACATATCTACTCTATCCTTCCCTTAAGTCCCCCCCCTGCTCTCTCTCCCTCATGGTCCCTTTCTAGATTACTGGCCTCTACTACTGACTTTACTCCAACTCATATAAAAATCTAATATTTGCAGCTAGGATCCACATATGAGAAAGGACATGAGAGATTTACTTGCTGAGCCTGGGTTACCTCACTTATTATATTCTTTTCCAGATCCGTCCATTTGCCTTTACATTTTAGGATTTAATTTTTCTTTACAACTGAAAAAAACTTTAATGTGTAAGCATACAACATCATCATCATCCATTCATCAGTTGATAAGCATCTGGGTTGGTTCTATTTCCTAGCTATTGTAAGTAGAGTAGCAATAAACCTGTAGTTTTAAAATATATTTCTATGGTAATGAGTAGAGTGCTTGGGGGATATGCCAAGGAGTGGTATAGTTGGGTCATATGGTAAATCTATTTTTCATTGTCTCAGGAACTTCCACAGTGATTTCCACGATGGATGTACCAGTTTTCATTCCTGCCAACAAATTGAGAAGGGTTCCTATTTCCCCACGCTCTCTCCAGCATTTATTGTCATTTGATTTCTTTTTTTTCTACAGATTTTAATTTTTTAAAATTTATTATTTATTTGCGAGAGAGAAAGAGGCAGAGAGAGAGAGAGAGAAAAAGAGAGAGAGAGGGGGAGGATAGGCATACCAGGGCCTCTAGTTGCTGCAAATGAACTTCAGATGCATGCAGCACTTTGTGCATCTGGATTTACATGTATACTGGGTAATCAAACCTGGGTGTTAGTGCCTTAATTGCTAAGTCATCTCACTAGCACCTATCCTAGTTTTTTTCTTTTTTTTTTTGGAGGTAGGGTCTCACTCTAGTCCAGGTTGACCTGGAATTCACTATGTAGTCTCTGAGTGGCCTTGAACTCATGATGATCCTCCCACCCCTGCCTCCCAAGTGGTGGGATTAAAGGCATGAGCCACCATTCCTGGCCCTAGCCTAGTTTCTTATTTTTATTTATTTATTTGAGAGCAACAGACAGAGAGAAAAAGAGGCAAATAGAGAATGGGTGTGACTGGGCCTCCAGCCACTGCAGTCAAACTCTAGATGCATGCGCCCCCTTGTGCATCTGGCATACGTGGGTCCTGGGGAATTAAGCCTCGAACTGAGATCCTTAGGCTTCACAGGCGAGTGCTTAACCGCTAAGCCATCTCTCTAGCCTTAGCCTAGTTTTTGATTGGGAGTTTTGATTTCTTATTTAGATTTTAAAATGTTTTTTTAATTTTTTTCTTTTGGTTTTTCAAGGTAGGGTCTTACTCTAGTTCAGAATGACCTGGAATTCACTATGTAGTTTCAGGGTGGCCTTGAACTCTTGGTGATCCTCCTACCTCTGCCTTCTGAGTGCTGGGATTAAAGGCATGTGCTACCATGCCTGGCTTGGATTAAAAAAAATTTTTTTTTTTTTCAGGGTAGGATCTGATTCTGGTCCAAACTGACCTGGAATTCACTATGTAGTCTCAGGGTGGCCTCGAACTCACAGCGATCCTCCTACCTCTGCCTCCTGAGTGCTGGGATTAAAGGCATGTGCTACCATGTCCGGCTTGAAATATATTTTTAAAAATCTTGTTGTTATTTATTTATTTATTTGAGTGATAGAGAGAAAGAGGCAGCTATAGTGAGATAGAGAATGGGCATGTCAGGGTCTCCAGCCACTGCAAACAAACTCCAGACACATGTACCACCTTGCGCATCTGACTTATGTAGATCCTGGGGAATTGAACCTGGGTCCTTTGGATTTGCAGGCAAGTGCCTTAGCTGCTAAGCCATCTCTACAGCCCCTTATTTAGTTTTGTTCTGAGTTCTTTGTATATACTAGATATTAACCCTCTGTCAGCTGTATAGCTGGCAAAGATTTTCTCCCATTCTGTAGGCTGTCTCTTTGCTGTATTCACAGAGCCTTTTGCTGTATAACAGCTTTAATTTGCAGGTCCTAATGGTTGATTAGTGGTCTTTAGAGCATGCTTGTTTTGGTATTTTCTTTTCTTTCTTTTTTTTTAAAATTTTTATTAACATTTTCCATGATTATAAAATATATCCCATGGTAATTCCCTCCCACTCTACCCCCACACTTTCCCATTTGAAATTCCATTCTCCATCATATTACCCCCCCCATTACAATCATTGTAATTACATATATACAATATCAACCTATTAAGTGTCCTCTTCCCTTCCTTTCTCTACCCTTTATGTCTCTTTTTACCTTACTGGCATCTGCTACTAAGTATTTTCCTTCTCACGCAGAAGCCCAGTCATCTGTAGCTAGGATCCACATATGAGGGAGAACATGTGGCACTTGGCTTTCTGGGCCTGGGTTACCTCACTTAGTAAAATACTTTCCAGGTCCATCCATTTTTCTGCAAATTTCATAACTTCATTTTTCTTTACCACTGAGTAGAGCTCCATTTTATAAATGTGCCACATCTTCATTATCCACTCATCTGTTGAGGGACATCTAGGCTGGTTCCATTTCCCAGCTATTATAAATTGAGCAGCAATGAACATGGTTGAGCACGTACTTCTAAGGAAATGAGATGAGTCCTTTGGATATATGCCTAGGAGTGCTATAGCTGGGTCATGTGGTAGATCAATCTCTAGCTGTTTTAGGAACCTCCACACTGTTTTCCACAATGGCTGGACCAGATTGCATTCCCACCAGCAGTGCAGAAGGGTTCCTTTTTTTCCACATCCCCGCCAAAATTTATGATCATTTGTTTTCATGATGGTGGCCAATCTGACAGGAGTGAGATGGAATCTCAATGTAGTTTTAATCTGCATTTCCCTGATGACTAGTGACGTAGAACATTTTTTTAGATGCTTATATGCCATTCGTATTTCTTCCTTTGAGAACTCTCTATTTAGCTCCATAGCCCATTTTTTGATTGGCTTGTTTGATTCCTTGTTATTTAACTTTTTGAGTTCTTTGTATATCCTAGATATTAATCCTCTATCAGATATATAGCTGGTGAAGATTTTTCCCATTCTGTAGGTTGCCTCTTTGCTTTTTTCACTGTGTCCTTTGCGGTGCAAAATCTTTGTAATTTCATTAGGTCCCAGTGGTTAATGTGTGGTTTTATTGCCTGAGCAATTGGGGTTGTATTCAGAAAGTCTTTGCCAAGACCAATATGTTGAAGGGTTTTCCCTTACTTTTTCCTCTAGCAGTTTCAGAGTTTCCAGTCTAATGTTAAGGTCTTTAATCCATTTGGACTTAATTCTTGTGCATGGCGAGAGAGAAGAATCTATTTTCGTCCTTCTGCAGATATATATCCAGTTTTCAAAACACCATTTGCTGAAGAGGCTGTCTCTTCTCCAATGAGTATTTTTGGCATTTTTATCAAATATCAGGTGGCTATAGCTACTTGGGCTTACATCTGGGTCCTCTATTCTGTTCCACTGATCTACATGTCTGTTTTTGTGCCAGTACCATGCTGTTTTTGTTACTATGGCTCTGTAGTATAGGTTAAAATCAGGTATGGTGATACCACCAGCCTCTTTTTTGTTGCTCAGTATTATTTTAGATATTCGAGGTTTTTTGTGATTCCAAATGAATTTTTGGATTGTTTTTTCTATTTCCATGATGAAAGCCTTTGGAATTTTGATAGGGATTGCATTAAATGTGTAGATTGCTTTAGGTAAGATTGCCATTTTCACGATATTGATTCTTCCAATCCAGGAACAAGGGATGTTTCTCCACTTTCTAGTGTCTTCTGCAATTTCTCGCTTGAGTGTTTTAAAGTTCTCATTGTAGAGATTCTTTACTTCCTTGGTTAGGTTTATTCCAAGGTACTTTATTTTTTTTGATGCAATTGTGAATGGGAGTGATTCTCTGATTTCATCCTCTGTGTGTTTGTTGTTAGCATATATGAAGGCTACTGATTTCTGTGTATTTATTTTGTATCCTGCTACATTGCTGTAGGTTTTGATCAGCTCTAACAGTTTGCTAGTGGAGTTTTAGGGTCCTTTATGTATAGAATCATGTCATCTGCAAATAATGATAACTTGATTTCTTCCTTTCCAAGTTGTATCCCTTTTATGTGTGTCTCTTGCCTTATTGCTATGGCTAAGACTTCCAAAACTATATTAAATAAAAGTGGGGACAGTGGACCCCTTTGTCTTGTTCCTGATTTTAGTGGAAAAGCTTCCAGTTTTTCCCCATTTAGTAATATGTTGTCTGTAGGCTTGTCATAAATAGCCTTTAGTATATTGAGATATGTTCCTTCTATTCCCAGTCTCTGTAGGACTTTTATCATGAAGGGATGTTGGATTTTGTCAAATGCTTTCTCTGCATCTAATGAGATGATCATGTGATTTTTGTCCTTCAACCCGTTTATGTAATGTATTACATTTATAGATTTGCGTATGTTGAACCATCCCTGCATCTCTGGGATAAAGCCTACTTGGTCAGGGTGAATGATCTTTTTGATATACTCTTGTATTCTGTTTGCCAATATTTTGTTGAGAATTTTTGCATCTATGTTCATGAGGGCGATTGGTCTGTAATTTTCTTTTTTTGTTCTATCTTTGCCTGGTTTTGGTATCAGGGTGATGCTGGCCTGATAGAAGGAGTTTGGTAGAATTCCTTCTTTTTCTATTTCCTGGAAAAGCTTAAGAAGCAATGGTGTTAGCTCTTCCTTAAAAGTCCGGTAAAATTCAGCAGTGAATCCATCCGGGCCTGGGCTTTTTTAGTTGGGAGATTATTGATAACTGTTTGGATCTCCATGTTTGTTATAGGTCTATTTAAGTGATGAATCTCATTTTGATTTAATTTAGGTAGGTCATATAGATCAAGGAAATCATCCATTTCTTTCAGATTTTCATTCTTTGTGGAGTATATGCTTTTATAGTATGTCCCTATGATTTTTTGAATTTCTCTGGAATCTGTTGTGATGTTACCTTGTTCATCTCTGATTTTATTAATTTGTGTCTCTTCTCTCTTTCTTTTGGTCAGATTTGCTAAAGGTTTATCAATCTTGTTTATCCTTTCAAAGAACCAACTCTTTGTTTCATTAATTCTTTGGATTGTTCTTTTTGTTTCTATTTCATTAATTTCTGCCCTAATCTTTATTATTTCTTCCCGTCTACTGATTTTGGTTTGCCTTGTTCTTCTTTTTCCTAGGCTTTAAGGCGAAGCATTAGGTCGTTTACTTGCGACCTTTCTAATTTCTTAATATAGGCACTTAAGGCTATAAATTTACCTCTTAGAACTGCCTTCATTGTGTCCCAGAGATTTTGGTATGTTGTGTTCTCATTATCATTTGACTCTATAAATTTTTTGATTTCCTTTTTGATTTCTTCATTGACCCATTCATCATTTAGTAGTGTATTGTTTAGTTTCCATGATTTTGTGTATGCTCTATAGCCTTTCTTGCTACTGATTTGTAGTTTAATTCCATTGTGGTCAGATAGAATGCAAGGAATTATTTCAATTTTCCTGAATTTGTTAAGATTTGCTTTGTGTCCTAATATATGGTCTATTTTAGAGGATGTTCCATGTGCTGCTGAAAAGAATGTATATTCTGTAGCCTTTGGATGAAATGTCCTGTATATATCTGTTAAGTCCATTCCTTCTATGACCTCATTTAGTCCAGATGCCTCTCTGCTTATTTTTTCCCAGGATGACCTGTCAATTGATGAGAGTGGGGTGTTAAAGTCACCCACCACCACTGTGTTTGGTGTTATCTGTGACCTTAGTTCTAATAGTGTTTGTTTGATGAATTTGGGAGCCCCCATGTTAGGTGCATATATGTTTCGGATTGTAATGTCCTCCTGTTGGAGTGTGCCCTTAATCAGTATAAAGTGACCTTCTTTATCTTTCTTGACTAACGTTGGACTAATGTCTACCTTGTCAGGTATTATGATAGCAACCCCTGCTTGTTTTCTAGGCCCATTTGCTTGAAACAGCGTTATCCAACCTTTCACCCTAAGATAATGTCTATCCTTTGTAGAAAGGTGAGTTTCTTGGAGACAACAAATTGTAGGATCCTGCTTTTTAACCCAGTCTGCAAATCTATGTCTTTTCGTTGGGGCATTGAGGCCGTTGATATTAAGAGATATTATTGAAAGGTGTGTATTTATGTTTGCCATTCTTTTGTGTGTGTGTGTGTGTGTGTGTGTTTCTGGTTCTACCTGTGCTCTCTTGTGTTAACTAGTATTTGAGTATTGCTTGTTTTTTCTAGGTTCCTTATATGTGTGCTTTTCCTTTTCTTCAGCATGGAGGATTCTATCAAGTATTTTCTGTAGAGCTGGTTTTGTTTTCAAATACTCCTTTAACCTGCTTTTGTCATGGAATGTCTTTATTTCTCCATCTATTTGAATGGATAACTTTGCAGGATAAAGTAATCTTGGTTGACAGTTGTTATCTTTCAGAACTTGGAATATATCACTCCAAGCCCTTCTGGCTTTAAAAGTTTGTGTTGAATAATCTGCTGTAATCCTGATGGGCTTGCTTTTGTAGGTAACTTGATTTTTCTCTCTTACTGCTTTCAATATTTTTTCTTTGGTGTGTGTGTTTGGAAGTTTGAGTATAATATGGCGAGGAGAGGTTCTTTCTTGGTTTTGTCTTGCAGGGGTTCTAAAGGCTTCCTGTATCTGCACTGGCACCTCTTTCCCAATTTGGGGGAAATTTTCTTCTATGATTTTGTTGAAGACGCCTACTATGCCTCTGGAGTGGAGTTCTTCTCCTTCTACTATGCCCTGAATTCTTATATTGGATCTTTTCATAGTGTCCCGAATATCTTGAAATTCCCACTCATACTTTTCTATAAGTTTGTCTTTCTCTTTGTTGGACTGCATTAGGTCTGCCACCTGGTCTTCTAGCTTAGATATTCTGTCCTCTCCCTCATCCATCCTACTGGTGAGATTTTCTACAGAGTTTTTTTATTTCATTAACTGTGTTCTTCATTGCTAGTAATTCTGACTGGGTTTTCTTTATTATTTCTATTTCCCTATTTATGTCTTGTATTGCCTTCTTTATTTCATTAAATTGGTGTCCTGCATCTTCTTTGATTCCTTTGATTTCCTCTTTGATTTCTTCTTTGATTGTTTTGATGTGTTCTTGACCTCTTTGAACATATTTATAATCATTCTTTTGAACTCTTTCTCAGGCATTTCCTCTAACTCTTTCTCACTGGAGGACATTTCTGATGCATTAATACTTTTAGGTGGATTTATATCGTCTTGCTTTTTAATGTTTCTTGTGTTATAATGTATATATTTTTGCATCTTGGATTAAGTTAATGCTTGGATTTTCTAGCTAGCTGTGTATTCTTAGCTGAATCAATTTATTTGATGTAATATATTTTCAGGGTAGGACCTTAAGGTGTTAGGTGTGGCTCTTAAGACTCTCAGAGTATCTACAAAGATGTTCTTAGTGGTTGAGTTTCCCTGCTAATGGAGTATTCAAGCAGGCTGAGTGGAATAAAATACAGGTAGATTCTAAAATTTAACTAAACACTGTACACATTCAATCAAAAACAGCCCCGAGTATGTATGCAAGAATAGTTTTTATAACGACCAGATCCTCTATCAACAAAGAGGTTAAGATTTCTGGTCTGTTGAGGGATCCAAGTCAGCTTGCAACCAAGTGAGACCCTTCCCTGGTGCAATCCCAGTTACCTTGGATGATTTTGGTCTCAGTCAAGTTGCTGCCTGGGTTGTCGGGCTGCTGTTCTGATTTCTGGAGCTGGGCACTTGCTTTTCCTGCGGGGCAAACCGAGCCGCTGCTGCTGCCTGTGCTGCTGCTGCAGCTGCCACTGCTGGAGCCACCACTGCTGCTGAAGCTGCTGCTGCTGTGTCCACTGCCACTGCTCCCCCTGAAGCTGCTGCTGCTGAGTCTGCCGCTGCTGCCACTCCTGGGTCTGCTGCTGCTGGGGCCGCTGTTACCGGTGCTGGAGCCGCTGATGTTGCTGCCGAACTCTGCTCCTGCTTGGGTCCCGCTGTCAGCCCAAGTTGGCGTGGCTGGGTCCCGGGCCGCTGCTCTGTTCGCTGGAGCTGGGCTCAGGCGGTGGGGGAGGGGAGGGAGCCGCAGCTGCTCTGGTTCTCTCGCTGCTCCACATGTTCCTCTACCTCGCGGTCTGCTCCTCCGTTGCTCACTGCTGCTCTCCCTTCACGTTTCCTGAGTTGCAGAGAGCGCTGGTGTGAGCGAAAGCTCCCTCACCTGGCTTTTCCTGCGGCTCGAGCCGAGTCTGGCGGCTTTCTGGTGCTCCGCGGCCGTGGTGGTTGGCCGAGCTGCCAGAGCCGCTTTTCCCACCTGTGCAGGCTCTGGATGCTCTGGAACTCTTCTACTTCTCTGCTGCCGCTTCAATTTCCTATACACCTCACTTTTTAGTAAAAGTGTGTATTTTGCTGAGTTTTTTTGGTCTTTTTCCCCCCTAGGCTGCTTTGGCGTGGTACCTACGCTGCCATCTTAACCGGAAGTCTTTTCTTCTTTTAATATTGAATGCTTCACGAATTTGCGTGTCATCCTTGCGCAGGGGCCATGCTAATCTTCTCTGTATCGTTCCAATTTTAGTATGTATTCTGCTGAAGCAAGCACTGTTTTTGGTATTTTCAAGGCAGGGTCTCACTCTAGTCCAGGCTAACCTGGAACCACAGAGTGAGTTCCAGGCTGGCCTCAAACTCAGTGATCTCAAGTGTTAGGATTAAAGGTATGCACTACCATGGCCCACTGGAGCATTCTTTTTGAGCATGACTTTTATGTTGCCCAGTTAGGCATTGTTGCATCTAATTGTAATTCTAGAACTTGGGATGCTAAGGCAGGAGGATTACAGGTTTCAGGTCATCCCGCCTACACAATGAGATGAACTGTCAAACAACAACAAAAATGAGATGATGGACTAGAGAGTTGACTCAGAAGTTAAGGTGCTTTCCTGCAAAGCCTAAGGACCCAGGCTTGATTCCCTAGTACCCATGTAAAGCCAAATACACAAAATGGTGCATGCATGTGAAGTTTGTTTGGAGTGGGTGGAGGCCCTACCATACTGATTCTCTCTGTCTCTTTTCTATCTCTCTCTGCTTGCATATAAATAAATGAAAATATCAAAATTAAAATGAGATGATAGCCTACATCATATACAGTGTTAATTATGATTCTAGAGTATAGTGATTCTTGTGTACTTTAAATATCAATGTTTTTGAGTTTAAACTTCATTTGTTTTAGGCAACGACTCTGAGAGTAAGGAAATTAGAAGAAAATATCGAAGCAGAAAGGGCAGCACATTTGGAGTCAAAATTTAATTCTGAAATTATTCAGGTAAAATGTAAACAAATATTTCTGGCATAAGTTTCCTTAAGTTGTAACAGCTAGGAAACAACGCTGTTTTCAGATAGCTAAGGTGTATATTGAAAACATGTGACATAGTGTTATGATACTCATTATTGTGTCTAGTAAGGAGACAAGTGAGGGTATACTATATTAGTTGAGATGTTGGCACACTGAAGCTTTGAGGCCAGTGTCATCCTATGTCCCATCTATAGGTCTGTTGTGCTGCAGAAGGAGAATGCAGTATTGGTACAGAGACCTAATGACCTATAAATTGGTTGACTTTCTTTCACTATAGTGGTATACTTGAGACAATTAACTTAAAAGAGAAAAGGTGTATTTTGGCTCATGGTTCTTGAAGTTCCAGCCCATGAATGGGTGGCCCCCTTTCTTTGGGTATGTAGAAAAGCATCACGTCATGGTGGGAGCACATGGTGGAGGATGCTGTTCACTTCATGTGCCAGGAAGCAGAGTAGGAGAGAGAGGATGTGCCAGGGTCTCACAATCCTGTTTGAGGCCACACCTCCAGTGATGCAAGGACATCCCATAAGATCCCACCTCCTAAAAGTCTGTAGTACCTCTCCTACTGTCATTCTGGGAACTAAGTTTTATTTTTCCCCATTTCTTTCTTTTTTTTTTTCCTCTATGACAGACTTTATTTATTTATTTATTTTTACATTTTTATTTTTATTTTTTCTGAATTTTATTAAACATTTTCCATGATTTAAAAAATATCCCATGGTAATACCCTCCCTCCCGCACTTTTCCCCTTTGAAATTCTATTCTCCATAACATCCACTCCCCATCACGATAAGTCTCTCCTCTATTTGGATGCCATGATCCTTCCCTCCTCTTATGATGGTCTTGTGTAGGTAGTGTCAGGCACTATGAGGTCATGGATATCGAGGCCAATTTTTTTGACTGGAGGGAGAATGTTGTAAGGAGTCCAAC
Source organism: Jaculus jaculus (assembly GCF_020740685.1). Classification (NCBI taxonomy): domain Eukaryota; kingdom Metazoa; phylum Chordata; class Mammalia; order Rodentia; family Dipodidae; genus Jaculus; species Jaculus jaculus. The sequence continues at coordinate 83,811,643 of NC_059102.1, forward strand.
CCTTCCTTTGGCGTTTACATTCTTTCCACCACCTCTTCCGCATTAGACCCTGAGCCTCAGAAGGTGTGATCGAGATGTTACTTGGTACTCTACTTACTTCTTTCCAGCACCATGATACCTTCTGAGTTGTTCCAAGGTCACTGCCATCTGAAAAGAGAAGATTCTCTATCCAAAGTGAGGGTAGAATTAATATAAGGGTATGAATAATAAGAGAAGTGCTTACTGGGCAGTTTGATAAGCATAGTATATACACTTATCCAGACATCAGCAGATGTTACAACCCTAGGGTTCATGACTACCCCTGTTTTAAGTTTTCAGTATCAGGGATGTATTCCCTCCCTTGGAGCAGGCCTCCAGTCCAATTGGAGGGCAGTTGGTTTCCACCATGACAGACATGCCACTATTGCACCTGTTGGCTCATTTGGCCTGGCTGGTCAATTATAAGGCTTGCAGTGTCCACTGTTGAGTATCTTCACTGGTGGTATCTCTTTCTCCCATTGAACTATATGTAGAATGGCTTCTTCCAGCTTTCTGTCAGCTGGTCTACATGGAGGAGGTTATCAGCTCAGTTCCAGCAGGATTTCTCAGTGGCCTTGCAGCCCAAGTATGTGGAGTCTTCAGTAATATGGGGACTAAGTTTTTAACAACTGAACATTTTGGGAACATTAAAGATCCAAATTATAGCTTGCAAAGTAGAAAATATTTACTATTTGGTACTTTAGAAATTTTTTTTTTAGGTTTTTTTGAGGTAGGGTCTTACTCTAGCACAGGCTGCCCTGGAATTCACTATGGAGTCTCAGGGTGGCCTCGAACTCATGGTGATCCTCCTACCTTTGCCTCCCGAGTGCTGGGATTAAAGGTGTGCGCCACCACAACTGGCTCCAAAATTTTTTTTTTTGACTAGAGTATTTTTTTAATCAAATAGCCATAGGATTGAATTTTTTCTTTTTTAAATATTTTTTAATTTTTAATTTTTCATTGATAACTTCCATAATTATAAACAATAAACCATGGGAATTCTCTTGCCCCCACTTTGCCCTTTGCAACTCCACTCCCCATCATACCCCTTGTCCCTCACAATGAATTTTTTCTTGATAACATTAAAACCACCCACCTTCTTTGTTGAGTATATGTTCTTTGTACTCATATGTCACTATATTAAGAATGTATGCTCCAGTATTGTAGATACTATATATCTATATGACTTTATTTGTACATGGGCATGAGGATGCTGAGTCAGAGATAGAATATACTAAATCTCTATAGGAACACAATAAAGAGAGGTTAAGTATAGGAGGGATTAAATGGAAGCCTTCAAAGGAAAGTACCCCAATTTTTAGGTCTTAGAAAATAAAAAGGATTAATTTTAAATTAAGGGCCCTTTTAAGTAGGGATTGGTGAACTACTGCCTGTGGGCCAGTTCTGACCTGCAGCCTATTTTTGCAAGTAAGTTTTATTGGATGATAGCCATTCCTATTTATAGCTATTGGTCAAGATTACAACCCTATGGCCCACAATGTAAAGTATTTACTCTCTAACTCTGGGCAGAAAGTTTGCTGGCTACTGGTCTAAACAAAGACAGTTGCATGGATGAAGTCACTGAACAAGTATGTGCTTGCTATTGGGTGAATTCTGTGCAGTGTAATATGGCAGGGCTTAGTGAACAGTTATACTAGTGTTCACTAAGTCATAATGTTAGTGTTATGTTAGAAAGATGTGATAAAGACTTAATAAAATCCTTTTCACGTTGAGAACTTAGATTCTTTTTGAAATTGGAAGCTGCTGTAGGCATTTCCTGGCATTTATTAAATGCTCAGTAAATATTTATTAACTATTATCTCATTTGATCCTTAATATTATTATATTATATTATATTATATTATATTATATTATATTATATTATATTATAATTATAATAATAATTATTATATATTATTTTCCTTCATTGTTTACAGATGAGAAACCTCAGGTGTTATAAAGTTTAGTAATATGCTTAGGGGTCACATAAGTTAATTTGTTCAACAGGATTTCAAAAGTTGAGTTTTATATAGAAACCCATTTTATATTTAGTATGGAACATAGTTTTCTACATTTCCCTTCCCCTTTTAATAGACTATTTTTATTGTAAAATTAATTTTTAAAGAGGTGCACCATTTACAAAGTTAAAAATCAAAGCACCTGTGCTGGTGTGGTGGCATACTGAAAGCATGAAATTCTTGCTTTCATTCCTGTCCCTTCATCTACTTATTTTCATTCTTTTCACTTATTACCAAAGTTTAGCATTCTCTATACACTGATTTGGACTTTGCTGTTTTTTGACGTAGGATCTCAGTCTATTCCAGGCTGTCCTGGAATTCACTATGTAGTCTCAGGCTGTCCTCAAACTCACAGTGACCCTCCTACCTCTACCTCCTGAGTGCTGGGATTAAAGGTATGCACCACAACACTCGGCTCTTTTTTAAAAAAAATATTTTATTTCTTTGCAAGCAGAAAGCTACGCAGAGAGAAAGACAGAGAGAATGTGAGTGCCAGGACCTCTAGCCACTGCAAACAAACTGAACGCATGGGCCACTTGGTGCATCTGGCTTTATGTGGGTACTGGAGAATTGAACCTGGGTCATTATATTTTGCAGGCAAATGCCTTAACTCCTGAGCAATCTCTCCAGCCCTCTTTTTTTTTTTTTTCTTGAGGCAAAATATCACTCTAGTGCGGGCTTACCTAGAACTTACTCTGTAACCCCAGGCTGGCCCCTAACTCATGGTATTCCTCTTACTTCAGCCTTATTAATGTTGGGATTAAAAGTGTGTGCCATCATGCCCAGCTAACTGCTATTTTCAGTATGTACGAACAACACATTGTTCTATAACAGTACGTAGAGAACTACTTAGAGACTTTAAAAATGTTAATAACCTATTTATGTCTATATATAATTCTTTTTAAAATTCTTTAAAATTTTTTATTAATTAGTTTGTACTCAGTGAAAACAGTCAAGTTGGTACCATTGTTAGCCTCCTCCATGTCCTACCCCCTTTCCCTGTCCCCTTCTTGTTGAAGTTTTTATTTATTTATTTGAGAGTGACATACCGAGGGAGAAAGAGAGAAAATGGGCACATCAGGGCCTCCAGCCACTGCAGATGAACTCCAGATGCATGAGCCCCCCCATGCATCTGGCTAATGTGGGTCCTGGGGAATTGAGCCTTGAGCCTCGAACCAGGATTCTTACGCTTCACAGGCAAGCGCTTAACCACTAAGCCATCTTTCCAGCCCTACAATTTTTTTTAAAATTAATTAATTTTATTGACAACTTCCATAATTATAGACAATAAACCATGGTAATTTCCCCCCTTCCCCGCTTTCCCCTTTGCATCTCTACTCTCCATCATATCCCCTCCCCACTCAGTCTATATAATTCTTTTGAAAGAATGTACTTTTTAAGTCATTCCACTGTTTGTGGATATAGTGAGTCAAATTTTAAAGGTGTCTGTGGCACAGAATTTCAAGTGTATGCAAAAGTAGACAGATTAGGGCTGAAGAGATGGTTTAGGGGTTAAGGCAGTTGCCTATAAAGTCTAGACCCAGATCCCATTCCCCAGTACTCATGCAAGCCAGATTACACAAGGTGGTGCATGCATCTAGAGTTGGTTTTCAGTGGCTAGAGGCCCTGGAGTGCCCATTCTCTCTCTTTTTCTCTCAAATAAGTGAATAAAATTAAAAGTATTAAAATAGGCAGATTATTAAAACAAATTCCCAATGTACCAGTAACTCAACTTAAAAACCTACCACAGACTAGTTGCATTTTGTATATTACCCTCTGCATTCTTCCACTTCCAGATTATATTGAACCAAATCCAAGCTATCAAGTCATTACAACTGTAAATATTTCAGTAATGTCCAATAAAGATTTCTTTTCTACAGTAAGAAATCTCTACAGGAATACACAGATGTATTTAAGCTTAAGATACTCATTTATTAATGTTTCTTGTGTGGAATAATACCCACCTTTTGCTTTCTTTTTTGCTGGAGAAATGGCTTAGAAGCTAAGGCACTGCCTGCTAAGCCTAAGGACCCAAGTTCGATTCCCTAGAACCCACATAAGCCAGATGCACATGGTGATGCATACATCTGGAATTCATTTGCAGTGGCTAGAGATCCTACTGTGCCCAATTCTCTCTCTCAAATAAATAAAAAGTTAAAAATATTTTTATTTATTTACACACATGCAAAAAGGGCACTAGGGCCTCTTGCCACTGCAAATGAACTCCAGAAATGTGCACCACTTTGTGCATCTGACTATATATAGGTACTAGAGAACTGAACCTAAACTGGGAGGCTTTGCAAACAAGTACTTTAACCACTGATCCATCTCCCCAACCTTCCCCTAAAGCATTCAAAAACCACTTACAATATTTCATAAAGGAAATATGAATATATTAGAAGATCAAAATTAAGTACTTTGGACTGGAGAGGTGGCTTAGCCATTAAGGAATTTTCTTGCAAAGCCAAAGGACCTCAATTTGATTCCCCAGGACCCATGTAAACCAGATGCACAAGGTAGCCCATGTGTCTGGAGTTCATTTGCAGTGGCTTCAGGCCCTGGCATGTCCATTCTTTCTCTCAATCTCTGCCTCTTTCTCTCTGATTCTCTTAAATAAATGAATAAGTAAATAAATACTAAAAATAAGTACTTTGGGCTGGAGAGATGGCATAGCGGTTAAGTACTTGCCTGTGAAGCCTAAGGACCCTGGTTCGAGGCTCAATTCCCCAGGACCCACGTAAACCAGATGTACAAAGGGGCGCACATGTCTGGAGTTCAGTTGTAGTGGCTGGAGGTCCTGGCATGCCCATTTTCCCTCTCTCTATCTGCCTCTTTCTCTCTCTGTCTGTCACTCTCAAATAAATAAATAAAAATATAAAATATTAAAAATTAAGAACTTTGATGGGACAGGTAATAGCACAACAATCATGCTTTTTAAAAAAATATTTTATTTTTATATATTTACTTGAGAAGAAAAATGCAGAAAGGTGGTGGGGTGGGGGAGGAGAGGGAAGAGAATGGGCATGCAAGGGCCTCCAATTGCATGTGCTATCTTGTGCATCTGGTCTGGGGAATTGAACCTGGGTTCTTTGGTTTTTCAGGCAAGTGCCTTAACTGCTAAGCTATCACTCCATGCTTTTTCATAGTATGGTTCATTTGCTCTTTTCCCTGTTAAGCCTGTGAAGAAAGAGAATAAGCTGTCTATTGTTTATATTCTTTATTTATTATTTGAAAGAGAAAGGGGCAGATAGAGAAAGAATGGGTGCACTAGGGCCTCTAGTCACTGCAAACAAACTTCAGAAGCATGTACCACCTAGTGCATCTGCCTTCACATGGGTACTGGGAAATCGAACCTGGGTCCTTAGACTTTGCAGGGGAGTGCCTTAACCACTGCACCATCTCTCCAGTCTTATATTCTTTTTTAAGCCAGAGCATAAGGAAAGGGGTGTTTGGATAAATGATAATCTGTTGTTGATAAAGTATTCTACTCCATTTAAGATTGAAGCTAGCATTTCTTAGCTTTCTTTTTAATTTTTTTTTCTGTTCTGTTTTTTTGCGGTAAGGTCTCACTCTAGAACAGGCTGACCTGGAATTCACTATGTAGTCTCCAGGTGGTTTTGAACTCATAGTGATCCACTTACCTCTGCCTCCTGAGTGCTGAGATTAAAGGCGTGTGCCACCACGCCTGACCCTGTTTTAAAATTTTTATTGACAACTTCCATAAGTATAGATAATAAATCATAAGAATTCCCTCTCTCCATCTTCAATTTCTCACTCCCAAATCCATCCTCCATTGAATCCCTTCTATATTCAATTAGTCTCTGTTCTGTTTTAATGTCATTATTCCTCCTGATATGAAGGTCTTGTGTTGAAAGTATCAGCCACTGTGAGGTCATGAATATCCAAGCCTTTTCGTGTCTGGAAGACAGCAATGTAAGCAGTCCAACCCTTCTGTTGGCTCTTACATTCTTTCCACCACCTTTTCGTCCTTGGAGGGTGTGATAGAGATATCTCACTTAGTGCTGAACACTCCAGTGTCCTTTTTTCTCAGCACTATAGTAGTTTTGAGTCACCCCAGTGGTCACTGACATTTGTAAAGAGAAGCTTCTCTAACCAAAAGTGAGAGAACCATTAATATATATGGTCATAAACATAAACATTTAGAGTGCAGTTTGGTGGGCATAATCTATACATTTAGCCAGAAAATAGTAGTCGTTACTCCCCTAGGGCTTACCAGCCAAAGACTAAGTTTTCAGTACCAGGCATGTATTCTCTCTGATGGAATGGGCCTCCAAGTACAATCAGAGAACAGTTGGTTTCCTCCATAACTGACATGCCACTGGTTTACTAGTTGGCACATTTGGCTGGATGGCCAGCTGTAAGGCTTGCAAGGTCCATTGCTGGTTAACGTTGTTGGTGACTTCTCTTTCCCAAAAGGCTGCATGCTGCATAGCTCTTTCCAGCATTCTGACAGCTAGTCAGCAGGAAGGAGGATTCCAGTTTAGCTCCAGCTTGATTTTCTCAGTGACCTGCAGCCTAACCATGTGAAGTCTGCAGCAATGGTCTTACCATCTACTTCTTAGCTTTTTAAATTATTTCTCTGTCCTCTGGTAGTTACGGATTCGAGACCTTGAAGGAGCTTTACAAGTGGAAAAAGCCAGCCAAGCAGAAGCTGTTGCTGATTTGGAAATGATCAAGAATGAATTCAAAGAAGTTGAAAGTGCATATGAGAGAGAAAAGCAAAATGCACAAGAAAGCTTTACAAAACTCAATTTGTAAGTATTTTATGGTAAAATTCTGAATTCATGTGAAGGATTTATGAATGCTATTTAGATATGAATATGTAGTATTTTATATATAGTTCCCAGTAATGTCAGTGATAGACCTTGGGGTAAAGGGCTTCATAAATCATATGTGTACGTCTTAGAAAAAAGCCGGGTGCGGTGCATACCTTTAATCCCAGCACTTGGGAGGTAGAGGTATGAGGATCGCTGTGAGTTTAAGGCCAGCCTGGGAGTACAGAGTGAGTTCCAGGTCAGCCTGGGCTAAAGTGAGACCCTATCTCAAAACAAACAAAAATAAAATATGAAACAAAATAAAACATAAGCTTATTTCTTGGTATATATAAATAAGGAAATGCCATATTGGATTTTGAAATGTTTCAAGCAGTCCCAGAAATGTACTTATGTGCTAAAGGTAAACATATTAATGTGTTTTGCATTATATTCTTATTAGTTTTTTCTGTCTCTAAAAATATTTTAGTTTATTAATTTGAAAGAGGTAGAGAGACAGAGTTAGAAAGAGAAAGAATGGGCATGCCTGGGCCTTCAGCTGCTGTGAATGAACTCCAGACACATGTGTCACCTTATGCATCTTGCTTACCTGGTTCCTGGGGAATTGAACCTGAGTTCTTTTGCTTTGCAGGCAGGTGCCTTGACCGCTAAGCCATCTTTCCAGTCCTGCACTATATTATTAACATAGCTTTAAAATTTTTTTGTTTTATGTTTATTTATTTATTTGAAAGTGACAGACAGAGAAAGAGGCAGAGAGAGAGTGAGAGAGAATGGGCACGCCAGGGCCTCCAGCCACTGCAAATGAACTCCATACGCATGTGCCCCTTGTGCATCTGGCTACCGTGGGTCCTGGGGAACTGAGCCTCGAGCCGGGGTCCTTAGGCTTCACAGGCAAGCGCTTAACCGCTAAGCCATCTCTCCAGCCCAGCATTGCATCTTGATTTCTAGGCTCTGTGGAGATAATGTTTGCAATTTTCTTGAAGTTTAGAAATAATAGTAGTAGCCGGGCGTGGTGGCACACACCTTTAATCCCAGCACTCAGGAGGCAGAGGTAGGAGGATCGCTGTGAGTTTGAGACCACCCTGAGACTACATAGTGAATTCCAGAGTGAGACCCTACCTTGAAAAACCAAAAAAAAAAGAAAGAAAGAAATAATACTAGTAGCAGTAAAACTACTACCGTTGGCAAATATGCATTGTGGTCACTGTGTATGTATTACTGAATAATTTCATTTAATTTGTTTAAAACCCTGTGAGGTAACTACTCTTTATTGTTTTTTCTCTTTCTTCTCTATCCCCTTTCCTCTATTCCTATTTCCTTGTGGGCCTTCCTCGGTGGGGTTTTGGTATTCCTGTGGGGTCGTGAAGACCTCAGTCATTCTCTGTTGGGTAGTGGGGCAACTGTGCCTCAGCGTATTCCTACCCACTCTTTCCACCTTGTCTTCAACAGTGTTCCGTGAGGCGTGGCAGGCTTGTTGGCTGTCTGATTTAGTGTTGAATTTTACATAGGCTCTGGATTTATGCTTTGTTGTTTAAAAATTTTATTTTATACCTATTATAACAGGTTATACTTTTTATATCCTTGCCCCTGCTCCTGTTTTCCTGGGGCCCTCCTCAGTGGTGTCAGTCTCCAGATGTTGAAATTAATCTGATTTTGTGGTCCTAAGCCATCCCCTTTGCTGTACTTGATTAAGGTAGTTCAGTAAACAATGCACCAAAAAGAGTTTCAGCAGTTTGCTGATTCTGGTCATTGTCCTGAGAGGCCTATGTGCTAGATGCGATGGGCAGAACAGTCTTGGTACTATGGCTTGGATACTGTCAGTGCTATGGGATGGACTCTCTTGAGGTTGGACACTGTTAGCGTTATGGGTTGGACTCTCTCAAGTCTAGACCTTCTCAATGCTATGGGCTGTCAACCTCTTGATGTGACTTGGTGCTCCCTGTCCCCTTGTGATGCCTCCATAGCAGGGCTCAAGAATAGGGTGAAAATGTTAATTCTTGCATTATTAATGTTTCTGAATTACTATCTTTTTTTGGGGGGGGGTTTCAAGGTAGGGTCTCATTCTAGCTCAGGCTGACCTGGGATTCACTATGTAGTCTCAGGGTGGCCTTGAACTCGCAGCAACCCTCCTACCTCTGCTTCTTAAGTACTGGGATTAAAAGTGTGTACTACCATGCCTGGCCTGAATTATTGCCTTTTAAACCCCAGGAAAAGGCTTCAAAGTTGCTGTGTCACAATAGCTAATCAGAATAAGTGGACCAAAATGCCAAATACCTGCTCTAAACTGGAGGGGGGGGGGTGGGCAAGATAGAATACCCCTGTCAGAGTGATCCTCGATCTGCCTCAGTGACATCAGCCACCAGAAGCTATAGAGAAAGACAGCATATTCTGAGGTGACTATTGGCATTTTGCTCTACCCCAACACTCTCCCAACTCCAATTTTGAGATGGGGAGACTTTGGAGGCTATGAAACTAGAAATATAAGTAACAAAGGTCAAGACATAACAATCTGCATATGACAGGGGGTGTTGGCTCATGTCTTTAATACAAGCACTTGAGAGGCTGAGGTAGGAAAATTGCCATGAATTTGAGACCATCCTGGGCTAGGTTGAGACCCTGTCTCAAAAGACAAAAGAGAAAAATACAGAAAAAAAAGAACTTGCCTATGCCCACTGTACCTCAGGCTGGTGCCTCTGGTGGACATAGCAGAATAATTATGAGGCAATGAAAGATGAAATGTCAGAGGGGTTCCACTGCTCTGTATTCAGCCATGGGAGTAAGACTCCTCCTCACTCTATCACCTACATTTTTATGTGGTCCTTTGTGGTTTTCCTCCCCTTTCCACACCATGCCTGTTACAGTCAGGTTTGCAATGCTGGCAGAAATCACCTGACCAAGAGCAGCTTTTGGGACAAAAGGGTTTATTTTGGTTTGCAGACTTGAGGGGAAGCTCCACAATGCCAGGGGAAAACGATGGCATGAACAGAGGGTGGACATCACCCCCTGGCCAACATAAGGTGGACAATAGCAATAGGAGAGTGTGCCAAACACTGGCAAAGGGAAACTGGCTGTAACACCCATAAGCCTGCTCCCAACAATACACTGCCTCCAGGAGGTGTTAATTTCCAAATTTCTATCAGCTGGGAATTTATTATTCAGAACACCTAAGTTTATGGGGAACACCTGAATCAAACCACAATAACGCCTCTTGTCAGTGTGACTTGTAGATTTTCCTGCACTGAGAGATGAACTGGTCTTGTGACTATCTTTTTTTTTTTTTAAATTTTTTATTTATTTATTTGAGAGCGACAGACATAGAGAGAAAGACAGATAGAGGGAGAAAGAGAGAGAATGGGCGTGCCAGGGCTTCCAGCCACTGCAAACGAACTCCAGACGCATGCGCCCCCTTGTGCATCTGGCTAACGTGGGACCTGGGGAACCGAGCCTCGAACCGGGGTCCTTAGGCTTCATAGGCAAGCGCTTAACCACTAAGCCATCTCTCCAGCCCATTAAAAATTTTTTGGTTTATTTTTATTTATTATTTATGACAGCGACAGAGAGAGAGAGAGAGAGAGAGAGAGAATGAGAGAATGGGGGTGCCAGGGCCTCCAGCCACTGCAAACGAACTCCAGACACGTGCACCCCCTTGTGCATCTGGCTAACGTGGGTCCTGGGGAATCAAGCCTCGAACCGGGGTCCATAGGCTTCACAGGCAAGCGCTTAACCACTAAGCCATCTCTCCAGTCCCTTGTGACTATCTTGTGTCAAAAGAGTTGCACAAGAAGTAATGGTGCCTGCTCTAAGCAGCCCAGAGAGGCCTTGCAAGTGCTTCTCCTGTCTCTTGGGCTCTGTCACAGGAAAAGCCTGGCAAGTCTAATGAAAGTTGCAGGACCTTGGAGAGAAGTAGGGAGTGCACTGGCACTTTCCGCCAGCCAAATGCCAGAGGCAGAACCACCTAGCTAACTACAACCTGCCAAAGATTTATAAAGGGGCCCAGCAAAACAAAAAGACTCACCCAAAATTACTAACTCATAGATCAAGGGCTCAGTAAGGGATTGTTATCTTGAGCTGCTATACTTGGGAGTAGTGTGTTTTGCAGCAATAATGAACAATAACAACCTTCAGTAAAATCACTTTTTATTTTTATTTAATTATTTAGTTTTTGGTTTTTTTGAGGTGGCGTCTCACTCTAGTTCAGGCTGACTTGGAATTCACTATGTAGTCTCAGGGTGGCCTTGAACTCATGGTGATCCTCCTATCTCTGCCTCCCGAGTGCTAGGATTAAAAGTGTGTGCCACCATGCCCGGCCTTAAAGTCACATTTTAAGAATAACTGATCAAGCATTGTGGCACACATATATAATCTCAGAAAGCTGAGGCAGATACAACATAAGGTGAAGTTCAGTTTGAGCTACATAGCGAGACACTATGTCAAAAAGAAAAGAGGGGCTGGAGAGATGGTCTACTGGTTAAGGCACTTGCCTGTGAAGCCTAAGGACCCATGTTCAACTCTCCAGATCCCATATAAGCCAGATGCACAAGGTGACACAAGCATGCAAGGTCACACACGCGCAAGGTGGCACACATACCTGGAGTCTGATTGCAGTGGCTTGAGGTCTTGACATGCCAATTCTCTGTCTCTTTTTGCTCTTGTTCTCACCCTTGTTCTCATACATAAAAAAAGGCCAGTCTGTTGTGCTTGCCTCAAAAAAAAAAAAAAAAAAAAGATGTAGCAACAAAACTGTGAGATCATGAGTTTGATGTGCTGAGTATATTTTTCCAATACATGATAAAACAGCTAAGAAAATAAACAGGAAATTCAGGTGACCAAAACTGAAGGCATCTGCTGATGCTTGTATTCAGCAACTAACAAGCTGTTGTTAACTTTGGGCAAGTGAGACATCTCTGGATCTCAGCCTCCTCATCCATCACACGTGTGGGTTAACCCAGATCTCTCAGATCCCCTCCAGCTCCCACATTCTGATCTTCCCTGTCAGCAGTTCAACAAGACAAGAGTCATTGATAGACCATCATACTCAGCATGGGTTCAACCCAGTTGGCAGAGGTGCTTCTGAATGCGTAAGGTCAGAACAGTGTTGAGACCCTGTTTATCAAACCCTGATGACACTTGTATAATTTAGGAAGGGCTCTTCTCTCAGACTGTGTGAATGTGTGTGTGTGTGTGTGTGTGTGTGTGTGTGTGAGAGAGAGAGAGAGAGAGAGAGAGAGAGAGATTGAATATTGAAAAAAAGCTGAAATCTCTAAATTACATTGTATTCATTCAGTCTAACAGAATGTTACATCTTTGAGAAATACTCAGGATGTTACTGGCCTGCAAATGTCATGGTCACAGGCAGCAAATTTCCAAAGCCAGAACATTATATTAACAGTGCTTCTGAGGGGTCTGTCCAGAGGTAAGGCACAACATTCAAACCAGAGAGGGAATTCACTGGACTGAGTGATAAATGATGGAGGATGAGAAAAGAAAACTGGTGTATAATCTTCTGTTCATTCAATAATCATGCAATCTAGCTCTTTCTAGAGACCAGATCCTGTTCTAGGTGCTGAAAATTCACCTGGGCACATCAGCAATGCCTGTCCTGGTAGGGCTTAATGTCTTCCTCACTAGTCCTTTTGAGATAACCAGGATGTCCACTATTACATGTTGGTATCTCAAGTGTTTGTTATTTTTAAAATATATCTATTTAAATATTTTTATTTATTTATTTTCAAGCAGACAGAGAGACACAGAGAGAATGGGCACATCAGGGCCTCTAGCCACTGTAAACAAACTCTAGATGCATGCACCACTTTGTATATCTGGTTTTATGTGGGTACTGGGGAATCAAACCCAGATTGCTAGGCTTTGCAGGCAAGTCCCTTAGCCGATGAGCCATCTCTACAGCCCCCAGATGTTTGATCTTATGTGCTTACCTGCTTTGACTTCTTTGAGTAGACATCAAGAGTTGATGGGGTCTGGGGTGATATTTTGATGGGGATAGCTAGAGGATTGAGGACATCTCGAGGATACATCTTGGTTCTTAGGGCTTGACTAAACTAATTCATTCATCTACTCATCCTTTTTTCCAATCATTTATAAAGAAAAAGAGAACTAACTATATAAAAGTGAGGCTCTACAGCTTTAAAAATGCAAGCAAGAATCCCTGTCCCAAAGACAATTTACCACCTCATTTTTTTCTAGTGAGGGACAATTACATAATTACAATTTCAGTTAAATCTATGCACTCTAAAAAGAAACAGAAAGAAAACTCTAGGGATTATCTTTTTGGAGCAAGTCTGGTAACCTAAGGTTTTATAGAATTGGTAAAAGTTTTATAGAGTAACAACAAGAGAGTAGTGGTTGTTCTTTGTGGCTTGAGTAGAATTTTCTTTCCTCATGAATACTAAGATTATCAGGACTGCTTCTAAAACAACAGATAGATGCCACCAGCTCTATTAAATCACAATCTTTAGGGATGGAGTCAGAGTTTACATGAATTTTAAGATTCTCCAACTGGGTAGTTGTAAAATATGGTCAGAGTCGAAAATGACTTAGAATAGTCCTTTTTTGTCACATGAATTGCATGATTATTTTTCTTTGAGATACTATTTGGCCGTATGGCTCAGACTGGCTTCCAACTAAAGATTCTCTTGCCTCTGCCTCCTGAGTGTTGGGATTTCAGGTGTGCACCACAAAGCTTCACTTCAGAGGAACTTTTATTTTTAATTTAAAAATTTATTATTTATATATTTTATTTAGTTATTTATTTTGAGAGAAAGGAGAGAGAGAGAGACAGAGAGAATATGGATGCACCAGGGCTTTTAGCTGCTGCAAATGAATTCTGGATGCATGTGCTCCCTTATGTGCATGTGCGAAATTGCACACTCTTGTCACTGTGCATCTGGCTTATGTGGGATCTGGAGATTTGAACAGGAGTTCTTGGGCTTTACAGGTAGGTAGGAGCGTTAACTGCTAAGCCATCTCTCCAGCCCAAAATTTATTGTTTAATTATAATGAGAGAGAGAGAATGAGAGAGAATGGGCACACCAGGTACTCTTGCCACTGCCAGTGACCTCCAGATGCATGCACATCTTTGTGCATCTGGTTTTACAAAGGTACTGTGGAATCAAACCTAGGCCTCCAGACTTTGCAAGGTAGCACCTTTAACTGCTGAGCCATCTCTGCAGACCCTCCCAGGACCTTGTCATGCATTTATTTGAAGAGAGAGAAAGAGAGAGCCATGGAGCTTTAAAAGGTTGAGTAATGGGGGCGATTAAGGCACTTGCTTGTGAAGTCTAAGGACCCAAGTTCAATTCTGCAGGTCCCATGTAAGCCAGGTGCACAAGGTGGTGCATGCATCTGGAGTTCGTTTGCCCTCTTTCTCTCCCTTTCCATCTCTAAAAAAAAGGTTGGGTAATAGTACTGAAAAATAACAAATCAGGTGAATGTACCTGGAGTTTATTTGTAGTTGCTTGAGGCCCTGGCATACCCTTCTCTCTCTCTTTTTTTTTTACAAATAAACAGAAAAGAAAGATAACAGAAATATATGTGGACCATGATTACAGAGTTAGAAATTTATCCCATAGGCAGCAGGCTTGGACAGTTTTAAAAAGAGGAGACATCAAAGTAGAAAGGGAGTAGCTGGGAAAAAGAAATGGTTCAGCAGAAGGGGATGAGGAGAGAGTCAAGAGTAGGTAAATGGAGGGGATTATTATGAAAATCCATTATATACATGCATAAAAAATGCCAAGTTCTTAAAAAGGAGGAGTAATTTTTTTTTTTCCTCAGGGTGGCCTTGAACTCATGGTATGCCTTCTACCTCTGCCTCCAGAGTGCTGGGATTAAAGGCATGCATCACTGTGCCTGGCCTATGCTACACTCTTAAATCCTCTTGCCCCTGCTTCCATTTCCTTGGGGCCCTCCTCAGTGGGGAAATGGTATTCACTGTGAGGTCATGAAAGCCTCATTCAGTCCCTGTGGAGTAGCAGGAAAACCATGCCTCAGGGTATTCCTACCCACTCTGTGGCTCTTACAGTCTTTCTGCCCCTCTTCTGCAATATTTCCTAAGTCATGGCAGACCTATTGGTAGTGTGTTTTAGTGTTGAGTTCTCTGTAGCTTCTGGATTTATACTTTGATGGGTTTTGAATGATCACCATGTCTGTCACCATCACTCTGGAGTTGGTTGTCAGGGTTGCAGTAAGGTCAGTATTCATGAGGAGGATTGCCTAAGTTCGAGGCTACCCTGAGACTACATAGTGAATTCCATCTCATTCTGTGTTAGAGTGAGACTATGGTGGTTTTATTCAGGTGTTCCCCATAAACTTAGGTGTTCTGAATGCTAGGTTCCCAGCTGATGGGGATTTGGGAGTTAACACCTCCTGGAGGCAGTGTATTGTTGGAGGCAGGCTTATGGATGTTATAGCCAGTTTCTCCTTGCCAGTGTTAGGCACACTCTCCTCTTGCTACTGTCCATCTTATGTGGGCCAGGGGGTGATGTCCACCCTCTGCTCATGCAATCGTTTTTCCCTGCCATCGTGGAGCTTCCCCTTGAGCCTGTAAGCCAAAATAAACCTCTTTTTCCCACAAGCTGCTCTTGGTCAGGTGATTTCTACCAGCAATGTGAACCTGGCTGCAACAGAGACCCTACCTCAAAACCCCAAAAGAAAAAAAATACAACCCAAACAAAAATATTTTTATTTACTTATTTTCAAGGAGGTAGGGGAGAGAGAGAGAGACAGGCAGACAAATAAGACAGACACAGACAGACAGTATAGTGCACCAGGGCCTCTTGCTGCTATAAATAAGCTCCAGATATATGTGCCACTTTGTGCATCTGGCTTTATGTAGGTACTGGGGAATCAAACTCAGGCTTTGTAAACCAGCACTTTAATCAGAGCAATCTCACCAGCCCTATACTATATTTCATTTTTCCCCTACACTATATTTTTACTATAATTCTGAGGGTTCATTGGCTATGTAGAGTTTATCATAATTATGCCCAGGTTTGGAATCCCTGCATTGTTTAGCTCCTAGTATGAAGTGAGGAAAAAAAGATGAATCATGGAGCTCTACCTTGAGAAGTATGCAATTTAAAAATCATACAGAGCAAAAAATGACTAGTCACAAGTGGGGGTGTAGATAGACATTGGTGGTACAGATCAGTCACTAAGGTCAACCTTAGTTACAGAAGAGGCCAACCTGAGCTAGTTGAGGCTATCTCTCAAAACAAACAAGCAGCTGGGCATGGTGGCCCAAGCCTTTAATTCCAGTGCTTGGGGGTAGAGATAGGAGAATTGCTGTGAGTTCAAGGCCACTCTGAGACTACATAGTGAATTTCAGGTCAGCCTGGGCTAGAGTGAAACCCTACCTGGAAAAAAAAAAATCCAGAAAAAAAAAACACCAGTATTCATGTTACTACTTCCTTTGCAATTTTTCCTGGGTCCAAGCAGATGAGGTAGAGGTGGCATGTCTTGTGGTAGGCTATCTTTTTGTCTGATAGATCTTGGTTATGCTCTGTTTTCTCTCCCTCTGTAAAAAAAAAAAAAAGAGTAAGAGCAGCTTTGCTTAAAGGTGATATGTGAAGTAATCTGAGAGACTTTTTGGTGTATAATCCACTGTTGTTCTCCAGAGAGCAGTGGGGGCTTCTCTGAAGTATGAGTTTCCTGACCATGGGATTCTGGCTTGATTACCAGTAGCAGATATGAGTTCTTTCCCACTGAGTGTTTCTCATGTCCAGTCAAAAAACACTTGGTTACCCACAGAGGTTGCATGCCACTATTGCACAAGTGTGTACTTCTTGTCTGGCTGGTTGATTCCATAGTCTGCAGGTTCCCCTGCTTTTTCATCATGTTGGTGACCATTGTCCTCCAGTAGCTTTCCAGCACTATGAGGGCTATCCAGGAGGGAGCTAGTTTCTTTTTTGGTTCCAACAAGCTATTCTGATGTCCTATGTCTGTAGCCTGTAGTGTCCTCAGCAATTGGGTCTTATCTTTTAGCTTTGGCAGGTAATTAAGTATTTTAATAGTGCTCTACATTGTTTTGGGGACCTCATGGGTCATCATCATGGCCAACTGCTCACTGTGGAGGGTAACCCAATCCTGGACTTGGGATTTATTGGCCATAGTCTATGGTTTTAAGGGTAGTTATTTATTATTTTTATATTTTAAAATATCTTTATAGGCAGAGAGAGAGAGAGAGAGGGAGAGGGAAAGGGAGGGAGGCAGGGAGGGAGGGGGCATGAGCATGTCAAACTCCATATGCATGTGCCACTTGCTGCATCTGAATTTACATGCGTACTGGGAAATTGAACCCAGGTCATCAGGCTTTGCAAGCAGGCACTTTGGTTTTGGATGACAGTATTACAAAACACTCCTCCTCTTCTTTTGGCCTTTTTTATATTCTTTTTTTTTTTTTTTTTTGGGTTTTTGAGGTAGGGTCTCACTCTAGCCCAGGCTGACCTGGAATTCATTATGGAGTCTCAGGGTGGCCTCGAACTCACAGCGATCCTCCTACCTCTGCCTCCTGAATGCTGGTATTAAAGGCGTGCACCACCATGCCCGCCCTTTTTATATTCTTTCAACAACCTCTTCCACAATGGTCCCTGAGCCCTGAGGAAAGTATGATAGGGCTGTCTCACTTAGTGCTGAATTACCACTGTCATTTCTTCTCAGCAGTTTAGTGAGTTTTGAGTCTCTCTAATGATCACTATAATCTGAAAAGAGAAGTTTCTCTAACTAAAATGAGAGTAGCATTAATATATGTAAAGAAACATGAAAGTATTAGAAGGCAGTTTGCTGATCATAAAACAGATTACAGTAGCAGTTTTCCCCTAGGGATATGACCTCACCAGTCATAGTTGTTTAAAAATTTTTTAATTGTCATCTTCCATAAATATAAACAGTACACCATGATCATAATCCCTTTCCACCACTCCTCCTTTTCCCCTCTCAAGTCTTCCTTCACTGAATCCCTTCTTTCTAACTAGTGTCTTCTATTTTGATGTTGTTATTTTTTTCCTCCTATTATGTAGGTCTTGTGTAGGTAGCATCAGCCACTGTGAGGTCATGGATCTGAAGGCTGCTTTATGTCTGGAAGTCAGTATTGTAAGCACTTCCCTTTTTCCTTTGGCTTTTACATTATTTTTTCCTCCTCACAAAGTGCATATTTTATTTATCACATAAATATCAGCTGCCTTTTCATTACAAAGGACAAACATGTCAGCAAGTCTGACCTTTCATCCAAGAAAACAGTCTTATTATTTTTTGAAAGGAAACTGCATGATTAACCTACAGCATTGTATTCTTTATGGGTTGGTAAAATTTCAGTGAATTCTGGGATAAAGCAGTCCCTGCTCTAGGGCTCACTTTATCCAGGCCATGCTTGGTAGCTCTTACATTCTTTCTGCCACCTCTTCTATAATGCTTCCTGAACCTTGGAGGGTATGATAGAGTTGTCTCACTTGGTACTGACTGCTCCAGTATTATTTCTTAGCACTTTGGTGACATCTGAAAAGAGAAGCTTCTCTAACCAAAAGTGAGAGTACCATTAACATATGGGCATAGGGCTGGAGAGATGGCTTAGCAGGTTAAGGCGCTTGCCTATGAAACCTAAAGACTCATGTTCAACTCTTTGGATCCCATATAAGCCAGATGCACAAGGTGATGCAAGCATGCAAGGTAGCACATGCACATAAAGTGGTGCACACATCTGGAGTTAAATTACAGTGGCTGGGGCTGGAGAGATGGCTAGCGGTTAAGCGCTTGCCTATGAAGGCTAACGACCCTGGTTCAAGGCTCAATTCCCCAGGACCCACGTTAGCCAGATGCACAAGGGGGCGCACACATCTGGAGTTTGTTTACAGTGGCTGGAGGCCCTGGCATGCCCATTCTCTTTCTCTCTCTCTCTGCTTCTTTCTCTCTCTGTCGATCTCAAATAAATAAGTAAAAATAAACAAAAAGTTAAAAAAATACAGTGGTTGGAGGCCCTGGAGTGCCAATTCTCTTTCCCTTTCTTTCTCTTGCATAAAAGAAAGCCAATCTGTTGGGCTTGCCTCAAAAAAAAAAAAATAAATAAAAAAAATGTGGGCATAAACATAAGTATTTCAAGGACATTTTGGTGGGCATAATATATTCATTTGGGGGGCTGGAGAGATGGCTTAGCGGTTAAGCGCTTGTCTGTGAAGCCTAAGAACCTCGGTTCGAGGCTCAGTTCCCCAGGTCCCACGTTAGCCAGATGCACAAGGGGGTGCACGCGTCTGGAGTTCGTTTGCAGAGGCTGGAAGCCCTGGCGCACCCATTCTCTCTCCCTCTATCTGTCTTTCTCTCTGTGTCTGTCGCTCTCAATTAAATAAATAAATTTTTTTTTTAAAAAAAATATATATATTCATTTGGCCAGATGACAGTATTAGTTTCCCCCCTAGGGCTTATGACCTCTCCAGCCATGGGCTTTTGATTAGGCCTTCAGTACTAGGCATGAATTCCCACCTGAGGAACAGTACTGAAATCCAATCAGAAAGCAGTTGGTTTCTCCCCTTATAGACATGCCACCATTTATTCAGTTGGTATATTTGGCTTAGCTTGCAAGGCCCACTGCTGTTTCAGATTGTTGATGGCTTTTCTTCCCTAACAAAGATGCATAGCATCCTGAAGGCTAGTCAACAGAGAGGAGGCTTCTAGCTCAGCTCCAGCTTGATTTCTAAGTGACATACAACCCATCCTCTTTTTTTTTTTTTCCAAGATAGGGTCTTGCTCTAGCTCAGGTTGACCTGGAATTCAGTATGTAGTCTCACAGTGGCCTTGAACTCTCAATGATCCTCCTACCTCTGCCTCCCAAATACTGGGATTAAAGGTGTGCACCACCATGCTCAGCTCCCCCCTTTTTTTAGTTTAAAAAAAAGTCACAGTTTTGTTTATTTTATTTATTTATTAATTTAATTTTTTTTTCAAGGTAGGGTCTTACTCTAGCCTGGGCTGACCTGGGACTCTGTAGCCTATGCTGGCTTCAAACTCACAGCAATCCTCTTACTTCTGCCTCCTGAGTGCTAGAATTAAAGGTGTGCACCACCATGCCTGGCTTCAATTTTACTTTTCAATTATTTGCATGTATGTTTGTATGTATGGGTGCACTAGGCTGTCAAGCTGCTGCCAATGAATGTTTATATGGGTGGCTGGGGAGTTGAACCTTGGCATATAGGTTTGGCAAGCAACCACTTTTAACCAATGAGCCATCTCTCAGTTTTTTTTTTTAATATTTTTTTTGTTCATTTTTTATTTATTTATTTGAGAGTGACAGACACAGGGTGAAAGACAAATAGAGGGAGAGAGAGAGGATGGGTGCGCCAGGGCTTCCAGCCTCTGCAAACGAACTCCAGACGCGTGCGCCCCCTTGTGCATCTGGCTAACGTGGGACCTGGGGAACTGAGCCTCGAACTGGGGTCCTTAGGCTTCACAGGCAAGCGCTTAACCGCTAAGCCATCTCTCCAGCCCCATCTCTCAGTTTTATAGTTTCAAATTTCTTTCTTTTTTAAAAATTCTTTTATTTATTTGAAAGGGAAGGGGGGGGGGAAGAGAGAGCGCGCGCGAGAGAGAGAAAGAGGTGGGGGGGGGAAGGGTACACCAGGGCCTCTAGCCTCTGTAAACAAAATCCAGGCACATGGCATCATTTAGTGCATCAGGCTTTACTTGGGTACTGGAGAATCAAACTTCGGTTGTTAGACTTTGCAGGCAAGTGCCTTAACTACTGAGCTATCTCTCCAGCCCCTAGTTTTATAGCTTTAAATCACAGTTTTATAGACATGAAAACTGAAACTTAATATGAGTGAGGATACATAGTTCACAAGTGGCAGTGTCAGAATCATTCTAATGATTTTTTTTTATTTGCAAGCAGAGAGATAGGAGAGACAGAAACGGGGGGGGGGGGCAGGGGGAGAGAATGGTCACACCAGGGCCTCTAGTTGCTGCAGACGAACTCCAGATGCATGCATCATTGTGCATCTGGCTTTGCATGATGGGTAGTGGGGAATTGAACCTGGATCATTAGAAGGCTTTGTAGGCAAGCACCTTAACTATTGAGCCATCTCTCCAGCCCACATTCTAATGATTTTAGCCATTTCTAATTCAAAAGCCTTGCATCTTGAAAATTCTATGAAATATTGTAGGATGTTTATGATTCTTTAACATATTTCCAAAAATAATTCAACAGTAGCCATTTAAAACTATGTTCTCCAATAGGGTAAAAGTCATACTATCATTGGTATATGATATGACATTATTATTATTACAATACATTATTATAATTATGTATTTTATATTTTAATTATGTATTTTTAATTTTATTTATAATTTAGTTAAAATTATTTATGTGCCGGCTGTCGTGGTGCACGCCTTTAATCCCAGCACTTGGGAGGCAGAGGTAGGAGGATCGCCGTGAGTTCAAGGGCACTGTGAGACTCCATAGTGAATTCCAGGTCAGCCTGGGCTAGAGCGAGACCCTACCTTGAAAAACCAAAAAAACAAAACAAAACTATTTATGTATATGTTATCAAAGATAGATAAGAGAGATAAAGAATGGGCATCCCAGGGCCTCTAGCCCCTGCAAACTCCAGATGCATGTGCCACTTTGTGCATCTGGCTTTATATGGGTACTGGGGAATTGAACCCCAGCTATTAGGCTTTGTAGACAAGTGCCTTAACTGCTGAGCCATCTTTCCAGCCCTTATAATTTACCTTTTTATTTATGTTTCTCTTCATGACAAACAGATAATGCTTTTCTGTTTAGGGCGGCAATATAAAAATTCCTTTTAAAATACTTTACTATAAGAAGTTAGGTATTATGTATATGGAAAAATCCATAAAGATATTTTGAAGACTGGAGTTGTAAAAAGTTACAACTATTTTTAATTGTGCTTGCTTTTAGTAATGATGCTTATACTGCATTATATTTTGCTTTGATTTTGGAGATTTAACCCAGGGTTTAGGGTATATTAATTGTGTACTTTACTGATGAGTTATACCCCTAGACCTATTAATGTTTATAATATTTTAAATTCTAGTTATTATTTATTTATTTTTTGAGAGCGACAGACACAGAGAGAAAGACAGATAGAGGGAGAGAGAGGGAATGGGCACACCAGGGCTTCAGCCTCTGCAAACGAACTCCAGATGCGTGCGCCCCCTTGTGCATCTGGCTAACATGGGACCTGGGGAACCAAGCCTCAAACCGGGGTCCTTAGGCTTCACAGGCAAGCGCTTAACTGCTAAGCCATCTCTCCAGCCCAAATTCTAGTTATTTTTATCCTCCTTCAATGCTAGCAATTGAAACTCAGGTCATTCAGGGAAATTGGGGTTCTGGGTTGCTTTCTTTTTTTTTTTTTTTAAATTTTTTGTTTATTTTTAGTTATTTGAGAGAAACAGACAGAGAGAGAAAGAGGGAGAGAGAGAGAGAAAGAGAAAGGGAAAGAATGGGTGTGCCAGGGCCTCCATCCACTGCAAATGAACTCCAGTTGCGTGTGTCCCCTTGTGCATCTGGCTAACGTGGGTCCAGGGGAATCAGGCCTCAAACCGGGGTCCTTAGGCTTCACAGGCAAGTGCTTAACTGCTAAGCCATCTCTGTAGCCCCTGGGTTGCTTTCTTAAACCCCAAGCCCTGAGTTCATATCTGTAAAAAAACCAAAGAATTTAAGAGGATGATTTTTAAAATATTACTTTTTATTCAGATTTTGCAAAGCAGTGTAGAAAGGGGAAGGCTGAGAGGTAAGGGGAAACGAAGTGGGGAGAAGAGAAATACAACACATGGAGCCCAAAAGTCCATGTGGGCTATATGTGGTTCAGGAGTCCATGTGACCAGATAGGGAGTGTGGGGGGGTGGGGGGGTGGAGAGTGGGGTTGGAAACAAAAACTAAAAGAAAAGAAAGCTCAAGGAGCTCCTGCCATGTGAGGAGTTGGAGGAGATAAAGAACCTATGCAGAGAGTAAGAGCTGGGGGTCCTCCTGTCTTGGCCTGGGTTAGGGCCTAGACTGAGACCCTTCCAGCTGGGCCTAGGCCTGGGCCTGGGCCTGGGCCAGGGTTGAGCCAGCCCAGGACCAGCTAAGGGAAAAACTCACAGGTGGAAATTCCTAGGTGATCATAGAGCCTGCCCTCCCCTTGAAAAGGTATTTATAAGCTTAGGGTGGTAGGCTGTCTTTTGGTGAGGGCCTAGGGGTTGTCTCAGGAAGAGATTAGCTCCTGGGCCTGAACTTGACCAACCACAGTGTTTAAATCCTATGAAAGAGCTCCCTCCCATGGGGGGGTGGGTGGGTCCTGACTGTTTGTTCTTTGGAAATAGAGAAGAGATAAGAAAAACTTTCCTGTCCTTTTTACCTTTAGGGGTCCAGTCACCCTAAATATACCCCCATTCATTTCCCCCTCTCATGAGAAGAGGACAAGGGGGCAATGATGTCAGATAGTTAACTATTTTCTGCTGGATGGGGCACAAAGTTGTGGCAGTTATAGAGAGTCTGTCCCAGAGAGGGGAGCTATTTTAAAGGACCCTGGAAGTGTATTGATGTAGTACAGGAAGATAGTCTTGGAAGAGAATGTTGGGGAAAAAGAATAAAAGTAAGGAGTTAATGAGAAGTAGTACACAGCAATCTTGTTGCCTTCAGGGTTGTCCTTCTTGTTGACTTCTAGGCCTTGATGAGCATTTGAGGGAACCAGGTAGATAGAGTTGGATTGTCTCAGGATCGGCTGAGCATGAGCTGGCTGATTTTTTCCACAACTGTTTATTGAATTGCACAGTAGTGTCTGACATAGTCTGAATCTGTTTTTTTTTATGGCTTGTAAAATAGTTGAGACATTAGCAGAGTTATCAGAAACATCTACACAACATTTATCTTTGATACCATATTTTGTATGATAGTCTTTTAGAGTGTACCTTTTAAAATTTGTCTTGGGAGGTACAGGGCCATTGGATGTCATTAAAAGCTGCACAATACACTTTTGGTCTTAGGACTTGTTTAAGGATGTCCTGGCACAAGTTAGAAGAGATTTACTGTTGTTCCCAGTATAAGGAAATTTTTTGAATTAAGCAACCTTGGTCAGAGTTATCAATATATGTATTTTTTTGGATTTGAAAATAACCCTTTTGACATCTATGTTTTTTTTAGTATAGAATTAGAACTATTACAGCTGGGGACAACATGTCTTAAGGCCTTGATTGTTTCCCCTCTTGGAAAGCTCTTATATTAATTAATAGGCCACTTGTAGATTTGAGGTATCTATCTTTGGTTATATATTTTTTCTGAGTGTTTAAGACCAAGCACATAGTCAAATTTTTAAAAAATATTTTATTTTTACTTATTTATTTGAAAGAAAAAGAGAGGGAGAGAGAGAAAGAGGGAAGGAGAGAAGGAGGGAGAACAGATAGCCAAAATTTAATCAAGGATTAATTTTGGAGGTCACTAATGGTTCTTCAAAGGAGATATTAGTGACCCAGGAGAAACCCTACAGTTTACTGGTGTTTTTTGTCTGTTAGGATGAGTCAAGGCCATGCTGGCCTAGTAATTTCTTTTCTTTTCTTTTTTTTTTGAAAGCCAGGAGGACTGATTGTTCCTCAGTTGTGACTCTCCTGTTTTAGACTGTACACTGATTTTTTAAATTTTTTTTTGGTTTGGTTTTCTGTATCTTTCCTGTTCAGGAAGACAGGTGACTTACCAGGGGGCCAGTGTAGAAGTGTCCCATCATCTCCAGTGGCCTCATGACCTGGGAGCACAGGCTAAAATATTGGCCTTTTTGCTCCAGTGATTTTAATTGGCTTTGGCTTTTACATAGGTGACTAACACACTTACTGAAATACTCTACATGATTATTGAAATAGATTTAGTTAAAGAATGGCAAAAGAGTTTAAAGTCATTTTGTCTAACCTTTTAAAATTTGGTTGTCCTGTGGCAGCATAAGCCATATATGAGGCATAGAAAGTAGGCACATATCTTTTAAATATTTAATAGCTATACATATAGGCAGAACCTGTTACCAGTCTTGAAACAATATATAAAGGCCCAAAGTGAGGTCTGGGGAAGAGATTGAGTAAAGGAAAGGTGGAGGGAGGGCTAATCAAAATCTAAGAGGATGCAAATAAATCATATGGAATCCTCTGGTTTCAGACAGTGGAACACTCAGGAGCCATAGATCATTGTTAGAAAATTTTCAGTGTCAGGGATGGGATACCTCCAGTGAGTTATTGGCCAGGGAGGTCCCTGATACCCCAAAACATTATAGGCCATTACCAAGGCTCTTGGTTTCCCACCAGGAATTGATGGTAAGACCCTATTGCTGAAGACTCCACATACTTGGGCTGCAAGGCCACTGAGAAATCCTGTTGGAACTGAGCTGATAACCTCCTCTATGTAGACCAGCTGACAGAAAGCTGGAAGAAGCCATTTTACATGTAGTTCAATGGGAGAAAGAGATACCACCAGTGAAGATACTCAACAGTGGACACTGCAAGCCTTATAATTGGTCAGCCAGGCCAAATGAGCCAACAGGTGCAATAGTGGCATGTCTGTCATGGTGGAAACCAACTGCCCTCCAATTGGACTGGAGGCCCGCTCTATGGGTGGGGAATACATCCCTGATACTGAAAACTTAAAATGGGTAGTCATGATCGCTAGGGGTGTAACATCTGCTGATGTCTGGATAAGTGTATATACTATGCTTATCAAACTGCCCAGTAAGTACTTCTCTTAGTATTTATACCCTTATATTAATGTTACTCTTACTTTGGGTAGAGAATCTTCTCTTTTCAGATGGCAGTGACTTTGGGATGACTCAGACGGTATTATAATGCTGGAAAGAAGTGACTGCAGTACCAAGTAACATCTTGATCACACCTTCCAAGGCTCAGGGTCTAATGCGGAAGAGGTGGTGGAGAGAATGTAAGAGCCAAAGGAAGGGTGGGACTCTTTACAACATGCTCCTCCAGACACAAAATGGCCTGCATATCCATGACCTTATAGTGCCTGACACTACCTGCACTAGACCATCATAAGAGGGGGAAAAGATCATGACATCAAAATAAAAGAGAGACTGATTGAAATGGGGAGGGGATATGATGGAGAATGGAGTTTAAAAGGGGAAAGTGAGGGGGGGGAGGGTATTACCATGGAATTTTTTTTATAATGATGGAAAATGTTAATAAAAATTGTGAAAAAAAGAGAAAAAAGAAACAATATATAAATACTAAATGAAAATCTTTTTTAAAAAAATTTTTATTAGCATTTTCCATGATTATAAAATAATATCCCATGGTAATTCCCTCCCCCCCCACACTTTCCCCTTTGAAATTCCATTTTCCATCATATTACCTCCCCACCACAATCACTGTACTTACATATATACAATATCAACCTATTAAGTACTCTCCTCCATTCCTTTCTCTTCCCTTTATGTCTCCTTTTCAACTTACTGGCCTCTGCTACTAAGTATTTTCATTCTCACGCAGAAGCCCAATCATCTGTAGCTAGGATCCACATATGAGAGAGAACATGTGGCACTTGGCTTTCTGGGCCTGGGTTACCTCACTTAGTATAATCCTTTCCAGGTCCATCCATTTTTCTGCAAATTTCATAACTTCATTTTTCTTTACCACTGAATAGAACTCCATTGTATAAATGTGCCACATCTTCATTATCCACTCATCTGTTGAGGGACATCTAGGCTGGTTGCATTTCCCAGCTATTATAAATTGAGCTGCAATGAACATGGTTGAGCACGTACTTCTAAGGAAATGAGATGAGTCCTTTGGATATTTGCCTAGGAGTGCTATAACTGGGTCATATGGTAGATCCATCTTTAGCTGTTTTAGGAACCTCCACACTGATTTCCACAATGGCTGGACCAGATTGCATTCTCAACCAGCTGTGTAGAAGGGTTCCTCTTTTTCCACATCTCCGCCAACATTTATGATCATTTGTTTTCATGATGGTGGCCAATCTGACAGGAGTGAGATGGAATCTCAATGTAGTTTTAATCTGCATTTCCCTGATGGCTAGTGACGTAGAACATTTTTTTAGATGCTTATATGCCATTCGTGTTTCTTCCTTTGAGAATGCTCTATTTAGCTCCATAGCCCATTTTTTGATTGGCGTGTTTGATTCCTTATTATTTAACTTTTTGAGTTCTTTGTATATCCTAGATATTAATCCTCTATCAGATATATAGCTGGCGAAGATTTTTCCCATTCTGTAGGTTGCCTCTTTGCTTTTTTCACTGTGTCCTTTGCAGTGCAAAATCTTTGTAATTTCATGAGGTCCCAGGTGATTAATCTGTGGTTTTATTGCCTGAGCAATTGGGGTTGTATTCAGAAAGTCTTTGCCAAGACCAATATGTTGAAGGGTTTCCCTTACTTTTTCCTCTAGCAGTTTCAGAGTTTCAGGTCTGATGTTAAGGTCTTTAATCCATTTGGACTTAATTCTTGTGCATGGCGAGAGAGAAGAATCTATTTTCATCCTTCTGCAGATATATATCCAGTTTTCCCAACACCATTTGCTGAAGAGACTGTCTTTTCTCCAATTAGTATTTTTGGCACTTTTATCGAATATCAGGTGGCTATAGCTACCTGGACTTACATTTGGGTCCTCTATTCTGTTCCATTGATCTACATGTCTGTTTTTGTGCCAGTACCACACTGTTTTTGTTACTATGGCTCTATAGTATAGGTTAAAATCAGATATGGTGATACCATCAGCCTCATTTTTGTGGCTCAGTATTATTTTAGATATTCAAGGTTTTTTGTGATTCCAAATGAATTTTTGGATTGTTTTTTCTATTTCTATGAAGAATGCCTTCCAGTGCAGGCCTATGTACCTGTTCTTTTGTTAGTTGGCTCTGTTACCTTTTGGGATGGCTTACAATCTCACCAGTGCTAAGTGACCACCTCAATCCTTCTATGTTGTGCTGTGGATCTGGTGTTCTGATCAGCTGTGCTGGATGCTCTATGGTTGGGGCTGAATGAGTTCTCTGGTGGTTCACTGTAGCACTGATTGTTGGGGGATGGGATAGTTGTGCTGGAGTTGCTCAGCTGGTCCTGTTTGTGTTCTCCTTCAGCAGCTGCTCAGCTGGCCCCTGCTGTCTTCCCCTTCAGATTTCTTGACTTTGTGAGGATACTTATGTGAGTGGAAAATGTCTTACTTGGTTTCTGCTCCTGTAGCTTGGAGCCCGCAGAGAGTGCTGGTGCTCAGATCAGGTCCTCTGGCCACCTCAGCAGGGTTTTGACCAGTTTCCTTCTTTCTGGAAGATCTTAGTCTCTCTTGCTTCTCTGCTGTGATTGATAATATCTTATATACCTTCACTTTTAGGAAGAAGAATATATTTTGCTTATCTTCTTCCCTAGGCTGGTTTGTCATGGCTCTTCTGACACCATTTTACCTGGTAGTCACTTAATTTTTTTTAGTTTTTTGAGGTAGGGTCTTGCTCTAGCCCTGACCTAGAATTCACTATGTAGTCTCAGGGTTGAACTCAAAGGGATCCAACTACTTCTGTCTCCCAAGTGCTAGGATTAAAGGCATGCACCCCCATGCTCGGCCCTATTGAGTTTTTAATAACAAGGTTGTACTCTTGAACCCTCTTTACCCCCATCCCAGTTCTTTGGTGGGGCCATTGGTTTTCATTGTGGGGATCAAGAGTCCTTAGTTGGTTTCTGTAAGGGGAAGGGGCATAGTTTTTCAGGTTATTCCCACTCATCTTGAGGCTCTTACAATCTTTCAGCCCCCCCTCAGCAATGTTCCCTGATCCTTGGTGGGCAAGATAGGGATCTGATTTAGTTTTGCTTTATGTATAGCTTCTAGATCTCTGTTTTGATAAGGTTTCAGTGACCACACTGCCTATAGCCATCTCCCTAGAACTGGTTTTCAGGCTTCCCACGAGAGCAGTATTCATGTCAGTGCTTCCTTTGTAATGACTTCTGGGTTGGGACAGATGAGGTGTAGGTGACCCATCTCATGGTAGACAGTTGGCTCTCTCTTTTTGATGTATTGTTGTATTTTGGTTTTCCCCACTATCTTTCTCCATCTGTCTTATATGCAGGGCAGGGCCAGGAATCATCATCTCATCCCACAGTGGATTGGAGGATTTAAAAAAAAAATGTTTATTTTTAATTTATTTATTTGATAGTGACCTACAGAGAGAGAAAGAGGCAGATACAGAGAGAGAATGGGCATGCCACGGCCTCCAGCCACTGCAAACAAACTTCAGATGTGTGTGTCCCCTTGTGCCTTTGGTTTACATGGGTCTTGGGGAATCTAGCCTCGAACCAGTGTCCTTAGGCTTTACAGACAATCATTTAAATGCTAAGCCATCTCTCCAGCCCAGATTAAAAAAAAAATTATTAACATTTTCCATGATTATAAAAAAATATCCCATGGTAATTCCCTCCCTCCCCTCCGACACTTTTCCCTTTGAAATTCCATTCTCCATCATATTACCTCCCCAAGATTTTTTTTTTTAATTTATTTATTTGAGAGCGACAGACACAGAGAGAAAGACAGATAGAGGGAGAGAGAGAGAATGGGTGCGCCAGGGCTTCCAGCCTCTGCAAACGAACTCCAGACGCGTGCGCCCCCTTGTGCATCTGGCTAACGTGGGACCTGGGGAACCGAGCCTCGAACTGGGGTCCTTAGGCTTCACAGGCAAGCGCTTAACCGCTAAGCCATCTCTCCAGCCCAAGATTTTTTTTTTAATGAGAGAGATCATGAGAGCAAAAGGAGGGAGGGAGGGAGGGAGGGAGGGAGAGAGAGAGAGAGAGAATGAATTGGCATGTCAGGACCTTTAGCCCCTGTAATTGAATTCCAGATGCATGAATTACCTTGTGCACATGTACAACCTTGTTCATCCGTCGCCTTGTGTGTCTGGCTTACATGGGATCTAGGGAGTCAAACATGGGTCCTTAGGCTTTTCAGGCAAGTGCTTAACTGCTAATCCATCTCTCCAACCCAGTTGGAGGAAGTTTTAGATACCTCTTCTAAGTATCTCTACTTTGTACTTTTGTAATTACATTCCAAAGCAAATTCTTTCCTTGTTTTGTTTTGCTTTGGTAATTTTGTACTTGAAAGTTTCACTCAAACTTTATATTTTAATAAGCATCAACTGACAATTCTAAGTATTAGTTATTTATTCTAACATGTACCACTTAACAGCTTTTAATAACTTTTTTGTTTATTTTTATTTATTTATTTGAGAGTGAGAGAGAGAGAGAGAGAGAGCGCATACCAGGGCGTCCAGCCACTGCAAACTCCAGACATGTGCACTCCCTTGTGCAGCTGGTGAACGTGGGTCCTGGGGAATTGAGCCTTGAACCTGGGTCTTTAGGCTTCACAGGCAAGCACTTAACTGCTAAGCCATCTCTTCAGCCTGACTTAACAGTTTTTAACGTTTTCATATATAAAATGTTTCCCAAAAGGTTCATGTGTTGAAGGCTATGTACTGAGCAGGATGAAGTGTTGCTTAGAGGACTATGAGTGACTCAAAGTAGCTATATCACTAAAAAGCCCACCCAGCATAGGTGATAACTTACAGAAGCTGCATCCCTGGGGCTCACTACAGGACTTTCAGCAGCTCAGCTGGTCAGAGAAACGCCCCTAAAGCAGTTGTTTATCCTTCATATAACCTTAGGGAGTGGTCCTGTGACTTTTTAAGTTTCACCTCTCCCAGACTTGACCTCCTGAGCCCACCACTCCCCTTAGGTGGAATGTTTCAATTTAGAGAAAATTGCTACATGACTTTGGTCAGAGTCAGCCCCTCAGCAGTTGTTTATTGCTTCTATAACCTTGGGAAATGGTGTTGTGACCTTTGAAGTTTTAGCTCTCACTTGTTGACCTCTTGACTTCCTTCTTCCTTCAGGAGGGACTATTTCAATTTAGAGTAATTTGCTATACAAATTTGCATTTTGTATCATATACTTGTTGCCTGTGATTCAACCAATGAGAAGGATACTGTTGCATGTTGCAGTCAGGTTCACATTGTTGGCAGAAATCACCTGACCAGGAGCAGTTTGTGGGAAAAAATGGTTTATTTTGGTTTATAGCCTCGAGGGGAAGTTCCATGATGGCAGGGGAAAATGATGGTATGAGGAGAGGGTGGACATCACCCCTGCCCAACATAAGGTGTTCAATAGCAACAGGAGAGTGTGCCAAACACTGGCCAGGGGAAACTGGATAAAATACCCATAAGCCTGACCCCAACAATACACTGCCTTTAGGAGGTTTTAATTCTCAAATCTCCATCATCTAGGGATCTAGCATTCTGTACGTCTAAGTTTATGGGGGACACCTGAATAAAACCACCACATTCTGCCTCTAGCACCCACAACTGATAACTATCCATGATGTAAAAGGCAATGCATTCAGTGCAACTTTAAAAGTTCCCATAGATTTTATCAATCCTAATGATATTCAAACATTCCCATAGTTTGAGATCTTTTAACTGAGCCATAATACCACCCCCCCCAAAGAACCATAATGACACAGAGTAAACACACTGCAGAAGATGGCATTGGACATAGCAAAGACATATTCAAACAATACAGGATTTAAAACAGGGCAGACATCAAACTCTGTAGCTTCAGCAACTCTAGTCAGTGATAAATCTCTAAGACCAATAATTCTAACCATCAACAAGTATCTGGAGTTCCAATTCTGCCCCTCTAGCTAGGCTACTCATAGTCCTAGAAAACTTCATCCTGGTCAACAGCTCTTCTTAGTAGATATCTCATGGTCCTGGATCTCTATTGGGTCTCCACTGCAATCCACAGTCCATCCTCATGGCTCTATTGGGTCTCCATGCAGGCATCCAGCAAACTTGCTTCATACTGCCCATGACCGTTTCCAAAACACAAGACCATGTTGCAAATTCAATGACCCTCTCTTTCCTTTCTTATACTCCACAATGCCAGGTGGGGTTCCAATTTGTTAATCTAGGAGAGGGGGAATAAAACAGACTTTGAAGAAGAGGACACTCCTTTAGCATCCAGGCCCCTTCTAAAGAGTCTACATTCTTCCTGTTGCCCCAGTATAGGTCAGCTGGCCCAATCTCAATGTTGTAATCTTTCATATAATTGCAGCTGAATGGGCAGCAGTTTAGGCCTAAAGATTTCCTTTCTTTGCCATATCCCTCTGCTCATACCAGTTCATTTCTACACAACCGTGGACAAGTTTTCAGGACACTGGCATAACAGCAAGCCTTTCACACAAACTGGTCCTAGCTCAGTCCATGCAAAGCTCTTTCTCACCCTCACAAGCCAAACCTCACAGTCCATAGTTCTTACTGCTTTCAGGTCTTTCAACTCTGACCAGAATAGTCCATCAAGCTGTACTTACAGCACTGCAAGGCATCTCTTAGGCCAGGGTTTCAAATCCTTCCACATTCCTCTTAAAAATCAGCTCCATGAGGCCAAAGCCATACAGTCAGGTGTCTAGCAGCAATCTCACTCCCAGTACCACTTTAGAAATGACCTGACCAAAAGCAGCTTGTGGGAAAAAGAGTTTTAGTTTGGCTTACAGGCTCAAGGGGAAGCTCCATGATGGCAGGGGAAAATGATGTCAAGAGCAGAAGGTGGACATCACCCCCCGGCCAACATAAGGTGGACAATAGCAATAGAAGAATGTGCTGAACACTGGCAAGGGAGTTACTGGCCATAATACCCATAAGCCTGCTCCCAACAATACACCATCTTGAGGAGGCTTTAAATTCCAATTGCCATCAGCTGGGGAACCTAGCATCCAAAACATCTAAGTTTATGGGGGACACCTGAATCAAGCTACCACACATGCTTATTTAAATTTTAGGTAATTTACCTTTAAGTATTCTTGTTCTAAAAGACAATAAACAAGAAGTTGGTTAGCATTAGAATTATTTGTGTTACATCGTGGGGGGGGGAGTTTTTCAGAGTATTGTCATATATCATTTAAAAATTAGCTCCTTGTTTTATAGCTGGGGTATAGTATTGATTTGGTTATAATGAGTAATCCTCATCTCCTGTACTAAAGATCATAAAAATGTGTTTATTAGAGTTATTAGGTAGATCTTAGCCTAAACATAGTGACAATACCTTTAATTAAAATTATTCATTTTATTTGGGCATTTTGGTGCATGCCTTTAATTCCAGCACTCAGGAGGCAGAGGTAGAAGGATCAATGTGAATTCGAGGCCACCCTGAGACTACATAGTGATTTCAGGTTAGCCTGAGCTAGAGTGAGACCCTACCTCTAAAAAAAATTATTCATTTTATGAATTTGTGATTTATTCGTCTAATAGTATATCTCAGTGAAATTTAAACTACAACACTTATATGCTGCCTTTCATTTTATGCATACAAAAGAATATAAACACAGCTGAGTGTCATGACTGTCACTTGTCCTACCACTTAAGAGACTGAGGCAGGAGAGTCACCAGGAATTTGAGCCAGTCTGGGCTATGTGGCAAATTACAGAAGAACCTAAGCTACTTGGTAAGACCACCTGAGTCAAAAACACACATGAATGTGCTGGGCATGGTGGTACATGCCTTTGATCCCAGTACTTGGGTGGCAGAAGTAGGAGGATCACTGTGAGTTCAAGGCTAGACTGGGACTGCAGAATGAGTTCAAGGTTAGCCTGGGCTAGACTGAGGCCCTACCCTGGGGGGAAAAAATCAACAAACCATGAATGTAAGTACAGTTTAATATCACATGTAGCATTTAAATAAGAAGGCTCTTTGACTGAAAAGAAATTCATGTCTTTAAAGTGTTCCTATATGCATTTTAATTAAAAATAATTTATTTATTTATTTGAGAGAGAAATAAGGAGACAGAGATATATAGATCAATAGATGGATAGATAAATAGACAGACGGACAGATAGATAGATAGATGATAGATAGAATGGGCATACCAGGGCCTCCAGCCACTACAAACGAACTACAAATGCATGTGCCACCTTGTGTATCTTGCTTTACGTGGTACTGAGGAATCGAACTTGGGTCCTTTGGCTTTGCAGAAAAGCATCTTAACTGCTAAGCCATCTCTCCAGCCCCCACTTTGCATTTTTTTTGTTTTTTCCTTATTATTTTTTAAATTTTATTTTATTATATTTTTTCTCAATTTTTAAAACATTTTCCATGATTATAAAAAATATCCCATGGTAATACCCTCCCTCCCCCCATTTTCCCCTTTGAAATTCCATTCTCCATCATATCCCCTCCCCATCTCACTAAGTTTCTCTTATTTTGATGTCGTGATCTTTCCCTCCTCTTATGATGGTCTTGTGTAGGTAGTGTCAGGCACTATGAAGTCGTGGATATTGAGGCCATTTTATGTCTGGAGGGAGCACATTTTAAGGAGTGCAACCCTTCCTTTGGCTCTTACATTCTTTCCACCACCTCTTCTGCATCAGACCCTGAGCATTGGAAGCTGTGATTGAGATGTTACTCGGTACTCTAGTCATGATAGAGTCATCCCAAGGTCACTGCCATTTGAAAAGAGAAAATTCTCTACCAAAAGTGAGAGTAGCATTAATATAAGGGTATGAATATTAAGAGAAGTGCTTACTGGGCAGTTTGATAAGCATAGTATATACACTTATCTAGACATCAGCAGATGTTACACCCCTAGGGATCATGACTACCCCTGTTTTAAGGTTTCAGTATTAGGGATGTATTCCCTCCCTTGGACAGACCTCCAGTCCAATTGGAGGGCAGTTGGTTTCCACCATGACAGATGTGCCACTATTGCACCTGTTTGCTCATTTGGTCTGGCTGGCCAATTATAAGGCTTGCAGTGTCCACTGTTGAGTATCTTCACTGGTGGTATCCCTTTCTCCCATTGAACGGCATGTAGAATGGCTTCTTCCAGCTTTCTGTCAGCTGGTCTACATGGAGAAGGTTATCAGCTCAGTTCCAACAGAATTTCTCAGTGGCCTTGCAGCCCAAGTATGTGGAGTCTTCAGCAATAGGGTCTTACCATCAATTCCTAGTGGGAAACCAAGGGCCTTGGCAATGGCCTATAATGTTTTGGGGTATCAGGGACCTCCCTGGCCAACAACTCACCGGAAGATATCCTATCCCTGGCACTGAAAATTTTCTGGCAACGATCTACAGCTACTGAGTGTTCCATTGTCCAAAATCGGAGAATTCCATATGATTTATTTATATCCTTTTAGATTTTGATTAGCCCTCCCTTCACCTTTCCTTCACCCAATCTCCTCCCCTGACCTCACTTTGGGCCTTTTGACCCCCATTAATCTATTCTTCTACTTACATATATACAATACCAACCTACTAAGTACCCTCCTCCTTTCCTTTCTCTTCCCTTTTTTTTTTTTTTTTTTTTTTTTTAGCTTACTGGCCTCTGCTACTGAGTTTTTTCTTTCTCACACAGAAGCCCAATCATCTGTAGCTAGGATCCACATACGAGAGAGAACATGCGGCGCTTGGCTTTCTGGGCCTGGGTTACCTCACTTAGTATAATCCTTTCCAGATCCATCCATTTTTCTGCAATTTTCATAACATCATTTTTCTTTACCGCTGAGTAGAACTCCATTGTATAAATGTGCCATATCTTTGTTATCCACTCATCAGTTTAGGGACATCTATACTGGTTCCATTTCCCAGCTATTATAAATTGAGCAGCAATAAACATGGTTGAGCATGTACTTCTAAGGAAATGAGATGAGCCACTTTGCATTTTAATGTTATTTGTTTTTGGATTTTCTGTGCACCAAACTGGTTCTACTTTCAAGGCCTTTAAGGAATAAAACATTTATTCCACTTCTGTTGTTGTATATTAATAGACCTAATCACTAATTTTAAAAGAACTTTCTCTGTCTTGAGGCAGTTTCTGAGGTAATTTAATTGTGGTATATGGTTCTTCTTTAAAAATAATAGTGAGACAACATCAGCACCATCCTAATCTATTCTTATTACTTTGAAATCATACAAATTACTGCTATCAAACATATGATTCCTTTAAAGTCTTTCATTTAAGAATACAAATCTAATTTGTAGAAAAAGGTGGTAATTAAAAAGTCTTTTTGCATAAAAGCATGAGATATAGAACGTTAGCCACTTGTGTTAAAGAGCCATGTATTTTAAAAACCTGCTCTGACGTTTTTAATTTTTCAGATTAGAAAGAGAGTATGCCACCAAAAACAAGAAACTAAATGATGAGATTGAAGAACAGAAGAAAGTAATTATGGACCTTTCAAAGAGACTCCAATATAATGAAAAAAGTTGCAGTGAATTACAGGAGGAACTTGTAATGGTAAGGATAAAAAATAAAATCCTAGGCAGTTAGTTTATTGGGCCATATATGTATATATTTTACAGTATAAGAAAATCTATTTTCCTAAGATAGTCATTATGGACCAGTAATGCATTTAAATACAATGCTTTAAAACATTATACACAAAGAGTTTATAGATCACATTTAATAACGAAACATCTAGTTGCTTACTATATGTCTTTTTAATTTGTTATATACACAGTGAGTATATAACCATGTTGGTACCATCATTAGCCTCCTCCCTGTCATCCCCCTTCCAAAGGGACCCCCCTTGCTGGGGAAAGTGGGTCATGCATTGTGGGGTTAGCCATCAGTTATGGGGAGGAGGCAATGTTAATACATGTTTTTACGATTACAATTTCATTTTCAAAACCAAACATGTAAGTATTAAGTATATCACTTTATAGCACAGGACATTTAAGAGGATTGCACAAACATCAGGTAGATTTATGTGATAAGAGGAGAAAGAAGAAAATTATAGTTAAGCCCAGAACTTAAGATAGTATTCAGACACTTCTGTTTAACTGAGGCCTAATTTTATAAAAAGCCAGGTTATTGAGTATTATATTTTTATAAAAATATAATTATCTGTATCAGCTGGTACCCCCTGCTTTGATAATTTGTGATGTATATCTAGTAATTTCCTAAACCACTAATATAGCTTTCAGATGCTATGTGTGTTACATTTTCTTACAAATGAATTGAGGCCCTGTAACACTCGAACATATCAAGGTAAAAATTGGTCCTAGAGACTTTCTCCATGAAATTAGTAACTATTTATTGAAAACTTAACTTTGTCTTGCCTCTAGAACTCACTATTGAAAATACAGCCCAAGCCCTGTCTCTGAGTCACTGAGCCTTTAATTCATCTTTCAAGATACATAGAGATAGAAATTTTAGCTGTAAGAGCAAAGCTTTTTTTGGACTTTCATCAGGCATATTTCTGAAATGTACACCTCCATATAATACATAGCCTCCTCTCTTTGTCTGTCATGTGGTATTTGAGTCTAGGTCACTTATTTTGTCTTCCCTTTCACTCTTCTACAACATCTTCTTTTAGTTTTGTCCAGCCTGTGGGCTTTTTCTGCAGGTTGGTGCCAGAGCTGTTCCTTGCCACTGCTGTCCTTTGCTTTCCTTGACCTAGTATGGTCATCTGGGCTTTTCCATCTTCCCTCCCCTGGCTTCTTATCCACGAGATGACTAGTTGACACTTCGTTAAAGGCTAGGTCATTAGTGAGTTCTTCTCATAAGCAAGTAAGATAATATGAAGTCAGTTGTCATCCCTGACCCATAATCCTTTTATATTTTAACTCAAAGACAAGTATGATGTAAGAGTAAGTGAACTTTAACTTTCCAAATGTTCTGGCTAAGAATTATTTGACAAGGCAGATAATCCATTTGCCACAAGCAAACTCTCAATTGTTATGAGGTAACAGTCATCAACTTTACCACCTTCTGTGGAGGTCATGCCCTCCACTCATAAGGCTTCCCATTCCATATGAAAAGTACGAACAACAAGGGACTGAAGAGCCGCCATTCATTGTTTCTCTGATTCTTGGTGTTTTCATAGTATCTTAAATACCTGATTTCAATTTTATAGCAACAACATACATCAGTATTTATTCTGGTCAGTAACTGTGCTTCAAGTTGCATGTATTAATGACTTCTAACATGATCTCAAGGAATAATGTGTAGTTTTTTAGTAAATTTAATTTTTATTAATATTTTCCATGATTATAAAAAAAATCCCATGGTAATACCCTCCTTCCCCCCACCCTTTCCCCTTTGACATTCCATTCTCCATCATGTTACCTCCCAATGTGTAGTTTTGAACCATGCTTTAGAAAAACATTTCTAGCAGTCTGAGCAGGATTTATTCCTATTCTATCACTGGTAATAATTGTACTTGTTGCTGCAGAAACTTTAAATTATTCTGCTGCAAACTTTAAGACTGCTGTAAAAGGTGTACTTTCAGGAACACTGAGTAATTTGTTTTTTTTTTTATTTTTTTTTAACACTGAGTAATTTGTAGGGCAGCCACAGGTCCGATGTGAGCATAATTTTAAAGAACACCTTCAACATGGTGGAGCTGCACCGAAGCCCCACAGCCCTGGTCTTGAGATTATCAGCCCATATTTGATGTATAGCAGATTTATTTCTCCCTCCACTATGTACCATAAGATTATAGTGTAATTTTACAGATATTGACAAAATGTTTAAAAACTTGAGATACTGATTATATCAAAGATGTATATAATAAAACCTCTTAAATTTGGAATAATTGGGGAACCTAAGTGAATTAGTGAAAATTCTGAATTACAGAATGATTTAAATGCATTAAGAATTTCATGTTTCTTAAATTGAAGGGGATCAGGGTTTGTAATCAATAGATCTGATTATTTCAGCAATTTAATTTTCTAATAATCCTGTATCTGATCATTCTGTCTGCATCTCACAGTAATATAGCTTTCATATGTATTTCTAACAGATTGATATGTTCTTGACAATCACCCTTTATTTGAAAAGCATTGATATCTCCTGTTATATTTAGAATAAATTCCATTCATCTCCATATGATCAGTTGCTCAGATTTAAGGGTGCATTCCATTGCTTCCTGTGTATATCATTTGTAGTTTATTTATTTATTTATTTATTTATTTATTTATTTATTTATTTATTTATTTAATAGAGGGGGAGAGAGAGAGAGAGAAAGAGAGAGAGAGAAAGGAAATGGGCATGCCTCTAGCCAATGCAGACAAACTCCAGATGCATGTACCACCTTGTGCATTTGGCTTTATGTGGGTACTGGGGAATCAAACTTGGGTCCTTAGGTTTTGCAGGCAAGAGCCTTAACCTCTGAGCCATCTCTCTAGCCCTATTTATTTATTTTTTAAAAAATATTTTTATTTATTTGCAACCAGAGGTAGAGGGGGGGAGGAGGGAGGGAGAGAGAGGGAGGGAGGGAGGGAGAGCAAGCAAGAGCAAAAGAAATCACACTAGTGTATCTGGCTGCTGTAAACGAAGTCCAGATGCATGCATGTTCCATTTTTTGTATATGTGGGTACTGGGGAATTAAATCTGGCCAACACCTTAACCATGTAGCCATTTCTTTAGTTCTCATTTATAGTTTAAATATGACATTTAGAAAGTTAAGATCCACGGGCTGGGTGTGGTGGTGCACGTCTTTTAATCCCAGCACTCGGGAGGCAGAGGCAGGAGGATCACCATGAGTTTGAGGCCACCCTGAGACTACATAGTAAATTCCAGGTCAGCCTGAGCTAGAGTGAGACCCTACCTCAAAAGAGAAAGAAGGAAGAAAGAAAGAAAGAAAGAAAGGAAGAAAGAAAGTTAAGACCTTTCTCCATAGTATACATTAGTGTGTGTTGAGTGATAGGTTTTACCCTAAATGTGAGCTGTCTAACGTTATTTCTTCACCATTGAAGATTAAACCTAGGGCCTTCTGCATGCTAAGCAAGTGCTCTGCCACGGAGTTAGGATTCTGTTGTGCTTGTCCTATGTCTTAACTCTTAGCTCAGTTGTTTAGAAAAATACCCCAGGGTCATTAAGCTAAGAACTGAATATGGTCTTCTTGCTTATTAGATATTGTACTCAGTAGTTTAGAAAGCAAGTCAGAGCTATTACTAATAGTATAGTACTTAAGACATCATTATTATTATTTTTTTATTTCTTTTTAAAAATTTTTATTAGCATTTTCCATGATTATAAAAAAATCCCATGTTAATTCCCTCCCCCCCACTTTCTCCTTTGAAATTCCATTCTCCATCATATTACCTCCCCATAACAATCATTGTACTTACATATATACAATATCAACCTATTAAGTACCCTCCTCCCTTCCTTTCTCTTCCCTTTATGTCTCCTTTTTAACTTACTGGCCTCTGCTACTAAGTATTTTCATTCTCACGCATAAGCCCAGTCATCTGTAGCTAGGATCCACATATGAGAGAGAACATGTGGCGTTTGGCTTTCTGGGCCTGGGTATTTTTTTATTTCTTTATGAAAGTTTTTATTTGTGTGATTGGCGATGGTTCTACCCCTTTCATGTCAGGTCTCTGGAAAAGCAGACTTATCAGGGCATGCAACTCACCAGATTTATCCCAGTGGAACATCATTTTATAAGCAGACAGTTTGTAGAATTTTTTTTTTTTTTTTTTTGGTCTTTCGAGGTAGGTTCTTACTCTAGCCCAGGCTGACCTGGAATTCACTGTGGAGTCTCAGGGTGGCCTCGAACTCAAGGCAATCCTCCTACCTCTGCCTCCCAAGTGCTGGGATTAAAGGCGTGTGCCACCACACCTGGCTTTTATTTTGCAGATATTTTATATTAGCTCTATCTTATGCTTGTGAACTATGCACAAGGGCTTAGATCAAAACCACAAGACATGCTGAGGTTCAGCTTGTGCTCATATGTATCCAGAAACAATGGAAACATGATATCAGTATGCATCAGGGAATGAGCCAAAGTAGAAACAGTACAGTTTCACTGATGGGTTCAGTCTGTGGTCAGGTCATACAAGAAAAGGAGGAGGAAAAAATAAATTGCTCTTCAAAACTATATTTTTCTTTTAAAAGCAAGTATTGTCAAATTATGCTCTATAATGTCATTAAGAATTTACCAAGTCAAGAAAATGCTCCTGAATGCCTTATGTACAAGAAGTTACTTGAGTGATTTTTTTTTTCTCTTCCAATTTTCAGTCTTTAATCCTAAAGAGTCAAGTTTCATATCATGCCTGCATGTTTTGGTGATAAGTAGAGGTGTCAGGTCTTTTGGAAGGGAAGCAAAATAATCTCCAATTCTTCCCTAAAACTACATAAAACCTAGAGGTTTTTACAAGCACATTTTACTTTCCCTCAAAATAACAACAGCAACAAAAGCATAATTATTCCTCTACTTCCCATGAACAATAATAATATGTAGATTTCCACTATATGCTAATATATTTATGTATACTAAGGGACACATCTACATTTGCTAATGAATTGCCATGTCTAGGTCTTATTGAGTGCTATGTATCTAAAATATACGAGGGCAATACCTCATGTTTGGTAGGTATATACACTTTTTAAATGAAGTAGGTACCCATTAATTTACTTATTATTTTTCATCACCTCTGCTAAATAATCTCAGATTTCTCCTTTCTCTTCTTCTTTCTTTTTTTTTCTAGGCGTGCCAGGGCCTCCAGCCATTGCAAACAAACTCTAGATGCATGTGCTCCCCCTGTTCATCTGGCTTACGTGGGTCCTGGAGAATCAAACTGGGATCCTTTGGCTTTGTAGGCAAATGCCTTGAACCACTAAGGCATCTCTATAGCCCTCCTTTCTCTTTTTTTCTTTGCTCTGTACATACTCAGTGTGTAAACAGCTATGTTGGTGCCATCATTAGCCTCCTTACTGTCCTTCCCCCTCCGAAGGGACCCTCCTCATTGGGGATTATGGGTCATGCATTGTGGGGGTAGCCATCATATATGGGGAAGAGTCAATGTCTCTGTGCATAATGTCCCAACTTGTGGCTCTAACAGTAGTTCTGCCTTCTCTTCCACAAATTTCCCTGAGCCATGTTGGGTTCCTTTTGGGTCTACTTCAGTGATGAGGTCTTGGGAACCTCTGTGTCTCTGGATATCTGGCTTGGTAGGAGTTAAGTGTTCTCTGTGTCTATCTCCTCCACCTTTGTGCTGTTACCAAGTTCACCAAGAAATCAGCACTCTTGCTCATTTCTCCAATTACTCTATGGTTTCAGCTGGGACCTTGGTGAGGTGTGATGGGCTGAATCTCTCCTCAGGTTCTGCATCCATCTGAAAAACAGAAGCAGATTCTCCAAAGGAGAGTGAAGTCAGCACTCAATAATAATAATAAATAATAATGGGATAGCCATTATTATTTTGGAAGGGATTTAATAGATGTAGACCCTCTTGTAGCCCAAGATTGATGGCAGCTTGATATTGGAGAGTGGACTCAATTTTTGATATGGTTCTGACTTTTTTCACACTTTCAGCTGTGGGTTCTGTTTCACTGAGCACAACTGTTAGCCAATTCAAGAGCAGCTGGTTACCCACCATGGCTTTGTGCCACTGTTGTACTTGGGTGAGTATCATGTCAGGTTGTTTGCTGCTGAGTAGCTTAGACCATGAGTTGTTTAGACAGGTGTTGGCCATTTCCCCCCAGTTGGTCATGCAGTATCTTTTGGCACTAGACAAGCTAACTGTTGGAGACTGACTCTCTTCTAGATTTCAGCCAGGTCTCTCAATGTTCTTTACCAACAGCATATGTTGTCTTTGGCAGTAGGGTCTTACCATTAACCTTTGGTGGGTCATCAAGTACTCTGAAAGAAATCTTTTTTTTTTTTTTTTTTTTTTGTTGGGGGGACAGAGTAGGTCTCTCTGATCAACAGCTCATTGTGGATGCTAACTGCATCCTGGTACTGGGAGTTACAGGCCAGCACCAAGGGAAAAGAAGGAAGAAAAAGCTAGGTAATCTAAAAGAGAAAGAGGAAAGAGAGAGAGAGAGAGAGAGAGAGAGAGAGAGAGAGAGAGAGAGAAAGGGAGAGAGAAAGAGAGAGACAGAGAGAGAAACAGGAGAGGATTAAGGTTAGTCTTCATCATAGCCTCTTCAGGCCCTTTGATTCAGGTGTTCCTCCTAAGGACCTGATGAAGATTCAACATTTTAGTCTGTCTTTAAAGATATAGGATTTTATGGTACCATTTCCATTTGGTTCCAGTTCTGTGTTTCCCCCCTCCCTTACCTTCCCCTCCCATCC
Organism: Jaculus jaculus; assembly: GCF_020740685.1. Lineage (NCBI taxonomy): Eukaryota > Metazoa > Chordata > Mammalia > Rodentia > Dipodidae > Jaculus > Jaculus jaculus. The sequence goes on from NC_059102.1 coordinate 83,854,524, forward strand.
TACCCTCACTATTGTCCCAGTCTTTGAGATGCCTATTAGGTATGTCAGCATCTCAGGCAGATGCAGGTTAGGAGCTGCAGATGAGTGAGACCATGTGACAACTGTCTTTCTGTGATTCGGTGAGTTTGCTAAGAATGATCTGTTCCAAGTTCTACCATTTTTCTTCATATTTCATTGTGTCACTTTTCCTTACTGCTGTGTAGAATTCCATTGTGTAGATATGCTATATCTTGGTTATCCACTTTTCTAATGATGGACATCTGGGTTGATTCCAGCTCTCAGCTACTTTGAATTGAGTAGCTATAAACATTGTTGAGCAGATCACTCTGAACTGAGGCATGGAGCTTTTAGGGTAAATACCCAGTAAGGGAATAACTGGGTCTGTTGGTAGCTCTATAGTCAACCATTTTAGGAGTCTCCATATTTCTTTCCATAGTGGTTGTACCATCTTACATTCCCACCGACAATGAATGAAGGTTCCTGTTTCTCTGCATCCTTACCAGCATTTATTTTCATTTGATTTTTAATATTTGCTATCCTTATTGGGGTAATGTGGAATCTCATAGTTGTTTTAATTTGCATTTCCCTGATTATTAGGGATGATGAATATTTTCTTTAGTGTGTGTTTGCCATTTGTATTTCTGCCTCTGAAAACTCACTGTTCATTTCTCTGCCCCATTTTGTGAGTGGGTTGTTTGACTTTTTGTTGTTTAGGTGTTTGAGTTCTTTGTAGATTCTAGAAATTAGGCCTCTGTCAGTTGTATAGCCAGAAAAAATTTTCTCCTTTTCTGTGGGAAATTTATTGACTCTGCTTATTGTATGTTTGTCTATGAAAAACTTTTGAGCTTCATGAGATAGTACTAGTTGAGTGATTGTTTAATTTCCCGAGCTACTGTTTATTTATTTATTTTAGGAAGTCTTTTCATGGAAAGTTGCTCCTATTTTTTTTTTTTTCCAGTAGTAGCAGAGTTTCTGGTCTTATATTGAGGTCTTTGATCCATTTAGACTTGATTTTTGTGGCATGGCGAGATGTATGACTACTTTCATTTTCTGCATATGGTTATCCAGTTTGTCCAGCACCATTTGTTGAAGATGCTGTCATTTTTCCAGTTTTTATTATTAGGTCCTTTGTCAAATATGAAGTAGCTGTAGTTGACCCAAAGTCTGAGTCCTTGATTCTGTTCCATTGGTCTATACTCCTGTTTTTCTGCCAGTACCATGTTGTTTTTGTTATTATGGCTTTGCAGTCTAGATTGAGATCAGGTATGGTGATGCCTCCAGAGGTGTCTTTTTTGCTGAGGATATGCTTGGCTATCTAAGGCCTTCTGCCATTCCATATGAACTTTGAGATCATTTTTTTCTATCTCTGTTAAAAATGTTGGGATTTTTATTGTGATTGCATTAAATCTGTGTATTACTTGGTAATATTTCCATTTTTATAATATTAATTCTGCATATCAAGGAGCATTGGAGGTCTTCCAATTTTCTCAACTACTCCTCAATATCTTTCTTGTTTTTATGTTTTCATTGTATAGGTCTTTCACATCCTTGGTTAATGTTATTCCATTTTTTTTTGGTTGCTATTGAAAATTGGACAATGTCACTAATTTCTTTCTCTTTCTCTTTGTCTTTTGCATATAGAAAGGCTACTTATTTTTGTGCATTTATTTTGTATCCTGCTATTTTGCTGAAGGAGTTAGTCACCTTAAAGAATTTTGAGATGGAGGCTCTTGGGTCTCTTATGTACAGACTCATGTCATCTGCGAATAGGGCTAACTTAACTTTTTCCTTTCCAATTTGTATCTCTTTTATTTCTTTCTCCTGTCTTATTGCTTGATATAGGACTTTCAGTACTATGTTAAAGAGCAGAGGTGAGAGTGGACACCCCTGTCTTGTTCCTGATGTCAATGACAATTCCTCCAGTCTCTCTTCATTAAGTATTATCTGGGCTTAAGGAGCTTTGTATATAGCCTTGACTATATTAAGATATGAACCGACCATGCCAGTTCTCTCCAATGTTTTGATCATGAAGTGATGTTGTATTTGTCAAAGGCCTTTTCTGCATCAATCAACATGATCATGTGGTTTTTGTGTTTAACCCTGTTTATGTGGTACATTACCTTGACAGATTTCTGTATGTTGAACCACCCCTGAATTCCTTGGATGAATCTCACTTGATCAAGGGGGATAACACTTTTGATGTGTTGTTGGATTTGGTTTGTGAGGATTTTGTTCATGATCTTGGCATCTAAGTTCATCAGGGAAATAGGCCTGTAGTTTTCTTGTGGCTCTCTGCCTGGTTTTGGAATTAGGGTGATACTAGCTTCATAGAAGGAGTTGGGGAGCTTTCCCTGTTCTCCAATTATGTGGCATAGTTTGAGAAAGGTTGGTTTGAGTTCTTCCATGAAGGTTTGATAGAATTTAGCTGAGAAGCTATCTGGTCCTGGACTCTTCTTTTGAGGGAGGTTTTTTTATTACCTTTTCAATCTCGATGAGTGTGATAGGTTTTTTTAGGAGATTAATCTGCCCCGAGTTTCGCTTTGGTAGATGGTGTTGTCCAGAAATTTATCAATTTCCTCCATATTATCCAGTTTTATGGAGTAGAGGTTTTTGAAAAAAGTCCTAATGATTTTCCCAATTTCACTTATGTCTGTTGTGATCTCTCCTTTTTCATTTCGAAATTTGTTAATTTGAAGCATCTCTTTATTTTGCTTGACCTAATTGGCTAGGGTTTTGTCAATCTTGTTTATTTTTTTCAAAGAACAAACTCTTTGTTTTGTCAACTTTCTTAATTGTTTTCTTAGTTTCCAATTCATTAATTTCAGTTCTGGTCTTAATGATTATTTCTTTCTGTCTGGAGCTTTTTGGGTTAGATTCTTCTTGCTTTTCTTTTCTTTTCTTTTCTTTTTTGGTTTTTCGAGGTAGGGTCTCACTCTAGCCCAGGCTGACCTGGAATTCACTATGGAGTCTCAGGGTGGCCTTGAACTCACGGCGATCCTCCTACCTCTGCCTCCCGAGTGCTGGGATTAAAGGCATGCGCCACCACGCCCGGCTTTCTTCTTGCTTTTCTAGTGCTTTTAGGTGGATGGTTAGGTATTGATCTGGGATCTCTCTGTCTTTGTTCTGAATGCATTTAATGCTATGAATTTTCCCCTGAGGACCACCTTCATTGTGTCCCATCACTTTGGTATGATGTGTTATCATCGGCATTCATTTCTAGAAATTTTTGCAATTTTATTTTTTGTTTCATCCACTACCCATTTATTGTTTAAAAGTGTGCTGTTCAGTTTCCAGGAGCCAATGGGATTCTTGTGGGTCTTTTGTTATTAATTTTTAGCAATATAGCATTGTGATCTGATATCATGCAGGGATTTATGTCAGTCTTCCTAAATATATGGAGGCAGGGTTTGTGACCCAGTATACAATCTATTTTAGAGAACATTCCATGGGCTGCTGAGAAGAATGTATATTCTGTGAATTTGGGATGCAATGTTCTGTAGATGTCTGTTAGGTCTAAGTGATCTATGGTTTTGTTGAGCTCGCTTACTTCCCTGTTGAGTTTCTGTTTGGATGATCTGCCTATTACTAGTAATGGTGTATTGAAGTCCCCAACTATGATGGTGTTGGTGGTTATTTCTGTTTTAGTGTCAAGTAGGTTTTGTTTATGAACTGTGGTGCCCCTGTGTTTGGTGCGTAAAGATTTATGATTGTGATATCCCCCTGATGGATCATTCCCTTGATAGGTAGGAAGTGGCCTTGTTTGTCTTTTTTGATTATTTTCGATTTGAAGTCTGTTTTATCTGATAGTAGTATAGCTATGCTTGCTTGTTTCTTATTCCCATTTTGTTGGAATATTGTTTTCTACCATTTCACCCTGAGGAGGTATCTGCCTTAAGTGGTGAGGTGGGTTTCTTGAAGACAACAGATTGAGACATCTAATTTTCTGATCCATCCTGTTAGCTTGTGTCTCTTGATGGGTGAATTCAGGCCATTAATATTTAGGGTAATGACTGTGAGGTTTTATTTGATCCCTGATATTGTGTTGGTTTATGTGGTTTGGTATTTTCATGGACTTTGAAGTTTTTGTGCCTTCTCTGAGTTTGGTTATTGTGATCTGCTTCTCGTAGCACTTGAAGTTGATTATTTTTATTCTTCTGTGTAGAGAATTACCTGAAATACTCTCTGTAGGTTTGGTTTTGTATTAACATAATTGTAAAGCTGAGTTGTCATGGGAAGTTTTTCTTTCACCATCTATTATGAGGGATACTTTTGCTGGGTAAAGTAGTTTGGGTTGGAAGCCATAAGTTCTTAGACTTTGTAGTGTTCCATCCTAGGCCCTTCTGGCTTTCAGGGTTTCCACTGAGAAGTGTGACGTAATTCTGATGGGATTACCTTTAAAAGTGATGTGCTGTTTTTCCCTAGCTACTTTTAGGATTTTCTCTTTGGTGTCAATGTTTAGAGTCTTAATGACAATATGTCTTGGAGAGCTTCTCCTTTGGTCCAATCTGTTTGGAGTTCTGTTAGCCTATTGTATCTTGATGGGCCTTTCTTTTGAGAGAGTGGGAACGTTTCCTTCGATTTTTTTTTTTGTTTGTTAAAAAATTCTCCATGTCATTGGTCTGAATTTCTTCCCCTTCTGGTATTCCCACAATCCAGATGTTAGGACATTTAAGGGTATCCCATAATTCCTTCATGTTCTGTTTAAAAAAATTTTTTTCTAAATTTTTATTAACATTTACCATGATTATACAAAATATCCCATGGTAATACCCTCCTCCCCGACTTCCTCCTTTTAAATTCCATTCTCCATCGTATCCCCTCCCCATCTCAATCAGTCTTTCTTTTATTTTGATGTCATGATCTTTTCCTTCTCTTATGATGTTCTTGTGTAGGTAGTGTCAGGCACGGTGAGGTCATGGATGTGCAGGCCATTTTATGTCTGGAAGAGCATGTTGTAAGGAATCCTACCCTTCCTTTGGCTCTTACATGCTTTCCACCACCTCTTCTGCATTAGACTTGAGCTTTGGAGGGTGTGACCGATATGTTACTTGGTACTCCAGTCACTTCTTTCCAGCACCATGATACCTTCTGAGTCATCCCAAGGTCACTTCCATCTGAAAAGAGAAGATTCTCTACCCAAAGTGAGAGTAGCGTTAGTATAAGGGTATAAATATTATGAGAAGTGCTTACTGGGCAGTTTGATAAGCATAGTATATACACTTATCCAGACATCAGTAGATGTTACACCCCTAGGGGTCATGACTACCCATTTTAAGTTTTCAGTATCAGGGATGTATTCCCCCCACCCCCATGGAGTCCAGTCCAATTGGAGGGCAGTTGGTTTCCACCATGACAGTCATGCCACTATTGCACCCGTTGGCTCATTTGGCGTGGCTGGCCAATTATAAGGCTTGCAGGGTTCACTGTTGAGTATCTTCACTGGTGGTATCTCTTTCTCCCATTGAACTACATGTAGAATGGCTTCTTCCAGCTTTCTGTCAGCTGGTCTACATGGAGGAGGTTATCTGCTCAGTTCCAACAGGATTTCTCAGTGGCCTTGCAGCCCAAATATGTGGAGTCTTCAGCAATAGGGTTAAAGAATTTTTAAAAAAAATTTTTTAAATTTTTATTAGCATTTTCCATGATTATAAAAAAAAAAATCCCATGGTAATTCCCTCCCTCCCCACCCCCCACACTTTCCCCTTTGAAATTTCATTCTCCATCATATTACTTCCCCATCACAATCATTGTACTTACATATATACAATATCAACCTATTAAGTACCCTCCTCCCTTCCTTTCTCTTCCCTTTATGTCTCCTTTTTAATTTACTGGCCTCTGCTACTAAGTATTTTCCTTCTCACGCAGAAGCCCAATCATCTGTAGCTAATATCTACATATGAGAGAGAACATGTGGAGCTTGGCTTTCTGGGCCTGGGTTACCTCACTTAGTATAATCCTTTCCAGGTCCATCCATTTTAAAAGTTATTGAAACTTTTGAAGTCTCAAACTGCAAGACAGACCACAGTCCTTCTTCTGTCTTGTCTTGCAGATCGGTGTTTCTATCCTCCACATGGCTGACTCTATTCTTGAGAGCTTCTAAAGAGTTTTGGGCTTGTTCAGTTAGGTTTGCATTCTGTACTACTTTCCTATGTATCGTTTCCATCCTTCTGTCAGGCTCCCTTTTCACATAATTTTCTAATTTTCTTGATGCTTCGTGGAATTCATCCTTGCATTTCTTTATGTCTTCATTTAGCATTGCCAGCTGATTTTTGAGGTCGTCTTTTTTCCACTCTCCTTCATATCTCTTACCTGTCTTTGAAGTTCTTCTATTTTCTTTTTCTTTTTTTTATTAATTAGTTTTCTATTCAGCAAATACAGGCAGTTTGGTACCATTATTAGGCTCATCCGTGTCCTACCCCCTTCCCTTGGCCCCTTCTTGTTGAGGTATGTGGGTCATGCATTGTGGATTTAGCCCTCAGTTATGGGTAAGATAAATGTCTCTGCACATCATGACCCAACATGTGGTTCTGACATTCTTTCTGCCCCCCCCATTCTGCAAAATTTCCCTGAGCCATGTTGGGTTCATTTTTGGTCTGCTTCAGTGCTTCTTCCATTTTCTTTCTTTCTTTTTTATAACAGATGGCCAGGATCATTTAATCTTAAGTGTTCAGTGAAAGCTGTACACAAGACAACTCTACTCCTACATCTTCTCAAGTGTTTCCTCCTTGTATTTGCCCTTTTCCTTTCCTACTTGGCGAGATTTGGCTTTCCATTCCAGGATCTTCTTGCAACCTTTATCCAGTTTTAGCCTGGTGATAACCACCTTGCTGGGGTGAATGCTCACATGTACAGTTGTGCCATTAGCCTTTTCCCTCTGTACCTGTTCATTGAAGATGACATATTTCTTCCTGTACACCTGGACTACTTTGCCAATCTGATGACCTTTATAGTGTCCTCGTACCACATGAACTTCATCATTCTTTTGGATAGGCATAGAATGAACATTGTACTTCTGTCTCAGCTCTTTGGAAAGAGGGGAAGACATAATCTTTCTCTGGATGTGGGAAGGTGCATTGAAATGCCTTTTACAGTTCTTGCTTCGGTCAGAAGTCACAAAGGGATTGAACTTTATTTTGGCAGCTACCAGTCTGGAGATGGCCGCTGAAGGGAAGAGTCCTTCCATTTTCTTTTTTTTTTTTTTAAAGCATTTTTATTTATTTATTTGAGAGCGACAGACACAGAGGGAAAGACAGATAGAGGGAGAGAGAGAGAGTGGGCGCGCCAGGGCTTCCAGCCTCTGCAAACGAACTCCAGACGCGTGTGCCCCCTTGTGCATCTGGCTAACGTGGGACCTGGGGAACCGAGCCTCGAACCGGGGTCCTTAGGCTTCACAGGCAAGCGCTTAACCGCTAAGCCATCTCTCCAGCCCTCCTTCCATTTTCTTATCTATTCTATTAGGTCTAGTCTAGTGATGGCAGCATCCACATGATTATTGGTCCTTTGTTGCTTTTCTGAAAGTTCTACCAGTAGCTTGGTCAGGGTTGCATTGCTCATAGCTTCATTTTGGTGTTCTGATCCTAATGTCTCTTTTATGTTTTGATTAGAGGTGTTCATTGTAGGACTGGGTGATATTACTGGATTTACTTGCATTTGATTTTTCATGTTATTTCTTTTGTGCTGTGGTCTGCCCATTACAGTGTATGGGCAGGGAGAGTAGGACTGTGGTCTCGATGGGCAGGGGAGGTGTTGCCTCTTGGGGGAGCTGGCCTGAACTATCAGGTGCACAAGGAGATGGGCAGAGTGGTCCTGAGCTAACATGTGGGTGGATGGATCAGCCTGAGCTCATGTGCGGAGGGAATCTGAAGCAGCCTGAGAATGGACACTGAAGCAGCCTCAGCTCTCATGCAGTGGGATATCAGTGGTGGGCATAGTGGCTGGTGGCCGGCATGGCAGATGTGGTATTGGGCCTGAGCTTGCTCATGGATGGGCAGGTGACTGGAGCAGTAAGGAGGCAAATGGGCAGTGCAGGCTAAGCTTGCATGGACAGATGGCAGTGTGTATGTGGCGGGGAGATGAATGGATCAAGCCTGCGCATGAGTGGGCCAGTGGGCAGAGCCTCCCCGAGGTCATATGTGGGTGGGGGTAGCAGGGCGATTGCCTCTGCACAGTAAGGCAAGTGGAACTATATTGGCCTGGGTCCCCTTTCCTACAGTAAGTGTGGGAGTATCCTGAAGCTGGGACTATGGCTGTGGTGGCTGCTTGGGGGGGATTAGGGGACTGGTGGGATACCCATGAGTGAGGGGATCAGCAATTCCCCTTTCTTCCCCTCTGCGCCCTCCCACTGGTGATATATTAGAGATTGCTCTCCCCTAAAAGACCCAGTGAACCCTTAATGCCTTCCCTTTCTTTCCCAGGGAGGTACGGCACTGTTAGGTGGTTGCCATCTTGACAAGAAGTGTATCTAAAGTCTATTTTATCTGATATTAGTATAGCTATGCCTGTTTATTTCTTATTGCCATTTGCTTGGAATATCATTTTACACCCCTTCACCCTGAGGAAGTGTCTGTTTTTAGTGGTGAGGTGGGTTTCTTGAAGACAGCAGATTGATGGCTCTAATTTTCTGATCCACTCTGTTAGCTTATGTTTCTTGATGGGTGAATTAAGGCCATTAATGTTTAGGGTAATAACTGTGAGGTTTGATTTAATCCCTGCCATATTGTTGTGGTTTGGTGTTTTCTTGGACTTTATAATTTTTTGTGTCTTCTCTTAGTTTGGTTATTATAATCTGGTTGTTTGTAGGCAACTGAAGTTGGTTATTTGATTCTTCTGTGTGGAGAATTCTCTGAAGTACTCTCTTTAGGTTTGGCTTTGTGTTCATATAATTATGAAGCTGAGTTTTATTGTGGAAAGTTTTTCTTTCACCATCTATTATGAGGGATACTTTTACTGGGTAGAATAGCTTGGGTTGGAAGCTATAAGTTCTTAGACTTTTCAGTGTTCCATTCCAGGCTTCTTGCTTTCAGAGTTTCTATTGAGAAGTCTGAAGTAATTCTGATGGGTTTTCCTTTATATGTAATTGTTGTTTTTCCCTAGCTGCTTTCATTACTTTCTCTTTGGTATCAATGTTTAGAGCCTTAATGATAATGTCTTGGAGAATGAGCACCTTAACCATTATGGCATCTCCCCAGCTTTTTTTTGTTGTTTGTTTTTGGTCATTTCTTCCTCAGTGTGTATCTCTCCATATTCTAGTTTTGAAACATGATTGAAGGAAATCTGGAGGAAGAAACATAGGCAAAAGGATGACTAGAAGATGCTATGAGGATCCTGTGCCCTTCCTGAAACATCAAGGAGTCAGAAACCAGGTGTTTGGCTTTTCCAGAGTCTCATTCAATCAGTCTTCCAGATACTGGTTCAGTGGTTTTAACAGCCTTGGTCAAGTTACACAGTACCGTGTATCTGAAAACCTTTTGCACCTGCTTAACGTTAAATAGCTCAGTGGGTCAAAAGCAGGATGGGCTATGGTGCAGAAAGGTCAATAAATGCTGGCAGTGCCCAGAAACCGCAGATGGGCTGTTTTTTTCATTGATGTTTGGGCTGTTTCCAAGAAATCAAAGATGACCAGTTCAATTGGCAGCTGGTTGGCTACAAACTGGAGGCAGTTCTGTCTTGGCTGAGGGCCATGGCCTGTGGGAAGCAATTCATCAGGCCATCTTTGCATTGTGGTGTGCGGTGTGCTTGTCCCGCATGGCAGGACTCTCTACCTGCATGGACGACGTCCTGATGTGGTGGGAAGATGTTTCTGTGCAATGGGAGGAAGTTTCCACGTGCTGGGAGGACACCTCAAAGACCCAAGGGAGTCGCTTCCTGGAGGTGGACAGGGAGGGCCCCTCATAGTGGTGCTGGCAGGTCTCCACCTGCAGAGAGGCCATCTCCACGTGGTAGGACGAGGTCTCCACGTGGAGCGTGGATGTCTCTTTGGAGCTGGTGCTCTCCACTTGCATGGTGGAGGGCTTGCTCCCCAGGGGAGAGGACATTCTGCTTATATAAGGGGGCATAAAGAGGAGCAATGGGAGCTTTGGAGGCCCTACAGCCCAAAGGTCACTTTACCTCATGCCTCTGCATCACAGCAGAGCAAGCGATGAGGTAAAGGTACAAGGTACAAGGTACAAGGGCAGAGAACTAGCGGAGTGCCATGCCACCTCATCATTAATTTTTAACTTGCATGAATTCTTCCAATTTTGGTCTTTAGAGCATAAGTGGATAAGAAAGAAAATAAGACTGATTAATTCACCAAAGGTTACATGGGTATATTGTGATAAAAAACTAACTTGGTGCCAATTTAACTTTTATATGTTGATGGATGGACTAAGATAAGATGAGTTGCAGCTCACTGGAAACTACTTTACTTGGCATTCATTTTATTAAATACTGTTGTTTTGGTGCGGCTGTTGAAAATTGAACACTAATTGTTTCTTCAAAGCTTGATGGATTGCTAAAAGCAGTTGCAGATCTGTGAATAACAGCTCCTACCTGAAGAGCTAATGAGATATTAAAAAACTTATTGAGGTTGTAACCTAAGTGATGTACAGTTTATGTGATTGAAACCAAAATGTTTTCTTCCATCTCTTAAATTCTAGGCTTTGTGTCTTATTTATCATTATAATTTTATTATTAATTTAGCATGCAAAGTGATAGGTTTCATCATGGGATTTTCATACATGTCATTATGCTTTTTTTAAAAACTTTTTTTGTTTATTTTGTTTATTTATTTTAGAGTGACAGAGAGAGAAAGAGGCAGAGAGAGAGAAAGAAATGGGCACACCAGGGCTTCCAGCCACTGCAAATGAACTCCAGATGCGTGTGCCCCCTTGTGCATCTGGCTAACATGGGTCCTGGGGAATCGAGCCTCGAATTGGGGTCTTTAGGCTTCACAGGCAAGCACTTAACCACTAAGCCATCTCTCCAGCTCTCATTATGCTTTTTAAAAAACATTTTTTTTTTTCCATAGATGTTGTAGTAGTTTGATTCAGGTGCTCCCATAAACTTAAGTGTTCTGAATGCCAGGTTCCCACCTTACGGAGATTTGGAAATTAATGCCTCCTGGAGGTAGTGTATTGTTGAGAGCAGCTTATGGGTATTATAGACAGCTTCCCTTTTACAGTGTTCGACACATTTTTCTGTTGCAATTGTCCATCTTATGTTGGCCAGGGGTGATGTTCACCCTCTGCTCATGCCATCATTTTCCCCTGCCATCTGGAGATTTTCCTTGAGCCTGTAAGCCAAAACAAACCTTGTTATCCCAAAAGCTGCTCTTGGTCTGGTGATTTCTGCCAGCCATGTGAACCTGACTGCAATAGTAAAGTTGGTAGTGAGGAGTGGTATCATTTACTGCTAGATACATGACTGTATAGCTTTGGCTGTTTGGAACTGATTTTCAAGAGGAATGTGGAAAGAAGACATGCCTTGCAGTGCTGTAAGTAAAGCTTAATGGACTATTCTGGTCAGAGTTGAAAGACCTGAATGCAGTAAGAACTAAGGACTGTGAGGTTTGGAATGTGAGGGTGAGAAAGAACTTTGCCTGAACTGGTTTACAAGCAGTTTGTGTGAGAGGCTTGCTGTTATGCCCATGTCTTGAGAATTTGTGCATGGTTGCATTGCATAGAAATGGACTGGTGTGAGAGGAGGGATATGGCACAGAAATGAAATCTCTGGGTTGAAACTGCTGCCCATTCATCTGTAATTGTATGAGAGATTCCAACTTTTGAGATTGGGCCATCTGACTTGCACTGGGGCAAAAGGAAGAATGTAGACTCTTTGGAAGGGTCCTGAATGCTCAAGAAGTGTTCTGTTCTTAAAGTCTGTTTTATTCCCCCCTGCCCCCGGATTAACAAATTGGCACTCTACCTGTATTTTGGAATATAAGAAATGCAGGAAAGAAAGGGTCATTGAGTTTGCAAGCAGAGACAGGGAGGGAAAGAGAGAGGGGGGAGGGGAGAGAGAGAGAGAGAGAGAGAGAAGAGGAGGAGGAGGAGGAGGAGGAGGAAGAGGAGGAGGAGGAAGAAGGAAGAGGAGGAAGAGAAGGAGGAAGAGAGAAGAGTGAAAATGAGACAATGGGTACACTAGGGCCTCTTGCCATGGCACTTCTATACACACAAATAAAGACCAGACATAAAAGCCCCTTTTATTAACAAACCAGAGAGGATTAAGAAATAGTGAAGGATTCAGTGATCAAAGACAAATATTACATATAATCAAAGTGAGAAGGTACCCCAAAGCCTGATACAGATAGAGGGCAAGAGGAAAAATACAGAGGCCAAGAAAGTACTCTCTCCTTCTCAGCCAATCTTGCCTAGTGTGGCTGGTCCCAGTCTCACTTGGGTGTTCAGGCCAATTCACAGGGCAAAAGGAGTGAGAGGACTGGGCCATGTGGGTATCCTTTATATGGATCAGACATCCAATCAGGGCGAGTCTTGTCATCAGGCTCAGGTGTATAAGCAGAGAACTGGACTCAAGGAGCTAACCCCGGAGCAGCCAATATCTGGTATGTGCACTCAGAAGGCTGACCCAGAGAGGCTGAGCTGAAAAAGAAGGAAGTTTCTGCTGGGCTGTCACTGATAGCCATCTTGGATAGACAGGATCAGACCTAAGTTTTAGTTTTGCCAAGTGGATACAATGTCATCTCATTATTCCCTCTTTGGGCTTCTGTCCCTAACTGTCTGCCTTAAAGAAGCTAGTTTTTCTCTTTTCTCCTTCAATTTTTTTTGTAGGTAGGGTCTAACTCTAGGCCAGGTTAACCTGGTACTTACTTAATAGTCCCATGAACTCAGTTATTCTTCTTCCTGTTTCCCAAGTGCTGGGATTAAAGGCATGTGCCACCATGCCTGGTAATATTTTTAAAATAATATATTTTTCCCAGGTATCAGCTCACTGTAGCCCAGGCTGACCTGGAACTCACTCTGTAGTCCCAGGCTGGTCTTGAACTCCTACCTCTGCCTCCCAAATTCTGGGATTAATGGTTTGTGCCTCCATGCTCAGCACCAGATACACACATATATTGGTTTTTCAAGGTAGGGTCTTACTGTAGCCCATACTGACCTTGAATTTATATTTTGGCTTTTCAAGATCACAGATTTAGGCGAGCTTCCATCAATGGCAGAAGAAGCTAGCTGTCACTAATAAATCCAAGCAGAGTGAGAAACCACCACCAGCCAGCAAAGAGCAAAAAGCAACAGGCACAAACCTGAAGAAAGAAAGACTCACAGAGTTCAAATGTCTTTGCATACCTTTTGTCTGGAATTCAGATTCACCTCCAGTGACACCTTAGGGCTGGACTGTTAATATCTGTCCACAGTGAGACCTCCTCCAGCCAGATCTAGAGGTCTAAGTTGCAAGTTTAATTTTAACACCTTAATCAATTTAGGGAACAAACATTCAAAATGCCACCTTTTGCCTATGGAACCCATCAACTCATAATTACATTGAAAATTGCATTCAGTCTCACTTCCAAGGTCCCCTTGTCTTTCTCAGCTTAAGACTGGAGCTTAACTGTAAGTCCTGTAAAACAAAACAGTTTACATATTTCTAACACATAATGGCATAGAGTAAACATTTATATTGCAAAAAGGTATACAAGGAGAGATAGGACCAATGTAAAATCAGTAACTATTAGATAAGTACCAATCACCTGCAGTTCAAATTCCACATCCATAACCAGTGATGATAGTCTCTGGATTTTCAGTTCTGTCCCTCCTGCTGGGCTAAGTAGCTGGGGAAAACTTCCATCTCAAGCCAACAGTGCTCCATGGTAGCCTTTGCACAGAATTGGTTGTTGAAGTCAGGTTTGCATTGCTGGTAGAAATCATGTAACCAAAGCAGCTTATGGGAAAAAAAGGGTTTATTTTGATTTATAAGCTCTAGGGGAAGCTCCATTATGGCAGGAGAAAACAGTGGCATGAGCAGAGGGTGTACATTACCCCCTGGCCCCCATAAGTTAGACAACAGGAACAGGAGAGTGTGCCAAACACTACCAAGGGGGAGCTGGGTATAACACCCATAAGATTACCCCCAACAATACATTGCCTCCAGGAGGCATTAATTCCTAAATCTCCATCCACTAGGAACCTAGCATTTATAACACCCAAGTTTATGGGGGACACCTGAATCAAACCACCACATTCTGCCCTGGCCCCCATAAACTGATAACTATTCGTGATGTAAAATTCAATACATTCATCTTTAAAACTATAAACTTAAAACTTTAGAACTAAAAACAAGCCAGGTGTGGTGGCACATGCCTTTAATCCCAGGAATTGGGAGGCAGAGGTAGGAGGATCATTGTGAGTTTGAGGCCACCCTGAGACTACATAGTGAATTCCAGGTCAGCCTAAGCTAGAGTGAGACTCTACTTTAAAAAACCAAACCAAACCAAAACAACAACAAAACCCTTAAACTATGGGGACTTTAAAAGTCCACATAGTGTCTATTGATTCCAATGATGTTCATACATCCCCATAATCCAAGGCCTTTAACTGAGCTATAATACCAAAAAATAACTTCAAAAAAACCCCCATAATAGTACAGAACAAACATTCATACTACAAAAGATGGCATTGGGCATAGCAAAGAAATATTCAACCAATACAAGATTTAAAACAAGCAGGACAAACATCAAACTCTGTAGCTCCAAGTCCAACAACTCTAGGTAGTGACAAGTCTCCAAGTCTGATAATTCTAACCAGTAACAAGTCTCTGGCATTCCAATTCTGCCCCTCCAGCTAGGCTACTCACAGTCCTGGAAAACTTTATACATGGCTGACAGCTTTCCTTAGCAACCATCTCATGGTTCTGGCATCTCCACTGGGTTTCCACTGCATCCACAGTTCATCCTCATGGCCCCATGGGGTCTCCGTGCAGGCATCCAGCAAACCTGCTTCAAATTGCCCATTGCTATTTTCAAAACACAAGACCGTGTGGCAAACTCAATGACCTTTTCTTTCCTGCATTTCTTATACTCCATGATACCAGGTAGGGTGCCAATTTGTTAATCTGGGGGTGGGCGGGTAGGTGCGAATAAAACAGACTTTAAAGAACAGGATACTCCTTGAGCACTCAGGCCCCTTCAAAAGAGTCTACATTTTTTCCATTGGTTGCCCCAGTGCAGGTCAGCTGGCCCAATCTCAAAGGTTATAATCTCTCAATTACAGCTGAATGGGCAGCTGTTCAGCCCAAGATTTGTTTTTCTTGTGCCATATCTCTGTGCTCAGAGCAGTTCATTTCTGTGCAAAGCAACTCTGCACAACTTCTTAGGACATGGGTACAACAGCTTACTTTTCACACAAACTGTTAGCCCAGTCCAAGCAAAGCCCTTTCTCACCCTCTTAAGCCAAACCTCACAGTCCATTGTTCTTACGCATTCAGGTTTTTCAACTCTGAGCAGAATCAGGCTGTGCTTATAGCAGTGCAAGGCATCTCGTAGGCCAAGGTTTTAAATCCTTCTACATTTCTCTTAAAAATCAGCACCAAAAGGCCAAAGCCACCCAGTCAGGTGTCTAGCAGCAATCCTAGTCCTTGGTACCACTTTACTGTGGCAGTCATGTTCGCATTGCTGGTAGAAATCACCCAACCAAGAGCAGCTTGTGGGAACAAAAAGAGGTTTAGTTTGGCTTGCAGGTTTGAGGAGAAGCTCTATGATGGCAGGGTAAAATGATGGCATGAACAGAGCATGGACATCCCCCCACCTTGCCCACATAAGGTAGACAATAGGAAAAGGGGAATGTGCTAAACACTAGCAAGGGGGAACTGACTATAACACCCATGAGCCCACCCCCAACAATACATTCCCTCCAGGAGGCATAATTCTCAAATCTCCATTAGCTGGGAACCTAGCATTTAGAATATCCAAGTTTATAGGAGAACACCTGAATAAAACCCCCATATTTGTATATCCAAAAACATCCTTTAGTCTCCACTGCAAACCATGCCCCATCTTACAATGGCCTCACTGCCCACTTCCCACTGGCAAAGGGGCAATGCCCTGCTTTCCATGTCTCATTTTCATAGTGGCTTCTGTAACTGTGTGCACTTCATGAAAAATTTCAATACCTTTTTAAAAATAACAAAACAGTTTATTTTATTTATTTGAGAAGGGGTGAGAGAGAGAGGGAGAGAGAGAATGCACATACCAGGGTCTTCAGCCACTGTAAATGAACTACTGACGCATGCATCACCCTGTTCATTTGGCTTACATGGGTCCTGAGGAATCGAACCTGGATACTTTGGTTTTGTAGACAAATGCCTTAACCTCTCAGCCATCTCTCCATCTCTTCATGCCTTTTTGAAAAAAAAAAAATTTTATTCATTTGCAAGTAGAGAGAGTGGAAAGGGGGTGGAAATGGTGTGCCATGTCCTCTTGCCACTGAAAATGAACTCCAGTTGCATTTCCTACTTTGTGCATCTGGCTTTATATGGTTACTGGGGATTTGAATCTGGGCTGTGAGGTCTTCTAAGAAAGCACCTTGAACTGCTGATCCATCTCTCCTGTTTCATGTTTCCAAAATCAATATCTAGTGTGCAGCCACATAGACATTTTATTAATCCAAGGTCAGAACAAATCATGACCTTGAAAATCCTTTCCAAAGATTTACATTTCTATTCATTCACTCTTTCCTGAGTGGACATCACCTCAGGCATCTTTTCATTGTTTCAATGTAAGCACCTTAATGGTAGTAATATGCTTGATAGTAGCAGCTTCAGTGACCTAAAACCTGTCTCTGTGCCAGCAATTAAAAACCCCCTTGAATTTTCTATGTAAAACCCTTCCTTCATCTTTAAGTTCTGTATCTTCCACCACGTCCACTGATCCATTTTTATTTATTTATTTATTTTTATGAGATTGAGTGAGAGAGGAAGAGAATTGGCATAACAGGTCCTCTAGCCACTATAGTCAAACTTCAGACACATGTGCCACCTTGTGCACACGAGTCACCTTGTGTCCATGTGTCACCTTATGTGTCTGGTTTACATAGATTCTGAGGAGTCAAATGTGGATCCTTAGGCTTACCAGGCAAGTGCATTAGCCACTAAGCAATGTTTCCAGTCCCACTCCCCACTTTTAAGTTCAAACTTGATCAGATGATTAGGGTTCAGGCAGAAGAACACAACCATAGGCCAGTTCCAACAGAGCTCTTTGCTCTTTCCTTCCCCTTTGAAAGTTCCATAGCCAATGCAACTATCTCTGGACTTAGCAATTTTGAACTTTTTCCAGAATATCCCATAAAATTTACAAGTACCAAATCCATGCCCATTCCAAAAGACTACAATGTCCATAGTCAGATTCATCACACAGCAATACCCCTCTTTTCTGGTACAAAATTTCTATAGTAGTCAGTTCCACAATGCTGGGATGAACATCCAACTAAGCACAATTTTATGGCTAGGAGGGGATTTATTTAAAGATTACAGATCTAGGAGAATTTACATCAATGGTGGAAGATGGTAGCTTTCATTTATAAATCCAAGCAGACAGAGAAACCACCATCAGCACCAAAGAGAAAACACCAAAAAGCAGCAAGTACAAACCTGAAGCAAGCAAGACTCCAAGAACTCAAACCTCTCTGCATATCTTTTGACAGGAATTCAGATTCACCTCCATTGACACCTTAGGGATAGACTCTAGGATCTACCCCCAGTGAGACTTTCTCCAGCTAGGAGGTTAGAGATCTCAGTTACCAATTTAATTTTAGATCTGAGTCAATGGAGGATATACATTTAAACTACCACAGTGGTGTTCTTAAGCTCTGTTATTTCCTTTTTTTAAAGCATCTTTTAATTTTTATTTATTTGAGATAGAAAGGAGGTGGGAGAGCCAGACAGATATTGGGCATACCAGGGCCTTTAGTCACTGCAAATGAACTCCAGAGGAATGCATCATCTTGTGCATTAGGCTTATGTGGGTCCTGGGGAATAAAACTTGGGTCCTTTGGTTTTTCAGGTAAGTGCCTTAACTGCTAGTTATCTCACCAGCCCAAGCTCCATTATTTTGATTGGTAATAGTGGGTTATTGAAGTCCCCTACTATGATGACATTTGGATTGATTTCTGGTTTGTTGTCTAGATTTTGCTTTATAAATGGTACACCTGTGTTTGCTGCATATAAATTTATGAGTGTTGTGATATCCTCTTGTTGGATTTGTCCCTTGAGGAGTAAGAAGTGACCATTTTTTGTCTCTTCTAATTACTTTTGGTGTAAAGTTTATTTTATCAGATATTAGTATTGTCACACCCATTGTTTCTTATTTGCATTTGCTTGGAAAATCACGTTTCATCTTTTCACTCTGAGGAGGTGTCTGTCTGTAATGGTAAGGCAGATTTCTTGGTGACAGCAGATGGTTGGATCTATTTTTCTGATTCATCCAGTTAATCTGTAACTGTTTAAAAAATATTAAATTACTGTATTTATTTTATTATTTTTTGTTCATTTTTATTTGTTTGAGAGTGACAGAGAGAGAAAGAGGCAGAGAGAGGAGAGAGAGAGAGAGAGAGAGAGAATGGGCATGCCAGTGCCTCTAGCCACTGCAAACGAACTCCAGACACATGTGCCCCCTTGTGCATCTGACTAACATGGGTCCTGGGGAATTGAGCCTTGAAATGAGGTCCTTAGGCTTCACAGGCAAGCAGCAAGCGCTTAACCACTAAGCTATCTCTCCAGCCCAAATTACTGTATTTATTGAAGGAAGTACAGAGCCAAGGAAAGGCACCCATGTGGCTAGAGATCCCAGGTAGAGGGCCTGGAAAAAAAAGCTGGGAAAGAAAAGAGACCAAAAAAAGTTCAAGGAGCTCCTGCTGTGTGTGGAGCTAGAGAGGATAAATCACCCATGTGGAAAGTAAGGGTTAGGGGGACATCCTGAGCCAGCCCAGGCCCAGTTGAGGGAAAACTCACCAACAGCTGGAAGCTCCTACATGGTCAGAGCAACCTGGTGTCTTTTGTTTGGGGAGTTGAAATAATTGATGCTTAGGATTATAAATGTTAGGTTTACTTTAATCCATATCGTGCTGAAGGCTTTGTGAGGTTTGATGCTTTATTGAGCTTTTTACATTTTCATATCTGTTCTAGTTTTGGTTAATGTTTTTTTCCCTCTTGTAGGCTCTTGAGATTGGTTGTTTGACTCTTCTGTGTGGAGTAATCCCTGAAGTATAGGGTTGGCTTTGTGCTCATGTATTTATAGAGCTGGCTTTTATCATGGAAAGTTTTCCTTTCACCTTATATCATGAGGGATACTTTTGCTAGATACAGTAGTTTGGGTTGGCAGCCATACTATTTTAAACTTTGGGGCACTCCATCCAATCCCTTCTGGATTTTAGAATTTCCATTGAAAATTCTGAGGTAATTCTGATGGGCTTAACTTTGTATGTAACGAACTGTTTTTCTCTTGTTTCTTTTAGCATTTTCTGTTTTCATTGTTTAGAGTTTTAACCGTCAGGTGTTGTGGAGAGTTTCTTCTTTGGTCCTATTTGGGGTTCTTTGGTCTTCTTGCATCTGTGTGGGTCTCCCTTTTGTGATAGTAGGAAAATTTTCATCAATAATTTTGTTGAAGATGGTCTCTATAACTTAGACTTGTATTTCTTCCCCTTCTTGTATGCCCAATATTTGGATATTTGATCTTTTTAGTGTGTCTCACAATCCACTCATTTTTAGTTTGCATTATATTTTTTTAACTTATTGTAGTTTTTGGACTTCTGGTAAATTTCATGTGTCTTGTCTTTAAGTTCTGAAGTTCTGTCTTCCGTATGATCAACTCTGTTTGTGAGGCTTTAAAAATATGTATTTTATAACAGGTTATATTCTTTTATCTCCTTGCTCCTGCTCTTGTTGCCCTGGAGGTCCTCTTCAGAGGAGTTATGGTATTCACTGTGGGGTCATGAAGGTCTCAGTCAGCCCCTGTGGGGTAGCAGTGTCCATGTCTCAGGATATTCCTACCCATTCTGTGGCTCTTACAATATATTTGCTCCCTCTTTTGCAATGTTGCTTGAGCCATAATGGTCCTGTTGGCTGTCTGCTTTAGTGTTGAGTTCTCTTTAGCCTCTGGATTTCTGCTTTGATTAGTTTTCATTGACCACAGTGTCTGTCACCATTGCCCTGGAGCTGGTTGTCAGACTAGCAGATATGGTAGAGGTAACACATCTTGTGGTGGGCAGTAGGCTATCCTCTTTTCTTATTGATAAATCTTGGTTCTCCTTCATTTTCTCTGCCATCTGTAAAATCAAAGATTGTTCAACCAAGAGTGAGAGCAGTTTGGGTTAAGGGAGGTATACAAAGTTATAAGATACTTTTTGGTGTGCAAGCCCACTCTTCTCTGGAGAGCAGTGGGGGATTCTGCAGAGTCTATTATATTTTCCTGTCCACAGGATTCTGACTTGGTTTCCAGTATTAGATATGAGTTCTCTCCCACTGAGCAGGCTTTGATTTCCTTGTCTGCAGGGCCCCCTTCTTATTCATACTATTGGTGATCATTGTGCTTCAGTGGCTCCCATAGGGCTTTCCAGCACTATGAGTACTAGCCAGGAAGAAACTATTTTCCTTTTCAGATACAGTGTGCTATTCTGATGTCCTGTGACCATAACCTGTGGTATCTTCAGTAATAGGGTCTTATCTTTTAGCTCTGGCAAGTATTTTGGGAATGGCCTACATTGTTTTCGTTACTTCATGGGTCTCCCTGGCTAACAGGTCACTGTGGGGTGGGGGAACACAGTTCTGGTCCTGGGATGTATCAGCCAGAGTCCATGGTTTTAAGGTTAAGCTCTATCCGCCTTCTGTCCAGACTGTCCCTTCTTCCCATTTATTAGTGGTTATATCCTATAGAATGGTTGCCAGAAGGAAGAACTGATCCATGTTGTCTGAACTTTTGTGTAATTCCCTCCTCACCCTCCCTACCCACTATGCCTCTAAGCCCCTCTTCCCCCTATATTCTGTCCTTCCCATAACCTGTCAAGTAACTCCTCCTCTCTCCATGTTTCTTTTCTCCTCTGGTCTAATTTGAGTTTTATGCCCACATTTCTGAAGCTTACTACTGTTTGCAATCATCTACAATTGATCCCAGTTGGGAACCACAAATGAGATAGTACATGTGGCATTTGTCTTTCTGTACCTGTGTGACCTCACTTAGAATTACTTTTCCCAATTCCACCCATTTTCCTGCACATTTAATAATTTTATTTTTGAGGTAAGGTTTCACTTTAGTCCAGGCTGACCTGGAATTCACTATTCAGTCTCAGGGTGGCCTCGTACTCATGGTAATCCTTTTACCTCTGCCTCCTGACTGCTGGGATTAAAGGTGTGTACCACCATGTCCAACTCCATAATTTTATTTTTCCTTACTGCTGAGTAGAATTCTATTGTGTATATATACCACATCTCCATTCATCAGCTAATGGGCATGTGGGCTGATTCTAAATTCCTAGCTATTGTGAATAGAGCAGTAATAAACATGAATTAACAAGTATCTCTGTTGTGAAGAGTGAAGCTTTTATGGTAAACACCCTAAAGTGGTACTGCTGGGTCAAATGGTAGATCTAGTTTCCTCTTTTTCAGGAGTCACCATACTGATTGTATAAATTTGTACTCGTACCAGCAGTGGGTAAGGATTCCTCTTTCCCCACCTGTCAGCATTTGTTGTCATTCAATTTTTTGATGAATACCGTTCTGATTAGAGTAAGATGAATCTCAAAGTTGATTTCATTGCATTTCTCTGACGACTAAGGATGTTGAACATCTCTCTAAGTGTGTAATTGCCAGTTGTATTTCTTCCTTTGAGAATTCTATGTTCAATTTTCTTTTCTTCTCTATTTTTTTTGAGGTAGGGCATCACTCTACTGCAAATGTCCACATTTCTGAAGCTTACTACTATTTGTACTCATCTATAGTTGATCCTAGTTAAGAACGAGATCAGTTATAATATCTTGATGAGTGTTCTGTTCAGATTTGATCCAGATACAAGTGGGACGGTGTTATATCCACAAGTTTTATGCCCTTGGGTCTGGAGAAAGTCTTCCATGTGTGTGCTATTCTTAGCAGTTCTGAATGAGACCCTAGCAGGCCTGGCCAAGCCTGTGACCAAGCAGGGTCCCGTTCTTCCCATGCTGCTCTCTTTCTGGCCCTTGGTGGTGGGATTGGCTGCAGCTTCTGGTGGCTGGCTCTGGGGTGAGGATGGGAGAGGGGGATCGTGATATTGGGGTTGTGCCTTAACCAGGTTGTATTGGGGGGAGCTGTCTGGCTCACATTGCTGTGTGGATGATCTAGGTCTCTTTTTAAAAAAATATATATTTTGTATGTAAACAACACATGTTGGTATCATCCTTTCCCTACTCCCTGCCCCTTTTCTGAAGAGGCCTTCCTAGTTGGGGATGCAGGTCAACCCATGGGGATTGTGGGTCATACATTAAGGGGGGAGGGAGAGTGAATGTCTCTGTGCAAAATGTCCCAACTTGTGACTCTAACAATCTTTCCACCCATTCTTCCGCAACATTCCTTGAACCATGCTGGGAGCATTTTAAATCTACTTCAGTGATGGGCACTCAGGAGCCTCTGGATCTCTGTTTTGGTAGGTGTTGAGTGTCCTCAGTGTCTGTCCCCTTCACCCTTGTGCTGATATCAGATTCACTGAGAAAGCAGCTCTCTAGCTCATTTTCCCAATTCCTCTATGGTTTCAGCTGGGGCCAGAGTTGAGTACACTGTGTCATTTATCTCCTCAGGTCCAGGTCCCATATGAAAAAGAGAAGCAGGTTCTCTAACAGAGAATGAAGTCAGCATTGGTTAAATGGTATAACCATTATTGATTTAGAGAGAATTAGAAGGGTGTATACCCTCTTGAAGTCTAAGGTTAGTGGGAGCTTGACAATGGAAAGCAGAATCATGATTTCGACTTGTTTCCCAGTTCCAGATATGGTTTCCTTTCTACTGAACTGATCTGTTAGCCAATCCAAGAGAACTTGGTTACCCACCATAGCTGTGTGCCACTGTTGCACTTTTGTGAGCATCACATCAGGTTGTTTTGCTTCTGAGTCACTTAGACTTTGAGTTACTTGGAGAGATGTCGGCCTCTTTCCCCCAGAAGCTCATGAAGTGCCTTCCAGCACTTGATGGCCTAACTTTTGGGGACTGGCTCTCCTCTGGATTCCAACCAGACTTCTCTATGGTCTGTGCCAGCAGCATTTGGTGTCTCCAGGTCTTACCATTAACTTCTGGTGGGCATTCAAGTACTCTGACAGATGCTTGTCTTATTTGTTTTAGGAGATATAGTAGGTCTCTCTGATCAATAGCTCATTGTGGATATAGACCACATCCTGGTAGAGGGAATTACAGGCCAGCACCAAGGGAAAAGAAAAAAGAAAAAGACAGAGAAGAAAGAGAAGCATGAGAAATTTGAGGTTAGGCTTCATCTCAACCTCTCCAGGAACCTTCGATTCAGGTGCTTCCCTTAAGGTCCTCTTTTGGTTCCACCTTTTAGTCTGACTTCTAGGATATAGGATTCTATGGTACCAGTTCAATGTGGGTTCAGTTTTGTGTCCCAGCTTCATCCTTCCCTTTCCCCCAAGCCCTATCCTCCCTGTTGTCTAAGCCTCAAGATGTTATTGAGTTATGTCAGCAACTTGGGCTGATCCAAGTTAGGAACTTCAGATGAGTGAGATCATGCGAAAGTTATCTTTATGTGATTGTGTAGAATGATCTGTTTTAAGTTTGACCATTTTTCTACAAATTTCATTATGTCTTTCTTTCTTACTGCTGAATTGAATTCCATGGTGTAGATATATCACATCTT
Source organism: Jaculus jaculus (assembly GCF_020740685.1). Classification (NCBI taxonomy): domain Eukaryota; kingdom Metazoa; phylum Chordata; class Mammalia; order Rodentia; family Dipodidae; genus Jaculus; species Jaculus jaculus. The sequence goes on from NC_059102.1 coordinate 83,878,339, forward strand.
GTTTATCCATTGATCCAATGATGGGCACCTGGGTTGATTCCAGTTTTTTAGCTATTATGAACTGAGCAGCTATAAACATGGTTTAGCAAATATTTCTGAACTAAGATGTGGAGATTTTAGGGTAAATACTCAATAAGGGAATAACAGCATCTGTTGATAACTGTATTCATCCTTTTCAGGAGTCTCCATATTGATTTCCACAGTGGTTGTATCAGCTTACATTCCCTCCAACAGTGAATGAGTATTCCTATTTCTCCACCAACATTTGTTTTCACTGGGTTTTTATCTCTTTTTTTTTGTTTATTTTATTTATTTGAGAGTGACAGACAGAGAGAGAAAGAGGCAGATAGAGAGAGAATGGGTATGCTAGGGCCTACAGCCACTGCAAATGAACTCCAGACACGTGTAACCCCTTGTGCATCTGTCTAATGTGGGTCCTGAGGAATGAAGCCTTGAACCAGGGTCCTTAGGCTTTACAGGCAAGCGCTTAACTGCTAAGCCATCTCTTCAGTCCTCACTGGATTTTTTTATGTTTGCTATCCTTACTGGGGCAAGGTGGAATCTCATAGTTGTTTTAATTTGCATTTCCCTAATGGTTAGGAATGTTGAACATTTTCTTAAGTGTGTGTTAGCCTTTTGTAATTCTTCCTCTGATAACTCCCTATTTACTTCTCTGCTCTACTTTTGGAGTGGGTGTTTGGCTTTTTTATTGTTTAATTTTTTTTTTTTGAGTTTGTTGTAGATACTAGATATTAGGTTTCTGTCAGGGGTATGGCTGGCATAGATTTTCTCCCATTCAGTGGGTAATCTATTGGCTCTGCTTATGGTATGTTTGTCTATGCAAATTGCTTTTTAGCTTCATGTTATCCCATTGGTTGAGTGCTTGCTTAATTCACTGGGCTACTGGAGTTTTGTTCAAGAAGTCTTTTCCTAGTCCTATGTCAGGGATAGTGCCTCCTATTGTTTTCCCTAGTAGTTGAAGAGTTCTAGGTCTTCTATTGAGGTTTTTCATCAATTTGGAGTTGATTTTTTTTCATAATTTTTATTAACACTTTCCATGATTGTAAAAAATATCCCATAGTAATACCCTTCCTCCTCCCTGGCACTTTCCCCTTTGAAATTCCATTCTCCATCATATTACTTCCCCAACTCAATCATTGTACTTACATATATACAATACCAACCTATTAAGTACCCTCCTCCCTTCCTTTCTCTTCCCTTTATATCTCCTTTTTAACTTACTGGCCTCTGCTACTAAGTATTTTCCTTCTCACTTAGAAGCCCAATCATCTGTAGCTAGGATCCACATATGAGGGAGAACATGTGGCACTTGGCTTTCTGGGCCTGGGTTACCTCACTTAGTATAATCCTTTCCAGATCCATCCATTTTTCTGCAAATTTCATAACTTCATTTTTCTTTACTGCTGAGTAGAACTCCATTGTATAAATGTGCCACATCTTCATTATCTACTCATCAGTTGAGGGATATCTAGGCTGGTTCCATTTCCCAGCTATTATAAATTGAGCAGTAATAAACATGGTTGAGCACATACTTCTGAGGAAATGAGATGAGTCCTTAGGATATATCCCTAGGAGTGCTGTAGCTGGGTCATATGGTAGATCCATCTTTAGCTGTTTTAGGAACCTCCACACTGATTTCCATAATGGCTGGACCAGATTGCATTCCCACCAACAGTGTAGAAGGGTTCCTCTTTTTCTACATCCCAACCAACATTGACGATCATTTGTTTTCATGATGGTAGCCAATCTGACAGGAGTGAGATGGAATCTCAATGTAGTTTAAATCTGCATTTCCCTTATGACTAGTGACGTAGAACATTTTTTAGATGTTTATATGCCATATGTATTTCTTCCTTTGAGAGTTTTTTAATCAATTTGGAGGTTTTTAATCAATTTGGAGTTGATTTTTTTGTATGGTGAAATGAGTGGGTCTAATTTTAATTTTCTACATATGGTCATCCAATTTGTCCAACACCATTTGGTGAAGATGCTGTCTTTTCTGCAGTCTACATTTTTGGCACCTTTGTCAAAGATCAAGCAGCTCTAGTTACTTGACCTGAGGTCTGGGTCTTCAATTCTGTTCTACTGGTCTGTATTTTTGCTTTTATTCCAGTACCATGCTGTTTTTATCACTATGGATTTGTAATATAGCTTTAGATCAGGTATGGTGATACTGCCAGAGATGTATGTATGTATGTATGTATGTATGTATGTATGACAGACAAAGAAACAATGAGGCAGATTGATAGAGAATGGACATGCCAGGGCCTCCAGCCACTGCAAATGAACTCCAGATGTGTACACAACCTTGTGCATCTGACTTACATGGGTCCTGGAGGATCAAGCCTAGAACTGGGGTTCTTAGGCTTCACAGTCAAGTGCTTAACCACTAAACCTTCTCTCCAGCCCCAGATGTGTTTTTTATGCTGAGGGTATGTTTGGACAGCCAAGGCCTTCTGCCATTCCATATGAATTTTGAGATCATTTTTCAATCTCTGTGAAGAATGATGCTGGAATTTTTATTGGTATTGTGTTAAATTTGTATATTGCTTTTGATAGAATTGCCATTTTCACAATATTAATTCTACCAACCTGAGAGCATGGCAGGTCTCTCCAGCTTTTCAAGTCCTCCTCTATTTTTTTCTTGAGTGTTGTTATGTTTTTCTTATATAGGTCTTGGTTAGTGTTATTCCAAGGTATTTAATGTTTTTGGTTGCTATTTGAAAATGGGACAGCTTCACTGATTTCTCTCTCTGTGTATTTGTCTCTTGCATATAGAAAAGCTACTGTTTTTTGTGCATTGATTTTGTATCCTGCCACTTTGCTAAAGGAATTAATCACTTTTAAGAGGTTTGAGATGGAGACTTATGGGTCACTTATATATAGGATCATGTTATCTGCAAATAGGGCTAACTTGACTTCTTCCTTACCAATTTGAATCCCTTTTATTTCTCTCTCCTGTCTTATTGCCTGGGCTAGTACTTCTAGTACTATATTGAAGAGCAGTGGTAAGAGTGGGAACCCCTGTTTTGCTCCCAATCTCAGTGGGAACTATTTGAGTTTTTTCCCCATGAAGTATTATTTAGGATTTAGGAGCTTTATATATAGCTTTTATTGTGTTGAGATATAAGCCCTCTGTGGTGGTTTGATTCAGGTGTCCCCCATGAACTTAGGTGTTCTGAATGCTAGGTCCCCAGCTGATGGATATTTGGGAATTAATGCGTCTTGGAGGAAGTGTATTGTTGGGGGTAGGCTAGTGGGTATTATAGCCAGTTTCCCCCTGCCAGTGTTTGGCACACTCTCCTATTGCTACTGTACACCTTATGTTGGCCAGCGGGTGATGCCCACCCTCTGCTCATGCCATCATTTTCCCCTGCCAACATGGAGCTTCCCCTCGAGCCTGTAAGCCAAAATAAACCTCTTTTTTTCCCCACAAGCTGCTCTTGGTTGGGTGATTTCTACCAGCAATGCGAACCTGACTGGAACAGCTGTATAGTGGCTGATGGGTTTGGCAGGAGAGAACAGATTGGGGGGAAATATCAAAGAAAGACAGCATTGAGAAGACTTTTAGGCCAGTTTCTAAGAGCAAGCAGTATGGTGCTCAAAGGTTCCATGTAGTTTCTGGAGCTATTTGAACCAGTTGTTACAGGGACATGATGAAGGGATTCATGGCTTAATCTTTGGTGCTCTCATTGTATCTCATACATACCACTTATGACTTATTTATGACTTAGTTTTTTCCCCATGAAATATTATTTGGGATTTAGGAGCTTTATATATTAGCCTTTATTGTGTTGAGATATAACCCCTCTTTGGTGGGTTGATTCAGGTGTCCCCTATGAACTTAGGTGTTCTGAATGCTAGGCTCCCATGATGGATATTTGGGAATTAACGCCTCCTGGAGGGAGTGTATTGTTGGGGGCGGGCTTATGGGTGTTATAGCCAGTTTCTCCATGCCAGTGTTTGGCATACTCTCCTGTTACTATTGTTGACCTTATATTGGCCAGGGGGTGATGTCCACCTTCTGCTCATGCCATCATTTTCCCCTGCCATTGTGGAGCTTCCCCCTTGAGCCTGTAAACCAAAATAAACCATTTTTCACCAAAAGCTGCTCTTGGTCACATGATTTCTACCAGCAATGCAAACCTGACTGCAACACCCTACATGCCTATTCTTCCCAGCGTTTTGATCATGAAGTGGCATTGTATTTTGTCAAAGGCCTTTTCTGCATCAATTGAGATGCATGTGGTTCTTATGGTTCAGTTTATTTATATGTTGTATTACATTGACAGATTTCTGTATGTTAAACCATTCCTGCATCGCTGGGATGAAGCCTACTTGGTTAAGGTGGATAATGCTTTTGATGTGTTTTTAAATTTTGTTTTTAAGGCTTTTGTTCAGGATCTTTGCATGTAAGCTCACTAGGGATATAGACCTATAACTTTCTTTCCTTGTTGTATTCCTGTCTGGTTTTTGTACTAGGGTAATGCTACCTTCATAAAAGGAGCTTGGGACACTCACAAAATGGGGCACAGAGTTAAACAGACAATTCACAGAGGAAGAGATACAAATGGCAAACACACACCTAAGAAAATGTTCATCATCCCTAATCATCAGAGAAATGCAAATTAAAACAACTATGAGATTCCACCTTACCCCAATAAGGATAGCCAACATCAAAAGGTCAAATGAAAATAAATGCTGGCGAGGATGTGGAGAAGCAGGGACACTCATTCACTGTTGGTGGGAATGCAGGATGGTACAACCACTGTGGAAAGCAATATGGAGACTCCTGAAAAAGCTGACTATAGAAATACCAACAGACCCAGTTATACCATTACTGGGCATGTACCCTAAAACCTTCAAACCAAAAGCCAGAGAGATTTGCTCAACCATGTTTGTAGCAGCTCAATTCGTAATAGCTAAAAGCTGGAATCAACTCAGATGTCCATCATTAGAAGAATGGATAACAAAGATGTGGTATATCTACACAATGGAATTCTATACAGCAGTAAGAAAAAACGACATAAAGAAATTTGAGGAAAAATGGTTGAACCTGGAACAGATCATTCTCAGCAAACTTACCCAATCACAGAAAAAAAATTGACACATAGTCTTACTCATCTGCAACACCTAACCTGAATCTACCCAAGATGCCTTACATACCCAGCAAGCACCTCATGGACTAGACAATAAGATGGATGGGAGGGCGGGGAGGGAATCAAAGGGTGGAAAACAGTAATCCGGACCCAAACGGCAATGGTACCATAAAATTCCACTTCCTAAAAGACAGACCAAATGGCTGAACCTTCACTAGACCCTTACAGGAAACACCTGAACCACAAGACACTGGAGAGGGTAGGATCAAGACTGACCTAAATCTCCTACATCTTCCCTCCCTCCCTCTCCCCCTCTCCCCTCTATCTCTCTCTTCTCTGACTCTTGTATATTAGTTATCTTTTTCCTCAATTTCTTAGTGGACACTGACCTGTAACCCCCACTTCCAGCTTGGGCCTACCATCCACAATGAGCTTTTGATCAGAGAAACCTACAAGGTTTCCCAAAACAATGACAGACTTCTGTCAGAGTACTTGATGACCCACCAAAGGCCAGTGGTAAGACCCTATTGCTGAAGACTCCATATGCAGCTGACGCGTAAAATGGAATGACATGGCTGGAAGCCAGGAGAGAGTCAGTCCCCAGATAGTCAGCGTGTCTAGTGCCAGAAGGCGCTACATAGGCGACTGGGGGAAATGACCAAGATCTGTCCAAGCAACACATTGTTTAACCTAATTAGCAACAAATAACCGGATGTGATGCCCACACAAGTGCAATAGTGGTACACAGCCATGGTGAGGAATCAATTGCTCTTAATTTGGCTAACTGATCCACTCAGTGGTACTAGACCCTTAGCTGGAGCTGGGAAACAAGTCAGAACCATACCCAAACACAAGCCCACTCTACAATATCAAGCTACCATCAATCACGGGGTATAAGAGGGCCTATACCTATCAAACTGTCTATCAAAAAAGTAAGTGTTATCTCAATTTTCCGGGTGCTAACTTACTCTCCGTTGGAGAATCTGCTTCTCTTTTCCAGATAGATGCAGATCCTAAGAAGAGAGCTGCCCCAACATACCTCAAAAGGGGCCCAACTGAAACTAAGGACAACTGGCGAAATAAGCAAGGGTGATGTTTCCCTGTGAACCGGATACCAGCACAAAGGGGAAGGAGATCAACGCCGAGAAAAATCAACTCCTACCAAATCAGAGAGCCAGAGCCTCAGAGGCCCCCAACACCTCAGCACTGAAGCAGACCAAAAATGAACCCAACATGGCTCAGGGAAATCTTGCGGAAGAGGGGGCGGAAAGAATGTCAGAGTTACATGTTGGGTCATGATTTTCAGAGACATTTATCATACTAATAACTGGGGGCTAACTCCACAATGCACGACCCATTTTCATTAACCAGGAGGGTCTAATGGGAGGGGGTAGATCACAGATGAGCCTAAATAATGGTACCAAACTGCCTATATTTACTGAAAAGAAAACTAATAAATTAAATTAAAAAAAAAAAAAAAAAGGAGCTTGGGAGGATTCCCCGGTCTCTGATTATGCAGAACAGTTTGAGAAAAATTTGTTTGAGTTCTTCTATGAAGGTTGGATACAATTCATCTGAGAAGTCTTCTAGTCCTGGACTTTTCTTTTTGGGGAAGTTTTTGATTTTCTTTTCAGCCTCTATGGATGTGATAGATTTGTCTAGGAGATCAGTCTGCTCTTAGCTTGGTTTTGGTAGGTGGTATATATTTAGGAATTCATCCATTTCTTCCAGATTATTTGATTTTGTGGAGTAGATGTTTTGGGAGTATGCCCTGATTGCATTGACGTCTGTTGTGATCTCTCCTTTTTCCTTTCTGATTTTATTAATTTGAGGCTTCTTTTTTTGCTTTATAACGTTGGCCAGTGGTTTGTCAGTGTTGTTTATTTTTTCAAAGAACCAGTTCTTTATTTCATCAATGTTTAAAATTGTTTTCTTAGTTTCCAATTCATTAATTTCTGCTCTATAATCTTGATTATTTCTTTCCATCTTGACTTTTTTGGATTGGATTCTTCTTGTTTTTTTTCTAGCATCTTTAGATAGACATTCAGGTTATTGATTTGGGATCTGTCTTTTAATGAAGGCCTCTAGGGCTATGAATTTTCCCCTTTGGACTGTCTTCATTGTGTCCCATAGGTTTTGGTAGGATGTGTTTTCATTATCATTGGACTTGATTGTTGTGCATGAAGAAAGGCAAGGATCTATTTTCATCCTTCTACCTAGAGGTTTGCAATTTTCCTAGCAGCACTTGTTGAATATGCTGTCTTTTCCCCAATGAATATTTTTCACTTTTTTGTTTTTGTAAAAAATCATATGGGTATAGCTGCCTGAATTAACATCTGGGTCCTCTATTCTGTTCCATTGTTATATGTGTCTGTGTTTATGCCAGTACCATGCTTTTTTTTTTTTTTTGTTACTATGGCTTTGTAATGTAGCTTAAACCGGGTATGGAGATACCACCAGCCTTATTTTTTTAATTTTTTATTTTTTGGTTTTTCAAGATAGGATATTGCTCTATCCCAGGCTGATGTGGAATTCACTGTGGCATCTCACGGTGGCCTTGAACTCATGGTGATCTTCCTACCTCTGCCTCCCAAGTGCTGGGATTAAAGGCGTGTGCTACCACGACTAGCTCCACCAGCCTTTTTTTTTTTTTTTTTGAGGTAGGGTCTCGCTCTGGCCCAGGCTGACCTGGAATTCACTATGTCGTCTCAGGGTGGCCTCGAACTCATGGCAATCCTCCTACCCCTGCCTCCCGAGTGCTGGCATTAAAGGCGTGTGCCACCACGCCTGGCCTCACCAGCTTATTTTTTGTTGCTGTTGTTGTTTGCTTTTTTGAGGTAGGGCCTTGCTGTAGTTCAGGCTGACCTGGAATTCACTATGTCATCTCAGGGTGGCCTCGAACTCATGGCAGTCCTCCTACCTCTGCTTCCCAAATGCTGGGATTAAAGGCATGTACCACCACGCCCGGCTCCACCAGCCTATTTTTGATGCTCAAAATTGTTTTGGGTATTGGAGAGTTTTATTTATTTATTTTTTGGTTTTCCAAGGTAGGGTCTCACTGTAGCCCAGGCTGACCTGGAATTCACTATGTCATCTCAGGGTGGCCTCAAACTCACAGTGATCCTCCTACCTCTGCCTCCCAAGTGATGGGATTAAAGCCATGCGCCACCACGCCTGGCGAGTTTTTATTTTTTCCCCAAATGATTTGTTTTTTCTATTTCTGTGAAGAATGCCATTGGAATTTTAATGAGAATTGCATTAAATGTGTAGATTTCTTTTGGTAAGATTGATTCTTCCAATCCAAGAACATGGGAAGTCTTTCCATTTCCTAATGCCATCTTCAATTTCTTGCTTGAGTGTTTTAAAGTTCTCATTGTAGTGACCCTTCACTTTCTTGTTTAGATTTATTCCAAGGCACTTTATTTATTTTTTGAGGCAATTGTGAATGGGTTCTATGTCAGCCTGGGTCTGAATCAGACCCTGCCCCCAGTAATGAAGAAAAAGACAAAGGCCCTGTGAATCTGAAACCATCAAGGGCAACGATAGTCAACCCTCATATACAGCTTAATTGAGAATGATAAAGCCAACCAAGCATATGTAACCCATAACCTGTCCTGACATGGAAAGAGAGGTTAGCACTTCTAGTGCAGGCTGATAATTTGGGGTGACTTCAAATCTCACCAATGCCAAGTGCCCACCTCATTCCTTGTATGTTGTGCTGTGAATCTGGTGTTCTGATCAGCTGTTCTCAATGTCCTGCTGCTGAGAACTGAATGCATTCTCCGGAGAGTCATTGTGCTGTTGGTTGGGGGATGGGAGAGTGCAGGAAGCCTGAAGTTGTACTGCTCAGCTGGTCCCGCTTGCCTGTGTCCCCTTCAGCAATTCCTCATCTAATCTCTGCTGTCTCTCCCCTTCAGGTTTCTTGACTGTGATGAGGTTGGAAAATCCCCTTCTATGGTCTCTGCGCTGGTGCACAGATCCGTGCATATGTGGTCTGTCTGCAAGTGCCTCCATGGGATTCTGGCTGGTTTCCTCCTTTCTGATAGATCTTATTCTCTCCCGTTTTTCCGCTGTGGCTGATAAAAACCTATACAGCCTCACTTTTTGGACAAAGAATGGATTTTGCTGTGGTTTTGCTTAAATCCCTCCCTAGGCTGTATTGGTGTTACTCCTATGCAGCCATCTTACCCAGAAGTCCCAATTATTATTATTATTATTTTTAAATTTTTATTAACATTTTTCATGATTATAAAATATATCCCATGGTAATTCCCTCCCTCCCCACCCCCACACTTTCCTGTTTGAAATTCCATTCTCCATCATATTACCTCCCCATTACACTCATTGTAATTACATATATACAATATCAACCTATTAAGTATCCTCCTCCCTTCCTTTCTCCACCCTTTATGTCTCCTTTTCAACTTACTGGGCTCTGCTACTAAGTATTTTCATTCTCACGCAGAAGCCCAGTCATCTGTAGCTAGGATCCACATATGAGAGAGAACATGTGGCGCTTGGCTTTCTGGGCCTGGGTTACCTGACTTAGTATAATACTTTCCAGGTCCATCCATTTTTCTGCAAATTTCATAACTTCATTTTTCTTTACTGCTGAGTAGAACTCCATTGTATAAATGTACCACATCTTCATTATCCACTCATCTGTTGAGGGACATCTAGGCTGGTTCCATTTCCCAGCTATTATAAATTGAGCAGCAATAAACATGGTTGAGCATGTACTTCTAAGGAAATGAGATGAGTCCTTTGGATATATGCCTAGGAGCGCTATAGCTGGGTCATATGGTAGATCAATCTCTAGCTGCTTTAGGAACCTCCACACTGTTTTCCACAATGGCTGGACCAGATTGCATTCCCACCAGCAGTGCAGAAGGGTTCCTTTTTTTCCACATCCCCGCCAACATTTATGATCATTTGTTTTCATGATGGTGGCCAATCTGACAGGAGTGAGATGGAATCTCAATGTAGTTTTAATCTGCATTTCCCTGATGACTAGTGACGTAGAACATTTTTTTAGATGCTTATATGCCATTCGTATTTCTTCCTTTGAGAACTCTCTATTTAGCTCCATAGCCCATTTTTTGATTGGCTTGTTTGATTCCTTATTATTTAACTTTTTGAGTTCTTTGTATATCCTAGATATTAATCCTCTATCAGATATATAGCTGGCGAAGATTTTTTCCCATTCTGTAGGTTGCCTCTTTGCTTTTTTCACTATGTCCTTAGCGGTGCAAAATCTTTGTAATTTCATTAGGTCCCAGTGGTTAATCTGTGGTTTTATTGCCTGAGCAATTGGGGTTGTATTCAGAAAGTCTTTGCCAAGACCAATATGTTGGAGGGTTTCCCCTACTTTTTCCTCTAGCAGTTTCAGAGTTTCAGGTCTGATGTTAAGGTCTTTAATCCATTTGGACTTAATTCTTGTGCATGGCGAGAGAGAAGAATCTATTTTCATCCTTCTGCAGATATTTATCCAGTTTTCAAAACACCATTTGCTGAAGAGGCTGTCTCTTCTCCAATGAGTATTTTTGGCATTTTTATCGAATATCAGGTGGCTATAGCTACTTGGGCTTACATATGGGTCCTCTATTCTGTTCCACTGATCTACATGTCTGTTTTTGTGCCAGTACCATGCTGTTTTTGTTACTATGGCTCTGTAGTATAGGTTAAAATCAGGTATGGTGATACCACCAGCCTCTTTTTGTTGCTCAGTATCATTTTAGATATTCGAGGTTTTTTGTGATTCCAAATGAATTTTTGGATTGTTTTTTCTATTTCCATGATGAAAGCCTTTGGAATTTTGATAGGGATTGCATTAAATGTGTAGATTGCTTTAGGTAAGATTGCCATTTTCACGATATTGATTCTTCCAATCCAGGAACAAGGGATGTTTCTCCACTTTCTAGTGTCTTCTGCAATTTCTCGCTTGAGTGTTTTAAAGTTCTCATTGTATAGATTCTTGACTTCCTTGGTTAGGTTTATTCCAAGGTATTTTATTTTTTTTGATGCAATTGTGAATGGGAGTGATTCTCTGATTTCATCCTCTGTGTGTTTGTTGTTAGCATATATGAAGGCTACTGATTTCTGTGTATTTATTTTGTATCCTGCTACATTGCTGTAGGTTTTGATCAGCTCTAACAGCTTGCTAGTAGAGTCTCTAGGGTCCTTTATGTATAGAATCATGTCATCTGCAAATAATGATAACTTGATTTCTTCCTTTCCAATTTGTATCCCTTTTATGTGTGTCTCTTGCCTTATTGCTATGGCTAAGACTTCCAAAACTATATTAAATAAAAGTGGGGACAGTGGACACCCTTGTCTTGTTCCTGATTTTAGTGGAAAAGCTTCCAGTTTTTCCCCATTTAGTAATATGTTGGCTGTAGGCTTGTTATAAGTAGCCTTTATTATATTGAGATATGTTCCTTCTATTCCCACTCTCTGTAGGACTTTTATCATGAAGGGATGTTGGATTTTGTCAAATGCTTTCTCTGCATCTAATGAGATGATCATGTGATTTTTGTCCTTCAACCCGTTTATGTAATATATTACATTTATAGATTTGCGTATGTTGAACCATCCCTGCATCTCTGGGATAAAGCCTACTTGGTCAGGGTGAATGAACTTTTTGATATACTCTTGTATTCTGTTTGCCAATATTTTGTTGAGAATTTTTGCATCTATGTTCATGAGGGAGATTGGTCTGTAATTTTCTTTTTTTGTTCTATCTTTGCCTGGTTTTGGTATCAGGGTGATGCTGGCCTGATAGAAGGAGTTTGGTAGAATTCCTTCTTTTTCTATTTCCTGGAAAAGCTTAAGAAGCAATGGTGTTAGCTCTTCCTTAAAAGTCTGGTAAAATTCAGCAGTGAATCCATCCGGGCCTGGGCTTTTTTTAGTTGGGAGATTATTGATAACTGTTCGGATCTCCATGTTTGTTATAGGTCTATTTAAGTGATTAATCTCATTTTGATTTAATTTAGGTAGGTCATATAGATCAAGGAAATCATCCATTTCTTTCAGATTTTCATACTTTGTGGAGTATATGCTTTTGTAGTATGTCCCTATGATTTTTTGAATTTCTCTGGAATCTGTTGTGATGTTGCCTTGTTCATCTCTGATTTTATTAATTTGTGTCTCTTCTCTCTTTCTTTTGGTCAGATTTGCTAAGGGTTTATCAATCTTGTTTATCCTTTCAAAGAACCAACTCTTTGTTTCATTAATTCTTTGGATTGTTCTTTTTGTTTCTATTTCATTAATTTCTGCCCTAATCTTTATTATTTCTTCCCGTCTACTAATTTTTGGTTTGCCTTGTTCTTCTTTTTCCAAGGCTTTAAGGCGAAGCATTAGGTCGTTTACTTGCGACCTTCCAATTATTTTTAATATAATAAAATTAATTGAGTTCCAACATAGGGTACTTAAGGAATAAACAAAATAAGGAATAAATTGCATATTCATTTGATCATTTTAACAGGGAACATGACTGTTGGCAGAATTTATCTTTAAAATTTTTTTTTTTTTGGTTTTTCGAGGTAGGGTCTCACTCTGGTCCAGGCTGACCTGGAATTAACTCTGTCATCTCAGGGTGGCCTTGAACTCATGGCAATCCTCCTACCTCTGCCTCCCAAGTGCTGGGATTAAAGGCGTGCGCCAACACGCCCGGCTTTTAAAAAGTTTTAACTGGGCTAGAGAAATGATTTAGCAGTTAAAGGTGCTTGCTTGCTGCTGACTCAAGTTTGATTCCCCATTAATGAGTTACACAAGTTGGTGCATGCATCTGGAGTTTGTTTACACTGTGAAGAGGCCCTGGCTCACCTATGCTCTCTCTCCTAATAAATAAATATATATATCAGTAGTAAATGTTTTGATTAAAAAATGAGCTTTAAAATATTTCTTAGTGTCAGGAGGTGCTATGCAAGATGGTGGGGAAGAATTGGCATCAACAGTGTTACTCAGTTGTGGATCCTGTGTGCAATAATACCAATCAGGGAAGATGAACCTGTTGTTACAGTAATGGCAAGTGTGTTAGTGGATATCCAACCACTTTCTGATCTGTTTCATAGGTGGAAATTCATGTCTGGTACTGTAAATCCAGCCAAGATTTCCTGGCCAGGGAGATTTTATGCCCCAGTGCAGAAGCTACTGCAGTTGCTTTGCTAAATGGAATTGATATGCTCATCAAATTATCTTCCAAATAGCTATGTTTATGCCCATAGATTAGTTCTTTTGTCAGCTTTGTCTGAGATGCTTCTTTTTAGTGGTCAGCAGTTACCACAGACTTATAATTGGTCAGAGGGCTGAGAATAAGTGGCTGTTGAATACTCAGACCTGAATGGGATATCTGTATCGGTACTTTTAAGACTCAGAGAACATACTGAGGGAAGGAGCAGGAGGAATGTAACAACTAGAGAGTGGAAGGAAGATGGTGGTGTGGAACACAGACTTTTAGGCATCATGTGGTTATTGCACCCTTTTAGAAAATATTTTGTTTACTTGCAAGCAGAGAGAGAGAGAGGAGAGAGAGAGAGAGGGAGAGAGGGAGAGAGAGAGAGAAGAAGAAGAAGAAGAAGAGGAGGAGGAGGAGGAGGAGGAGGAGGAGGAGAAGGAAGAGAAGAGAGATAGACACAGAGAATGGGTGTACCAGGGCCCACAGCCACTGCAAATGAACTCCAGATGTATATGCCTCTTTGTACATCTGGCTTTATGTGGGTACTGGGGAATTGAACCCAGGTTATTAGGCTTTGTAGAGAAGCACTTTAACCTTAGCTGAGCCAGCTCTTCAGCCCCCACTCTTTTTTATTTTTATTTTTATTAGTTTGAGAAAAAAAAAGGGAGGGAGGGAGCGAGAGAGAGAGAGAGAGAGTAAATATAGGTATTACAGGGTTTTCTGTCACTACAAATGTATTCCAGATGCATGTACCACTTTGTGCATCTGGATTTATGTGAGTACTGGAAAATTGAATCCGGGCTGTCAGGCTTTGCAAGCAAGTGCCTTTAACCACTGTGCCATATCTTCAGCCTAGCTGTTGCACTCTTGAACTCATAGCAGTTGTGACTACCTGCACAATATCTATACAAGATAGTTTGGTAACACCTTGTCATGGAAATGTGACAGGCTCATGGAGCCCTTCCCTTCCCTGAGGATTTATACAGCTAATTGTTGATAGAACAGGGAGAAACACTTTCTTCAGTGGTATAGCTACTGGTAAAGTGTATATGCTCTTGTAAACAAGCTGTGCTTTTATAAGCAAGTCCTCAAACACACAACAACAACAACCTAAAAAAGACATGGAAGTAGAAGGCAGTATTAATTGGGAAGGGGAAGAGGATTAGCAGGAGTAGGAGAAGATAAGAGAGGGTTATGGGGAGAAATGATCAAAATACATCATATATACATATGAAAAACCATAATGAGACCTAGGAGTGGAACATCTGCTGCTGTCTGGCTAAATGTATACTATGCTCACCAAACTGTCTAGTAAGCACCTCTCTTAATATTCATATCCATATTTTAATGCTACTCTCACTTTTGGTAGAGAACCTTCTCTTTTCAGATGGCAATCATCTTGGGATGACTCAGAAGGCATCCTGGTGCTGGGAAGAAGTCACAGAGGAGTGCTCAGCACTACAATATCTCTATCACACCTTCCATGGATCAGGGTCCATTTTAGAAGAGGTGGTGGAAAGAATGTAAGAGCCAAAGGAAGGGTAGGACTCCTTACAACGTGTTCCTCCAGACGCAAAAGGCCTGGATATCCATGACCTCACAGTTCCTGACGATACTAAGACCATCATAAGAGGAGGAAAAGAACATGACATCAAAATAAAAGAGAGACTGATTGAGATGGGGAGGGGATATGATGGAAAATGGAGTTTCAAAGGGGAAAATAGGGGGAGGGACAGAGAATATTACCATGGGATATTGTTTACAATCATGGAAGCTGGTAATAAAAAATAAATTAATTAAAAAAACCTAATGGACCAATGAATATTCTATTCTGAATTTCTCATAAAAATTGTTGATCAAGAGCCACAGGGTGGGAGGGAATATCCAGAGACATTGCTCTTCACCTTTCCACAATGACCGACTGCTTCTCTCACAACTCATAACACATAACTCCATGGTGAATACCAGAAATTCCACTAAGGGGCCCCTCAGCCCTCAGTAGAGTGGGGGCATGGAGGAGGGAAACACATGATGTGTTGGTACAAAGTTCCTACTTAAAAAAAAATTGTTATTTGCTATTTTTATTATATGGGGCTGGATTCCTAAATTGCATGTGTTGTAATTGGGTAGGCAATCTGGATTGGGCAGAGGAGGGAGCAATCACAAGCTTGCCAGGGGTCTGTGCCTAGTAGCCTGATCTTTCTGGCTCTGGACTTGTGGACTAGTCTGGGTTAGGTGGAGGGGGGAGCCTGTAATGAACTCACTGGGAGTCTGGGTCTAGCATCCTGATCATCCTGGCTACATGCATTTGGGTTGTGTGTGTGTGTGTGCATGTTATAAGGGGACTAATCACAATCTTGCCAGGGCAGAATTTTTTTTTTAATATTTGTAAAGTTTTTTTTTTTTTTGTTTTTTTGAGGCAGGGTCTCACTCTAGCCCAGGCTGACCTGGAATTCACTATGGAGTCTCACGGTGGCCTCAAACTCATGGCAATCCTCCTACCTCTACCTCCTGAGTGCTGGGATTAAAGGTGTGTGCCACCACGCCTGGTTTAAGATTTTTTTTTGTTTTGTTTTTTTACTTGAAAGCCAATTTTATCTCACAAGATAACCTCATGGCAAGATGATGGAATTTTCAAGAATAGTTGCTGTAAAGAGTAGACAGAAAATGTGGATTTCAAATACAATTTTATTCTCCATTAAGCAAGTTATTTAAGGTATTTTCCTTCTTCCTTTTCTTCTTCATTCTCTAAATCCCTCCCTTCCTCCATTATGCTCTCCCTTCTTTTCTTCTTCTTCTTTTTTAAATTAATTAGTTTTGTATTCAGCAACTACAGTCAGTTTGGTACCATTATTAGGCTCATCCATGACCTACTCCCTCCCCATTGGCTCCTCCTTGTTGAGGTATATGGGTTGTGCATTGTGGAGTTAGCCCACAGTTATGGGTACGATAAATGTCTCTGCATATCATGACCCAACATGTGACTCTGACATTCTTTCTGCCCCCTCTTCTGCAAAATTTCCCTGAGCCATGTTGGGTTTATTTTTGGTCTGCTCCAGTGATGAGGTGTTGGGGGCCTCTGGGGCTCTGGCTGTCTGATTTGATAGGCGTTAATTTTTCTCTGTGTTGGTCTCCTTCCCCCCTCTGCTGGTATCTGGTTTATCAGGAAGACAGCACCCTTGCTTGTTTCGCCAATTTTTCTTAGTTTCAGCTGGGGCCCTATTGAGGTATGATGGGGTGGCTCTCTCTTTAGGATCTGCATCTATCTCAAAAACAGAAGCAGATTCTCCAACGGAGAGTAAGTTAGCACCAGGACAAATGAGATAGCCCTTTTTTTTTTTTTTTAACCTCTATTTTATTTTTGATGACATTATATTTTCTTCCTATTACAATGGTCTGTGTAGGTAGTGTCAGGCACTGCAAGGTCATGGATATTCAGAGCATTTTGTATTTGGGAGAGTGCATTGACAGGAGTCCTACTCTTCTTTTAATTCTTACATTCTTTCCACCATCTCTTCTTCAATGGACCCTGAGCCTTACAAGGTGTGGTAGAGATGAGAAACTTTATTTTCTTCTTCTTCTCCTCCTCCTCCTCCCCCTTCCCCTCCTTCTCCTCCTCCTCCTCCTCCTCCTCCTTCTTCTGTAATCTCACTTTAACCTAGGATAATCTGGAATTCACTAGGTAGTCTCAGGGACCTCAAACTCATGGAAATCCTCCTACTTCTGCTGGTGTGTGTGTGTATGCATGTGTTTGTGTGTTAGGGTCTGCATGCATGTATGTGGAGGGCAGAGGACAATAGTGGTTGTCATCCTCAGGTATGCCATCCTCTTTTTAAAACCTTTTTACTTATTAACTTTTTGACAATCTCTATACTATCTATTGCAGTCAGGTTCACATTGCTGCTTAGTGGTTAAGGTGCTTGCCTAGGAAACCTAAGGACCCAGATTTGATTACTCAAAGTACCCATGTAAAGCCATATTTAATACCTTCCTGTTGGGGCTGGAGAGATGGCTGACCTTGTTTTCACAGGTGGATTCTCCTATCTCAGCCTCCTAAGTGCTGGCATAATGTCCCACCATGTCCCACTTCCCTTTATTTTTCTTTTTCTTTGGTTATACTGTATCTCCCTCCCTCCCTTTCTTCCTTCCTTCCTTCTGAGGGGGTTAGAGTTAGGGTGACAGGACCCCTGAAGAAGAAAAGCATAGGCTTAGTTCTTGTTTCTTGCTTAGTTCACTAGAGATCTGCTTTTCCATAAACAATTAGGACCCCTCCTGGGAGGGAGGTCTTTCATAGGATTTAAACGTTGTGGTTGGTCAAGTTCAGCCCCAGAACTTGGTGCCAGAGCTAATCTCTTGCTTAGAGAGCCCCTAGCCCTAATCAACCTCCTGGCTCTCTGTTTCACCTGGGCCAGAAGACAGCCTACTACCGTAAGGTTATAAATACCTTTGTGAGGGGAGAACAGTCTTGCTCTGACCACTTGGGAACTTCCAGCTGTGGGTGAGGTTTTCCCTGTGCTGGGCCTGGGCTACTCTGGCTAGCCCAGGCCCAGTCAGAAGGACCCCCTAGCCCTTACTCTCCACATGGGTTCTTTATTCCCTGCAGCTCCCTACATGGTAGAACTCCTTGAACTTTCTTTTCTCTTTTCTTTCCATGCTAATTTCCTCCAGGCCCTCCATGTGGCCACTTTTCCTTTGCTCCACTTTCTGCAAATAAATATAATGAATTAATAATTATCCTTCCCAGTTTTCTTTTTTATTCAATTCTTTGGCTAAAATTAAAAATGAATGCAGGGGCTGGAGACATGGCTTAGCAGTTAAGGACCCACAGAAGCCAGATGCACAAAGGGGTGCATGCATCTGGAATTTGTTTGCAGCAGCTGGAGGTCCTGGCATGCCCATTCTCTCTCTCTCTCTCTCTGCCTCTTTCCCTCTCTCAAATAAATAAGTAAAAATAAAATATAAAAGTAATGAACCCAGGGTTTGGGATACAAGGACTTTCCTGGACCATTAGCACCTCATTACCCTTCCTTCCTTTCTTCTTCCCTTTTCCTCTCTCCCTTCTTCCCTCCCTTAGCTGGTTAGGAGGTCCTGGAGTTCAAGGCATTGTCTTGAGGGTTTGTTACCTTCCTCCAACACTGTAAAAGTGAGCATCAAACAACATCTGGAAATGATTCTCAAAGATGTACTTGACCTTTTCTGGGCTTTTCACTAGTATGTTCAGATCCTTCTTGTTATTTTCTGTGTTATTTGTTCATTGCTTATTTATATGTGGTCATTTTTTTTTTTTTTTTTCGAGGTAGCGTCTCACTCTAGCCCAGGCTGACCTGGAATTCACTCTGTAGTCTCAGGTTGGTCTTGAACTTTCAGCGATCCTTCTACCTGTGCCTCCCAAGTGCTGGGATTAAAGGTGTGTGCTACCATGCCTGGCTATATGTGGTCATTTTACATATATTCATTTACCAATGCTGTGCTAATGGGAGAAGTGCCTTATGTATCTTTAGTGAAATCTGATCAAAACAGAATTAATGATTTCCTCTCCCTGCTGAAAACAGGCAGGTAAGGAAGCAAGTACAAAAACAACAGTCCAGATGAGACCTTCTTTATCTTTGCTGTCCTTCTTCTACAGATGAGGTCAACTAGGTTTTTGAGTTCAAAATCTCAAGTTCAATCTAATTGCTGTCTTCATCTGAGTGCATTTCATCAATCATTTTCCAACCCAGTGGAATTTAATCCATGTGATCTAACTTAATGCAGTGTTAACTAAGACCTGGACTTTCCTGCTTCTAAGTATCTTGCTAGTATGTCTACTGTTCCCCCTGCACTGGAAACACCATGAATACTGTGTTAGTTTTTGGTTCTAACTCCATTCAGTTTGATTGTCTTCTGACAATTTGTCACATGACTATAAGCATGTTTGTTTTTAATTAATATTCCCTAACTTATCTGTCTCTGTTTTATCTCTTAAATTCTTATCTTTTCATCATAGGGTAATTGTGAGGACAGGAAGGTTTGCTATGTGTATAATAGAGTAGCATTAAATACTAAACCATCAGTAAATTATTATCAAGACTTTGTACATTAAGCCAAAGGCATAAGAGGGCTAATTGGTAATAGATTGGAATGGAATAACTAATATCTCATTGACATTTCATTGTTCTATATCTATGCACACTAAAAAATCTGTAGGTACTACAATAAGTAACTTATTCTTTGTGATTTTGTTTCTTATTTAAAAGGGTAAGAAGCACCAAGCCTTCCTGGTAGAGACATGTGAAAATAACGTGAAAGAATTGGAATCAATCTTGGACAGCTTTACTGTGTCAGGCCAGTGGACATCAGGTTAGTTGAAGGTATAAAATGACAGATGCATCTGTCAGTGTTCCAAAGTCACTACATTTTGGGAATTCTGCAGATGCCTTTTATAGTCCCTCATCTCAACATGCTTTGATTTGATGACATGCTAAGAGCAGTTCTCACAGCAGTCAGTTGGCCTAGCTGGCTGGGAAAGGGTGACGGAGTGTGGACCTGCTGTTGTCCTCCTAGAACTTGATTTACAAGTGTTGAGTTCTGTATGATTGGATAGACAAGGGCTCACTTGCTGTGTTCTGAATCCAACTGAGAGAAGAGTCCTTACAGAATACCTGCAAGGGGAACAGATGTTTCCATCAAACTGAGCCAAATTCCGAGGCAACCTTCAGCAGCATAAAGGTCATGCATTCAGGAGGTTATATAGGACACGGCTCTACTGGTACAGATTCCACACTTACTTTCCAAGCTGGTTCTCACCTTCCTTTCCTCTGCCCTATGCTATGTACATCAGAGTGCTAAGATAAAATACTTGATTTTACAATTATTCCACTTGGTATAATTAAGAACTATAACAATATTAAGAATTAATATCACTTAGTATCATTAAAAATATTTCATGAATGAGCAAGGACATTAGTTGGCTAATACATTTTGCTCACATTTTTACTTTCTTAATTTTTTTTATGGATTTGCCATTATGTATGCTATCATAGCTTTGACTTGAAACATTTACTTTTCTACCTGTTTTTCTGTCATACTGCCTACGTGGATTTACTTAGTTATTTTATGAAATTAAATTCCTTACCCTTGTAAAGAAATCAAAAGTAATACTAAATCAAAAGCAAATGAGTTCTTGAGAGAGCTTGTAAGGTTTAGGGAGGTTAGTTGTCTGTGGCAAAGTGGAAAGATTTGATCAAGGCATGTATTTTACCTGATGGATGTGCTGTTTCCTCAGCTGGGGACCATTAAACATTGGGTATGGTGGGCTGTTCAGTATTTTTTTAGTTTGCTTTTATTTTTTATGTGTTTCTAGCTGTGATTTTATTCATATGTGACTTTATTTTTAAAAAAATATTTGAATGACTTTTCCCCCAAAACATTAGTGTTTCATGGTGTGCTACAGTGGAAAAAAATCAAAGTATATGAAAGTGACATAAAAATAGGTATTTGTATAAAGGTTTTAATTACATTTGTTAGAACTTTGAAGTATAAAATTTTCTAATATTAACTTATTATTGAGATATATCTGTGATAGTTAATAGAGTTAGGATCTTTACAAATTGTTAAATATTATCATAGCATATCTTGCTTCAATATTATTTTAGATATTTCCTCATAGTTGATTTAGAAATGCTAACATTAATGACATCATGTTTCCTTTGAATTTTAAAATGAAACAGCTGATGAAAAATCTACTTAGAAATTTTGGCAGGGAACACAGAAAATGAATTGACTTCTACTTAAGTTTTTGTTTTATCTTTTAGTAACTTTTAAAAACCTCTTAGCTATATGAGTGTGTGTGTCCTATATGTTACACAGAATATGTTCCCAGAAAAGGACCTAATTATGATTTTTGGATTGGTATAGATACATTTTTATTTGAAATATATTGTTCTGGTTATTTGTGCTTTTACCTTTGCATGTCCATTTTCCTTTGGTATCTGTTTTGCTTTGTGTCCAGTGAGACTGGTTTCTATGCATCTGGGTTCCTTTGCCCTCTGGCTTCTGTCTACTTTTTTTCTTTTGAGGTAGGGTCTCACTCTAGCCTCAGCTGACTTGGAATTGACTCTGTAGTCCCAGTCTGGCCTCGAACTCACAGTGATCCTCATATCCCTATCTTCCAGGTGCTGGGATTAAAGACTTGCACCACCACACCTGGTGTGGCTAAATTCGAACAGTAGATGCACCAGTAGGAGATTAAAAGGGTGGGAGAAGAAAAACTTCAGCATATTTATTTCCTCTGGCACCCCTGCTCCATGCATTTTTGGAAGTAATTTTATTTTTTCAGTAGTTCCAGCTCCAGTCAGGTGGGTTCTTCTTCAAAGAAGTGGATCTTTATATTCTGTAGTATAACAAGTGTAGACAGTGTCCTTCAACTTGGCCCATTAGCTTAGATGTGTTATGAGCTTTTCACTCTTGGCTGTTTGGGTTCTTTATTGATGTTGTTACTCTATGCCAAACCAAACCTTATTAGATTCTCTTTCAGTGATCTATTTTGAGTGTGCCATTTACTTTAGTGCAGATGCACATATCTTCTTGGGACTTGGTTTGTAAATCTAGCTCTGGTTGGGTTGTGGTTCTTTATTTTTTCAATCTGCTTTTATCCTTCATGTATTTTAGCTATAATTATATTAAATGAATATATTACTTTCTTTGTTTTTTATTTAAACATTAAAATGGAATTGTTGCATAGTGAATATTGAGCAGTCAAGTAGGCAATGTTGTTTTTCATAACCCTTTTATTATCCCTATTCAGTTCTTAATTTGGCAACATACTATACCAACCTCCAATTTCAGGAAAAGTAACCCAAGGTCAAAATAGAAAGGGGTGCTGGGAATGGTGGCACACACTTTTAATCTGAGCAGTCAGGAGGCAGAGGTAGGAGGATTACTGTGAGTTCAAAGCCACCCTGAGACTACATGGTAAATTCCAAGTCAGCCTGGGCTAGAGCAAGACCCTACCTTGAAACAAACAAACAAACAAAAAAATGGAAAGGGACCCATTACATCATTTTTTCCTACTTGCTCTTTGAAATGAAATGACTGTCAATGATTTTCATGAATTAATTTTCAGAGTTGGCAGTAGTTGTCATGTTTCATATTGTCTGTCTCCAGACTTTATTTTTTTTAATTTTAATTTTTTTATTCAGAGAGAGAGAGAGAGAGAGAGAGAGAGAGAGAGAGAGAGAGCGAGAGAGCGAGAGTGAGCGAGCGCTAAAAAGAGAAAGAGAAAAAGAGAATGGATGCGCCAGGGCTTCTTGCCACTGCAAATGAACTCTGGACACATGCATCATCTTGTGCATCTGGCTTATGTGGGTCCTGAGGAATTGAACCTGGGTCCTTTGGCTTTTCAGGATAATGCCTTAACCACAGATCCATCCCTCCAGCCCCAGATTTTATTTCTTAAACATTAAGAAACTTTCTACTGCAGTCAGGTTTGTATTGCTGGCAGAAATCACCTGACCAAGAGCAGCTTGTGGGAAAAAAGGGTTTATTTTGACTTATAGACTTGAGGGAAAGCTCAGTGATTGCAGGGGAAAACAATGGCATGAGCAGAGTGTGGACATCACTTCCTTGCCAACATCAGGTGCTCTATAGCAACAGGAGAGTGTGCCAGACACTGGCAAGGGGAAACTTGCTATGCCCATAAGCCCACCCCCAACAATACACTAAGAGCCTAGCATTAAGAACAGCTGAGTTTATAGGGGACACCTGAAACAAACCACTGCATTCTGCCCCTGGCCCCCATAAACTTATAACAATCCCTGATGTAAAATGCAATGCATTCAGTCCAATTTAAAAGTCCCCATAGTTTTAAATCCTAATGATATTTAAACATTCCCATAGTCTGAGATCTTTTAACTGAATCATACTACCAAAAATAAACCCCCAAACCCCCCATAATGGAACAGAATACACATTCACACTGCAAAAGATGGCATTGGGCATAGAAAAGATATATTCAACCAATGCAAGATTTAAAATAGGGCAAACATCAAACTCTGTAGCTCCAAGTCCAACAACTCTAGTCAGTGACAAATCTCCAAGTCCGATAATTCTAACCAGCAATAAATTTCTGTAGTTCCAATTTTACCCCTTCAGCTTGGCTACTCACAGTCCTGGAAAACTTCATCTGGGGCTAGCAGCTTTCCTAAGCAGCCATCTCATGGTCCTGGCATCTCCACTGCAATCCACAGTTCATCCTCATAACTCCATTGGGTCTCCATGCAGGCAATCCAGCAAACCTGCTTCACACAGTCCATGGCCATTTCCAAAACACAAGACCATGTTGTAAATTCA
The DNA here is from genome assembly GCF_020740685.1 of Jaculus jaculus. NCBI lineage: Eukaryota > Metazoa > Chordata > Mammalia > Rodentia > Dipodidae > Jaculus > Jaculus jaculus. Next base: position 83,901,964 of record NC_059102.1, read on the forward strand.
ATGACCCTCTCTTTCCTGCATTTTTCATACTCCATAATACCAAGTAAGATGCCAGTTTGTTAATCTAGGGGGGAATAAAGCAGGCTTTGAAGAACAGGACACTCCTTCAGCATTCAGGCCCCTTTAAAAGACTGCATTCTTTCTGTTGTCCCAATGCAGGTCAGCTGGCCCACTCTCAATGGTTGTATTCTCTCATACAATTGCAGCTGAACAGGCAGCAGTTTTGGCCCAGATTTCATTTCTGTGCCATATCCCTCTGCTCACACCAGTCCATTTCTATGCAAATTGACCCTGCTCACGTTCTCAGGACATGGTCATAATGACAAGCCTCTCACACAAACTGCTTCAAGCCCAGTCCATGCAAAGCTTTCTCCCCCTCACAAGCCAAACCTCACAGTCCATAGTTCTTACTGCATTCAGGTCTTTCAACTCTGACCAGAATAGTCCATCAAACTGTACTTACAGCACTGCAAGGCATATGTTGGGCCAAGGTTTCAAATCCTTTTATTTACTCTTGAAAATCAGCTCCAAAACGCCACAGCCACACAAGTGTCTAGCAGCAATCTCACTCCTCTGGTACCAACTTTACTGTTGCACTCAGGTTCGCAATGCTGGAAGAAATCATCTGACCAAGAGCAGCTTGTGGGAAAAAGGGTTTATTTTGGCTCATAGACTTGAGGAGAAGCTCCATGATGGCAGGGGAAAATAATGGCATGAGCAGAGGGTGGACATCACCCCCTGGCAAACATAACGTGGACAATAACAACAGGAGAGTGTGCCAAACAATGGCAAGGGGACACTGGCTATAACACCCATAAGCCCATCCCCAACAATACACTGCCTCCAGGAGGCATGAATTCTCAAATCTCCATCAGCTGAGAACCTAGCTTCCAGAACACCTAAGTTTATGATACCTGAATCAAAGTGCCACAGTTTCTGAAGTACATGTAACCCATAGTTGTAGCTAAAGTCTTAGTTGTTCAAGAATGGTGGGAATTTTATTGATATAGTAGATTTAGCTGTCTTTCCTAGTCTGTGAACAATGTGACATTTTTCCTAATGTCTCAAACCTGTTGGCCCTTTTTATGAACTTCTCTCTATTCTTCCATCTTTTCGGTCTCTTTACTTGACCATCTGAGTGATCAGGTAGAAACCCAAGTTATAAACTGTTAGCTAAAAGATAAGTGTTAGAAATCTACAGCATGGTAACCAGAGTAAATAATGATGTATTATATATTTGAAATTGGTGAACAATAAAAATTAATTTTATCTACCACTCTCCCTCTTCATAAAATGGTCATTGTGGATGTGTTAATTAGTTTGATCATAGTAATCACTTCATAGTGTGAATATATAAGCCATCACATTGTGTAACATAAATGTGTCTAGTTTTAGCCAATTATACTTCAATAAGAGCAGAAGAGAACAACAAAAGCTTATTGGCACATGTATTTTTAAACCTTTATTATTATTATACTTATTGATAAAATCCATAATTATAGACAATAAACCATGATAATTCCGTCTCCTGTCCCACTTTCCCCTTCACAAATCCACTCTCCATCATATCCCCTCTCCATCTCAATTAGTCTCTTTTATTTTGATGTCACCATCTTTTTCTCCTATTATGAATGTCTTGTGCCAGGCTGCAAGGTCATGGATTTATCCAGGCATTTTCTGTCTGGAAGACTGCATTGTAAACAGTCCTACCCTTCCTTTGTCTCTTATATTCTTTCCACCACCTCTTCCAGAATGGTCTTTGAGCCTTGGAGGGGGTGATAGAGATATTTCAGTGCTGAATACCCTTCTGTCACTTATTCTGAGCACTTCTGGTGCCTTTTGAGTCATCCCAGAAGTCACCATCATCTGAAAAGAGAAGCTTCTTTAATCCAAAAGTAAGAGTTGTGTTAATATATTAGTATGAACATTAACAGAAGTGCTTATTGAACAGTCTGGTGTTATTTTTTTTTTTTTTTTTTTTTTTCGAGGTAGGGTCTCATTCTGGCTCAGGCTGACCTGGAATTCACTATGTAGTCTCAGGGTGGCCTCGAACTCTCGGCGATCCTCCTACCTCTGCCTCCCAAGTGCTGGGATTAAAGGCGTGCGTCACCATGCCCGGCTTGGTGTTTTTAATATATGTATTTTTCCAAACACCAGCAGACCTTACACCTTTAGGGTTCATGACCCTCCCCCATTATAGGTTTTCAGTACCACTCATATATTCCTTCCCATGGTGCTGGCAGTCTAACTAGTGATCAGTTGGTTTCCCCCATAACAGACATGGCACTATTATACCCGTTGGCTCATTTGGCCTGATTGGGCAAGCTTAAGGCTTGCAGTGCCCACTGTTGTTTATTTCCACTGATGACTTCTCTCTCCCTAGAACTATATGCAGGATAGCTTGTTTTATCTTTCTGTCAGCTAGTCTACAGGGGGGAGGTTTTCAGCTCAGCTCCAGCTTGATTTTTTAGTGACCTTGCAGCCTAAGCATGTGAAGTCTTCAGCTATAGGGTCTTACCACCTATTCCTGGTGGGAAACCAAGACATAAACAATGGCCTATAATGTTTTGGGGTCATCAGAGACCTCCCTGGTCAACAACTCGCTAGAAGATATCCCATTGCTGGCACTGAAATTTTTCTAGTAATAATCTATGGCTTCTGGGTGTTCTATTGTCCATAAATGTAGGTTTTCATATGGTTTATTTGTATCTTCTTAGATTTATTTATTTAGTAGTGACAGACAGAGAGAGAAAGTGGCAGATAGATAGATAGAGAATGGGTAGCCAGGGCCTCTAGCCACTGCAAAGGACCTCCAGACACGTGCGCCCTTTGTGCATCTGGCTAACATGGGTCCTGAGGAATCAAGCCTCGAACCAGGGTCCTTAGGTTTGACAGGCAAGCACTTAACCACTATGCCATCTCTCCAGTCCTCTTCTTAGATTTTGATTAACTCTTTCCCCACCCTTCCTTTACTCAATCTCTTCCCCTGTCCTCACTTAGCCCATTACATCCCCAGTAATCTGTTCATCTATTTACATATATACAATACCATTCCCTCAAGTCTTCTCCTCCTTCCCTTATAGTCCCTTTCTAGCTTACTGGCCTCAGCTACTAATTTTTTATCCCAACTCACATATAATTCTAAACATTATAGCATGAGTAGGACTAAAGCAGCAGTTCTGGTGTCACACTGCCTAGAAGTTCTACTGACCACATTTGTTTTGCTGTTGGGTTGTGGGTTTTTTTTTAAAAATTTATTTATTACAGACCTATTTAATATGTATACATCATGAGTTGGTACCATATTTTCCCTTGTTCCTGCCCTCATTCCACTGCTGGCCCTCCTCAGTGGGGTTGCTGCTATTCCCCATGAGGTTGTGGGTTATGTGTTGTGGGAGCAATGGTCAGTTGCTGGGGCAAGGCAATGATTTTGGGCATTATATCCTAACCTGTGGCTCTTATAATCTTTCTGCCCCTCTTCTGAAAAATTCCCTGAGCCATGTTGAGTGTGGTCTAAGTTTACTTCAGTGACTAACTCTTAGGAGTCTCTGTATCTCTGTTTTGGTAGGTGTTGAGTATCCTCAGCATCTGTCTCCTTCACCCTGGCATTGGTTGTCAGGTTTACCATGGAAGCAGCACTCTTGATCATCTCCCCAATTCCTCCATCATGGTTTCATCTGGTGCTGGGGTGAAGTTCAAGGGGTAGTTTATCTCCTTGGGTCTTGCTACCTTCTGGAAAAGAACATCAGATTTTCCAATGGAGAATGAAGTCAGCAAAGGTTTAATGAGATAAGCATTATTAATTTAGGGAGAATTTGATAGCTGTAGTTCCTCTATTACCTAAAGGTTAATGGGAGCTTGACATTGGAGAGCATAATCTTTGTCTCCATAGGATTCTGACCTGGTCTCCACCTCCAGATATGGGTTCCTTTCCACTGAATGGATCTCTTAGCCAATCAGAAAGCTATTGGTTACTGCCACTATTGCACTTGTGTGTACTTCATCAGGGTGTTTGCTTCTGAGTAGCTTCCAGTAGTGCATGTAGCACTTTCTAGCACTAGATGGACTGTCTGGGGTCTGGCTCTCTTCTACATTCCAGCCAGGTCTCTCTGTGTTCTGTACCAGCAGCATATGGTGTTTTCAGCAATAGGGTCTTACTGCTAGCCTTATTTTTATTGCTCAAAATTGTTTTGGCTATTCGAGGATTTTTTTTTGTGCTTCCAAATGAATTTTAGGATTTTTTTTCTGTTTTCATGAAGAATGCTTATGAAATTTGGATGGGGATTCCATTAAATGTGTAAATATCTTTTGTTAAGATTGGCATTTTCACAATATTGATTCTTCCAGTCCAGGAACATGTGATGTCTTTCCATTGTCTAGAGTCCTCTGAAATTTGTTTCTTGAGTGTTTTGAAGGTTTCATTGTATAGATCCTTCACTTCTTTGGTTAGTTTTATTCCAAGGTACTTTATTTATTTTTGAGGCAATTGTGAGTGGAAGTGATTACCAGATTTCATCCTCAGTATTTGTTTGCTGTCAGTATATAGGAAGGCTACTGATTTCTGTTTGTTTATTTTGTATCCTGCTTCATTACTAAAAGTGTTTATCAGCTCTAACAGTTTGCAGTACAGTCTTGAGGGTTCTATATATATAAAATCATATCATCTGCCAATAATTATAACTTGATCTCCTCCTTTCTAATTTGTACCCCTTTTATGTGCTTCTCTTGCCTTATTGCTATGGCTAAGACTTCCAGTACTATATTAAATAAAAATGGTGACAGTGAACACCCTTGTCTTGTTCCTGATTTTAGTGGAAAACCTTCAAGTTTTTCTCCATTTAGTATTATGTTGGCTGTAGGTTTGTCATAAATAACCTTTATTATGTTGAGATATGTTCCTTCTGTTCCCAGCTTATATAGGACTTTTACCAAAAAAGCATATTGAATTTTGTCAAATTCTTTTTCTGCATTTAATAAGATGATTATGTGATTTTTGTCCTTCAGTCCCTTTATGTCATTTTTACATTTACCAATTTGCATATGTTGAACCACCCTGCATCTCTGGGATAAAGCCCCCATGTTAGGTGTATATATACATACACACACACACACACACACACACACACACACACACACACATGTTCCTTGATTTACATAACCTACCAAAATTAAACCGAGATGAGATTAATGACTTAAGTAGACCTCTAACAAGTATGGAGATCTAAGCATTTAGCAAAAATCTACCAGCTAAAAAAACTCCAGGTCCAGATGGATTCACTGGTGAATTTTATCAGACCTTCATGGGAGAACTAACACCAATGCTTCTTAAACTTTTCCATAAAATAGAAAAAGAAGGAATCCTACCAAATTCCTTCTGCAAAGCCAGCATCATCCTGATACCAAAACCAGGTAGAACAAAAGAAAGAAGAAAGAAACAAACAAAGAAAGAAAATTACAGACCAATCTCTCCCATGAACATAGATACAAAAATTCTGAGCAAAATATTGGCAAACACAATGCAAGAATGTATCAAAAAGATCATTCACTCTGACCAAGGTTGACACCCTTGTTTTGTTACAGATGTCAGTGGCATTGTTTCACATTTTTCTCTGTTCAGCATGATGTTAGCCATAGGATTTTTGTTTTTTTAATTTAGTTGAGAGTGACAGACAGAGAGAGAAAGAGGCAGATATATAGAGAGAATGGGCACCCCAGGGTTTCCAGCCATTGCAAATGAACTCCAGATGTGTGGGCCCCCTTGTGCAGTGTTTTATTTATTTGCAAGCAGAGAGAGAAAGAGAAAAGAGAGACAGAGAGATGTGAGGGTAGGAGAGAGAGAATAAATGAATGGATGAATGGACGCACCAGTGCCTTTAGCTACTGTAAACAAAATCCAGATGTATATGCTACTTTTTTCACCTGGCTTTACTTGGGTACTGAGATATCACACCCCGGTTGTTAGGCTTTGCAGGCAAGCACTTTAACCACTAAGCAATCTCTCCAGTCCCTCATCAGTGTTTTTATCATGAAGGGGTATTGAATTTCATTCATTATCTTTTTTGTGTCTATTGAGATGATCGTATGATTTCTGCCCTTGAGTCTATACAATAAACTATATTTATTGATTTGCATATGGTAGATATTCTGCATCTCTGGAATAAAGCTGAGTTTATCAAAGTAAATAATCTTTTTTTTATTTTTTTGAGGTAGGGTCTCACTGTAGCCAAGGCTGACCTGGAATTCACTATGTAATCCCAGGGTGGCCTCGAACTCATGGTGATCCTCCTACCTCTGCTTCTGAGTGCTAGAATTAAAGGCATGCGCCACCACGCCCAGCTGTGAATGATCTTTTTTGATATGTTTTTGAATTTTTCATAAGTATGTTATTAAGAACTTTTGCACTATGTTTCTCAATGATATTGGTGGTTTTTTTTTTTTTTTTGTTTTTGCTTGGTTGCCTGTATAGTTTTGTTGCTAGTGTAATACTGGCGTCATAGAAAGAGTTAGGGAGCATTTCCCCCTCTTTCCTTTTTTCTTGGTTTTATGTGGTCACTGGGTAATTGAACACAGGTGGGTAGGCTTTGAAAGAAAGCCCCTTTAACCACTGAGCTCTTTCTCTAGCACCCATTTTTCTAAACTTTCGTTTTTTTTTTTTTGTTTGTTTGTTTTTGGTTTTTCGAGGTAGGGTCTCATGCTAGTCCAGGCTGACCTGGAATTCACAATATAGTCTTAGGGTGGCTTTGAACACTCAGTGATCCTCTGACCTCTACCTCACAAGTGCTGGGATTAAAGGCATGCGCCACCATGCCTGGATCCATTTTTCTAAACTTTCACTGACAACTTCCCTACATATAGACACTATATCATGATCATAGTCATCTTCCACGACCCTCCTTTTTCCTGTTCCCAAGTCCCCCTCCCACTGAATCCCTTCTACTTTCCAACAATTATTTTCTATATTGATGTCATAATTTTTTTCCTCCTATTTGGCAGGTCTTGTGTATGTAGTGTCAGCCACTGTGAGGACATGGTTAGCATGGCCACTTAGTGTCTGGAAGACAGTATTTTAAGTACTTCTCCCCTTCCTTTGGCTGTCACATTATTTTTATTTTACTTTTTTAAATTGACAACTTTCATAATTATAAATGATATCCCACAGTAATTCCCTCCCTCCCCCCACTTTCCCCTTTGAAACTTCACTCTCCATTATATCCCTTCCCCTCTCAATCAGTCTTTCTTTTATTTTGATGTCACCATCTTTTCCTTCTGTTATGATGGTTGTATATAGGTAGTATCAGGCACTGTGAGGTCATGGATATCCAGGCCATTTTGTGTCTGAAGGAGCACATTGTAAGGAGTCCTACCCTTCCTTTTGCTGTTACATTATTTCCGCCACCACTTCTGAGCCATGGAAGGTGTGATAGAGATGTTTCAGTGCTGAGCACTCCTCTGTCACTTCTTCTCAGCACCATGGTGCCTTCTGAGTCGTCCCAGGGTCATTGCCATCTGAAAAGAGAAGGTTCTCTAACCAAAAGTGAGAGTAGAATCAATATATGGGTATGAACATTAAGAGAAGTGCTTACTGGGCACTTTGATGAGCATAGTATATAAATTTAGCCAGATAGCAGCAGATGTTGCACCCTTAGGGATCATGACTACTCCTGTTATAGGTTTTCAGCATCAGGGATGTATTCCCTCCCATGGAGCAGGCCTCCAGTCAAATGAGAGGGTGGTTGGTTCTCCCATAACAGACGTGCCATATTGCATCCATTGGCTCATTTGGCCTGGCTGGCCAAATTTAAGGCTTGCAATGTCCACTGTTGAGTATCTTCACTGGTGATTTCTCTCTCTCCCATTGATCTGCACGCAAAGTGGCTTTTTTATAGCACTCTGTCAGCTGGTCTACATGGAGGAGGTTTTCAGCTCAGTTCCAGCAGGATTTCTCAGTGACCTTGCAGCCCAAATATGTGGAGTCTTCAGCAGTAGGGTCTTACTGGCTGTCCCATTCTTTCTACCATCTCTTATGTAGTGGACCCTGAACCTTGGAAAGTGTGATAGAGACAGCTTACCTGGTGCTGAACACTCCACTGTCACCTTTTGTCACACTTTGGTGAGTTTTGAATCACCCTAGTGGTCATTGCATTCTGACAAGAGAAGCTTTTCTCCTAAAAGTAAAAGTAGCATTATTATATGAGTATAAACATAAGTACTTGGAGAGCCGTTTGGTGGGCATATTATATATATTTAGCTGGATAACAGTAGCACTGTCTTTCCTAGGGTTTTTGATTAGGTTTTCAGTACCAGGCAGGAATTCCCTCCTATAGAGCAGACCTTAAGTCCAATCAGAGAAAAATTGGCTTTCCCTATTTGCCCTGGTTGTCCAGTTGGAAAGCTTGCAGGGTCTACTGCTGATTAAGACCACTGATGACTTTTATCCCCTAGCAGGCTACATAGTCCATCCCATCATCTTGATGGCTAAGACAACAGGGAGGAAACTTCTAGCTCAGCTCTGTTTTGATTTCTCAGTGACCTTCAGCCTAGGTATGTGGAGTCTTCAGTAGGCTGTTAACAGCTAGTTCTGGTGGGCAACAAAGAATCTTGCAATCTTCTATTATGTTTTGGGGCATTCTTCCTCCCTCCCTCCTCCCTGTCTCCCTCTCTTCCTTCCTCTTTTCCTTTCTTCCTTCCTTCCAGGTAGCGTTGCACACTAGCCTAGGGTGACCTGGAACTCACTGTATTGTTCCAGGCTGTCCTTTAATTCATGATGATCCTCCTACTTTGTCTTCTGAGTGCTAGGTTTAAAGGTGTACACTACTGTGCCTGCCTTAGATTGTGTCAATTTGTTATCTGTTATGTCTCCATTTTCACCTATAATCTTATTAATTAGGGTCTTATCTTTCTTTTGATTAATTTAACTAAAGGATTTTCAATTTTATCTGTACAAAAAAATCAAGTACTTGTTTCATTGTTTCCATTTCTATTTCATTAATTTATTATTTAATTATTTCTCATTATCTAATACTTTTGGGTTTGATTGGTTCATTTTTTTTTTGATTGGTTCATGTTTTTAAAAATAATTTATTTTATTTATTAGAGAGGGAGGGAGAGAGAGAGAGAGACAGAGAGAGAAGAATAGAGAATGGGTACACTCGGGTCTGTAGCCACTGCAAACAAATTCCATATGCATGTGCCACCATGAGCATCTGGCTTAGGTGGGTTCTGGGGAGTCAAACCTGGGTCCTTAGGCTTCACAGGCAAGTGCCTTAACTGCTAAGCCATCTCTCCATCCCTTGTTCATGTTTTTCCAAGGCTTCCAAATATATCATTAAATTGCTTCTTTTCGGATTTCTCTCTTTTTGTAATGTAGCTAATGTACTGCTGAAGACTCCACATATTTGGGCTGCAAGCCTTAAATTTCCCTCTTAGCCCTGCCTTCATTGTTTCCCACAGGTTTTGGTAAGTTGTCTTCATTTTCACAGAGTTTTAGGAACTTTTTGAATTTATTCTTAATTGCTTCATTGATACTTTCACTAATCAATAGTGTGTTGATTAATTTCCAGGAATTTATGAATATATTGTAGGTTGTTTGATTTCTTGTTATTTAGTTTTTTGAATTCTTTGTATATCGTGGATATTCATACTCTGTCAGATGTATAGCTGGCAAAGATTTTCTCATAGTCTATACATTGCCTCTTTGCTTTATTCACAGTATCCTTTGCAAAAGGTTTGTGATTTCATGATTTCCAGTGGTTTTATTTCCTGAGCAACTGGGGTTATATTCAGAAAGTCTTTGCCTATGCTAATATATTGAAAGGTTTCCCCTACGTTTTCCTCTAGTAGTTTCAGTATTTCAAGTCTGATATTAAGGTCTTTGATCCATTTGGACTTGATTCTTGTGCATAGAGAGAGAAAAGGATCTATTTTCATCTTCCTACATGTAGATATCCAGTTTTACCAGCACCACTTGTTGAAGAGGCTGTCTTTTTTCCAGTGAATGTTTTGGCATTTTTGTCAAAAATCAGATGGCTGTATTTGCCTGGATTTACATCTGGGTCCTCTGTTCTTTTCCATTGATCTAAATGCTGTCTTTTGCAGTGTGGATGTTTATTCTGTGCCATTATGGTATTTTTTTTTTCTGGCATCATGGCTCCTTTGAACGATATTGGGCTATGGGGATATCTGAACAGCAATGGGATTGATAAAAAAAATATGGGGACTTTTAAAGTTGGATTGAATGCATTGCATTTTATATCATGTATGGTTATCAATTTATGAGGGTGAGGGCCAGAATATGGTCATTTGATTCAGGTGTCTCCCATAAAGTTATATGTTCTGGTTGTTAGGGCATCAGCTGGTTGTAATTTGGGAATTGGCATCTCTTGGAGGCAGTATATTGTTTTTCATGGGCTCATAGGTTTTCTAGCCAGCTTTTGGCAGTTTCCTGCTGCTGTTGTTCACCTGATATTGGCCAGGAGGTGATGTCCACCATATCCTCATGCCATCACTTTTCCTTCCATCATGGAGCTTCTCCTTGAGTTTGTAAGTCAGCATAAATCCTTTTCTCTCACAAATTGCTCTTAGTTGGGTGTTTTCTGCTAGCAACACGAAGCTGACTATAACAGATGGTAAATCAGTTTTTATATTTTTTTCAGGACTCTCCATATGGATTTCTATAGTGGTTTTACCAGTGTGCATTCCCACCAGCATTGAATAAGGATTCCTCTTTTCCCACAGCCTCACTATTTATCATGGGGTTTTTTTGATGATTGCCTATCATGACTGAAGCAAGATAGAATTTGAAAATTGTTGTAATTGACAATTCTCTGATGACTAGGGATGCTGAACATTATTTTATTTATTTTTTTAATGAGAGAGAGAGAGAATTGGCATGCCAGGGCCTCCAGCTAAACTACTACAGTATGCTTGTCTTTAGAAAAGCTTTTTAGTTTCATGAGATCCCACTGGTTGACTGTTTGTTTAATTTTCTGAGCTAGTGGGATCCTATGTAGGATGTCTTTCCCCACCCTTATATCTTGGAGTGTTCTCCCTATTTCCCTTCCCCCAATCATTTTTATTATTTTAGAGTTTCAGGTCTTATATTGAGGTCCTTAGTCTATTTGAAATTGATTTTTTTAAAGTTTTTTTTTAAATTTATTTATTGTACTGGACAGATGGCTTAGCAGTTAAGCACTTACTTGTGAAGCCTAAGGACCCCGGTTTGAGGCTCGGTTCCCCAGGACCCATGTTAGCCAGATGCACAAGGGGGCGCATGTGTCTGGAGTTCATTTGCAGTGGCTGGAAGCACTGGTGTGCCCATATTCTCTCTCTTCCTCTCTCGGTCTCATTCTTAAATAAACAAAGAGAAAACAAAAAAAATTTAAAAATTATTTATTTATTAGAGACAGAGAGAGGGAGGAAAGGAGGGAGAGAGGGAGAGAGAGATATAGATATAGATAGATAGATAGATAGATAGATAGATAGATAGATAGATAGATAGATAGAGAGAGAGATTGGGCACACCAGGGCCTCTAGCCACTGTAAACAAACTCCAGACATATGTGCCACCTTGTACTTCTGGCTTATGTGGGACCCAGAGAATTGAACCTGAGTCCTTAGGCTTCGCAGGCAAGCACCTTAACCACTAAGCAATCTCTCCAGCCCTGAAATTGATTTTTGTTCATGGTGAGAGTAGTGGGTCTGTTTTATTTTTGTACATGTGAATATGTAAGTTCTACATCAACATTTGTTGAAAATGCTGTCTTGTGTTCAGTGTACCTTATTTGCTCCTTTGTCAAAGATCAAGTAGCTATAGTTGTTTAAGCCTTAGATATTCTGTTCTGTTCCAATGATTTATATGTCTGTGTTTGTGCCAGTGCCATGCTGTTTAATTTTTTTCTTATTTATTATCTGAGAGATAGATACACAGAGAAAGACACAGATACAGATAGACAGAAAAGACATGCCAGGGCTTTTAGCCACTGTAAACAAATTCCAGATGCTTGTACCACCTAGTGCATCTGGCTTACGTGGGTACTGGGCACTCGAACCTTGGCCCTTCACAGGCAGGTGCATTAGCTACTAAGCTAGCTCTCTAGCCCCCAGGATGTTTTATTTAAAAAAAATGTTTAATGTCTAATTTTTTTTTGTTTTTTTTTTTGTGGTAGGGTTTTGCTCTATCCCAGGCTTATCTGGAATTGACTATATAGTTTCAAGGTGGCCTCGAATTCACTGCTGAGATTGACGGTGTGTACCACCATGCCTGGCTACCATGCTGTTTTTATTACTATGGCTTAGTAGTATAATTTGAAGTCAGGTATGGTGATACTACCTGAAGTGTTTCTTTTGCTTGGAACAGTTTTGGATATCTGAGTCCTTTGTAGTTATATTTGAATTTTGAGATTATTTTGTGTATCTCTGTGAAGAAAGTTTCTGGAATTTTAATAGGTATTGTTTTGAATCTATACATTGCTTTTGGTAGAATGGCCATTTTTATGTTGCTGACTCTTCTAATCCATGAGCATGGGAAGCTTTTCCATTTTCTCATATCCTCCTGAATTTCATCAGATTTTTTTTTTTTTTTTTTTTTTTGAGATAGGCTCTCACTCTAGCTCAGGCTGACCTGGCATTCACTATATAGTCTCAGAGTGGCCTCAGACTCTTGGTGATCCTCCTACCCCTGCCTCCCAAGTGCTGGGATTAAAGGTGTGTGTCACCATGCCTGGCTCATCAGTGTTTTAATGTTTTCATTGTGTAAATCTTTTACTTCCTTGGCAGGTAAAATTCCAAGATTTTTTTTTTTTTCCTGTGGCTATTGGAAATGGGACAGCCTAATTGATCTTTATTATATTTTGTCTTTAGCTTATAGGAAGGCTACCAGTTTTTGTGTGCTGATTTTGTAGCCTGCCACTTTGCTGAGTTTATCACATTTAGAAGTTTCTTGGTGGGGTGTTTTAGGTCACTTAATGTATAAAATCATATCACCTGCAGATATGACTAGTTAAACTTCCTTCTTTCCTATTTGTATCCCTTTTATTTCTCTTTTCTTATTGTTTGAACTTGGACTTCTACCACTATGTTCAAGAGCAGTGGTGAGAGTGGGCACACCTGTCTTGTGCCAGGTCATAGTGAGAACTCTGAGTTTTTCTCATTTAGTATGATTTGGGCCTTATGTGCTTTATGTGTAGCTTTTATTATGAGAGATATGGTCCTTCCATCCCTAGTCTCTCCATCATGAAGTGATGCTATGTTTAAAAAATTAATTATGCACATATTTAGTATAGATACATCATGTGTTGGTACCATCCTCATTCCTGCCCCTATTCCACTGGGGGCCTTGTCAGTGGGGTTGTAGGTTTTCCCCGTGGGGTTGTGGGTTATATTATGGGGGCAGCAGTCAGTTACTGGAGAAAGGCAGTGCCTCTGCATGTGCTGTTCCAACTTGTGGCTCTAACAATCTTTCTACTCCCTGTTCTGAAAAATTCTCTGAGCTGTGTTGGGTGTCTTTTAAGTTTACTTCAGTGATGGGATCTTAGGAGCCTCTGAATCTCTGCTTTGGTAGGTGTTAAGTGTCCTCAGCATTTGTCTCCTTCACCCTAGCACTGATTGTCAGGCTCACCATGGAAGCTGCATTCTTGCTCATCTCAATTCCTCTGTGGTTTCAGCTGTGGCTTGGCTGAAGTGCCAGGGGTAGTTTATCTCCTTGGGTCTTGCTACCATATGAAAAAGAAAAGCAGATTCTGCAACAGAAAATGAAGTCAGTACAGGTTAAACAGGATAAGCATTATTAATTCAGGGAGAATTTGTTAGTCCAAGGTTAGTGGGAGCTTAACATTGGAGAGCAAAATCTTTGTCTCCATAGGATGCAGACTGGTTCCCAATTCCAGATATGGTTCCTTCACACTGAGTGAACCTCATAGCCAATCAGAAAACTACTGGTTACCCACCAAGGCTGTGTGCCACTATTGCACTTGTGTGTACTTGTCAGGGTGTTTGCTTCTGAGTAGCTTAGACCCCTGGTTGCTCAGAGTGTTGGCCACTTTCCCCAGTAGCTCATGTAGCACATTCCAGCACTAGATGTGCTGTTTGACTCTCTTTCTGTTTCAATCCAGTCTCTCCATGTTCTTCAGCAGGTGTCTTCAGCAGTAGGGTCTTACCATTTACTTCAGGTGGGTAATCAAGAGCTTTGACAGAAAGTTGTCTTATTTTGGGGCCCTTGTGTATCTCTCCAATCAACAGCTCATTGTGGGTGATAATTGCATTCTGGTACTGGGAGTTACAGACCAGAGCCAACATAAATAAAAAAAAAAAAATTAAGGTTAGGCTTCATCTCATCCTCTTTTCAGGTGCTCCCCCCATGCTCCTGTTGAGGGTTCAACCTTTTAGTCTATCTTCAAGGATAAAGTTTTTTATGTTACCAGTCTATTTTGGATTCAGTTTTGTGTTTTTCCCTTCTTCACCCTCCCCTCCCCACAAGCCCTTGTATCCCTATTGTCTGGGCCTCAAGTTGCCTATCAGGTATGTCAGCAATATAAGATGATTCAGTTTAGGAACCACAGATGAGTGAGACCATGTGGCAGTTGTCTTTCTATGTGTGTGTGAATTTGCTGAGTATGATCCATTCCAAGACCATTCAGTTTTCTACAAATTTCATTGTGTCATTTTTTCCTACTGCTAAGTAGAATTCCATTTTATAAATGTACCACAACTTCATTAACCATTTGTCCAATGGTGGACACCTGGGCTGATTCTAGTTCTTAGCTATAATGAATTGAGCGGCTATAAACATGGTTGAACAAATATCTCTGTAGTGATGCATGGCACATTTAGGATAAATTTCCTAAGTGTAACTGGGTCTTTTGGTAGCTCAGTGTTCATCTGAGTTGTATCACTAGGCCAGGTTTGTTTGAGGGGGGAGTGTAGGGAGCCTGTATGCCCACTTGCTTGTGCTGGATGACTTAGGATCTAAGTGAAGCCCTCACTGGGTGTGTTGCCTCCAGATGGGTCAGAGTGTGGCCTTAGCCTGATTGGCTTGCTTGCTGTCCAGGCCTTGCTCTTTTCTCTCTGTGATATTTACTGCCTGAGGACTTTTGAATGTGATCCATACTGGGGTCCTATGGGGCACAGTGTTGATGACCCAGGCCTTACATGCAGGTTGATCTAAACTGGGGATACTGTCTGTTAACAGTTGCCACTAGGCCAGTAGGGGAGTAAGTTCACCTGAGGATGACTTTCCTGCCTTGCCCCACAGTTGGTCTTTGTTGTGCAATTAGCCCGAGGACCTGCACAGGCACTAGGATTGCAGCCCCAAGCTTGGTGGTTTGGTCTGGTGCATTGTTTCCAAGATTGTAGGAGTTTCTGGGCCTTTCAAGTGGGCCCCACACTTGGCCCATGGTCAGACACTCCCTCATCCACTAGGGGTGGCCCCAAACACACAGTCAGGCACTCCCTCACCAACACTGGGGTGGTCCCAATCATGCAGTCAGTCACTCCCTCATCCACCCCTGGGTGGCCCCAAACACGTGGATAGGCACTCCCTACCTCTTTCTTTCCCTTACCCCCACTAGGCCCCAAATGTAGGTCAGGCACTTCCTTACTCACCTCAGCATGGCTCCCATAAAAGTTTTAATGGGCTGTCTTTCCAATTCATAGAAAGTTTTTGCAAGTAGAACTATAGCTGACAGCTTATATATTTTTTAAAGCTGGAATAAGTATTGTTTTCATCTTAACTTTTGGTGTATAAGTTAAATATTCTAGTTTTGTTTAAGAAAAATCTAAGTTGCATCCATATTTAATGTAATATTTACATACATCTCAGCAAATGTCAAATGTATTAATAGTTTTTCTCGATATTAAGACTGTAATATGAACAATATTCCAAGAAGACTAAACTTAGTTTATCATCTAAAAAATCTGTTCCCTTTCTTTTTATTACTGCCTTCCCCCTTTATCTACAAATACCAATCTTTGAATACTTAAAAATGGATCAATGACATTATGTAACTTTGTCTTTACTACCTTTCCCTCTTGTTATATTGTAAATTACATATGGATAGACACTGCATTGATCCTGTTCACCTGTGCATGTCTAATATCTAAGATTAGCACATAGTTAGAATTCAGTAAGGAGTTGAATGAATGAATCATAACACATACTTTGCTATTGCTTCTTTATTGGAAATGTTTTAAAAAATATTTTATTATTCATCTGAGAAAGATGGAGAGAGGGAGAGTGAGAAAGAGTGTGACAAAAAAGAATGGGTGTGCCTGGGTCTCCAGCCATTGCAAATGAACTTCAGACACATGTGCTACTTTGTGTAGCTTACATGGGTACTGGGAAATTGAATCCAGGTCCTTAGGCCTTGTAGGCAAATGCCTAAACCACTGAGTAACCTCTGCAGACCTGGAATGCCTTTTTTCTTTTCTTATTTTTTATGGAAAAGTTCCTTTATTATACACAATAAACCATGGTAATTCCCTCCCCCCTGCTTTCCCCTTTGTAACTCCACTCTCCATCATACTGCTTTCCCCTCTCAATCAGTCTCTCTTTTATTGTGATGTCATCATCTTTTCCTCCTGTTATGAAGGACTTGAGTAGGTAGTGTCAGGCAGTGCAAGGTCATGACTAGCCAGGCCATTTTGTGTGTGGAAGAGTGCATTGTAAGAAGTCCTACCCTTCTTTTGGCTCTTATATTCTTTCTGCCATCTCTTCTACAATGGACTGTGAGCCTTGAAAGGTGTGTGAGGTGGTTTGATTCAGGTATCCCCCATAAACTTAGGTGTTCTGAATGCTAGGATCCCAGCTGATAGAGGTTTGGAAATTAATGCCTCCTGAAGGTAGTGTATTGTTGGGGGTGGGCTTATGGGTGTTATAGCCAGTTTCCCCATACCATTGTTTGGCACACTCTCCTGTTGCTATTGTCCACTTTATGTTGGCCAGGGGGTGATGTCCACCCTCTGCTCATGCCATCGTTTTCCCTGCCATCATGGAGCCCACACCCCGAGCCTATTAGCCAAAATAAACCTCTTTTTCCCAGAAGCTGCTATTGGTTGGGTGATTTCTACCAGCAATGTGAACCTGACTGCAACAGTGTGATAGAGATGTTTCAGTGCTGAATACTCCTGTCACTTCTTCTCAGCACTGTGGTTCCCTCTGAATCATCCTCAGGTCACCACCATCTGAAAAGGGAAGCTTCTTTAACCAAAAGTGAGAGTAGTATTAATATATGGGTATGAACATTAAGAGAAGTACTTACTGGGCAGATTGCTGAGCATAGTATATGCATTTATCTAGACACTAACAGACATTACACACCTAGGGCTCATGACTTCCCCTGTCATAGGTTTTCAATATCAGGCATGTATTCCTTCCTGTGGAGTGAGCCTTCAGTCCAATTAGAGAGCAGTTGGTTTCCCTCATAAAAGACATGCCATTCTTTACCATTGCCTATTTGGCCTGGCTGGCCAAATTTATGACTTGTAGTGTCCACTTTTGTTTATCACCATTAGTGATTTCTCTTTCTCCCATGGAACCGCATACAGCATATTTTTTTTTTCCAGGTTTCTGGCAGCTGGTCTACATGAAGTTATTTATTTATTTATCAATTTTTTTAAAATTTAATTTATTAGTTTCCTTTTCAGCAAATACAGGAAATTTGGTACCATTGTTTAGGCTCATCCATGATCTGTTTTTGTTTATTTTTATTTGTTTGTTTGAGAGCAACAGACAGAGAGAAAAAGAGGGGGAGGAGGGAGGAAGGGAAGGAGGTAGGGAGAGAGAGAGAGAGAGAGAGAGGGAGGGAGAGAGAGAGAAAATGAGAATGGACACACCAGGACCTCCAGCCATTGCAGATGAACTCCAGATGCATGCCCCACCTTGTGCATCTGGCTTACATGGGTCCTGAGGAATCGAGCTTTGAACTGGGTTCCTTAGGCTTCACAGGCAAGTGCTTAACCACTAAGCCATCTCTCCAGCCCTACACAGAGTATTATTATTTTTTTTAGCTCAGTTCCAGCAGGATTTCTCAGTGACCTTTCAGCTCAAGTATGTGGAGTCTTCAGCAATAGGGTCTTAACACCTATTCCTGATGGGGAACCAAGGGCCTTGTTAATGGCCTGTAGTGTTTTGGAGGCCCTCAGGGATCTCCCTGGCCAACAACTCACTGGAAAGTATCACATCCCTGGCACTGAAAATTTTCTAGTAACAATCTATGGCTTCTGGGTATGTCATTGTCTAAAAAAGTAGGTTTTCATATGACTTACTCATACCCTCTTAGATTTTGATTAGCCTTTCCCCCACCTTTCCTTTACTAAATCTCTTCCCCTGACCTCACTTAGGACTTTCCATGCCCAGTAATCTGTTCTTCTACTTACATATATACAATTCTATCCTCTTAAGTATAACACCTCATCCCTCCCTTTCTATTTCCTGTATATTCCTTTTCTAGCTTACTGGCCTTTGCTACTCAATTTTATTCCAACTCACATAGAAGTCCGAACAGTTGTAGGTAGGATCCACATATGCGAGAACATGTGACATTAGGCTTTATGGGCCTGGGTTACCTCACTAAGTTCAATCCTTTCCAGATTCATCCATTTACCTCCACATTTTATTTTTCTTTACTGCTAAATAGAATGCCATTGTGTCAATGTACCACATCTTCATTATCCATTCATCAGTTGAGGGACATATAGGCTGGTTTAATTTCCTAGCTACAGTGACTAGAGAAGCAATAAACTGGTTGTGCAATATCTCTAAGGTAGTGAGACGAGTCCTTAGGATATATACTGAGGAGTGCTATTGCTGGATCATATGGTAAATCCAGTTTTAGCTGCCTCAGGAATCTCCCCACTGTTTTCCATAATGGCTGTACCAGATTGCATTCCCACCATCAGTGTAGATGGGTTCTTCTTTTTCCATATCCTCACCAGCATTTATTGTCATTTGTTTTCTTTTTTAAAAAATAATTAATTAATTTATGAGAGAGAGAGAGAGAGAGAGAGAGAGAGAGAGAGGGAGAGGAGTATATGGATGGGCATGCCAGGGCTTCCATCCACTGCAAATGAACTCCCGATGCAGGTACCACCTTGTGCATCTGGCTTACATGGGTACTGGGGAATTGAACCGAGGTCCTTTGGCTTTGAAGGCGAGCACCTTAACCGCTAAGCCATCTCTCCAGCCTTTTTTTTTCTATTTTAAAATATTATTTATTTATGAGAGAGAGAGGGGGAGGGAGAGAGAGAGAGGGAGAGAATGGGCATGTGAGGGCCTCTAGCCACTGCAAATGAACTCCAGATGCATGCACCCCCTTGTGCATCTGGCCAATGTGGGTCCTGGGGAGTTTAATCTGGGTCCTTTGGCTTTGCAGGCAAGCACCTTAACTTCTAAGGCATCTCTCCAGCCCCATTCCATGGGATCCTCCAGGAGGAAGGCTCCAGCATCAGAAAGTAACCTGTCCTTATTCTCCTTTCCATACATAGAAGCCCCAATTAAATTGGTGAGCCACATGCACACACATATAAAATGTAAACCAGGGCTGGAGAGATGGCTTAGCAGTTAAGGCACTTACCTGCAAAGCCTAAGGACCCATGTTCAACTTCCCAGATTACACATAAGCCAGATGTGCAAAGATGAGGCAAGCACAAGGTTGCACCTGCCCACTGGGTGGTGCAAGTGTCTGGCATTCTATTGAAGTGACTGAGGCCCTGGAGCATTAATTCTCCTCTCTCTCTTGCTGTCTCTCTCATTCTCTCTAAAATAAACATTAAAAATATTTAAAAATGTAAAAAAAAACTTGGTGAGGCAGCTGGGGATCTGCCCCTGTCATTTGTGGGTTTGTCAATGAACAGCAGGCTGGAGACATGCCATCCCAGGGCTCTGTGCACTCCGCCTGACTGGTGTGGACTGACTGCCCTTCCAGATTGGCTCTCCTAGAAAGAAGTACGTCCTATGGTCCAGGCTGAGGCCCTTGTCCTCCCTGGCTCTGTAGGCTTCTACTCCCCTATTTCTTTTCCCTTTTTATCAACAACTTCCATAGTTGTAAAAAATATCCCATGGTAATGCCCTCCCTCCCCCACTTTCCCCTTTGAAACTCCACTCTCCATCAAATTCCCTCCCCCTCTCAATAAGTCTCTCTTTTATTTTGATGTCATCATCTTTTTGTCCTATTATGATGGTCTTGTGTAGGTAGTGTCAAGAACTGTGAGGTCATGGATATCCAGGCCATTTTGTGTCTGGGGGAATCATGTTGTAAAGAGTCCTACCCTTCCTTTGGCTCTTACATTCTTTATGTCACCTCTTCTGCAATGGATGCTGAATCTTGGAAGGTATGATAGAGACACTGCAGTGCTGAGCACTCCTCTGTTACTTCTTCCAAGCACCATGGTGCCTTTTGAGTCTGCCATCTGAAAATAGAAGGTTCTCTATCAAAAGTGAGAGTAGCACTAATATAAGGGTATGGATATTAAGAAAAGTGCTTACTGGGCAGTTTGATGAGCATAGTGTACACATTAGCCAAACAGCAGCAGAGGTTAAATTCCTAGGGCTCATGACTACCACTGTTTTAAGTTTTCAGTATCAGGGGTGTGTTCCCTCCCATGGAGCAGGCCTCCAATCCAATTAGAGGGCAGTTGGTTTTCACCATGACACACATGCCACTATTGCACCCATTGCCTCATTTGGCCTGGCTGGCAAAATTTAAGACTTGGAATGTCCAAGGTTGAGTATCTTCAGTGGCGATTTCTCTCTCTCCCATTGAACTGCATGCAGAATGGCTTCTTCCAGCTTTCTGTCAGCTGGTCTACATGGAGGAGGTTATCAGCTCAGTTCCAGCAGGATTTCTCAGTGGCCTTGCAGCCCAAGTATGTGGAATCTTCAGCAGTAGGGTCTTGCCATCAATTCCTCATGGGAAAACAGGGGCCTCAGTAATGGCTTATAATGTTTTGGGTGCATCAGGGATGTCCCTGGCCAACAACTAACTGGAAGGTATCCCATCCCTGGCACTCAAAATTTTGTAGCAACAATCTATAGCTCCTGAGTGTTCCATTGTCCAAAAAAGTAGGTTTACATATGATTTATTTATATTCTCTTAGATTTTGATTAGCCCTACCTCCAACTTTCCTGTGCTCAAACTCTTCCCCTGATCTCGCTTGGGCCTTTTCACCCCCATTAATCTATTTTTCTACTTATATGTATACAATACCATCCTATTAAGTATCCTCCTCCCTTCCTTTCTCTTCTCTTTGTATCTTTTTTTCTAGCTTACTGGCCTTTGCTACTGAGTTTTCTTCGTACTCACATAGAAGTCCAGACATCTGTAGCTAGGATCCCCATGTGAGAGAGAACATGCAATGTTTGGCTTTCTGGGCATGGGTTACCTCACTTAGTATAATCCTTTCTAGATCCATCCATTTTCCTGCAAATTTATAACTTCATTTTTCTTTACCACTGAGTAGAACTCCATTGTATAAATGTGCCATATCTTCATTATCCACTCATCAGTTGAGGGACATCTAGGCTGGTTCCATTTCCCAGCTATTGTGAATTGAGCATCAATAAACATGGTTGAGCAAGTGTCTCTAAGGTAATCAGATGAGTCCTTAGGATATATGCCTAGAAGTACTATAGCTGGATCATATGGTAGATCAATTTTTAGCTGTCTCAGGAACCTCCACACTGATTTCCACAATGGCTGGGCCAG